>NC_133617.1:448591782-449791782 GCF_048593235.1 Sminthopsis crassicaudata
ACCTAATTTTTTTTTCATTTATCTTTTTTTATTTTCACTACAAGCCTCCTCCTATCTTGTCCTCTTTGTATTTAATAGATTTGCTTTCCCTCCATAGATGCTTGGTTGTGATCTCTTTAAGCCAGTAACAGTACATTCAGGACAGTCTTCCTGGAAAGGAAGGGAAACTAACCCTTTGCTCTCTTGATAGAATGATTCTGAAATGAATGTTTTTGAACAGCAAACTTTCAAATTGACCCTATAAAGAAACAATGAGATCTCTGATTATTCACCCTAAAGGTACACAATAAAACTACCTGTTCAAGGAAACTGGCACTTGTGATGGCTTCCTCCATGTGTTCTTCATCAGACTTCAGGACAGACTTGATGTTCTCCACTAGTTCATGTATGTCTGGGGTCATACTACAAGATGACTGCTCCAGGAACTTTGCCACCAGCAGCTTAGTGTCTATATAAGATTTATAGTCTATCAAGGAGTGAGGTCGAGCTCGAATAGTTCTTGTTCGAAGGCCCTTTCTTAAATTCATTGGAGCCAGTTCAGGTCTCACTTCAGTCTGAGTTGCAGCTTCACAACTAAGCACAGGTCCTACAGATAAAGAAAAAATTTCCTTAGAATACTTCTGCCAATATCCCTAGAACATATGACTATCTGAAACCCCAGCCCAGGCCTCTAACTCAGCATGGAAAATCACCTAGCAAAATACTGACATCCATACTAATCTTTTCTTTCATTTCACTGAAAGAGGAAAAGAAATCTACAACACAGGGTTTGTTTCAGGGATGTCTTTCAATCCAAGGATGTTCCTGAAGGTTTTAGGGCAGAGGAGAATTTTCAAGTTATGCCAATTGTTGAGACCCTGGATATCTTAGAATCAGCCGGAGTCAGGAGAAGCAAAAGTCTTTATTCTTGGACTTTTGGGTCGCTGTCAGGGGGTTAGATCTAGGAACCTCCACACCTCCTTCCTTTCTCTCTCTACCACCAAAGAATGATCCTCCTTCCCCTATTCCACCCACTGATCTCTCCTCCCTTCTCTCACCACACCCACAGATCGAGCCAGCACAGAGTTGAGTAGGGTCATCCTCCAAGCATGTTAATAGAGAATTGTCCAATTGGTAATTAGCCCTAAGTGCTAGGTTACCTTGCATCTGGGTCAAGTACATCTGCTCAGTTCTAGCCCTTTACAGCCAATGACAAAGAGCAATCAGGAAACAAAAGACAACATGGACATATGTAATATTTTCAAGTGATACTTGCAAATGGATGGATGGCAAATTGATGAGTCACAGAGAGAAAGCATTTCTGTTCTGGTGGAAGATGACACAACAGGGATTGGATGAAAATGTTGCTTAAACAAGTGTGGAGAAGACTAGAGAAACAAGGTCTATGAGAAGATGCTACTAGTACTCTTTGGCTATATAGCTTTATCCTAAAATTCTCAAAGTTTTCTTTTCCTGTTTCCTTTCACCTATCCTTCCATCATGTAGGTGAGGCAAAGAGAAAGCAAATCATTATTTCCATTTTGCAGAGAATTCAACTCAAAAGAAACTAAGTAACTCATTGAGAGCTGACTAGTCAATGGGGCTCTTAATGAAAACCTCCAGATTTCCCAAATTTCCAACTTTGTGAAATTATTTTAAAGAGATGTAGAGCAACTCCAATGAACTAGACCTGTACTGGGGTCAATAAGTCAAGAAGTATGTTGGGAAGAGAAGGAAGATACAATCATGTTTCTCTAATTATGAAAGAGTAACCAGCAGTCTTCAGTCTGCCCTGGTTAGAGGAAGTCAGAGAGGCAGGAATGAAAACACTCAAGCTATGACAAAAAACAGAAGGGACAATGAGATTGTGGCAAAGGATGCAGAGACTGTCTAGACCCTTTTTCAGAACACAGAATTCTAAATAGAGGGAAAGAAGCTGTCCCCATCCCCACCCCACCCCTCCAGATGACATTCATCCAGTCTCCCAGGCAAAGTAACAGTCTTGATACGACACTTGTTAGGAATGTTCTTCTAACAACACTTTAATGTGAGGGCCAGGGTTAGACTCTATGCTCATTCACTTGAATATGCCCTGACCACCTTCTGCATTAGAAAGTCCAAAAAAAAAAAACACCATATGCTGTCCACCCTCCTGCTTGCTGACTTTTCAGCACTGCAGAAAATGAGTAAGGGTCCATCTTCTAAGACTATGCTGTAGAGACAACTAAGTTCCAACTGAAACCGGCAGGCGGCCAGCCCGATTCCTCAACTTGCTAGAGTAAAGGTGGAGGAGACCCACGGTGAAGACAGGTCTTGGGATTCTTAGAGCCCAGGCTGCTGAGGCCTGTTAGGGTTGCAGAGGTGATACACAGTCAGTCACGGGGAGGTGGGAGAACCCCACTCTGTGGCAGCTGTAGAAACAAGAGGAGTTTTCTCTTAGGTACATGGTCAATCTATAACTACGGCAAACAATAGATGATGTTAGAGGAAATGGAGTAGAACTTACAAGAGCCTGAAAAATTTGGCCATCAGAAAAGTTGGGAAGTTTATGAAGTATTAGGGAGTTGTCTTGGAGAAGAGTTTTATATGAATACATTATGTATATTATATATAAATATATATATATACATATATATATATATATCATTTTCTGGAATCATGCTCAAGGATAAACATATTCATTCAAATAATACCTACAGGCAGGCAAAAACAGACATGGTTGTGTTTCTATCCATTTAAAATCAATTCTATTTGGTTGTGTTTATATTAAATGGGTGGATCTATTTACAGAATTTAAGCTCAACACAATAAAAATGAATATACAAGAAGAAAAATAATCAACAAGAGCAGATACACCACCTTAGCTTATTCTTCCAAAGAAGACACTCTCCCAGCAGGATTAACAATGTCCAGAAATTAGATATCAAATGTACCTTCTTCTATATATCACCTAGCAGGGTTACTGTACAGTGCTTAAGCAATATTTTTTATCGCAAAGGGAGAAAAAATGAAACTTGAAAGGATTTGAGCATCTAAGTATGAGCAGATGCATTTCTGTAACATGTGCTGGCTCCCTAAATTTTTTTCTAGGACATCATTCAACTTCCACAGGATACCACCTAAAATTAGGTCAGACCAGAGTCTGACTACATCATTTATATTCAATTAGATTCTTTAAGAAAATGATGAAAAAATGTTTTGGTTCGAAATCAGCAAAATGACATCACCTCTGGCTGTCAAATGGTGGAGTACTGGGTCGCTTTTTGATCTTGCTCTCAAGGGTTGCAAAGCTTTCCTGTTGGATGGAAGATGTGCTAGGTTTGAATCAGGAGTTGACAGAGATGGGCTCTCTTCCCCAGGTGTATTAGGAATGTCTCCACCTGATTTGTTGAAAAAGAAACATAGATTAATTTTCATTAATATCACTTCACAATTCAAGTCAGCAATACTTGCAAAATTAACCCTTCCTTTCAGTGTGGGGTAACATCAAGCAAGCAAGCAAGCCTCCTATGTATCATATTTGCTAGGTTCAATGCTAAGGATATGAAGCAATTTCTTTTTCAAGTAATGTTCTGAAGGAAATATCATATAGACACATAAATATACAAATAAAAAATAATGGGGGAAGGAGAGTGGATAGGGAAGCCTTAGAGGAATCAAGAAAAACTCAAGGTAATGTTTTAATTGGGATCTGAGAAGCAAAGGTAAAAAAGAAATGAAGGAGAAACTATGTAAAGACATGGGACTAAGAGATGGAATATCAGGTGTGAAGAGCATTGAGATTTGGCTGGGCTGGTTAGTACATGAAAAGTAGTAAAAATATAATAAGCTTTGGAAAGTTTGGCTATTGCCTACAGTTTTTTGTTTTGTTTTGTTTTCTGAGGCAATTAGGGTTAAGTGATTTGCCCAGGGTCACACAGTTAGGAAGTGTTAAGTGTCTGAGGCCAGATTTGAACTCAGATCCTCCTGACTTCAGGACTGGTGCTCTGTCCACTGTGTCACCTAGATGCCCTTACAGTTTGGTTTTAAGAGTCAGAGAAGACTTTGATCCTAGAAATAATAGGGAGCTACTGGAATTAATTGAACAGGACATGATATGGTCAGACCCATGCTTTAGAAATTATTGTCATAACTTAGCAAACTTTCTTTAAACCACAATTCTGAAAGGAACTCATGATTTTTAAACAAGAACAAATAGACCCACTTGAAGGTATTTTTAAAAACCAATGATTAAAATCTTTCCAAATGCAGAATCCTGATATTAATATGACAAAATTCACAACTACTAGATAATTCTTGATATTTCATTTGGAGGAACACAACAAAATAGCACCTGAAAAAATAACCTTTCACTTCTCAGGCTAGAAGCCAAAACACACACCAATAAGGAGGAAGTCTTTATATCTAAATAAGCCTGAGTGTTAATTATAAACTGTGATAAAATTCCAACCAGCCTAGTTAAAAAATAAGTGGAAGCTAAATGATCCATTAAAATTACCCCAGGTTTGACTTTTTGTTGAAGAATATAAAATGGAATGCATTGTAGGCCTTCACTGTGGTTTGAAAAAGGAAAACAACATTAACAAAAACATTATGGAATACAACTACATTGAGCAAACTTGACCTTTCTTCACCTTTCTACTCAAGATAGAAAATGAGCAAAAGAAAAGAAACCAGTTCCAAATGGTATTACTGAAAAATTACCATCATCTGAAATAGCTGTAGCCTGATCCATTATTCATTACCATCTCTAATATAGTCCTGGTGGACAATTTTTGGGGCCATTTAAAACCTCCCCAAAGAGGGCAAGCAGTAATAATGTACCCTTTACTTACAAGAATAAATGTAAATCAAGCTCTGTATTCTCTGTATTACTGAAAAACAGAATTCACTTTATATTAAGGCACATGATCCTGACCCCAGTTTATAAATTGTACAGAGTGACTTCATAGCCATCTACTCTGCAGCAATGGAGAGGCTTCCAGGAAGATCCATTTTGTCTTGTGGGGGGGGGGGGGCAGGGGGGAAAAGCACTACAGTGGAAAGAATGGGGGGTGGAAGGAGAAGCTGAGGAATGCCAAAATTAAACCCTTGGTTTTGGAAAGGAGGTATGTGTGTATACGTGTGTGTGTGTGTGTGTGTGTGTGTGTGTGTGTGTGTGTGTGTGTGTGTGTATGTATTTTGCTGAGGCAACTGGAGTTAAGTGACTTGCCCAGGGTCACACAGCTAGGAAGTATTAAGTGTATGAGGCCAAATTTGAACTCAGGTCCTCTTAATTTCAGGGTTGGTGCTCTATCCACTGTACCACCTAGCCACCCCCAAGCTAGTCTTTATTCCTGAAGCACATTATTCAAATTATAGCCATTGTCATACCCACTAATATATGTACTGGCAAAGAGATAACTCATTGATATAAAATCACAATGGATTTTACACAATTGTACTGTTTCTTTTAATATACAACTCTAGGGGCAGCCAGGTGGCGCAGTGGATAGAGCACCAGCCCTGAAGTCAGAAGGACTTGAGTTCAAATCTAGTCTCAGACACTTAACACTTACTAGCTGTGTGACCCTGGGCAAGTCACTTAACTCCAAATCCCTCAGCAAAAATTAATAATAATAACAAAGACTAGTGTATTGGTAAAAAAAAAAATTAAAGAAATTTATACTACAGATCTATATTGATGGCTACAATGATATATTTCAATCATCTAAAATGATCAGCAATTTTCATTGGTTTGGCAAACAATCAGAGCAGAAGACTTTTTTTATTAAAGTAATGTCTTTGTTACCTTGTGCACTGCCTGGGTCCAATGGGCCTGTCACAGCTTCGGATGCCTCTGGACTTTGGAATGAAGTCCCCTATTACACAAAAAAGCATCGTTTGCTTTTGTTCAAAACCTAGTCTTTGTTTCCGCTTCCTTTTTAAGGAGATAATGACAGAGAATGGTCTTATTCTGCAATGTATATTATACTCAATTGTTTTCTGTAAAGGTTGTAATTTTTACTACAAGAAACTAAATTTTTATTCATCTATACCAAAAAAAAATATATCCACAGTGGTTTTATCCTTAATAGTGAAACCTTGAAACAACCTACATGGGCAATGCTTGGGGAATGCCTGAATAACTTGTATCATTGGAATGGGATATTATCATATCATTAAAATGACATTAAATAAAAAGAATTGAGGACATGTGAAGTGTTGCAGAGTGAAGAATGCAGAGTCAAGGGAGGCTAGGATTATATAGGGCAAAAACAGCAACAAAATCTTGCACAAAGAGATGGAGGTAGAGGGAAAGATTGGAAGAGATGACCAAATGCATTTCTCTCCCTTCTTTGGAGAGAGGGAGGTGTGGGAGATTTCGTATACTTTCAGAATTGGCTGATGTGTTGATTGATTTTGCTGAATTGCTTTTTTTTTCTTTAATTACAAAGGTGGATAGTTCAAGAAAGGGTAAAGAGGGGAGAAATCAAGATGATGGAGACAAGCCAGGAAGTTGCCTGAGCTCTCCCCAATTTCCCTTGAAGAAGGGGTGGAGAGAAAGGATATAATCGTTATGTTTTCAAAAGATAGAGTGGGACTATACAACAATAAATATGTGAAAAGACCTTGTAACTTGGGCTCAAATGTGTAACATCCTTGGGAACTTTTTTTTTTTTTTTAGGATCAGAAGACACTGAGCAAACATATTCTTTTTTATTAAAAATATATTTTTAGTTTAAGATTTTCTATATGATCTATGTCTCATTTTGTTTGATTTTAGTAAGACTGTAACATAAATTATTCTTAATAGGATCTCAAATGTCCTTAATAAGAAAAATTATGATTACTTTACCTGTTCCTGATTGATTTGGTTCACTACAGCTTCATAAGGAGGGGGCGGGTCCAAAGGACAGAAAACTTCTACACCTTTAATCCGAGCTCCATAGATGTGTGGAAGTGGAATAACATCAGGGCCTAGCATTCTAAGAAAAACATCTTGGTATCAGTCAACATGTTCTATTCAATTTGCTACTATTTGATTGTTTTATTGAAAAGCACAATAATATAGGGGATAGTGCCTAGGACCTTCTGTCATTTAATGGGTTCATGACCTTGATGCCATACTCCTATGAGTCTGTTTCCTCTACTGAAAAAGGGGGATCAGAATACTTGGCACTTTATCTAGCTCCTCAGTTGTTGTAAAGAAAAGAAATAGTAAGGTATGACAAAAGTGAGTTTTAGGGGAATGATGTGGACATGTAACTTAGTCCACATGGAAATTACTACTACTACTGCAACTCACCAACTTGTCTATAATATATAGTCTCAGGGGCATTAGGAGGATAGATAACATGTTTGAAATTACAGAGTTAGTATGAGTCAAAGGCAAGGAGGGTGACCATCACACCATGTTGGTTTTTTTTTTTTTCTTGAGGCAATTGGGGTTAAGTGACTTGCCTAGGGTCACACAGCTAGGACATAAGTGTGTGAGGTCAGATTTGAACTCAGATCCTTCTGATTTCAGAGTTGGTGCTCTATCTATTGTGCCACCTAGCTACCCCCATAATATTTTTTTCTCTTTCTCATCTTTTTTTTTTAATTTTGTTTTACTAATTTTAAAATTATAACTTTTTTGACAGTACATACATATGCATAGGTAATTTTTTACAGCATTATTCCTTGTACTCCTTTCTGTTCCTAACTTTCCCCTCCTTCCCTCCACCCCGTTCCCTAGATGGCAGGCATTCCCATACATATTAAATATATTATAGTATATCCTAGATACAATATATATTTAGTATATCCTAGATACAATATATATGTGCAGACCCGAATTTTGTTGTTGTTGTTGTTGTGGTTGCAAAGGAAGAATTGTATTCGGAAGGTAAAAATAACCTGGGAAGAAAAACAAGAATGCAAACAGTTCACACTCATTTCCCAGTGTTCCTTCTCTGGGTGTAGCTGATTCCGTCCATCATTGATCAATTGGACCTGAATGAGATCTCTTTGTTGAAGATATCCACTTCCATCAGAATATATCCTCATACAATATTGTTGTTGAAGTATATAATGATCTCCTGGTTCTGCTCATTTCACTCAGCAAGAGTTCACATAAGTCTCTCTGTATCCATCCTGCTGGTCATTTCTTACAGAACAACAATACTCCATAACATTCATATACCATAATTTACCCAACCATTCTCCAATTGATGGGCATCCGTTCATTTTCCAGTTTCTAGGCACTACGAAAAGGGCTGCCACAAACATTTTGGCACATACAGGTCCCTTTCCCTTCTTTAGTATTTCCTTGGTATATAAGCCCAGTAGTAGCACTTTGGATCATAGGGTATGCACCGTTTGACAACTTTTTGGGCATAATTCCAGATTGCTCTCCAGAATGGCTGGATTCTTTCACAACTCCACCAACAATGCATCAGTGTCCCAGTTTTCCCACAGCCCCTCCAACATTCATCGTTATTTGTTCTGTCATCTTAGCCAATCTGACAGGTGTGTAATGATATCTCAGAGTTGTCTTAATGTGCATTTCTCTCATCAGTAGTGATTTGGAACACTCTTTCATACTTCAATTTCATCATCTGAACATTGTCTGTTCATATCCTTTGACCATTTATCAATTGGAGAATGGCTTGATTTCTTATAAATCAGAGTCAATTCTCTGTATATTTTGGAGATGAGGCCTTTATCAGAACCTTTAACTGTAAAAATGTTTTCCCAATTTGTTACTTCCCTTCTAATCTTGTTTGCATTAGTTTTGTTTGTACAAAAGCTATTTAATTTGATGTAATCAAAATTTTATATTTTGTGATCAATCTCTAGTTCTCCTTTGGTCACAAATTTCTTCCTCCTCCACAAGTCTGAGAGGTAAACTATCCTATATTTCTCTAATTTATTTATGATCTCATTCTTTATGCCTAAATAATGGACCCATTTTGATCTTATCTTAGTATGTGGTGTTAAATGTGGGTCCATGCCTAGTTTCTGCCATACTAATTTCCAGTTTTCCCAGCAGTTTTTGTCAAATAATGAATTCTTATCCCCAAAGTTGGGATCTTTGGATTTGTCAAACACTAGATTGCTATTTTTATTCACTATCTTGCCCTGTGAACCTAACCTATTCCACTGATCAACTAGTCTATTTCTTAGCCAATACCAAATGGTTTTAGTGACTTCTGCTTTATAATATAGTTCTAGACAGGTACAGCTAGGCCACCTTCATTTGATTTTTTTTTTTTCATTACTTCTCTTGAAATTCTCGACCTTTTATTCTTCCATATGAATTTTGTTGTCATTTTTTCTAGGTCATTAAAATAGTTTCTTGGGAGTCTGATTGGCATAGCACTAAATAAAGAGATTAGTTTAGGGAGTATTGTCATCTTGATTATGTTTGCTCAGCCTGTCCAAGAGCCACATTTAAATCTGACTTTATTTTTGTGGCAAGTATTTTGTAATTTTGCTCATATAATTCCTGACTTTCCTTTGGTATATAGATTCCCAAGTATTTTATACTATTGACAGTTATTTTGAATGGAATTTCTCTTTGTATCTCTTGTTGTTGGATTGTGTTGGTAATGTATAAAAATGCTGAGGATTTATGTGGATTTATTTTGTATCCTGCAACTTTGCTAAAGTTAATAGCTTTTTAGCAGTCTTTGGGATTCTCCAAGTATACCATCATGTCATCTCCAAAGAGTGATAGTTTGATTTCCTCATTACCTACTCTAATTCCTTAAATCTCTTTCTTGGCTCTTATTGCCGAGGCTAGCGTTTCTAGTACAATATTGAATAGTAATGGTGATAGTGGGCAATCTTGTTTCACTCCTGATCTTACTGGGAAAGGTTCCAGTTTATCGCCATTACATATGATGTTTACTGACAGTTTTAAATATATGCTCCTGATTATTTTAAAGAATACTCCATTTATTCTTATATTCTCAAGTGTTTTTAGTAGGAATGGTTGTTGGATTTTATCAAATGCTTTTTCTGCATCTATTGAGATGATCATATGGTTTTTGTTAATTTGGTTATTGATATAGTCAATTATGCTAATAGTTTTCCTAATATTGAACCAGCCCTGCATTCCTGGTATAAATCCCACTTGGTCATAGTGTATTATCCTGGGGATGATTTTCTGTAGTCTTTTTGCTAATATTTTAATTAAGATTTTAGCATCAATATTCATTAGGGAGATTGGTCTATAATTTTCTTTCTCTGTTTTCAGCTTACCTGGTTTAGGTATCAGTACCATGTCTGTGTCATAAAAGGAATTTAGTAGGACTCCTTCAATCCCTATTTTTTCAAATAGTTTATATAGCATTGGAGTTAGTTGTTCTTTAAATGTTTGGTAGAATTCACATGTAAATCCATCTGGTCCTGGAGATTTTTTCTTAGGGAGTTGGTTCTATTTCTTTTTCTGAAATGGGACTATTTAGACTATTTATTTCTTCCTCTGTTAATCTGGGCAAGCTATATTTCATTTAAGTTATCGCATTTATTGGCATAAAATTGGGCAAAGTAACTCCTATTGTTCTAATTTCCTCTTCATTAGTGGCGAGTTCTCCCTTTACATTTTTAAGACTAACAATTTGCTTTTCCTCTTTCTTTTTTTTAATCAGATTTACTAAGGTTTTGTCTATTTTGTTGGTTTTTTCATAAAACCAACTCTTAATTTTATTAATTCAATAGTTTTTTTACTTTCAATTTTATTAATCTCTCCTTTTATTCCTTTTAGAATTTCAAGTTTCGTGTTTGTCTGGAGGTTTTAAATTTCTTCCTTTTCTAGCATTTTTAAATTGTAAGCCCAATTTATTGGCCTTCTCTTTCTCTATTTTATGCAAGAAAGCCTCTAGAGATATAAAATTTCCCCTTGTTACTGCTTTGGCTGTATCCCACACATTTTGGTATGATGTCTCATTATTGTCATTTTCTTGGGTGAAATTATTAATTATGTCTATGATTTGCTGTTTCACCCAATCATTTTTTAGGATGAGATTATTTAGTTTCCAATTATGTTTTGGTCTATTTTCCCCTGGCTTTTTATTGAATATAATTTTCATTGCATTATGGTCTGATATTTACTATTTCTGCTTTACTGCATTTGATTTTGAGGTTTTTATGTCCTAATATATGGTCAATTTTTGTATAAGTTCCATGAACTGCTGAGAAGAAAGTGTACTCCTTTCTGTCTTCATTTAGTTTTCTCCAAAGATGTATCATATCAAACTTTTCTAGTATTCTATTTATATCTTTGACTTCTTTCTTATTTATTTTGTGGTTTGATTTATCTAATTCTGAGAGTGCAAGGTTGAGATCTCCCACTATTATAGTTTTGCTATCTATTTCTTCTTGCAGGTCTCTTATTTTCTCTTTTAAGAATTTAGATGCTGCACCACTTGGTGTGTATATGTTTAGTATTGATACTGCTTCATTATCTATCCTATCCTTTAGCAAGATATAATGCCCTTCTTACCTCTTTTAATTAGATCAATTTTTGCTTTTGCTTGATCTGAGATGAGGATGGCTACCCCTGCTTTTTTGGCTTCACCTGCTTTTTTTGCTTCTCCTGAAGGATCAGAGATTCTGCTCCAATCTTTTACCTTTATTCTGTATGTATCACCCTGTTTCAGGTGTGTTTCCTGTAAACAACATATTCTGGTTTTTAATCCAGTCTGCTAACTGCTTCCTCTTTATGGGGGAATTTACCCCATTCGCATTTATGGTTAAAATGACTAATTCTATATTGCTTGCCATCCTGTTAACCCCTGCTTATGCTTTTCTCCTTTCCTTCCCTCTTACCCCCCTCCCCAGTATTAAACTTGTGAGCACCATTTGCTTTTCACAGTCCTCCCTTTTTAGTATCCCTCCTCCACCTGAAAGTTCCTCCCCCTATTTTACCGCTTTTCCTCACAATTTCTGTATTCCCTTCCCCTTAGCTTACTCCTTCCCTTTTCACTTTTTCCCTCCCACTTTTCAATGAAGTGGAAGGAGTTTCATCATAAATCGAATATGTCTATTGATACACATTATGTTCATCCCCCTCCCTTCTTTCTCTCAGATATAATAGGTTACTTTTGCCTCTTCATGAGATGTAGTACCACCACTTTATCCTTTTTTTATGATATAATTTCCTTTCCACCTCTAGTTTCTAGGACAAATTATACATGTGTTCTTTATATATCTTTATGGCAGAAATATAGTTCTCAAGATTTCTTTTTACCTTTTTAAAAATCTCTTGAGTTCTGTATTTGAAGATCAAACTTTTTGTGTAGATCTGGTTTTTTCATCAAGAATAGATGGAATTCACTTATTTCGTTAAATGTCCATCTTCTTCCCTGGAAAAATATGCTCATTTTTGCTGGGTAAATTATTCTTGGTTGCATACTAAGTTCCTTAGCCTTTCGAAATATCATATTCCAGGTCCTTTGCTCCTTTAATGTGGATGCTGCTAGATCCTGGGTTATCCTTATTGTGGCTCCTCCATATCTGAATTGATTTTTTCTAGCAGCTTCCAATATTTTTTCCTTCGTCTGATGGTTCTTGAACTTGGCCACTATATTTCTTGGTGTTTTGATTTTAGAGTCCCTTTCAGTAGGTGATCGATGAATTTTTTCAGTGTCTATTTTACTCTCTGTTTCTAAAATGTCTGGGCAGTTCTCTTTGATAATTTCCGGGAAAATAGTGTCCAGGCTCTTTTTTCCTCATATTTTTCAGGAAGTCTGATTATTCTCAAATTGTCTCTCTTGGATCTGTTTTCCAGGTCTGTTGTCTTCCCAATAAAGTACTTGGCATTCTTTTCTATTGTTTCATTTTTCTGGTTTTGCTTGACTACTTCTTGTTTCCTCCTTGAGTCATTCAATTCTACTTGTTCAATTCTGATTTTTAATGATGTATTTTCTTCATTCACTTTTTTTATATATTTTTGTAATTGTCCAATTGAGTTTTTAAGTGAATTTTTTTCTTCTATGGAATTTTTTTCCATTTCATCAATTTTATTTTTTAGAGAGCTGTTTTCTTTTTCCAGCTTACTAATCCTGTTTCCCTTGGAGTTGTTTACCTTTTCTAATTCACTAATTTTGTTTTTCAATTATTTGATTTCTTTATCCACTCTGTCTTTAAATGTGTGGGATGACTTCTCCAGATTCTCTTGGCAAGCTTCCCTTTCCTTTTCTCATTTCTCTTCCAGCAATCTTGTGAGAGCCCTTTTGATTTCCTCTATGAGAGTCTTATGTATTTTGAGGAGCAGATCATATCCCCCTTAGGGGATTCCTCTGGAGATAATCTGCTTTTAGTCTCCTCAGTGTTTGAAGTCTGCTCTCTGTCCATACAGAAGCTGTCAATGGTTAGAGCCCTTTTAAATTTTTTGTTCATTTTGTCAGAGAAGAATAAAAAAACCCAAACTGACAAGAGAAACAATTGGTCTGTTTCTGATGTGGAATGGGGCTGGATGGTATTACCAGGCTTCCTCTACAGACTGCAGGAGACAGCAGTGAGGCACCAGCAGGACAGCGATGGCTGTGCTGCATCTGCACTCTGAGGCTCTAAAAACGTGCTGAGTCACTCCAGGTGGGGGTGCACTGGTGGCCGGTCTGAGAGACCCTAGCTTTCCAGGATTTTATTCTTTACCTCTGGTGTTTACACTTTCTCTGCTGATCCTGGCTTGCTGCCAAGATGGAATATCCACACTGGGGTAAAAGTCATTCCACAGAAACAGCAGAGATTGCACTCCTTCCCCTTCCGGTCTGAGCAGCGTGAGCTGCCTGCCTCCCTCTCGCTGCTTGCCCTCAGCCTGCGCCCAGTCTGTTCGTCCCCACCCCCAAGCAAACAGACATTTTCTGGTAAATTTCAAGGATGTCTTTTGTTGGTAATTATTTATGGGGATTTTTCCAGTGAAGCATTAATTCCGAGGCTTGTCATGAAGTAAATTCTGAAAGAAAACATGGAGCTCAAGCAGCTGTGTGCCTCCTCTCTGCCATCTTAGCCAGAAGTCCCCCCCATAATATTTTAAAAGAAATAAAAAACACCAGCAAAACATCACCCTATTTGACATTTTACGCTCATATTCCCCTATTTCTGCCAACGAGGGAGGAAGGTGCATTTTCTCAATGCCTCTCAGGATATCTTGATCTTGGCATGTGTTTTCTACCTGGCAGTCCTTCCTCACAACCATGTCCTATTTTCAAATGCCCTAACAATGCTTTGAATGATAGATAGAAACACGAGGATAAGCTCAGTTTTATTTGCTCTAGCTTACATCTGATTGAGTGTGATCTTAGATTTCAGGAGGAGAGTCTGAGAGTCCAACATGATCTTCCAAAAGGGAACAAACAGTCTGACAAGAGCTCTATTCAAGCAGCAAAAGAGGAAAGGGAGGAGAAAACAGAAGAAGGGTCAGGTCAAATCTAAATGATATTCTGCTGGACATGGATCTTAATCCCAAATGAGTCACTTTCCTCTCTCTGCTACAGAGGGAAATGAAATCTGACTCTTGTTTTTTTCCTTCAGTGCTCACTGTACCATTAATATAAAAACAACAAACCAACCCTAATTGGATGTCACTTCACATAGGACCACCAAAGCAATATTTACTGAACACAGGTACAAATCATGAAATAACACACACGACTTTTTCTGCATGCTGGCATGACCTCTTGGTTTGAAGAGATTCAGGGGCTATTTATAATTGTTCAGTAAACAGGAAGAAAGTGAATTTTATTATCATTTCAACAAGATACTTATTGATTTACTGATGCCTATTGTATGCAGCAGTATTTGTATGCTAAGCATCATCCTAGTTGCTGGAAGAGAAAGGTTTAGATCAAAAGATGTAGTCCCTTGAAACATAAGGTTTTGCAAGGGTGAATTTTGAAAACTATCTTTGCGTATATTTTGAAAATAAAAAGCTATTATTTAAAAAACAAAAAGCTGTAGTCCCTGTACTCATGGAATTTATAATTTAAATGAGAGAAAAGGTGAGGGCACCTTTTACATATTCATTGCAGTACAAAATATATAATAGCATAAATTTAGCTGGCAGATGGAGGTGAGACAAAGTACTTCATAAGGTCCAATGTCATTACCTGCATGGACTGAGGTAAAGAATTTGCATTTGAATTGGGCTTTAAATGATGGGCAAGTATTGAAGAGGTGACACAATAGATAGCACTCTGGGTCTGGAATCAGAAAGACTTGAGTTCAAATCCAACCTCAAACATTTAGTAAACTTATTGTGACCCTAAGCAAGTCATTTTATCCCAAATGCCTCAATTTCCTCAACTGTTAAAGGATTTAGAGAAGGAAATGACAAAGCACTCTAACTTCATCATAAAAACCCCAAATAGACTCTTTGAGTCAGATACTGATGAGAGTTAGGGAAGGGGGAACCCCTTTTGGGTCAGTGCAAAGATAGTCGCATGACGGCACAGAATCCCCTGTAAAAGGAATTTACAGGCCCAAAAACCTAGATTGATAAAAAGGTTTATTGTAGGGATTTGGAAGTAAAGTTAAAGGTAGAAGGGATGCCAGGGCCAGAGGTGGTCGCTGGGCAGGCAGGAACCCTTACATGGCCAGAAGGATACCATGTTTAGGGGAAAGGGCTCCTGCAAAGAGACAGCTCCAGTTTGGCTCTTTTATACCTAAAGGGGCTTGTGGGTGGTATACCAAGTTCCCATGGGGGCTGGGACAGCCCAGTGACCAGGATTTGTAAATCAAAGTTCAGCCATGGGGGTTGGGAAAACCCAAGTTAGCTCAGATCCTGTGGGGGCTGGGGAAAGCCCACTGACCAGGATTTGGAAATCAAAAGTCAGCCATGAGTGTGTGTGTGGGGGGTGTTTCTTAAAGGGACCTCAACCCCCATCAATACAACTGAACAACAAATATTTAAGAAGACTTGGGTTCAAATCCTATCTCTGACACATAAAAAGCTTATGACTAGCCTGAACAAATTATTTGGGTTCTCTCCCTCCTCAAAGTGCTCCCAGCATTTTAATTGTCAGTTGCCAATCTACCCCTAAACCTGGATGGAGTTTCTATACCAGGGAGTTCCCCACTGATAAAATCACAAATCCAAAGTTGAAAAAAAAGACAATGGAGCAGGCAAAGGAGATAGGGAGGAAGAAAAGAGGAGCATCTCAAGCATATAGTTGTAGAGCCCATTAAAGCCCTCACTTTGCCATTCTTGCAGCAGCCAATAAATCCAGACTTTCCTGGACTTCCCACCATTCATCAGGATAATATGTGAATAAGATCCCTTCCTTGTTGAGCAGTTGGTCCCTGTCATACTATTTCCTATTTTATTTTTGGCTTGTTTCACAGGATAAAGTAAGTCCTCCTTCTCCTTCTCCCCTAGACACACACTGACTCAGCTGACCACTGGAAGGCCTAAGATTGATGGTGGACCAGGATGCCAGTTTTCCATGAGGAGTAGAATGGGACAAGAAGTACACAGAGTGTCTAAGATATCTAGTTTATAATACATTTCACACTCAAAAAACAATTGCCCAAAGTAAGGAAAGGGAGAATCATAACTAGCAATTTTTGCTCCTTAGGCAAACTAGGTAGGCAGGGTAAAGGCTCACCTGAGTTCCTCTGGGACAACCAGCTGTGTGGGGATATAAAAAGGGGAATACAGCAGTGTTAGAGCTGAGATAAAGTCGCCAGGGAGTGGAATTTTGCTTCTGGATGGTGCAAATGATATGCTCTAAATTTTCTACTCTGAGGCAAAGCTCCCACCTTAGTCATGGTTTTAAGAATAAGCAAATTCTCTAGATTCCCTAGGCCTGAAGGTCAGATTTAGAGACATACACCACCCTGCCCCCACACATCTAACACTAATTCCAAGAACAATTTTCTACATCTATTGCAGTTATTAAAATAACTGCAATCTTAGCTCTCTGTAGTCTAAAAGTATAAAACTGATTGTCCAGCATGTACTTAGCTGAATTGAAGGATTCTTTAAGAACTGAAAACAAGCTACTGTGGTTTCTAGGCATAGTGAATGGTTCCGTTAATTTTTTTTAAGTCCTGTCAAAAACAAAAAAAGAAGAAAGAAAAAGTCCTGTCAAGAGTCTCTTGCAAACCAATTCTTGTCTGCCCCAGAAGGAATATCAGACTAGATCTTGGTTCTATCAAACAGAAACTTCTAGGCTTTGTGCAAGAGCATCACAATTTGTGTTGTAACATGGTTAAAGAACATCTGTCAGGAAACTGCAATCAAGAAATGGGTATTTTTTCTTTTTGAAGTTTGGGAACTTAGTAGCCGCACTGAGCTGAAGATATTTGTGGTTTCTAATGGTGGTAAAACACTGGTTGCAGTTATCTTAATTAGGAGTTCTAACAGAGCAACCAAACTCTTACTCACAAAAAAGACAGCTTTTCTCTCACATGGCACCAGGTTTTTTCTCTTATTGCACAGTGAGATGTTGCATAATTATATGCTCAAGTCAAAATGGGAGTATTGTTACTACCTTTCCTCTGATTTATTGGCTGGGCAGAGGCAGGTGCATGAAAGAGGAGGGGGAAGGAAGCAAATTTCAACTCCATACCTATAACTTTCTTTTGGGACTTAATTCAGAGGTAGGGTAGGGTTTTTTTGGTCCAGTCTTCTGATTTAATTGATATGGGAAATTTCTGGTGAGGAAACATCTTCTGCCACTACAAGTTATGATCTTTGAGAGTTATCAAATGTATCACATAGCCAGAATGTATCAGAGGTAAGGTGAACCTAAGTCATCCTAACTCCTAGACTATTTATTATATCACATATTATATTTTTTTCCTTTTTAGATTGGGTTAATAATATTCCAAAAATAAAACTGCAAGGAATTGAGGGATGTACCTGCGATTCATACGAGGTGTGCAGGAATAAAATGTAGCAAAATATGAGGGAGGTGGCACAGGTGGTACGAAATCTTCCAGGTCTGGAATGCATCCATGTCCTTCTATTTCTTCTGTGGAAATCTGGGATTCGTCCTAATCAAACAACACTTTGATTAGCCAACAGCCTTTGGCACCAGAGAGACACTAAACATAGCAGTGAATTATGCAAGGAAGCCTGTGTATGAATTGCCAACAGCACCTTGCGCTCACTTACTATGCAGGGTCTTCGGGTGGCAAATATCTGTAGATAACGCAGAGCAGCTGCCACCAAGCACACCGTAGTAGTCAGGGCATTCAGGGCACACAATGCAAAGAGGACTTTCTAAAGTGGGAGAGAAAAATGAAACCACCAGAAAGTTGAGGTTCAGATATTAAATGTACTAGAAGTACATGTTACTACACCAACTTTAAAGAACAATTAAAGTAAAACAAATGATTCCTTTAAGTATTTCTTTTCCTTGTCTTTTGAAATTGCTTTTTTGAAAGGTTTAGGAATTCATGGGTTGTATAAATGTCACAAAAGTTTCTGGTCTAAGAAAGATCTAGTCCTAAGTGTAGATCTTTATCTTATTACAAACATCAAGTTGATGTCCCGGGGGGAAATTCCAGGCAGAAAAAACATCTGACGAGTTGTGACAATTTTTTTTTTTACCTAATGCTGCTGTCACCATATTATCTGGACTCCTTCTATACCTCCCATCCTGAGAATATTCTATTTGATTTTCAGACTTTACTTCTATTTCATTAACCTCTGGATGAGATGTCTAAAGTGAAATTTCTAGCAACCAAGTAAGCAGGACTGTGGAAAAATAAGTTCTCTTCTGCACAAGTATCTTAAAATAGCAGCTAAGGGAACTCCAAATATTTTTGATTCCATAACTAACTCTTAAAGCTAGCATTTTCCTCCAGAGATTGAGGAACCAGAGAAATAAAAAGCTATTTCTTAATCCTACAGAATTCCAGAGAACAGAAAGCCTCACAAAACTCCTAAGTTTCTTTCCTCCAAGTGGACCTTTTCTTACACAAATAAACATAACTTGAAGGAGAAGAAGCAATTAAGGGAAAGAGGAATGAGGGGAGAAGTGAAAAGGAAGGAAAGAGAAGAGGGAGAGAAAGGGAAGAGAAAAAGAACATAGGGAAGAAAGAAAAACAGAAAGAAGGCAAAGGTGAAAAGAGAAAAGAAGGAAGAAAAAAGAAAAGAGGGAAAGGAAGGAGAAAAGGAAAAATAGAATAAGGGGGAAAGCAAGAAGTTGTTGATAGCTTGCTGTATTGAAACCACTACCTAAGGTAGAGATGGAAGAAAATGATGACATATTTATCATTTGATGCTATTGTTAACGTCCTTTCAGAGGATAGTTGTTGTTGTTAAGTTGCATCCAACTCTTTGTGTGACCCTCTGACAATATTGTCCATAGGGTTTTGTTGGCAAAAATATAGTGCTTTGCCATTTCCTTCTCCAGTGGATTAAAACAAACAGAAGTTAATTGACATGTTTAAAGTAGCACAGCTAGTATCTAAGGCCAGATTTGAATTCAGTTCTTCCAGATTCCACAGAGAATAGCTTTTGGTAATTTTATTAAGCTGTTTTATGCTGCTTTATAGTCTCAAATACAAGGACTATAATATGTCTTACACAATATAACAAAAGATGTGCATACCATTCTACAACGAGAGTAAGTCACTTAACCCCAACTGCCTCAGCAAAATATATATATACATATATATATAAACAACCACCATAATTACAATTGCAAACATTTATACAATCTTTAACATTTGCAATGTCAAGAAAAAGATCATCTCAAGGTTGCCATCCATTTTCAGGTACCTTTAATAGAAGGTGAACAGCACTACATGGCTGAACTGGGAAGAGTTTCAACACGTTTTCTTTGTCTGTACATTTGATAGGTTGGAATTCTTCACAACAGAAGCAAATCTTTCCTTCCCCTAGATCCACCTTGAGGACAAAAAACAGGACAATGCTTTAATTTACAATGATAATTCCTTCCCCCCCCATCCATACATCTAACATTAATACACACATTATGCCATGAAGAACCTATTCTATATGATACAATCATGTTCCAAGTTGATCAAAGGAATCAACAAGCTTTATTAAGAACTTGCTAGGTGTTAAGCAATGCATTTGTTATTGAGGTTACAAATATAATCATGAGATGCTCCATGTCTTCAAGAAGCTTATATCCTCCTTGTCACCTAAGGCCTTCTTACCTTGGAACATCCTTCCACTATGCCAACATTCTTATTTCTCTATTGAATTCCTTCTGGAGCCTCCATTACGGGAAGGGATCCAGGCTAACTACTTTTTATTCTCTTCCCAACTATGTATCTTATTTTAAGGATTTCACTATTATGATCTCACATGGTTACCCCTTCTTTCTTGGCATGTCTACCAGAAGATGCTGATTCTGTTTCTTTGCAATAGTGATTTGCTATTAGGTTCTTTAATAATGTTTCCTGTAACATTCTTAAATTCTAATTGTCTGAAGTTATAGACAACAAGAAAGATTTGTGGCTTCAAGATTATTTCCTAACTGATGGAGAAATCTTGTAAAGACTGGTGTAGACTGATGAAAAATTAAATTAACAGAACCAGAAGAATAACAATGTCATAAAGACAAAAACTTTGAAAGACTTAAAACAGTTTAATGATCATTCAAATTGCAGAGTATTCTACCAAGACTGAGTCACAGTCATAGGATAAAAATAAGACATATATCACCAATATCAGAATTTGTTTCATTTGACTATCCATATTTCTTTAAAGGGGTTCTTTCCTGATGGAGAGAGAAATAAGAGAAAAAAAGTTTCTTTTTAAAAGTAAATTAAAATTTTGAAAAATAAAAAAGTTTTAAATAAAAATTTCTAAATATTTTTAAATAATTTTAAATATTTTTAAAAATAAAAGCAATACTATGTGATAGCACTTTATAACTTGAAAAATGATACATATTTGTATTATTAAAGATCACTCAATGCCCTCATTTTCTAGTTAACAGAATGAAAATTCAGAAAAATTAAATTATTTGCCTAAGGTCATTTGATGAATAGGAGAACAGGGGGACAAAAAACCAGGAGAAGGGACTCTGACATGAGTTTTTGGTACATAGACTTCCTGACCTCTATTCAACTATCCAAAGAGCTTTTTAAAATTCTGCTAGAGCTATCTTTCCACAAAATGAGGTCATTGGTTTTCTGAGTTCTAGATAGAAGTGTTATTATGTATTTCATAGGATTATCATGGTAGAATAACAGATATATAAATGAATAATTTAAAAATAATAACTTTAAAATAGGGTACTTTGATAATATCAACTTCTTGATCTCAATTGAAATAGACAGTTATTGATTGTGACAATCTAATCCATGTTTTCACAAACTAATGATGTATATATTATTGATGTATACTGAAATTATGTCTGACTGGTTCTTCTGTCTTTTAAAAAAATGTGGCAGACAGAATTCAATAAATTATTTTTTCCTCCTTGGCCATCCCTCAGGTTTCACTTCAGGGGTTTTGTTATTAATGCCAAATATCAATACTTTTGCATACTAGGAAAGCCAGACATGAGTTCAGTTCAGAGGTACACTAGATTTTAAGGTCTGCTCACCAGATCACATCTGGGTACACTGGACACAAACTGGGCACCCTGACAGCCTAGGATAAATCCAGCAAGGTTCAACAGGACACAGACCACAGATAGTAAGACAAAGAGGTTCACCTGAAACAATAAAAGATGAGCCCATAATAGTTAAAGGAAGATAATAAAATTTAATGAGGCATTTTGGATTGATTATAAAATGAGAGAATAATGTAGATTAAAGATCTTTCGGGAAAAAAACTATTTTAGATATTGTACAAAGTTATGAAAATATATACCATCCAAATTAGTCATCAATGTTACCTCTCTTCCTTCAACCCACCTATATTCTCTCAAATGATTTCATCTTTATCTTTCTTATTCCTCTTTGTCTTTAATTAATTCTCATTTCCTTAAATGCAACTCAATAAATATTTATGTCTCGAACACATACTATGTGTATACTTATAATTATTAAATTCCTCCTTCTGGTCTAGGCATTGGCAGAATGCAGAAAAATGAAACAAAATCTCTTTTCTGAAAGAGCTTACAATCTAATAGGGAAATATATTTAGAAGAATTGCACATGCTTAACCTCTACTATGCTTGCTGCTGTCTTAGGGAGGGAAAGGGAAGAGAGGGAGAAAAATTTGGAAGATAAAGTTTTGCAAAGGTGAATGTTGAAAACTATCTTTGGAAAAATAAAATACTACAAAAAAATTTAAAAATAAAGATAATATCATTAGTGGAAAAAAATTTCATTGATCCCATAGAATCTCTGATGAAAAGAAGGTACAAAGTGATCAGAGAAGACAATCAAGGCTTTCTAGAAGAAATTTCAAGATCACTTTTAGGGCTTTGAAAGTCAGAAATCAGACAAACAATCAAAAATATTCCTAGTTTAAACTTACTGTAAAAAAACAAACAAACAAAACTATAAAAAACAAAACAAAACAAAACAAAAAAAAAAAAAAAAAAAAAAAACAAGTCCAGAGGCATAGGAATAAAAAAATTAATCTGAATTGGAAAGAAAAACAAGCAGAAAAAAAATAAATCTTTTAATTTAATTCATATCACTTTTAACCCCTTTTTTCCTACTGAAACTTCTTTACTATCTGGCATATCTATCTCTCTGGTAAATAGAAAGACAGTATTTTTGGGGAGAGAGAGGCTGATGGATGTTTTGAACCTACTAACCTTTATTGCATTTCAAATATCTGTAACTCCTCTAAAGAATGTTTATTCCATTACTGTTTAAACAGAATTTCAAATAATTTAATCATTTTTATCTTTTACTTACATAATCAGAAATTAATTTTTAAACTACCTTATCAACTTATATAAATGAATGCATGAAAAATATTTTCTATTGAAAAACTGTTAAACTTTTTAAAATTAATTTTATAATTATAAATTTTTTTGACATTATATATGCGTGAGTAATTTTTTTATAACATTATCCCTTGTATTCATTTTTCCAAATTTTCCTTCTCTCCCTCTACTCCCTCCCCTAGATGACAGGCAATCTCATACATTTTACATGTGTTACAGTATAACCTAGATATAATATATGTGTGTAAATCCAATTTTCTTGTTGCACGTTAAGTATTGGATTTCGAAGTTATAAGTAACCTAGGTAGATAGACAGTAGTGCTAATATTTTACATTCAATTCCCAGTGTTCCTTCTCTGGGTGTAGCTGTTTCTGTCCATCATTGATCAGCTGGAAGTGAGCTGGATCTTCTTTATGTTGAAGATATCCACTTCCATCAGAATACATCTTCATACAGTATTGTTGTTGAAGTGTATAGTGATCTTCTGGTTCTGCTAATTTCACTCAGCATCAGTTCATGCAAGTCTCTCCAAGCCTTTCTGAATTCATCCTGCTGGTCATTTCTTACAGAGCAATAATATTCCATAACATTCATATACCATAATTTACCCAACCATTCTCCAATTGATGGACATCCATTAATTTTCCAGTTTCTAGCCACTACAAAAAGAGCTGGCACAAAAATTTTGGCACATACAGGTCCCTTTCCCTTCTTTAGTATTTCTTTGGGATATAAGCCCAGTAGTAGCACTGCTGGATCAAAGGGTATGAACAGTTTGATAACTTTTGGGGCATAATTCCAGATTGCTCTCCAGAATGGCCGGATTCTTTCACAGCTCCACCAAAAATGTATTAGTGTCCCAGTTTTCCCACAGCCCCTCCAACATTCATCATTATTTGTTCCTATCATCTTAGCCAATCTGACAGGTGTGTAGTGGTATCTCAGAGTGGTCTTAATTTGCATTTCTCTGATCAGTAGTGATTTGGAACACTCTTTCGTCTGAGTGGAAATAGTTTCAATTTCATTATCTGAGAATTGTCTGTTCATATCCTTTGACCATTTATCAGTTGGAGAATGGTTTGATTTCTTATAAATTAGGATCAATTCTCTCTATATTTTGGAAATGAGACCTTTATCAGAAACTTTAACTGTAAAAATATTTTCCCAATTTGTTACTTCCCTTCTAATCTTGTCTGCATTAGTATTATTTATACAGAAACTTTTTAGTTTGATGTAATCAAAAAACTGTTAAACTCTTAAAAACTGTTAACATAAAAGACATTCCCCATAGTAATGTTTGAAAATTTGTCAAATTCCTGACTCTTAAACAAAACAAGTCTTTGGAGTTCTCAGACAGAAAGCAGCAACAATTGGAAGAAAAGAAATTTTAACCAGATTGCTTCTTCAACACTGATATTTATGAGTAACATGTGACAGGCAGGAGGAGTTTTGGTTTAGAAGATTGCCTGGAATTTTATCTTCCCATTCTTTCCTCTCTTTTGTAAAACAGTCAATTTCACATAACAGATGTTTTTGAGGTTTTGGGAAATAACAATCAGAGACAGACAGGATATATCTAGTACCATAATGTCTTTGTATTTACCATGGTTGCACAGCAAGCAAACTATGGTAAAGAACACAGTCTTTACAAATGTTTCTGCTAAAGCACTCGGTTATTAAATAAAACATATTTCCACTGCAGCTTTCCCTAAAGTTAGATATTTGCAAATATAACCCTATACAATTAAAATTGGTCAGTCTCAACCAAGTAGACAATATTTGATATTGTAAACCAAGAACTATACTTTCTTTTTTACTTGGAAACTGAAAATTTGATTATAATCAGACTAACTTATTTTACAATAAAGGCAAATCTTAAATAAGAGTTTAGGTTCTAAAGTCTCTCCTCTCTCTAATTAGAAGAAGCTATGTGGTGAGTGGAAAGCTGGGTGATACAATGGATAGAGTGCCAGTCCCGGAGTCAGGAAAGAAGCATCTTTCTGAGTTCAATATGGCCTCAGTACTTACTAGTTATGTGACTTGAGCAACTCACTTAACTTGATTTGCCTCAGTTTCTTCCTCAATATATTGAATTAGAGAAGGAAATGGCAAACCATTACCATTTCTCTGCCACAAAATCCCTAAATGGAATCATGAAGGGTCAAACACAACTGAAGCGGCTCAACAACAGCAACAGTTGGTATAGTAGATAGAGTACTGAATCTGAAATCAAGAAGACCTGAATACAAATTTTGCCTTAGACAGTTGTTAGCTGTGTCACCTTAGGGAAGACATTAAACCTCTGTCTCAGTTTACTCAACTGTAAAATGGAGATAATATTTTTACCTATATCCCAAAGTTGTTATGAAGATCAAAGGAGATCATATTTGAAAAGCATTTAATAGTTTCTGACACACAGAAAAGCACTCAAAAACTGTTTCTTTTTTTCTAATTTATCCTCTCCAGAGCTAACAAGCTGACATTTCTAAAATCACTGTTATTTTGCATGAGCTTCAGAGGTTCTTCGTGGCTTTAGAATAAAGTACAAACTTCTCTATCACTTAAAGCACTTCACAATCTGGCTCCAACCAATTATGTCCAGGTAGTCACACACATCCATGCACATGCACATACTCACAGTCTATTCCATCAACACTGGCTTATTCTCTATTTGCTGTCCACAAATCTCCTTCTCCTACCCCCACCCATTCCCCCAAGCTGTTTCCCATTAATGGGAATTATTTTTTGTAATATGATTTTTGTCTTTATTTCTACTTTTTGGAACCCCTAATTCCCTTCAAGGCTCAGTTTACCTGCTGCTTCCTTCAACATTTTCCTGATTTCCCCAGTCATGAGTACTATCTCCCAACTGATGTCTATTTATTTTGTATATATCTTTATATTACATATCTGTGAACATAATATAGAATGTAAGTTACTAAAAAAGAGATTTTATATTTCTAACCCAATATAAAGCATAGTGCCAGACACTTGCTAAATTGACTGATTAATTAAAACCTAGATGTAAGGCAAAAGTCTGGATACTAAGTGGGGCTATAAAAGTGCCACTCTTTCCTCTGTGTTCTTCTTTTTTCACTCTTCCTTCATAAAAAAGAGATGTACAACAATGTACAAAAGTTAGCAAAGCAGCAACCCACTGAAACTCTGCATAGGAATTCTGCCCTTCCTGTGGATCACCCAGCATGATCAAGCTTTGGAGGGAACAGGATATTTGTTTTACAGAAAGCTTACTCTTCCAATGCTGCTAAACAGTTTTATATATGCATAATCCTAGACAATAATATGTATGATATTTTTAACATGTTTAACATATATTGGATTATTTGCCATCTAGGGGAGGGGCTTAAGGGATAGAGGAAAAAATTTGGAACATGAGGTTTTGCAGTGGTTGATGTTAAAAAAATTATCCATGCATATGTTTTGAAAATAAAAAGCTTTAATAAAAAAGAAGAAAAAGAAATACAATAATATGTATGCATATTTTGTGATGACTTTCTCTCTCCTCCTTTTTTCCTTTTCTCCCTTCCTTCCTCCTTTACTTTCTTTCCTCCTCTCTTCTTCCCGCCTTCTCCCTCCTTTTTTCTCCTTTTCTCTCTCCCTCCCTTACTTTCCTACTATCTCTCCATCCCCCCTCTTTTTCTCTCCCCTTCTTTCCCTCTTTTCCTCCTCTTTCTCTCTCTTCCTTACTTTCTGAATTTCTATGTGTATCTCTGTGTGTATCTCTGTTTCTCCTTTCATCTCCCTTCCCCTTCTCCCTATCTCCAAATTCTGTCTGTCTGTCTCTCTGTGTGTCTCTGTCTTCCTCTTTCTCTCCTCTGTCTCTGTCTCTTTAACCAAGCTACACTGTATTGACCTTAGCACAGTCTTTAAACCATATATAAAACTATGTAATTCAGTGATTTAAACCCATCCATCATTATGTCCAATGGTTATCATCACAAAGACAAAACTCAAGACTCACTTCAGGGAATTCTCATGGCAGAGGTTTTGGGAAAATAATAAATGAGTTTTTAGATTAGCTCTAATAAAGACAGGCATGGATTTCAGAACTTTTGTGATTTTACGTGTAATATGAAAGCATTTCTTCCTTCCTCTGATCTTCTTTTCCAGTTCTAACTCTGTGAATAGTTATACAATTAATATTACCATTCCTGAAAAGGTCATGTCAATCGATAGCTCTCACTCTTCTCACCATTCACCTGCTACCTTGTTCAAAACATCCCTTACTGGCCACTATTGCCTATATGTGTGGTCTTCCTCTCTTAAAATAAGAGTTTTTTGAAGGGAGGAACTTTTTTTAATTTATTATTTCTAGTGCCTAGGACAGAGAATTATACATTGTTGTTCAATTATTTCAGCCATGTCTAATTCGCTGTGACCCCATTTGAAGTTTTCTTGGCAAATATTTTGGAGTGATATGCTGTAGAGGGCCAGAACTCTGGAAAGATGCTTGAATCAAGGACAGCAGGGTGCTTATAGTTAATCACCTACTCAGTGTGATTGATGGGATAATGGTTCTCTAGTTAAACATATATTTAATGTGATGTAATCACTCTAGTTGGCATATACTTAGTGTGATATGTTGATGTAATGCTCTACAGTTGGCACATGCTCAGTTGCTGTAGTGATATAATCATACTGATGAATTTAAGGACTGAGAGGACTGGGAAATGGAAATCTCAAACACAGAGGAGACACAGAAGAGACTCAACCACATACCCAGAGAAGACTTAGGACTCCATCTTTGACTATCTTCCTGGGTCTCCTGCCTTCATCACTCTTCCACTAAAACCAAGGACTCGGGCTGGTCCCAAGGTCTGCTAGAAAGCTAAGTTGGACAAGATATTTTGGCACCCCAGCGTGGGGGCTCTAGAAGCAACTACAGTTTGCAATTTCCTTCTCCAACTCATTTTACAGATGACAGAGACAAACAGTTAAGTGACTTACCCAGCCAGGGTCACACAAACTAGTATCGGAGGATTTGAACTCATGAAAATGAGTTTTCTTGATTCCTAGCCCAGTAAAGTATCCATTGTACTATGCTGCCTACATAATTAATAGTAAATAAATGTTTGAACCTTGAATATTTCTTGACTAATTTAATTTCCTAAAGCCCATAACATTTCTCTATTACTTTAGATTGTATTATATCCCTATTTCTATAGGTAAAGTTTATATAATATTTTAGGATTTAAAAAGCTTGAATTTTATATTTATTATCTCATTTTATCCTTACAGAAACCTTGCAAAGTTATTATACTCATTTTTACAGATAAACTTAACTATGGTCACACAATAAGTAAAAGTCACAGCAAGGATTTGAATTTATGTTTCTTGGATTTATTTATTTTATGTTGGACCCCAATGGAAGGAGATTTCTTCTAAGGCGAGGTTCCCCAAATGTACCTACTGCTGGAGTTGTTCCTATTCCACAATCCTGAAGAGTTTCTTCAGTGAAACCTAAAATTACTCAAAAGAAATTGACTTAGAATCCATAAAAGAAAAAACTAAATGGACAAAGAAGGTGTACCCAGGTCAGCCCCATCAAGTTAGTCCATTAGATATCTCTTAGGCAAGAGACCATGGCTGGAGAATGAGGTGGACCCTGGATTAGAACAGGAGAAGAAAAGGGTTGGATCATATTTCAGAAATTAACATGGCACTTTCAATCACCCCAAACTTCTCTTTACCAAAACACATATTTTTAAATCATCCATTTTCTCCTGGTGATGATTATAGGATTATGAATCCCGAAAGATAATCATATCAGATAATATGCATAGCAAATAATGAGCCAAAGGGGAATGAAAAGATGCGTGGTGAGAGTAAATAGATTTTAGCATAATATCAAAAATGACATGGATGAAAAATATGGAATAAAAGCTATCAAAAAGCTTCATATGACTGAGAAAGAAGATGGACTTAACAAATTACACAAGCTAGCAGCAACTAAGTGCATAAATATTGCACTTAATAACCATGAAATGTGAAAAGACTCAAAGGTAGTTCTCCTACTTAAAGGAAGGGACTTTTATGAAGGACTTATGTAAAAATATGAACATGAATTTCACAGGATGAGAGACAAATGAGTTACAACTTGCACTGGTCTCTGGCTGACCCAGAACTCCAAATCAGTGATAATTGTACCCTGAAATATTTACACTGCCAAATATGTTTTTCTTTTTCTTTCTCTTTTGCCAAACACTCCTGAATCCAGGTGTGCTTTTGTAGGACTTATTTTGGAAGGGATACAATTAAATTCAGAAATAATGTACAAAGGTAAAAGTAATTTTAAAATGAGTACAAGAAATCTCAAAGTAATCTGGACAACATCCAAATTCACTAAATTTGTTTAAACTTATGATTCCCTAGCCTTTTTATCAGACCTGGGCCTTAGATTCTACTATAATTTTGGGGACCACAACTTAGGCCTCTGGCTAGCATAAATTCACAATAGTATTCACCTTTCCCCAGAACCTCTGTGCTAATATGTTCTTTCTCATTGTTTCTAGCATCCCATATTTACCTAATTGGATGTATGTGTGAGGAAGGGCAACAAAACTGACTATATTGAGCCATTGTGTGAGTGCAAAAGAAATAATATACAATAAGACTGCTGGACTCAGATTGTTTAAGAGTTTTAATACCAAATAGAGACAATATAAACCAAGGATTTTTAAACTTTTTCTACTCATGACCCCTTTTCACCTGAGAAATTTTTATCTCGGGCATATAGATATATAAAATAGGTATATGAAAATCAAACATTTACTGATAAAAAAAATAATTTCATGACCCCCACAATTCAATTATAAAACCCTATATGGCATCATATACTACAGTGTAAGAAACTGCACTGCATACTTTACTAGGTACTGTAATAGGTTAATTTTCAAGTTCTCATTCAGATTGCAATTGCAGATTATATTTAATAAATACTGAAACCAAAGTTTGAATATATAACAAGTAAAATTTTTTAGCCAGAATGTATTTCTCAGTGACATCCCAATCCCATTTCAAATTAAGGGATGTCTTATATATCTTATAAATGTCTCCCAAGTATTTTCACAACTTATTTTAGTAATTCAGGTCAGTTTTTTACTGCACACACTTTTCCAGAAAATTCTTAGTTTACTTCACAGATTATTCTTAAAACTTTTTCTTTTCAAAACATACACATGGATAATTTGACAACATTGACCCCTTTATAGCCTTGTGTTTCAGATTTTCTCCTCCTTCCCCTGACCTCCTCCCCTAGATAGCAGGCAATTCAGTATAAGGTAAACATGTTAAAATATATGTTAAATCCAGTGTGTATAAACATATTTATATAATTCTCTTGCTGCACAAGAAAAATCAGATCAAAAAAAAAAAGTAAATTAGTATGGAAACAAAATGCAAGCAAATAACAAAAAGAGTAAGAATGTTATGTCTTCTCTCCGATGTGGATGGCTCTCTTCATCACTGAACAACTGGAACTGGCATTACCACAAGATGATTGGAACTGGCATCCATCATCTCATATAGGTCCAATAGAAACACCTTGCTAGGTCAAAGGTTATGCACAGTTTGATAACTTTTTGAACATTGTTCCATATTGGTCTTCAGAATAGCTGGATCTGTTCATAGTTCTGAAGAAGTCAAAAAAGATAGCCCCAGACACAAATGATTAACAGGGAAATTCCTGTTTTAGAAGAGGTTAAAGGAGATAACCTGAGACACAAATGATTAATAGAATTTTACATACTTAAGAGAAATTCCTGTCTTATTTACAAGTCTCTCAGGAACCTCTTGATATACAAACATCTCTATATCCGAAGGAAGCAGAAAAGTCCTTTTCAAATACAAACTTTGTTTTATGATCCTGTTTCATGTATAAAATGAATCTCCAAAATTCTATTCCTTGCACTAGACTTTTCTCTGCCTAGTGCCCACTGACTTTGCTGCGGCGCCCCCTTTCAGGCAGTTTGGTCTCTCCCTGGAGGCCAATTGCCTGCCTATCCCTTTACTAATCAATAAAGATTTTGTTTTAACATAGCATTGAGTAGTGAATTCATTCACTAACGGACCAGGCCATTGGTACTTTGGGAAGGAGGAGGGAGAGAGATAATCAGACAGCCAGAAAGGATGGACCACCTTTCCCTTTGAGCCTCATTTGCGTTCTCATCATTTGGTGGTCCTCGAGGGGAAAATTTTATGGGGGTAAACTGGAAATATCTCCCTTCTATAGTAGGGTGCAAGGGGGACAATTCAAATTCCCAGGAAATAGTGGCCTGAACTGCTAGGAGCTAGGAAAGCTCTGAGGATCGTTTGCCTCAGGGTGCTGGGTGCAAACGAATTCCTGTTTGTTTGGGGTTTTTTGTCTGTTTGTTTTTTTTACAAATAGCTCTCAGGAGCTTTTGTTGGACCTGACAGAGACGTCTGATTCAGGTTGACCTATAGAAGTGGGAAGTTTTCGGGCTTGTGTGTTGGCAAAAATGGGTCAGCTCTTCTCCATTCCTAAAGATTCATCATTAGGCTGTCTCTTAAGAAACAGGGACAAATTTGGCCTCAAAGACTTAACATGGAAAGGGCTTATTCACTTTTGCAATGATGTGTAGGCTCACTATGAGTTAGACAACCATGAGGCATGGCCAATTAATGACTCAATCAATTTTTCTACTATTAGGGAGTTAGATTTATTTTGCAGAAAATAAGGCAAATAGGTAGAAGTTGCTTATGTGCAGGCCTTCAGGAACCTTTCCCATGATCCCAAACTGTGGTCAACTTGCAGGATGTTTCTGGTTAAGTTTACCAAGGGGGAACTGGGGAGGGATGCTGATCCCCTGAAGGACCCTCTCTTTTTCACTCCTTTGGGGATGCAAGGAGCATCTACTCCCCGACCTTGCAGCCCCCAGCAGGCCCCTCCTAACTTGTCCCCAGAGCTGGACTCTGGGAATACTCCAATGCTTTGTCTTTCTCAGCTGAGAAGTGGAGCTCCTTTCTCCTCATCCCGCTCCCTCCTGCCTCCTTCTCAGGCTTCCCTGCCCTCAAGCCTCCACCCTCCTACTCCTCCCCTGCATCCTGATTCTACTACAGCTGCGGCTCAGGACTCTGATTTAGCTATCTCTTCTGAGCTTTGCCTCCTGAGAGAAATGGCCAGTCCTGGGGGGGAAACGCTTAGAATGCAAATGCCCCTTTCCTTGTGGGATTTTTCCCACATCAAGGAGAAACTGGGCATATACTCTGAGGATTTCACCAAGTTTATTGACAGGTTTAAAACTGTTACTCTCCAGCACAATCTGTCCTGGGGAGATGTTAATATCATTATCTCTTCTTATTGCACCAGTCCCACCAACAATGCATCAATGTCCCAGTTTTCCTACATCCCCTCCAACATTACTCATTATTTTTTCCTGTCATCTTAGCCAATCTGAAAGGTGTATATGTAGTGCTCTCAGGGTTGTCTTAATTTGCATTTCTCTGACCAATAGTGATTTAGAGCCCCTTCTCATTTGATTAGAAATAGTTTTAATTTCATCATTTAAAAACTGTCTTGCACAAACTATTCTAGCAGATTCTTATCTCTAACTTAAATCTCTACTTTTCTATTGGCAATATATCAAATGCTCTAGGATTTCATAAGTAATGGCAGCATCAAATCCATAACCTTACTAAATACTTCAGGAGTTGCTGTGGCAAGAAAAAAATTTATCATCTTATGAGAATTGCTAAAAAGTTGGGTTTCCACAGTGTTGCAAGCCTTGAGGTAGTGTGGGTTAGTGAGTACCACTGAAAACTAAAGTTTTCAGAATGTGAGAGGTTAAGGAAGATTAAAATTCCACAGAACAATTAAGTGATCAATAGAAGCCTTGTGCAAACAAGGAATTGGGGCACAGGTGGATTCAGCCAATCAGAGTCAATGTTGTGGTTCTGAGAAAACTGTAAACTTAAGATAATAGCCGATCCAGTACAACTAGTTGTGATCAATGACCTGACTTAACCAAATCACTACTGCACTTGCTTAATTGATTAACTGAATATTAAACAACACACCCTGTAGGAGGAGTTTTCTGTCATTTTTGAACATGGGATATATGATGAGGGAGGGGGAACATGTTTATAGATATTTAGGGGAGACATGTAGTAGGTGTATAAAAATGATTGTAACCCAGAAAAAATGGACCAATCTTTTTCTGAAGGGAGGGGCTGTGACACGGTAGCAAGTATAATGGTTCTCCCACTTCTGTGCTCAGCTCTCCCTTTTCCTGCCTTCTTCTGGCCAGAAACATTAAGATGATTCCTTAAGATTCTTCTTTAATAAATTCTCCTCACAATCTGATCTTTAGTGTCAAGAGTATATTTCTAACAATTTGGCAGCCAATATTTTAAATAGTGATAGGTCTTTCTTAGAACAATGCCTGATACAGACTGAGCACTATATTTTTTAACTTTGCTAAGCAAGACCTTGGTCGTGCATGTAAGACTGTGTGTGCTTTAGATCTAGGATTTCCAAGAACAAAGACAACCACACTCATCTTCAACCTATTACAGTTTAATGAAAATATATAAATGACCAAGAGAACCCTAGGGACAGAGGTGGGGATGGAAGCAGGGGTAGGGTGGGGTAGGGTAGAGACAGGCAAACAAACAAAGAAATGTATTTCCCTCACCATTGTTGAGTCCCAATTTTGCTCCACAGTTGCTCCTTGGAAATGAGCTTTATTTAGGCTATATTAACTGATTTCAGGTGACCTATTGTAAGGATGTGGTTCCCACAAAACAAGAGAAGGGAATTGTAAGGGCCTTTTAAATGAGCAGCGCCACAGTGCAACAGGAGATTGAGTGCCCCAAGAAGTAATCTCTGTGGATACAGGACTGCCCTGTGGGTGGGATCTTGGCCACATTGAGATAGTTTCATAATGGGTGATGACTCTCTTGCTGATTGGCTGTGTGTGTGACTTCACAGGCCCTTTATAAGCCCACTGCAGACAGCAGTTGTTATCTTTAACCTGGCTCCCTAACCTGGGGTAGCTGAGCCAAGTGGATGGATAGCTGAGAGGTAAGGAGTTTGGTAGTGAACACGTGGGTCTTCTGACCAGGTGTTCACTAGGGAACCAACAAGTCAGGGTATCAAGTCCGGGCATTATGTGAATAGGTATAATAAAGGCTTTTAAGATTACACATGGCTGTTCTTGAGTGTGCTACCGGTTATTATATTATAGATTCAAGAGACTGTGGCCAGAGACCTTTGAAGGCCTCAGAGGAGGCAAGTCAGGTAGAGTTGACACTGCAAAGGTCAGTGGTCAAAGGTACTCTGTTGGGCCTAGGGCAGACTAGTAATTGTAACTGCCAGGAGGGCATGTTACAAATGGTGCCTGAACATGGACGCATCAGGAATTATCAGGTTTTGAAAATATTTAATATTCAGAATTAAGATTCTGAAAGATCCAGTAGAAACGCCACTTAGGAGGGAAGGCAGAGAGGCAATATGGATCCAGGTAACTCTGAGATCAGGCTCAAGGATACAGTTGAACATAATACTTATATAAAGAGGTTAAAGAGCCAGATGGAAGATCTTTTAACAAAGATCACCCTGAAGAACAGCAGGAAGCTTGTAATCAAGCTCCCAGAAGGCTATCCCCACACAAATTAAATATAGCTCAGAGAGGGAGCAACCTAGAGTTAATGTGTTTGTATGACCGTATAGAGTATAAAATGCGACAACTAAAAGATGAGTTGAAAATAGAACAACAAACAATTAAAAAAGAGTTACTGGAATTGCAGGTTAAACTACAGGTTGAGATAGAAAAAAGAAAAGGCTAGGTTACTACACAAACCAGTGGCTGAAACTAAGGAGGGAAATAAAGGAACCACATGGACTTCAGTTGGAGAAATTCTTCTTAGAGTTTTGTTGGTTTACCTCGTGTATTATTGTCTTTTTTTTTTTTTAATTTTTTTTATTATATATATATATTTTTTTTTATAATATTATCCCTTGTATTCATTTTTCCAAATTACCCCCCCTCCCTCTATACCCTCCCTCCGATGACAGGCAATCTCATACATTTTACATGTGTTACAATATAGTCTAGGTACAATACATGTGTGTGAATATCATTTTCTTGTTGCACAATAAACATTAGAATCCGAAGGTACATGCAACCTGGGCAGACAGATATTAGTGCTAACAATTTACATTCACTTCCCAGTGTTTCTTCTCTGGGTGTAGCTACCTCTGTCCATCATTGATCAACTGGAAGTGAGTTGGATCTTCTTTATGTTGAAGATTTCCACTTCCATCAGAATACATCCTCATACAGTATTGTTGTTGAAGTGTACAGTGATCTTCTGGTTCTGCTCATTTCACTCAGCATCAGTTGATTTAAGTCTCTCCAGGCCTCTCTGTATTCCTCCTGCTGGTCATTTCTTACAGAGCAATAATATTCCATAACCTTCATATACCACAATTTACCCAACCATTCTCCAACTGATGGACATCCATTCATCTTCCAGTTTCTAGCTACAACAAAAAGAGCTGCCACAAACATTTTGGCACATATTTGTCTCTTTCCACTCTTTAGTATTTCTTTGGGATATAATCCCAGTAGTAGCGCTGCTGGGTCAAAGGGTATGAACAGTTTGATAACTTTTTGGGCATAATTCCAGATTGCTCTCCAGAATGGCTGGATTCTTTCACAACTCCACCAGCAATGTATTAGTGTCCCAATTTCCCCACATCCCCTCCAACATTTATCATTATTTGTTCCTGTCATCTTAGCCAATCTGACAGGTGTGTAGTGGTATCTCAGAGTGGTCTTAATTTGCATTTCTCTGATCAGTAGTGATTTGGAACACTCTTTCATGTGAGTGGATATAGTTTCAATTTCTTCCTCTGAGAATTGTCTGTTCATATCCTTTGACCATTTATCAATTAGAGAATGGTTCAGTTTCTTATAAATTAGGGTCAGTTCTCTATATATTTTGGAAATGAGACCTTTGTCAGAACCTTTGTTTTAAAAATATTTTCCCAATTTGTTACTTCCCTTCTAATCTTGTTTGCATTAGTATTATTTGTACAGAAACTTTTTAGTTTGATGTAATCAAAATCTTCTATTTTGTTATCAATAATGATCTCTAGTTCTCCTCTGGTCATAAATTCCTTCCTCCTCCACAAGTCTGAGAGGTAGATTATCCTCTGTTCCTCTAATCTATTTATTATCTCCCTCTTTATGCCTAAATCATGGACCCATTTTGATCTTATCTTGGTATATGGTGTTAAGTGTGGATCCATATCTAATTTCTGCCATACTAATTTCCAGTTTTCCCAACAGTTTTTTCTGAATAATGAATTTTTATCCCTAATGTTGGAATCTTTGGGTTTGTCAAAGATTAGATTGCTATAGATGTACCCTTTTTTGTCCTTTGTATCTAATCTGTTCCACTGATCTACCGGTCTATTTCTTAGCCAATACCAAATGGTTTTGGTGACTGCTGCTATATAATATAGCTTTAGATCAGGTACACTTAGACCACCTTCCTCTGAGTTTTTTTTCATTAGTTCCCTTGCAATTCTCGACCTTTTATTCTTCCGTGTATTATTGTCTTAAGGAATTTATTGATCACTCTTCCATTGAGAAGAGGTTTAGTTCTTTTTATGTGCAAAGCTCGGGTTGGATTTTAAATCAGCCTTTGGGGAATTTTCCAATTCCTGACCCATTTCTCTCAGCCCCACAGTGGGCCAAGGGAGAAGGAAGAGGAGGAAAAGGAAGGGCGATAGTATCATCAGCACTGCCCATTAATCCATTTAAAACTCCTATGTCTTCATTTCAAAGGACAGGAGTAGGCTTTATGGCCCAAGGCAAAAAGGAATTGTGGTGTATTGACTATAATCAGAAAAATTTTTTAAATACAGTTCAGTTAATTTCTAAGAAACCTTACAGGAATAAGACCTTGCAGTTAGAATGGAGTTTTATACTTATAAAACTACTAGGATAGTCTTTGGAGAGTTGAAACTCCTCTTTTCTTACCTCGTGGATTTTCTACTTCCACAGATGGGCATGATTTCCCAACCCCCTAGGAGTACTTATAAAACAGTGTTTATGTTTAGAATGATTTGGAAAATTGCTGTTTTAATCACTAGAATAAATAGACAGTGTGTGATCTTTGACCCAGGAGGAAAAGTAATATCAGATTTATTGATTCACATTCTTGAAGTACAATTCGGTATCAGAAACTCAAACTTTGATTTTTAGGTAAAAGAATTCAGGGATATAGCCGAGTGTTCTTTTTTCATTAACTGTATGAGTGGCATACCACTGAAAAGGTATCAGCTCTTTTAAGAACTTCGAGAGTTAGTGAGAAAGCACTCAGATAAATACACCCTACATGTCCATTTTCAGAGTGGACCTTCAAATCATTTATAATCAGGCTGCTAGAATCTTATATTTGCAAATTGTGATAACTAAAGAGGAAGCTAAGAGCATGGCAGAAGGCTACACAGCTTATCTTTCTTTCACTCTCCTATACTCCCTATAGGACAAAACCCTTATGGTTTGAAATTTAATGTTTTAAGACCAATGGACATTATGGCTTCATTCCAATCTGGAGAAGCAGCTAGACTTGTGATCAACCATTTTTCCATTGTAGAAATTTCACATGCATTTAAGACAGTTTATGGATTGGCTTACAAATATTTTGCCTTTAGGTGTTTTTGCATTGAATTTGACTTTGCCCATTCCATTGGCATTTCTTATAATCCTACTAGTAAAGTCATTACTGAACAGACTATATCCCCAAGATCTTCTCTTCTAAACAAGAGAAAGGAATTTTGGGATATGCACAAGATGTGGCGATACATATATGTGATTGCTTGCAATTTTTAAATTTTGATTTTACATTACTAAGTTATTTTGATTTTATATTTTTAAGTTATTTTGGTTTTACATTTTTAATCTATTTCGGTTTTACACTTTTAAATTATTTTGATTTTACATTTTTAAATTCTTTGCATTTTACCTTAGCAATGTACTTCAGGCATACACAGAAAGTGCAGCTAAGTAACAGACTGACTAACTTTTGTCTGACTTTTGTTAATCTTTTTGACAACAACTTTGTTTCCACTGTGATGTGGAAAGGCCTGGATGGCATTTGGAAAGGCCCAAGTTGGGCCCTGGGTACATTCCTTCCTAGGTACAGATCCAGCAGCAGAGACATTTGTGAACTGGGGATCCAAGAGAAGGACCAGACAACAGCCCAGAGGGACCAGCCAGATGTCAGCGGCCCTTCAGACACTGATGGCAGCAATGTCTCTCCTGACCGTGACACCAGAGACAGCAGACAGTTCCAGTGTTGCAGCTGAAATGGACTGTTTTGGGTGATATGCAATATAAAGACTATAAATGGACAATGGGCCTGCTTGCTCCTCCCATGGCTACTTGCTATATGATGGTCTGGGGAGAGGCTTTGCCCTATGCTTTCTATTGAAGGACTATGCTTTTAAATTAGTGGGTGAAAAACCAACACACCCACCTGCCATTGTTATTGAGACAATGTTACTGGACATGACTTTGCTTATGTGCACCTGTGAAACTAGAATTGCTCTAGGATTGTGAAAAGTGCAATAGAGAATTGTGATAAGCTAGAATTAGTCTAGAATTGTGATAAATGTAACTAGAATTGTGACAACCTACCTCACTGATATTTAATTGTTAACTAGAATTGTGATGTTTTACCTTGTTGACTTCCCACCTCAGTGTTGACATCCTACCTCATTGACATCCAACCTCTTTGGCTTATCTCCTTGAGTATGACTTTAATGAATGGGTTGAACACTTGGGCCACTGTTGAGCCTAGTTCTCATTATCATACTTCTGTTTACTGATCTGCTGCTTTGTACCTCCTTAGGCATAACATTCTGTCATCTCATGGATCAAGTGAACTATAGCTGGTACTAAAAGTTTAGCTTGATGAGATGTGCAGTTCCCGCAAAACAAGAGAAGGGAATTGTAAGAGCCCTTTAAATGGGCGGCGCCACAGTGCAACAGGAGATTGAGTGCCCCAGAAGTAATCTCTGTGGATATTAGGACTGCCCTGTGGGTGGGATCTTGGCCACATTGAGATAGTTTCGTAATGGGTGACGACTCTCTTGCTGATTGGCTGTGTGTGTGACCTCACAGGCCCTTTATAAGGCCACTGTAGACAGCAGTCGCTCTCTTTAACCTGGCACTCTTTAACCAGGCTCCCTAACCTGGGGTAGCTGAGCCAAGTGGATGGATAGCTGAGAGGTAAGGAGTTTGGTAGAGAACACATGGGTCTTCTGACCAGGTGTTCATTAGGGAACCAACAAGTCAGGGCATTATGTGAATAGGTATAATAAAGGCTTTTAAGATTACACATGGCTGTTTTTGATTGTGCTACCGGTTATTAAACTATAGATTCAAGAGATTGTGACCAGAGACCTTTGAAGGCCTCAGAGGAGGCGAGCCAGGTAGAGTTGACACTGCAAAGGTCAGTGGTCAAAGGTACTCTGTTGGGCCTAGGGCAGACTAGTAATTGTAACTGCCAGGAGGGCATGTTACAACCTATAGTTGTCAGAAGTTATGTAGAGAGCTGGAACCTTCTGTAAGTGTATCAATCTAGGGTAAACAGGCAGCAGATGCCCTTGAATACATTAATCTTGAGGTGGTCAGATAAAGCATATACACTAAAGTTGATAGAAAATCTTTAATATCAGAAGCTAGTCCTATTTTTACCAATTATGACTTATGCAATCTTGAACGAGTCACTTCTCCAAGGGCCTTGGTTTCCTTATCAAAAAACTGAGGGGAATTGGAAAAGATTCCTTTCAACCTGTCCCCTGGGCAGAGGTGAAGAAGAAGGGAATGGATCTGGTCTAACCAGCCTACATCAGACCTATACTTAAGCCTTTTCAATTATAATTGGTACTAACAAAGCTTCAAAATCTGAGGATCATTTTGTGGCTAGAAACTGGAAACTGAGTGGATGCCCATCAATTGGAGAATGGCTGAATAAATTGTGGTGTATGAATGTTATGGAATATTATTGTTCTGTAAGAAATGACCAGCAGGATGATTTCAGAAAGGCCTGGAGAGACTTACATGAATTGATGCTGAGTGAAATGAATAGAAGCAGGAGATCATTATACACAGCAACAATATACGAGGGACAATATGATGATCAATTATGACGGATGTAGCTCTCTTCAACAATGATATGATTCAAACCAGTTCTAATTGTTCAGTGATGAAGAGAGCCATTGAGAGGCCTGTGGATCACAACATAGCATTTTCACTCTTTGTGTTGCTGTTTGCTTACATTTTGTTTCTCAGTTGTTTTTTTTCCTTATTGATCCAATTTTTTGTGTGCAGCAAGATAACTGTATAACTATGTACACATATATTGGATTTAACATATATTGTAACATTGTATATTGTATACATATTTAATATGTATTGAACTACCTGCCATCTAGGGGAGGGAATAGGGGGGAAGGAGGGGAAATTTTGGAACAGAGTTTTTCAAGGATCAATGTTGAGGGGCAGCTAGGTGATGAAGTAGAGCACCAGCTCTGAAATCAGAAGGACCTGAGTTCAAATGTAGACTCAGACACTTAACACTTCCTAGCTGTGTGACCCTGAGCAAGTCACTTAATCCCAATTGCCTCAAAAAAAAAAAAAACAAAAACGATAATTGTTAAAAAAAAAGATTACCCATGCATATATTTTGTAAATAAAAAGCTTTAAAAAAACAAACAAAAAAAATCAGGTTAGCTCAATTCCTCAACAATGAGGAACTGAAGGCCTTTTATTTTAATGTCAGATTAATAAATGATTATTTTTCAACCAGAAATGATGCAAAGATTCTATGTTCTCTCCTTGAAAGGCCCTAGTAGAATCATTTTATAATAATTCTTTTTCTCAAGGCCCAGTAGAGCCTTGAGTAGACTTGAGTCCAAATCTTGACTCTAACACTTACTAGCTAGTAAGTATAAATAAATGATTTAAACTCTCTGTGCTTCATCTCCTTCATCTGTAAAATTAGGAGGCTGAACTGAATGTCCTCTAAAGTGTCTTTCAAAATCCTTGAGCTTAATAACTATTTCAATTCAATTAATACCTAATAATCCTTCAAATTATATTAAGAGAAGCCAGAAAATGAAAGATATTTTCTGTGAAGAACTCACATGTCAGGCATGCCCTGACTACTGCACCATGGAGCTCCCTAATTAAACTATTTAAATGGCAAAATATAAAACTTAGCCTCTAAAAACTGGCTTGCTTGGTAGTTCAAGTTCTGGTTTTTGCCTTTTGTTTAGGTTTAAATAAGTAAATTGTTTTGTGATGCTTATTCCTTTAGGACATGTACTTTAGGACAGTAATTATTTTTCAATCCAATGAACAATTCTGTAATCTCAATTTACTTTGCTCTGTCCTTTTCCTGATCTTTTATCTAAATAACCTGCTCCAAGGCTGTATAATAAGCTATCATGGTATCCAAAAACAAATATTTAATTCAACAACTCATTTTTATTAACTTCTTTCTATTCACAAATCTTTTTATAGGATTTCATCCCATATGTGGTTCCAGACCCTGCCTTACTTGTGAGGAAAACTATTTGCTATTTATATGGGTTAAGATTTCTATTTCTGTGGGTTAGGATAATTTTTTTTTTTTGATTGTAAATCTAGAGACTAGTAAACCACTTCCCTGGGGAGGAAAATATGACTCAGCATAGACATTGCTGGTACTGGCAGCTAGACAGGGATAGGTGTCCACTTCTGAATGACTCTGGAGTGTGTCTTGTCTATTATCTAAAAACTGCCAATAATCTGAAAGCCAGTGAGTTTCTATCAGGAAGGTCAAGGTCAATTGATTTCTGATGGTCAGAAAAGAAAGTTCAGTCTGGGAAACACCCTGTCCTGAGAATAACAACAAACAGAAGACTCAGAGGGAAGGTTCCAAAGCTATTTTTGATGCTTTGCTCTACTTCACAGCACATCCCTCTATATCCAGTCAGATCTGAGTCCTGTCAAATTTACCTCCATAGCATATCTCCCATGTCTCCTTTCTTGTCACAGACTTCATTCTTTCTTCATTATAATTGCTTCCGAACTGATGTTTTTCCAGTTTCTCATATTTCCCATTTTGTTCTTGATACACCCACAAAAATAATCTTCTTAAGGCACATATCACTCACTTCTATAGTCAATAACCTTCAGTAGTTCCCTATTCTTTTTATATGGGATAAAATACCAACTTTTTAGCCTGGCATTTAAAGCCTTTCACTATTCAGCTCAAACCAATTTTTCAGTATAATGTCCTAAATATTCTTCTTTTCTTATACTCTTTTTTCCAGCCAAATGTATTCATTAGCAGATGTTCTGGTAATAAATCATGTCATGGAGTGATTTTGAGAAGGCTGGACTTGAAGTCAGGGAAGACAGACTTGGGTTCAAATCCCCTCTGCTAACTATGGGACTCTGAACAAAATCACTTAATCTCTGTGAACTTCAGTTTCTTCATCTATACTATGGATAAGATGGTCTCCAAGATCTATACTATTGGATAAGATGGTCTCCAAGGCAGTTTTATCATTCTATGACATGCCATTTGTCTGTACCTGTATACAAGCAGCAGTGTGCTGGCAAACTGTTGACTGGCTCTCTAGGTGGAAAATGCATGCAAAATATACCTTAAGTTTTGTCTGTGTTACTTTTCCTTACTATGCTATCTTTTCTATCACTTTCCTAACTTTAGGTAATCAAAGGAATAATAAACACCATCCTTGTTTGTAGTATTTTCTGATTTCTGAGGTGTAAAAGGGACAAATAGATGGTAAAGTGAATAGAGTGCCAAGACTGACGTCAGGAAGACTCAGCTTCATGAGTTTAAATCTGGCCTCAGATACTAGCTGTGTGATCCTCACTATTTGCCTCAGTTTCCTCATCTGTAAAATGAGCTGGCAAAGGAAATGACAAAGCACTCTTCTTGCCAAGAAAATCACACTTGGGGTCACAAATGACTGCAATGACTCAACAACAAAAGTATATTAAGATTCACTAAAAGGTAGGATATTCCTGCATCCTTTATACTGTAGCCTACTCTCTCTGGAGCTTTCAGACTATTTCTCTTCCTTCAAAACTCAGCTCAGGCACTGTATCCCTTATGAGGCCTATCCTAAGATCCCCATGTCAAAATATTGCTTTTCTTCCTAAAATGTACTTAGAGCATGTGACATTTCTCCTTTTGGTCATGTATTAATTATATTAATAATATTGCTCTCTAATATTGGCTCTTATATGTTAAATTTTCTGTTTAAGTTCAGGTTTGGTTGTTAAAAAGTCCCGAAAATCTTCATGTTCACTGAATGTCCATTTTTTGTGATTCAAAATTATAATTTTGCTGGTTATGAGATTTTTGGCCACAGGTCTAATTCTTTTGCTTGTCTATAGATATGATCTCAACACCTCCGGTCATTTATTGTAGCTGCTGCTAAGTCTTGTACAATTCTAATTGTAGCTCCAGCATATTTGAATTTTTTCTTTGTTTTTTTCAAAATTTTATCTTTGATTTGGGGTTTTTGAAAGTTAGCAACAATATTCCTATGTATTTTCCACAAAGGATCCTTTTGAGGTGGTGATTGTTGAATTTTATCTATTTCTACTTTCCCCTCATATTCTATTACTCCAGAACAATTTTCTAAGATTATTTCCTGCATTATTATGTTAAGATTCTCTTTTTGGTCACAACTTTCTGGCAGTCCAATTAATAATTATATTTTTTCTTCTTGATCTGTACTCCAGATCTGTTGTTTTTCTTATGAAATGTATCATATTCTGTTCTATTTTCTCATTCTTTACATTCTGTTTGTTATTTATTGGTCTCTCGCTGCTTCACTGGCTTCCCCTTGCCAGATTCTAATTTTCAAAGAATTATTTTCATCTTTGAAACTCGGTACTTCCTTTTCTAATTTATTGACTTTTTTCCATAATCTTGTTTTTCTTGGATGGTTTTAATTTTTTCTTTAGTTTTTCCTCAGTGTCTCTCATTTGATTTTTGAAATGTTTTTTGAGTTCTTCTATAAATTATCTCTGGGCAGGGAGTCATTTCAAAGTGTTCTCCTCTAAAGATGAATTCTGGTCTTCCCTATTTTCATAATATGTTTCAATGGTGAGGTTTTTTGCTGATTCATTTTATAAACTAAGAGGTATTAATTAAAGTATCTCTAATCCTGGGTTGGGGGGTGCGGGGGAAATAGTGCCTCAAGCTTTCCTTCAGCTCTCCACTCTGACCAGGAATCCCAAACCAAGACCTCCACCCTCCTGCAAGTGCCCATAGCCAGCAGTATCCTCCTGCTCCACTGTTTCTGCACTTACCCTTTACCCTGAGACACAGAATTGTGTCTCAGCAGCACAATTGGGCCTGGAAACCCCAATCTAAGGTTTGCTCAATCTTCCTGAATTGGGCCTGGAACCCCCAATCTAAGGTTTGCTCAATCTTCCCGAATTCAAACCCCAACTCTACAAATAAACGGAAAGGTAAAAGTCTCTAGATTCCTACAGAGGCTCCAGCTTGAGGAACCCCAACTTGATGTTTTTGCAGACCAGGGATGTTTTATACTTCAGAAAGGTTAATCCTAGCCCAGGGTTTTGTCAAGTTGTATCCAGAGGACCCCTGTTCTGTCCCAAGTTTTCTTGGGTTTTTTCACCAGTCTCCATTCACCTTGAAGCACAAATTTATTCTATTTGTGGGGGGAGGGGTAATCAGGAGAGCTTGAAATTTACCAATCTACTCCATCATCTTCCCAGAATCCTCCCCTATAAAGTGTTTTAAGTTTTGCAAAGCATCCTCCTCTCAACAATCCAGTTATATATAATGCAAGATTCATTATACTTAATTAATCTTAAATAATTTGCTTGACTATGACCACATAGTTAATAAGTAGTGTAATACTTGTTTCCCTGCCTCAGTTTCCCTGAATTATTGTGCTTCAGTTTCCCTGAATTATTCTATGCCCTGAATAAAATTATGGCCTTTCTGACCATTTGGGTTGAGAGAATTAAAATCTCAAAGCTCATAAAACTCCAGGTAGCTTATCTCAAATGCCTGCTGGGATTTGCCCCTCCTACTCCTGCCTCCTGCCCACGACCTCCTTATCTTGACCCCCATTTTCTCTGGACTAAAGTTATGATCCTTCCTGGATCAGTACTCTCTCTCTCTCTCCTCCCCCACCCACCTTTGCCTTTGTTTTCCCTTATAGCTGGACCCTTGTTAAAAGGTCTGTGTCTTAACTGCTAGGGGGTTGAACATTTTTTGGACAAGAGTCCTGTCTGACCAACTAGCCCAAATTCTCCACTATTAAAATATTAAAAACTAATCTCTGTCTTGTCTCCGTTTCTCTAGCATTACATTACATGGCATCCCAGCGAAATGAGATCTGAGGGCAAGATTAGAGATTAGAGAATAGCAGGCCTCAATGGGAGTCCTTGAGCTGGCTGGAACTGGGACTTTTTTAGGGAAGTGAGCCCTTGGTTTCTTCCAGAACTCCACAGAGAGAATGGTTCCAGCCACAGCAACAACCCACCACTGACACCTCTATTTTGGCTGCAGTGGAAAACTGGTTTAAAATCCTCCAGAAGTGAATTTTCTGTTCTATTTGGGTGCTAGCACTTTGGGTCCCCAGATACAATTGGGCTGACAAGTTGGGAAGTGCCAGTGGGACACCGTGAGGCACTATTTGTCTGGGTGGATCCTTTTCAAGTACTATTGGTTCTGGGTGCCTTTGGACAAAAATCTGGGTGCTTCTTATCATAAATTTGAGTGTTTATTGGCACACTTAAGTACCATCTGATATATTTAGTTCTGAATATTTTTTTAAAGACAAGAGAATGCATCTGGGCACTTCTCTAATCTCAATTTGGTTTATCAAGGAGTTTGGTTTACCTTTGAAAGAAAAATAAGAAGGGGTAATTGACACTCCCAAGAGATCAAGAATTCACCCCTGTTTTTATAAGCCACTCTCATTATGGGAAATTCCACTTCAAAGGCAGGAACTCGACTTGATCACGTTCTTAATCATTTTTCTGAAACATTCAAATATCATGATTGTGGAATATCATGGAGAAAGAATAAACTAAAAATGTTTTGCCAGAATGAGTGGCCTTTCTTTAGGGTGGGATAGCCACTGGAAGGCACATATGATACAGACATAGTACAGGCAATGTACTATAATGTCTGGGCTAGCTCCCTGGAGGGGCTCAGGATTAGTCAGAGTCAGGATCAATCAAAGTCCTTGGTCTTTAGGGGGAGAAGTGAAGGAGGCAAGCAAGCTGGCATGTGGCTCATCAAGGATGTATCCTGGATTCTGGAGTCTGGAATCTCTAGCCTCTCTCCTCCTAATCTTGTAGCCAAGTGCCCCTGAACACTCTCCCTCAGCCTTCCAATCCCTGCCTATGATTACCTCACCACCAAACATTCAGCAAGCGCCAATCATGAGGAGAGCCATCACATTACCATATCATCTAAATATATGCTTATAGAACCATTATCTCACATCTGAATAGATAACTAGCCTTAAGTGCTCTGCTGGCTGATTCAACCACATCTTTGCAGAGTTTCAGCCCTCTACAATGCACAAATTGTCACTAGTAGATTTGGCCATCCAGATCAGTATCCCTATATATCCCTATATTGATGTCTGGCTGCAAATTATCTCTTTCTCCCCTTCCTGGCTGAGGATTGTGATCATGAAAAATGGTATTCACATTTAGGTCATCCAGTCTACTGGAACAGACAAGGAAAGTCATAAATTACTGGGCACTCAAGCAAAACTAGAAAAAAAAAAATCTTACAGGACCCTTCTGAAGATCCCCTAGATAATCCCCCTCCCCCTCCATATCTGGGTTCAGGCCTGTATCCATCCTTGCCTGGACCTTCCCCATACCCACTCAAATTGCTGCCTGAAAAAAAGCTGATGGGCAGTTCTGGTTAAGTTAAGTGCACCAATGACTACAGACCTAACTCACACTGAATCATCCATCTCGAAATTGGAAAACCAGATTGATTCCCTATCTGAGATGGTACTCTAAAACTGCAGGGGGGTTGACTTGCTATTCTTGCAATGATGAGGCCTTTGTGCCACCCTAAATGAGCAATGCCGCTTTTAGGCTAAGAACTCTAGGATAATCAGGGAAGTCTGGCTCTTGTCCATAAGAATCTTGAGTCTAGAAAACTAGAGCAGGGTCAGGGGTTTATTCCTTCCCATGGCTTACTATCCTTATCCCATCCTTTAGAGAGTCATTGTTTCTCTTTCTCCTTGCCCTTGCCAGAGGTCCTTATATCTTTTCTAATTTTGTTCGCCTTATCCACTCCCAGGTAGTGTCAGTCAAAATCATGGTGCTAAGACCTCCTGGTATCTGGGGAAAGATATTTCAGTGATTTGAATATCTACTAGAGAGAGTGTGGAATATAATGCTTCAGTTTCCCTCCCTCAGTTTCCCTGAATTGTTGTACCTTGGTTTCCCTGAATGCTATAATTTAAATAATTATAATAAATATAATGTAATAAAATTATTATGAATAAAATTATTATAGCTACCTCCCCCTTCTTGGCCATTAGGATGAGAGAATTAAAATATCGAAGCTCTGACCACTTTACATTCCAAAGAACCACAAAACTCAGGTGGCTTATCTCAAATGCCTGCTGAGATTTGCCCCTCTAATTCCCGTCTCCTGCCTTCGACCTCTTTATCTTGACCTACATCCTTTCAGGACTGAAAGTTTTGGTCCTTTCCTGGAATTATGGCTTACTCATTGTTCTCCCCGCCCCTTACTTTGTTTCCCTTATAGCTTGAACCCTATAAAAGATCTGTGTCTTAACAGCTAGGAAATCAGATGTCTTTTGGACAAGAGTCCTGTCCAACTAGCTAGCCCAAATTCTTCATTATTAAAATATTAAAAACTAATCTTGTCTTGCCTCAGTTTCTCCATCATTACAATAGCAGTCATGGAGGATTCTGGGAAAATGGGAGAATAGTTTTAAGCTCTCCAGATTTCCCTCACAAATACAACAAATTTGCACCTAAGGGTGAACATGGACTGGTGAAAAATCAAGAAGACTTGAGGCAGAACAAGGGTTCTCCCAGTACAACTCAAGAAGATTTGAAGAAAGACATTAATCCATGTGAAGTGCAAACACCTTTAGGCTAGCTCTATAGAAACAACTAGTGAGGAATGCTGGGTCTAGCTGATTTGCCTAAAGCCTTAGCAGGAACTTCCACCTCCAGGGCTGGTGTAGAATCAAGGTCTCAGTCTGAGAAGACTGAGGTTGAATGAACCTCAGTTGATTAAGAATGCCAGGTCCAGATATGCTTCAGGGACACAACCCTGAACAAGATGAAATAGTGCAATAGTGCAGAGACAATGGGGCAGGGATGCTGTTGGCTGTGGGCACTTGCTGGAGAGTGGAGCTCTTGGTTTGGGGTTCCAGAGCCAAGGGGAGAACTTAAGTGAAGCTAGTGGGACCATCCCCCTACCCCAGAATTAGAGGTACTTACAATAGTATCTCTAATTTAAAAAGAAGAAGAAAGAACCCCACTATAGAAACTTACTATGGGAACAAAAACCAGGGTTCATCTTCAGAAAGACACTGAAATAAAAAGAGCTTCTCCTATCCCAAATATTGAAAGGGCTCTCTGTCCAGAAAAAATTTATAGAAAAACTCAAAAAAGAATTTAAAAATCAAATGAAAGCCATTGAAGAAAAACTAAAATAAATAAATAAATAGAAACCACCAAAGAAAAATAAGAAGATTATGGGGGGGGAAGCTAATCAACTAGAAAACGAGATACAGTCTCAAAGATGAAAATAACTCTATGAAAATTAGAATTGGGCAAGGTGAAGCCAGTAAAGCTATAAGAGATCAAGAAATAAAACAATGAAAAAATAGAACAGAATGTGAAGCATCTTATAAGAAAAATAACAGATCTGAAGAACAGATCAAGAAGAGAAAATATAAGAATAATTGGACTGTCTGAAAGTTGCTACCAAAAAAAAAAAAAAGAACCAATACTTGCACAATAATGCAAGAAAGAATTCAAGAAAATTGTCTTGGAATATGAAGAAATAGAAAAAAATCCACAAATCACCATTTCAATGAGATTCTTTGTGGAAAATACATAGAAATATTATCAAATTTCAAAACCCCCATATTAAAGAGAACATTTTTCAAGAAACAAGAAAAAACAACTCAAATACACTAGAGCTACAATTAGAATTGTACAAGACCTATCAGCAGCCACAATAAAAGACCACAAGTCCTGCAATCAAATAAAATCAAAAGAACTAGGCCTGTGGCCAAAAATATTATATCCTGCAAAATTATCTATAATATTGAATGAGAAAAATGGACTTCAATGAACTTGCAGATTCCCAAGGTTGATAAAAATATCAACCAAACCTAAACTTAATAGAAAATTTAACATATAAGAACCAATATCAAAGATCAATATCAAGATCAATTTCACATGGACAAATTGTTTATGGGTTTTTTTTTTAACATGGGAAACATATACCATGTTTAAGAATGACATCAACAGTAGGGTAACTCAAAAGCAAGTTTGGGACAGAGTTAAGGTAAAAATAGTAATTATGATGTACAAATGAAGTACAGAGGAAGAATAAACATAGAGGTATTAGAGGGAGGAGGAAGGCTCATAGTTCTGAGAACCTATTCGCATTGGTAATAAATATTTTATATATATATACATATATATACTATAAAGAGAATAGCACTCCCAAAATCTCTAAAGAAATAAGGTGGGAGGGATGGGCAGATGGAGAAACAAAGGATGAGGGAAGACGACAAGGGAGGGATCCATGGGGAGGAGGTGGAGAGAGGAAGGTTAGGTAATAGCAAGGCAAGTTAAGGAGCAGAATTAAAGCAAAGAGTCAACAGGCATTGAAAAGATATGTGTAGGGGCAGCTAGGTGACGCAGAGGATAGAGCACCAGCCTTGAATTCAGGAGGACCCGAGTTCAAATCTCTGGTCTCAGACACTTAACATTTCCTAGCTGTGTGACCCTGGACAAGTCACTTAACTCCAGCCTCAGAAAAGATATATATAGATATAGATATAGATATAGATATAGATATAGATATAGATATAGATATAGATATAGATATAGATATAGATATATATCCCAATACATACATTCCTCCATCCATTCAAAAAGTTGACACATATCTTCCAAAGAATGATGTAATCAAAATCTTGAACATGAGTTATGGTAATAATGATTTCTGAGATTCTGCAACAATGGATCATTAATAATTCATTTTATCTTATTAGGAAATACATCTAATAAAAATGTATGAAGATTTAAATTGATGTAAGCTCAAAGAAAATCTGTAACTATATGAAAAATAAATGCAAGTTAGCATTTATGTAGTATCTTAAGTTTCCCACAGATAATCCATATCTGAGGCAGGATTTAAACTCAGGCCTTCCTCATTTCAGGTGCAGTGCTCTATTCAGACAGTCATCCAACTTCCTCAAAAGATAATTCAAAAGACCAAGAAGCATTAGGAGAAATAAAGAAAAATATGTATACCAGGAAAAAGAAAAGGATCCAAGAAAGAGTCTGAGGACCATTCACAGTTAGAGGGTGAGATATGTGTGATTATCCAAACAGGGAGATTGAGGAATGTTCAGACAAGTAGTTCAACTATATTATAAATTAAATAACTTTTTTTGGACCAGCCATTAGTTGTTAGATGATTTTTATGGGGGAAAAATGTATTTGTATTCCAAACAATTGATCCTAAATTGGGAGCTGTATGTAGCTTAGGTTCACACAGCTAAGACATATAGGATATAGTTATTCAATTCTTTAATTTTAATAAGATATCAAATAATCTAATTTGTGGCATACATTTTAATATCCAGCATTAAAAATTACTCATTAACTACCGTGATATTTTGAAGAAAACCATGATGAGACAAAATAAATCTTTATGAAGTAGCCATTTTACAAAAGAAATTAAAGAACTGAATATCCACTACCAAGGAAATCAACAAAATATATTATATTTCAATCCATCACAAAGGTCAAGATTCCAATTTCCTTAGACCTGTTTCTGGAGTTTACACAAATAGAATTATTTGCCTGGGCTGCTTCCCAAACCCCAAAAAGTCTATTTCTGTGCTTATCCTTTAAGTCTTATCCAGGAGTATGGCAAATAAATTCTCATCTTAGAACAGGTACACTATGCCAATAAATCAGACAAGAAGTTTAACTGCAAACAGAATTAGCCAGGATTTAAATGCAAACAGAATTAACCATATCTTTATTGTTTCAAAAATTTCCATTTTGCAATGACCCTGATCTTTATAGTTGCTTTTCTTGTTTGTTTGTTTTTAAAGACAATTTCTATTATCTTTCTACCTCTAAGTAAAGCTAATAGGATTCTTCTTTTTCCTTTCCCCTCCAGAGCTGAAGATACAAACTTTATTTTGTTCAAGCACGGTTATTAGGATAACTAAAAGAATTTATTACTTCCAAGTGTTTATTCCTGGAAAGAATATTTGCAAATCACACTGGTACTTCCAGGACTTCTGATCCATAAAAGGCAAATTCTTTCTTACCAAGACATATTTTCTACATGGCTTTTTTCCAGCTTGACTCCCCAGTTTCCTTGCCTTGACTTTCTTTACTTTCAAGTCATCTCCCTTTATTTCCAAGGAAAAGACTTTATTAATAAGATGACATTCTAACTTAACAGAGGACAAAAGGGAGGTACTCTGCCCTCAGTACATGTTTTGCTTCTCAGATTCACCATGTGAGTCACATACTATTTCAGGACCCTCAAACAGTGAATATATTTAAGTAAATAGATACTTTGCCTGAGCACCAGAAGGCAAAAGCACTGAAGGAATCAAGCAAGATTTTCATTAGAATTATATATCTCTGGTTGCGAAATTTGACACATTGCACTCTATCTCTCCCCTCAACCTTTCCCCAAGTCTTTCAGAATTTCCTTCCCCATTAACTGCCCCACCCTAGTTTCCCTAGCCCTTAAACAGTGGTGACAAGCACTCTAGTGCTTTCACTTTAAGTTGAAAACATTAAGAAACATCAACTGTCCTCTTTCAGTTCTGAACCAGATTTCCCTTTTTGGTGATAGACCACTGTCTAAACATTAGTTTACCCTAGGAGGTAAAAGTAGGAAAAAACCCTCTGAAAAGGAGGGATAAGGGTAGACTCATTCCAGCCCCCAATTCTTGATCTCAACCATCCACCTATTCAAAAGTGAGAAAGGGGAAAGGACTAAGCATTTATGCTTAGATAGGTAAAACAAATATTATCTCATTTTAACCTCACAACTACTTTGGCAGCTGGTGCTATTATCTCCATTTTATAGTTAAGGAAACTGAGGCAAACAGAGGCTAAATGGCTGGCCCAGGATCACTCAATTAAGTCAGGGCCAAATTTGAACTCAGGTTTTCCTAATTCCAGGCCCAAAGCTTCACTCACTGTTCCACCTAGCTGCCTCTACTCAGAAGCAGTTGAAGTTGCTATTTATATTTGTAAAATTTATAAGTATTAGCTGGTTGATAAAAGTAGAAGCTCAATTATATCACTGCTTCCTTGCCAGAATAATATGGAGTACCCAGACAGGTATAATCTTAAAAATAAAACTACATTTCCAAATCACTCTCTGAATCTCAGTTTTTAAATGTTGGATGAAATGAATTTCTTCCAATTCTGTCTTGAAAAAGTTTTTAATACTCAATGCCCTTATTCCTCTCTTTTAAACTTTCTGCAATGGCTTCTGACCACATCATTCAATTGAAACTATTCTCTCCAAAATTGTCAATAATTTCTTAATTCCCAGATTCAATGGCCCTTTTCTCACTGCTTACCTTTTTTGACTTCTTAGCAATGACCTTCTTGGCCACACTTTTCTAGGATACTCTTTCCTCTCTGGGTTTTTGTGACATTGTCAGTCAATAAGTCAACAAGCATTTATTAAATAATTTAATCCAGGGATTATACTAAATGCTGGGAATACAAAGGAAGGCAAAAACAAAACAAAACAAAAACATAAGGACCCTTCCTTCGATGAATTCTCATTCTTTTTTTTTTTTTTTTTTTTTTTTTTTTTTACTGAGGCAATTGGGGTTAAGTGACTTGCCTAGTATCTGAGACCAGATTTGAACTCAGGCTCTCCTTGACTTCAGGGCTTAGTACTCTATCCACTGAACTCTCATTCTTAAGTGAAAGACAACATGCAAAAAAATTGAATATACAAAATACACACAGAGTGTACACACACACACACACACACACACACACACAGTATACAAGATATATAAAGTGTAAATGAAAGATATTCTCTAAGGGGAGAACCCAGAAAAGCCTCTTGAAGAAGATAATGCTTGAGCTGAGACTTGAAAGCAGCTGGAGAAACCAGAAGGCAGAGGTTAAGAAATAGAGGATTCAATCCTCCAATATGTTGTTTACAGGAAACACACTGGAAGCAGGGTGATATATACAGAATAAAAGTAAAAGGTTGGAGCAGAACCTACTATGCTTCAGGTGAAGTCAAAAAAGCAGGGGTAGCCATCCTCATCTCAGATCAAGCAAAAATAAAAATTGATCTAATTAAAAGAGATAAGGAAGGACACTATAGATGACAGGAAAAAATAATGATGAATGTTGGAGGGCATGCGGGAAAACTGGGACACTGATGCATTGTTGGTGGAGTTGTGAATGAATCCAACCATTCTGGAGAGCAATCTGGAATTATGCCCAAAAAGTTATCAAAATGTGCATAACCTTTGATCCAGCAGTGCTACTGCTGGGCTTATATCCCAAAGAAATACTAAAGAAGGGAAAGGATATGTGCCAAAATGTTTGTGGCAGCCCTCTTTGTGGTGGCCAGAAACTGGAAACTGAGTGGATGCCCATTAGTTGGAGAATGGCTGAATAAGTTGTGGTATATGAATGTTATGGAATATTATTGTTCTGTAAGAAATGACCAGCAGGAGGAATACAGAGAGTTTTGGAGAGACTTACATCAACTGATGCTGAGTGAAACGAGCAGAACTAGGAGATCATTATACACTTTAACAACAATACTGCATGAGGATGTATTCTGATGGAAATTGATATCTTCAACAAAGAGAAGATCTAATTCAGTTCCAATTGATGAACAGAATCAGCTACACCCAGAGAAGGAACACTGGGAAATGAGTGTAAACTGTTTGCATTTTTGTTTTTCTTCCCAGGTTATTTTTACCTTCTGAATCCAATTCTTCCTGTGCAACAAGAGAACTGTTTGGTTCTGCACACATATACTGTATCTAGGATATACTATAACACATTTAACATATATGGGACTGCCTGCCATCTAGGGGAGAGGGGAGAGGGAAGGAGGGAAAATTTGGAATAGAAGTGAGTGCAAGGGATAATGTTGGAAAAAATTACCCATGCATATGTACTATCAATAAAAAGTTATTTAAAAAAAAAGAAAAGAAAAGAAATAGAGGATTCCAGGCATGAAGGACAGCCAGAGAAATGGCAAAGAAACAAGAGAAGGAATATCATGTATGAGTAACAGCAAGAAGATTGATTTTACTGGATCATACTGTTATATGGAGAGGAATAAAATGAAGGGCAGCTAGGTAGCACAGTGGATAACTGTACTTCCTGGAAATATGAGTTCAAATCGGGGATCATACACAAACTAGTCAATTAACCCTGTTTGCCTCCGTTTCCTTATCTATAAAATGAGCTGGAGAAGGAAATGGCAAACTACAACTACAAACTACATTGGAATGTCTTTGCAGGGAAAACCTCAGATGGGGTCATGACTAGTTGGACACAACTAAAATGACTAAACATCATTATCAAAATGTAATAAGACAGGAAAGTAGAAAGGGCTCCAGTTCTGAAAGGCTTCAAAAAATCAAAATAATTGATTGCAAACAATTAATGAACTTAGGATAAGGGGAAAAAACTGTCAAGGAGCAAGTCAGTGACATAGTAGATAGAACATTGGCCCTGGAATTAGGAGGATCTGAGTTCAAATCAGACCTCCGATATCTGATACTTACTAGCTATGTGAACCTGGGCAAGTCACTTAAAATCTCAATTGCCTCAACAACAAAAAAGAAAAAATTGTCAAAAGGGGGAAAAAATCTTTGTATCAAATATCTCTGATAAGAGTCTGTTTTCTAATATATACACTATATGTACATATATGTGTATATGTTCACACATATGTATGTGTATGTGTGCATACATACATATGAAATTAACATAAATAAATAAGCTCAAGAGCCATTCCCCAAAAGATAAAGATAAATGGTCATTGGCTAGCAACAGTTTCCAAAAGAAATGGAAACTACCAATGACCAAATCAAAACACACTTCAAATCACTAATAATAAGAGAAGTAAACAATAACATTGTGGTTTCATCTCACATCTAGCAAAGTGGCATAGATCACAAAAGATCAGTGGTAGAGATGCTATAGAAAGTCTCGTTATTGACCCAACTGTGAATTGATCCAACCATTCTGGAAATAATTTGGAAGCATTTGAGAAAAGTCACTAAATTCTTCATTGTTAGGATCGAGGACAAATCTCAAGAGCAGAGTTTGAGGCACTCGGAGGCTTACTCTGCCAGAGCCCAACAGGGCGTGACGACATTGAGTAAGCCTCATCCAATGAGGTGAAAGCTCTCCTCACTCTTGATTGATTATGCACCTGGCTCTGGCACTCTCTGACACGTGACCTGGGGACTATAGAAAAAGGGGTTGTAGAAAGGGGAGGGAGGATTAGATTCATTATTCCTTAGAATTCTAGAGAGGGAACTGAATGTAATGAGTAATAGAATTAAGACTTGTTGCTGTATATTCGTGTGTATCAGGTGTTCTGTGGGGGGCCTCTTGAGGTCGTTCTTCCATTCAGCTAATCAAAGCCGGTGACTTCCGAAAACCTAGTGAAGGTAAGAGCCTGTTGAGGTTAGCAACTGGAGCTAACGCTTCATATCCTCTGATCCAGAGACGTAACTCCTGGGAAAATATTTTTAGTGAATTCAAAGTCTCCCTCCAAAAAAAAGATTATATAAATGGCAAAATATTGATAGTATCACTTTATGTGGTACCAAAGAACTGAAAACAAAAGGTATTTAGTCCATCAAATGGGAAATGATTGAACAAGTAATAGCAAATAAATAGTAACATAACAATATGAGGAATTTGGAGAAATCTGCAAAGACTGTGAATTGATGAGTGAAATAATCAGAAACAAAACAATATGCAAAATGACTGCAGATACTTAAACAAACAAACAAACAAACAAAAAACAACAATAAAACAAAGCTAATTAAGTGTAAGTTGTAATTAACAATCCTGACCCTTAAAAAGAGATGAGGAATTTCATCTCCTTCCTTTCCTTAGAGAGGTAGGAGAGTTTAGGTATAGGACTGTTTCATATACTGTTTTTCTTTGTAACACAAAAAGGCTCACAGGGAGGCAGACTAGGAAACAGGTATATCTAGAAAGGACTTTGTTATAGCTAACATTTCATTGTGCTTTAAGGATTGTAAATCACTTTATATATAGTTTTTTTTTCCACAATGTCTCTGTCATTACACTGTGGTCTCTTTGAGTAGGAAGTAGTTTTGTTGTTTGTTTTGCCTTTTTGTAGCCCTACTTTTTAGAATACTGCCTGGCACAAAGCAGGTGCTTGTTAACTGACTGATTAGACTTTCTCCTTTTTGTTCAATGGAAAGAGAGGGATGGTCAGTGTATTGGGTTAGCAGATTAAAGCAATGGTTTTCTTTACATCTTTACCTTTCTCAATTTAGCTAAGTATCTTCTCTTTGCCCTCAGTCCAGAAGCAACCATCTCTAACCCAGGAGATGGAGAGAAAAGACAGCCTTTTCTACTCCTTGCTATCTTATCTATATTCTCTCATATCCCTCAGAGAAAAATAAGGCATTCGAATTACTCTGACCCAGCAATGTGCCACTGTGAGATAATATTTATTTTCTTCAGATAGTATCTTTTACCATAACAATAAACCATTAGGAAACAAAACTGTATGTAGATTTTTCTTCCTCTTCCATGTGAACAAAAAATGATGTTCTTACTAAAGCCATTTGCCAAGAGTTGGGCTGAATCAATGTCCTTTCTGTGTTTCATTCAAAGTTCCAACTTGCTATGCCAAATCCAAGACTATCAAACAAAATTCAATATAGATAACATGAGCATTTATGCACTCAATGTTTCTGTGAATCAGTTTTGCCAACTACATATAATCTTTTCACATCTCATTGCCAAATTAATGTACTGTGACCCAGCTAGTCTTTTCCATAAAAAACCCCCAACACAAAACATATACTAATCAAAAGGAGTATTCACTATCTGAAAAGAATACTCGGAATTGAGTTCATTTGAAATAAGATTTTTTTTTATTTTAAAAGTATACCTCCAGCTAAAAAGAAATATTCTTTGAGTTAAAAACATTAGTAAAATTCACAATGTTTGATCTCAAATATCCAAGGGGGGAAAAAAATTTTTTAAAGAAACTTCTTGAAATGACTTTTAAACTTGCAACTGAGATTTATTAAGTTTACACAAGGTAGCCAATCTGGAAAAATTGTAGGATGTAATCACCTAATTAGTCTCATTACCAATTACCAACAGAACCAGTTTTTGAAGTCAAATCTGAAGATTATGGCTTTAATCATTAAAAAATGGCTAAATGATAATAAACCCAGGAAACCAACAAAGTATTCCTCATCAAATTTATGCAAAAAAATTCTGGCTTCAAAATCATACATTTATTTTCTGACCAATAGCTATTTCCTCAATGGATATGTTCTATGGAGTTAACCACAATTATATATAGGAAAGTTGATTCTTTTATTATTTTCAGCTATTGATAATTAATTGATAATTAACATTAATTAAATAGTTAATGTTGGAAATGTTTTCTCAATTGTACTTTTAAAAATATTTATAAAATGATTTAATTAAGAGAGCAAACTGTCCAAATGGAAGAAGGAATAAGTCAAAAGTTCTACATTTTAAAAGTTCTGCTGTTTAAAAGACAGGCAAGAGCACCATTATGGCATAGTTAATAGAGAGCCAGCTTTGCAGTGGGGAAGACTCGAGTCCAAATTCTGTGATATATTCTGACTGTAGATGTCCACACATTACATTCAACCTCTCAATGACCCAAGCAAGTGTCTTAGGATAAAAATTACAGAACAGGTATCAGTCTGTATCTGCAGAAGAAGTTCCTTCAAAAGGAGCCCAGTCCAAAATTTTAAAAATACATAAACCCCAGCCAAACTCTGATTAAGTATATTGACCAAGCCTAGTCCCAGAGAATATATGAAAAAACACAAGTCCCTCCTTAGTGTATAAGTGGGGATTATGGGAACAAAATTGCCCATGCTATCATACAAGGACACTTGGTAAAGAAAGGAAGGGAAGGAAAGAGGGATTAAAGGGAAACAAGCATTTATAAAGTGCCTACAATTAACTAATTGTTTGTTGTCTGCTTGTTGATTGATTGAATAAGCTGCTTATTCCAATTAGTGACTGAGTTTTTCCCATCATGAAATTGGGGATCAATACATAGTCCACACTCATTTGTACATAAGGATCCCTGCACACTGCATATTGATGTAGAAAATTATATATTACTATTATCTATGTTCTACTTTATTTATTGTTACTTATTTCCTAATTGTAGTTTTTTTTACATTTTTTTATTGTAGTGAGTTTATTTTAACACATATTGCCTTATGGATCATATTGGGAAAGAAAAATCAAAGCAAAAGGGAAAAACCATAGGAGAGATTTTAAAAAATAGAAAAAAGAAATGAACATAGCATGTGTGGATTTACATTCACTCTTCTTAGATATTTTTCTGGATGCAGATGGCATTTTCTGTCCACAGTCTATTAGGATTGTTCTGGATCACTGAATCACTGAGAAGAACCAAGTCTTTCATAGCTGATCATCACATATTCTTGCTGTTATTGTGTATAATTGTTCTGCTTGTTTTACTCAGTATCAGTTCATGTAAATCTTTCCAGGTCTTTCTAACATCAGCTTGTTCATCATTTTTTATGGAAGAATAATAATTCCACTAGCTTCATGTACCACACAACTTGTTCAGCCATTCCCCAATTGATAGGTATCTACTCATTTCCCAAATCTGTGCTATCACAAAAAGAGCACTTGCAAACATTCTTGTGCATTATAGATATAGATATAGATATATAGATGATAGATACAGATATATATATATGTATGTATGTATATATTTTAAAAGTATAAAAATAATTTATTAAATTTATTAAAATGTAAAATATCTCATTGGAAAAAAACTGAACTGAAAAATAATAAATCTAGGAGAGATAATCTAAGAATTATTGGATTACCTGAAAACCAAAAAAAAAAAAAAAAAAAAAAAAAGATCCTAGACAACATCTTTCAAGGAAAACTGCCCTAAAGTCCCAGAACCAGATGGTAAAATAGCCATGGAAAGAATCCTTCCTGAAAATTATGGTGAAAAAAAAGAGCATAGACACTATTTTACAGGAAATCATCAAAGAGAACTGCCCAGATCTAATAGAATCAGAAGGTAAAATAGGCATTGAAAGAATTCATTGAACACCTTCTGAAAGACCACAAAATAAAAACTGCAAGAAATATTGTGGCTAAATTTCAGAACTATAAAGCTAAGGGAAAAAATATTACAAACAGCCAGGAAAAAAACAATTCAAATATTGAGAAGCCATAATAAGGATCACTCAGGATTTAGCAACTTCCACATTAAAGGACCGAAGGACCTTGAATATGATATTCTGAGAGTCAAAAGAACTTGGAATGCAGCCAAGAATAAACTACCCAGTAAATCTGAGCATTTTGTTCCAGGGAAGAAGATGGACATTTAATGAAGCAGGTGAATTCCATTTATGCTTAATGAAAAAACCAGAGCTAAACAAAAAATCTGACCTCCAAATATTAAGACTCAAGAAAAGCATAAAAGATAGAAATAACTCTGGAGAACCCGTATTATTGTTGCAGGCATATATAAAGAGCACGTGTATAATTTGATTTTACTGTTATAATATTTTTAAAAAGGGAAGTAGAAATGGAAAGGGGATTGTACCAGAAAAAGGGAAAAGGGGAGATAAAAAGAGTGAAATCATATCCCATGATAAGGCAAAGGAAACCTATCATATCTGAGGGAATTAAGGGAGGAAGGGGAACATTGTGTGTGACTCTTACGCTCATCAGATTTGGCTCAAAGAAAAAAATATTAGACATATTTGGTTTACAGAGAAACTTCTCTCATTCATTAAAAAGTGGGAGAGGAAAAGAGTAGGTTAAATAGAAGGGAATACAGAAAAAATAAGGAAAAGTTATAAGAAAGGGGGAGGGACTCAAAGGGTATGGGAGGGATTCTATAGAGGGAGAGCCATGTGAAGTGCCCATCACTTTAATATGGGGGAGGGAGGTAAGGGAGGAAAGGAAAAGAAAAGTATAATCTGGGGATAATAAGATGGCAGAAAATATAGAATTAGTAGTTTTAACTGTAAATGTGAATGGGATGAATTCTCCCATAAAGCAGAGGTGGATAGCAGACTGGATCAAAGCCAGAATCCTACAATATGTTCTTTGCAGGAAACACATTTAAAGCAGGATGATACATACAGGGTAAAGGTAAAAGACTGGAGCAGAATCTATTATGGTGAAGTAAAAAAAAAAAAAAAAAAAAAAAAAAAAGCCGAGGTAGCCATCCTTATCTCAAATCAAGCAAAAGCAAAAATTGATCTAATTAAAAGAGATAAGGAAGGAAACTATATCTTGCTAAAGGGTAGCATAGACAATGAAGCAATATCAATACCAAACGAATATGCAACAAGTGGTATAGCATCTAAATTCCTAAAAGAGAAGTTAAGAGAGTTGCAAGAAGAAATAGACAGCAAAATTTTAATAGTGGGAGATCTCAACCTTGTACTCTCAGAATTAGATAAATCAAACCACAAAACAAATAAGAAAGAAGTTAAAGAGGTAAATAGAATATTAGAAAAATTAGGTATGATAGATCTTTGGAGAAAACTGAATGGAGAAGAAAGGAGTATATTCTTGTCAGCAGTTCATGGAACCTATACAAAAACTGACCATATATTAGGACGTAAAGACCTCAAAATTAAATGCAGAAATAGTAAATGCATTCTTTTCAGATTGCAATGCAATAAAAATTATATTTAACAAAAAGCTAGGGGTAAATAGACCAAAAAGTAATTGGAAACTAAATAATCTCATCCTAAAGAATGAATGGGTGAAATAGAAAATTGTAGACACAATTAATAATTTCATCCAAGACAATATCAGCAATGAGACAGTGATCTAGAGAAGTGGTCCTCAAACTTTTTAAATAGAGGGCCAGGTCACTGTCCCTCAGACTGTTGGAGGACCAGACTATAGTAAAAACAAAAACTCACACTCTGTCTCCGCCCCTCAGCCTATTTGCCATAACCTGGCCAGCTGCATCTGGCCTTTAGGCCATAGTTTGAGAACCCCTGCTCTAGAGGCTTACTTGAATAAAATAGAGAAGGAGAATATCAAAGAACTGGGCTTACAACTTAAAAAGCTAGAAAAAGAGCAAATTTAAAACCCCCAATCAAATACTAAACTTGAAATTCTAAAAATAAAAGGAGAGATTAATCAAATTGAAACTAAAAGAACTACTGAATTAATAAATAAAATTAAGAGTTGGTTTTATGAAAAAAACAACAAAATGGATAAACCTTTGGTAAATTTGATTAGAAAAAGGAAAGAGGAAAATCAAATTGTTAGTCTTAAAAATGAAAAGGGAGAACTTTCCACCAATAAAAAGGAAACTAGAACAATAATTAAGAGTTACTTTGTCCAATTTTATGCCAATAAAATTGATAGCCTAAGTGAAATGAATGACTACCTTCAAAAATATAGGCTGCTCAGATTAACAGAGGAGGAAGTAAATAGATTAAATAGTCCCATTTCAGAAAAAGAAATAGAACAAGCTATTAATCAACTCCCTAAGAAAACATCCCCAGGACCAGATGGATTTACATGTGAATTCTACCAAACATTTAAAGAACAATTAACTCCAATGTTATATTAACTATTTGAGAAAATAGGAAATGAAGGACTCCTAGCAAATTCCTTTTATGATACAGATCATGGTGTTGATACCTAAACCAGGTAAGTTGAAAACAAAGAAAGAAAATTATAGACCAATCTCCCTATTGAATATTGATGCAAAAATCTTAAATAAAATATTAGCAAAAAGATTACAGGAAATCATCCCTAGAATAATACACCACGACCAAGTAGGATTTATGCCAGGAATGCAAGGCTGCTTCAATGTTAGGAAAACTATTAGCATAATTGACTATATCAATAACCAAATTAACAAAAACCATATGATCATCTCAATAGATGCAGAAAAAGCATGAAAAAAATCCAGCATTTATTCCTATTAAAACACTTGAGAGTATAGGAATAAATGAACTTTTCCTTAAAATAGTCAGTAGCATCTATTTTTTAAAAATCAGTAAGCATCATATGTAACGTAATCATTCCCAAAAAGATCAGGAGTGAAACAAGGTTACTCACTATCACCATTACTATTCAATATTGTATTAGAAATGCTAGCTTCAGCAATAAGAGTTGAGAAAGAGATCAAAGGAATTAGAGTAGGTAATAAGGAAATGAAATTATCATTCTTTGCAGATGATATAATGGTATACTTAGAGAACCCCAGAGATTCTTCTAAAAAGCTATTAGAAATAATCCACAACTTTAGCAAAGTTGCAGGATACAAAATAAACCCACATAAATCATAAGTATTCTTATATATCACTAACAAAATCCAATAGTTATAGATACAAAGAGAAATTCCATTGAAAGTAACTGCTGATAATATAAAATATTTGGGAATCTATCTGCCAAGGGAAAGTCAAGAACCATATGAGCACTTTCCACAAAAATAAAGTCAGATCTAACCAACTGGAAAAATATTAAGTGCTCTTGGATAGGCCGAGTGAATATAATAAAGATGACAGTACTACCTAAACTAATTTATTTAGTGCTATACCAATCAGACTCCCCAAAAAACTATTTTAACAACCTAGAAAAAATAATAACAAAATTCATCTGGAAAAACAAAAGGTCAAGACTTTCAAAGGAATTAATGAAAAAAAAACTCAAATGAAGGTGGCCTACCTGTATCAGATCTAAAACTGTATTATAAAGCAGGAGTCACCCAAACCATTTGGTATTGCCTAAGAAATAGACTAGTTGATCAGTGGAATAGGTTAGGTTCACAGGACAAAATAATCAATAACTTTAATAATCTAGTGTTTGACAAACCCAGAGAACCCAGCTTTTGGGATAAGAATTCACTGTTTGACAAAAACTGCTGGGAAAATTGGAAATTAGTATGGTAGAAACTAGGCATTGACCCACACTTGACACCATACACTAAGATAAGGTCAAAATGGGTTCATGATCTAGGCATAATGAATGAGATTATAAATAAATTAGAAGAACATAGGGTAATTTACCTCTCAGACCTGTGGAGGAGGAAGGAATTTATGACCAAAGAAGAACTAGAGATCATTATTGATCACAAAATAGAAAATTTTTATTATATCAAATTGAAAAGCTTTTTTACAAACAAAAGTAATGCAGACAACATTAGAAGGGAAGCAATAAACTGGGAAAACATTTTTACAGTCAAAGTTTCTGATAAAGCCCTCATTTCCAAAATATATAGAGAATTGACTAATTTATAAGAAATCAAACCATTCTCCAATTGATAAATGGTCAAAGGATATGAACAGACAATTCTCAGATGAAGAAATAGATTTATTTCTAGCCATATGAAAAGGCAAATTAAGACAACTCTGAGATACCACTACATATCTGTCAAATTGGCTAGGATGACAGGAAAAAATAATGCTGAATGTTGGAGGGGCTGTGAGAAAACTGGGACACTGATGCATTGTTGGTGGAATTGTGAACGAAACCAACCATTCTGGAGAGCAATTTGGAACTTTGTAGCGAGCTGTCGTCTCCAGAAGCTGCTGGATCGCTCTCTGGGAAGAGATCTGCTGTGTCTACTCAAATCTCTCAGACAGATTCTTCTTCCTGTAGTGAACCGTTGTCTCCAGGCAGTTGCTGTTAACTCTTGTCCAGAGAAGTGACTTCCCTTCCTGCAGGGAGCCCCATCAAGCCTGATGCAATGCAGAGTCTTCTTCTATCTCTGGGTGTCCTCTCTTTTATTCTCCCAGAGAATGGGCGTGGGATAATGCAAGGGCTTCTGGGAAGAACCAGTTCAGCCAATGAGCTTGCTCCTTCTATCAAGTCAACCTGAGTTCTCACCTTGTAATTGTCCAACCTGAATTCTCACCTTGTCACTATCCAGACAACCTGAGTTCTCACCTAGTAATCCTAACATCTCCCCCTTTCTTTTGATTTAGAACATAGGACAGTCATGATCTTGAAACATAAATCCATCAATATGGGAAGTATTACACATAATTACATAAATTACATAAGCACATAGTAACATAGTAACATGATACATGCTAGAAGTATATGACAAATAACATAATCAAATAATCATAAATTGAAAATTTATAAATGTCCATAAGTCCATTGTCCATTAGTCTCATCTTGTGTGAGGAAGTCCAATGATTCCTGCTGGTTTTTAAAGTTCTTTAACAGTCTTCTTATTATCCATGCTCTTTCAGTGTCAGATGTTTCTTAGATCTTCTCCTTTATTTTGAGGTCTTTCTCTTTTTCTGTCTCTCTCTGATGGACAAGGCGAATATGACTCGTTGGCACCCATCTGATTCCTTCTCCTGCTGAAGAAATACAAGCAAACCCTCTCCCCCAGGCAGTTAACCTATCTGGTCCCTTCCATTCACCACTTTTTGGATCTCTCCACATCACCTGGCGATTATCTAAGGACAGTGGAGATGCTCACACTGGACACTGCCCTTCTGGTGGGTTATAAAACCTGTCTGCCGGAGCCAGTGCATCTTTGTCAAAAATTAGAAAATTAATGGTATAGAGAACTAAATTTAGAAGTTCCCTAGGGCTACCTGTGGCTCCCCCTTTCTTTTGTTTTTGGAGGAGTGTCTTAATATCTCTGTTTCTTCTCTCTACTATTGCCTGCCCTTGAGGATTAAAGGGTATGCCCGTGGTATGTAAAATCTTATACTGTGCACAAAAGTGTGTAAAATGTTTGGACGTATATGCAGGTCCATTGTCTGTTTTTATTGCTTGTGGCACACCCATAATTGCAAAAGCTTGTATAAGGAATTCAGTGACCACTCGGGCTGTCTCTTTTGCTGCTGGCATTGCAAATGTGAATCCTGAAAAGGTGTCTACCACGACATGAATAAAAGATAGACGACCAAAAGATTTATAATGGGTCACATCCATTTGCCAGATTTCATTGGGTCTCAAACCACGAGGATTCTTCCCTGGAGGGAGTGTAGGAGCATGGAAAGGAAGACAAGCTGTACAGCTTTTTACTATGCTCCTAGCTTCCTCTCTTGTGATTCCAAATTGTAAACGTAAAGCTCGAGCAGCCTGATGATATTTAGAATGAGATTCTTGTGCTTCCTGAAATAAAGGACTACTGGCTAACATGGTTAGAAGGCTATCTGCCTTTGAATTTCCATCAAAAATGGGACCTGGAAGTCCACTATGTGAGTGGACATGCAAGATATAAATCTTGCCTGGATGTTTTCTCACTTGCTCTTGAAGTTCCTTAAAGAGCTGATAAATATTGGAGGCTGCAAATTTTATTTGGGCTGTGGCAATTCTTTGTACTACACCTACTGAATAGGCTGAATCAGTAATTATATTTACGTCTCCTGGGTAATAAGTAAGAGCTAGCATGATAGCAAATAATTCATTCTGTTGAGTGGACTGAAAAGGAGTCCTGACTACTCTCTTTATGGTTAAATCATGAGAGTATACAGCACAAATATTTTCTTTGGAGGCGTCTGTAAAGATTGTTGGTCCTTTAAGAGGAACCTTAGAAACCTTTTCTTCAAAAATCCATCGCCAATTATGTAGTACCGGGTAATCTTTAATGGAGATCCATGTGCAAAATTTGGAGCAGTGGCCAATAAAATTTGCCATTCTGGGATGGTCTCACAGCATACATTAATTTGTGCGTTAGTATAGAATGTGTATATTTTTTCAGGACTTATTCCAGATAATTGTGTTACTCTCTTAATAGCCTTTAATAAAATCCTAGCCACAAGCACTGGGTAAGGTGTAAGGCTTTGTTCTGGTTGTGCTGGGAGGTTCACCCACTCAATCAATCTGTCTCCTTGATGAAGGACTGCTGTGGGTGCCTCTTTTGTAGCAAAAACTGATATTTCCAAGGGTTTTTGAGTGACTCTTTCAACCACATTGGATAAAGCCAGTTCAACTTCTCTCAAAGCCTCTTGTGCTTCTTTTGTAAGCTGGCGTGGTGAATTTAAAGCACTGTCTCCCCTTAAAATGTCATATAGAGGTTGTAGTTGATTGGTAGTTAAGCCTAACACTGGACGCATCCATTGGATATCTCCTATTAATTTTTGAAAGTCATTTAAGGTGTTCAACTTCTCTGTTCTTAAAGAAAGCTTTTGTACTGTGAGTGTCTTAGGATATACTTCATATCCTAAATATTGAAAAGGAGCATGTCTTTGAATTTTTTCTGTAGCTATATGCAGTTTGTAGTACTTTAATGTTTCCATGGTCTTTTGTAGACATGCTTCTAACATTTGTTCCTCAGGTGCACATCCCAAAATATCATCCATATAATGTAACAATATTACTTTTGGAAAGGCTTTTCTTACTGGAGCAAGAGCAGCTGCAACATACATTTGGCACATAGTAGGGCTGTTTTTCATTCCCTGTGGCAAAACTGTCCATTCATATCTTTTATAAGGCTCGGCCAAATTAACACTAGGCACTGAAAAAGCAAATCTTTTCATATCCTCCTTATCTAGAGGGATAGAATAGAAACAATCCTTAATGTCTATGACCCATAGAGGCCATTCTCTTGGCAACTGAGTAGGAGATGGAAGTCCAGGCTGAAGAGTTCCCATAGTTTCCATCTGTTCATTTACTCTTCTTAGATCAGTTATCATCCTCCATTTTCCAGATTTCTTTTTCACCACAAATACTGGGGAATTCCAAGGACTTAGAGAAGGCCGCAAGTGTCCTTGGTCAAGTTGTTCTTGCACTATGTCTAATAAGGCCTGAATTTTATCACTTCTTAAGGGCCACTGTTCTACCCACACTGGTGAATCAGTCTTCCACTGAATAGGAACTGGTGAAAGTGCAGGTAGGCCTTCAACAGCAGCCCTGCCTAAAAAGCCGAAGTGCTTATTTGTAATCCTATCTGCTGTAAAATGTCTCTTCCCCACAGATTGATGGGGATTTTTTCAACCACAAAAGGAGTAAAAGCTCCTGTTTCTCCTTCAAATACCCATCTCAAAGGCCTAGCACTAACTTCTGCTGTTATTGATCCTCCCACCCCAGACATATAGGTGTCTGCTTTAATCTTTGGCCAGTGACCGGGCCAATTGGCACCTCTAATAACTGTTCGATCTGCACCAGTGTCTACCAATCCTTCAAATGGTATTCCGTTTATATAAATAGTAAGCATAGGTCGGTCAGCTGTCACAGCTGCTGTCCAATACATTCCTGGATTTTGTTCATTGGAGTCAAAATCTAGGCAACTATCACGAGGTTGCTTATTAGGGGTACGTAACAATAAGCCTGATGCTACTACTTCTCCTGGTTGATAAATCACACGTTGTCTGCCTGTGTTAGTGACTGGGATATTAGATACACGTTCTCCAGTCTCCCACATCAGTGTATGGATGGACACTGTTTTGTAGGCACTCTCAGAAGGTGAAATGGTCAAGCCTACTGTGCCTGGAGGCAAAGGATCCATAGGCTCAACAGGAACAGATTTCACTTCTCCAGGGAGTATCTCGGTAGTCTCTACTGCACACAACTCTATTTTTCCTAATTTCAATCCCTTTCTTCCATCTGATTGCCTTTTGGCTGATTGATCATGTCTTAAAATTCTCTGGATGTAACCTCGGCTGCCATCATGCCCCACTTGGGGGGCTGAAGCTGGGCCCCACCTGTCATTTCCCTGGGTCAATCTACATTCGGAGGCCCAGTGGAGGCCCTTGTGACATTTTGGACATGGAGTTTTAGGTCTTCTCTCACCCTGTCTTCTCACTGTATCTCCATATCTACACTGAGCTCTTAGATGCCCAATTTTTCCACATTGAAAACATCGCCGAGTTTCTCTAGAAGTCCCTTGCCAGGAGGGACCCTGCCTTTCCACATTCATCATTGTCCGGGTGTAAAAAGCATTTGTTCCCACTGTAGCACAGTGTCTTATGATCTCCTCTAAAGGAGCATCTTTGTCTAATCCCCATATAATTCTTTTGCAAATCTCATTGGCATTTTCCTTAGCCAGATGTTTGGTCATTATTTCTGTAGCTGCATTTTATCCAATAGTTCTTTTGACAGCAGTTTGCAAATGACCCACAAAATCTGCAAAAGGTTCATTGGGACCTTGCTGTATTTTAGTGAAAGCCTCTCCGTGATCTTTCTGTCCAGGGAGGACACCCCAAGCTTTTATTGCAGCCTTAGCAATTTGTTCATATATTGTCATGGTATAATTAGTCTGTTCTGAATTCTCTCCATACCGACCTTCACCAGCTAAGTGCTCAAAAGTGAATTGTGTGTTAACTCCTATTTCCAAATTGCATCTGACTTGAATTTTACATAATTCATGAAATTCCGCAAGCCATAATAAATTTTCTCCAGGTTCCAGGCATATCCTTGCTATGGATTTCCAATCATTTGGGGTTAGGACTTCATAAGACAAACCATCTAGTAATATTTTAACATAAGCTGATGTAGCCCCATAAAGGGTACAACCTTTTTTCAAATCCTTAATTTTATTCAAATCTAAAGGTGCATATCTTCTCCTTTTTTTACCTACAGAGTCAATATTTTCAATCACAGGATATGCATGTATAAAATCACTTATATCCTGTCCTTCTCTCTTAGCTTTAACCAATGCTTTTTCTAATCTTGTCATAGGCTTAGGCTGCTTCACAGGCAATTCTGTTTGTGTTTCTGCCTCTTCCCCTCCTTCTTCCTCCACCTCTGAAGGTGGGGTTGATGTGCGCCTGTCAATAATCTGTTCTCTAGGCAGAGTTGAAGCTTCTTCAAGAGAATCATACCATAATTCCTCATTTAAATCTTCTTGCTCTAGGGCAAGATCTTGATCTTTTCTTTTTTCCTCACACTTCCTCCTCTGTTGATTTTTAAAACTTTTCCTTTTCCTACAACTTGCTTGATAGTTTAAGGCTAATTGAACTATGTTGTAGATATAAAATACTTCTGCAGAAATTGAACGAGGCCCATTTTTTGCATGAAATTCTTTCATTTCAAATCCCACCAGCTTCCATTTATCTACATCTATCTTTTCTTCCTCTAAGAACCAAGGGGATGTGCGTCTTAATGCAGCCAAGAGTTTAGCAATCTGTACCCAGGTTACAAGTAAACTCTGCTCCTCAATTATCTTGATTATACTCTCTATAGTACCACTCCTTAATGGGGGTGGAGCTGAGGTTGCTTCTGGGGCTGGGGTTGAGTCGGCTGAGGTCCAGGGATTGAATATAGCTAACATCTGCCCCATTTCAGCTATAAGAGATTCCTGGTTTAGCCCTTAACAAGTTAAGTTCCTTATTTATCTATTAATACGCTCACTTAATCTTTTAACAAAGTTTCCTCGTTACTCACGGTTCTGGGTCAGAGAGACTGAGATCTGGATGGGAGGCTTTTCCACTGGAATCAGGACTGAGTCTGTCCCTGTTCGGGCGCCAAATTGCGAAGGTTTGGTCTAGCTCCTCTTGTCAGGATAAGCAAAAGTCCTTGCCCCACGTTGGGCGCCAAATGTAGCGAGCTGTCGTCTCTAGAAGCTGCCGGATCACTCTCTGGGAAGAGATCTCCTGTGTCTTCTACTCAAATCTCTCCGACAGATTCTTCTTCCTGTAACGAACCATTGTCTCCAGGCAGTTGCTGTTAACTCTTGTCCAGAGAAGTGACTTCCCTTCCTGCAGAGAGCCCCGTCAAGCCTGATGCAATGCAGAGTCTTCTTCTATCTCTGGGTGTCCTCTCTTTTATTCTCCCAGAGAATGGGCGTGGGATAATGCAAGGGCTTCTGGGAAGAACCAGTTCAGCCAATGAGCTTGCTCCTTCTATCAAGTCAACCTGAGTTCTCACCTTGTAATTGTCCAACCTGAATTCTCACCTTGTCACTATCCAGACAACCTGAGTTCTCACCTAGTAATCCTAACAGGGATTGAAGGACTCCTACAAAATTCCTTTTATGACCCAGACATGGTATTGATACATAGACCAGGTAGATTGAAAACGGAGAAAGAAAATTATAAACCAATCTCCCTAATGAATATTGATGCTAAAATCTTAAATAAAATATTAGCAAAAAGATTACAGAAAATCATCCCCAGGATAATACACTATGACCAAGTAGGATTTATAGCAGGAGTGCAGGGCTGATTTAATATTAGGAAAACTATTAGCATAATCGACTATATCAATAACTAAATTAACAAAAATTATATCATCATCTTAATAGATGCAGAAAAAGCATTTGACAAAATCCAACATCCATTCCTAATAAAAACACTTGAGAGTATAGGAATAAATGGACTATTCCTTAAAATAGTCAGCACCATATATTTAAAACTGTCAGTAAGCATCATATGTAATAGCGAAAAGCTGGAACCTTTTTCAGTAAGGTCAGGAATGAAACAAGGTTGCCTACTATCACCATTACTATTTAATATTGTATTAGAAACACTAGCCTCAGCAATAAGAGTCGAGAAAGAGATTCAAGGAATTAGAGTAGCTAATGAGGAAACCAAACTATCACTCTTTGCAGATGACATGATGGTATACTTAGAGAACGCCAGAGATTCTACTAAAAAGCTATTAGAAATAATTCACAACTTTAGCAAAATTGCAGGATACAAAGCAAATCCACATAAATCCTCAGCATTTTTATACATTACCAACACAATCCAACAGCAAGAGATACAAAGAGAAATTCCATTCAAAATAATGGTCTAAGTGGTATAAAATATTTGGGAATATATCTACCAAAGGAAAGTCAGGAATTACATGAGCAAAATTACAAAACACTTGCCACAAAAATAAAGTCAGATTTAAATAATTGGAAAGACATTAAGTGCTCTTGGATAGGCTGAGTGACTATAATAAAGATGACAATACTCTCTAAACTAATCAATTTATTTAGTGCTGTACCAATCAGACTCCCAAGAAACTATTTTAATGACCTAGAAAAAATGACAACAAAATTCATATGGAAGAATAAAAGGTCGAGAATTTCAAGGGAATAATGAAAAAAAAATCAAATGAAGGTGTACTAGCTGTACCTGATCTAGAATTATATTATAAAGCAGCAGTCACCAAAACAATTTGGTATTGGCTAAGAAATAGACTAGTTGATCAGTGGCACAGGTTAGGTTCACAGGGTAAGATAGTGAATAAAAATAGCAATCTAGTGTTTGACAAACCCAAAGATCCCAACTTTTGGGATAAGAATTCATTATTTGACAAAACCTGCTGGGAAAACTGGAAATTAGTATGGCAGAAACTAGGCATGGACCAACATTTAACACCACATAGTAGGATAAGATCAAAATGGGTCCATGATCTAGGCATAAAGAATGATATTATTATAAATAAATTAGAGGAACATAGGACTCTCAGACTTGTGAAAGAGGAAGGAATTTGTGACCAACATAGAACTAGAGATCATTATTGATCACAAAATAGAAAATTTTGATTACATCAAATTAAAAAGCTTTTGTACAAACAAAACTAATGCAAACAAGATTAGTAGGGAAGTAACAAATTGGGAAAACATTTTTATAGTTAAAGGTTCTGATAAAGGCTTCATCTCCAAAATATACAGAGAATTGACTTTAATTTATAAGAAATCAACCCATTCTCCAATTGATAAATGGTCAAAGAATATGAACAAACAATTTTCAGATGATAAAATTGAAACTATTTCCACTCATATGAAAGAGTGTTCCAAATCACTACTGATCAGAGAAATGCACATTAAGACAACTCTGAGATACCACTACACCCCTAATCAGATTGGCTAAGATGACAGGAACAAATAACGATGAATGTTGGAGGGGCCATGGGAAAACTGGGACACTGATGCATTGTTGGCGGAGTTGTGAACGAATCTAACCATTCTGGAGAGCAATCTGGAATTATGCCCAAAAAGTTGTCAAACTGTGCATACCCTATGATCCAAAGTGCTACTACTGGGCTTATATACCAAGGACATATTAAAGAAGGGAAAGGGACCTGTATGTGCCAAAATGTTTGTGGCAGCCCTTTTTGTAGTGGCTAGAAACTGGAAAATGAACAGATGCCCATCAATTGGAGAATGTTTGCGTAAATTGTGGTATATGAATGTTATGGAATATTATTGTTTTGTAAGAAATGACCAGCAGGATGAATACAGAGAGGCTTGGAAAGACTTACATCGACTGATGCTGAGTGAAATGAGCAGAACTAGGAGATCATTATACACTTCAACAATGATACTGTATGAGGATGTATTCTGATGGAAGTGGATATCTTCAACATAGTGAAGAGCTAATCCAATTCCAATTGATCAATGATGGACAGAATCAGCTGTACACCCAGAAAAGGAACACTGGGAAATGAGTGTAAACTGTTAGCATTTTTTGTTTTTCTCCCCAGATTATTTTTACCTTTCGAATCCAATTCTTCCTTTGCAACAACAACAACAGCAACAAAATTTGGTTCTGCACATATATATTGTACCTAGGATATACTATTACATATTTAATATGTATGGGAATGCCTGCCATCTCTTATCTGTCTGGGAAAACTTGAATTTTATTGCTCTTGTCCTTCCTTTTTAACTAAAGCTTTTTTTCCCCAGCAATTCCTAAGATAGCAGATAACGTTTTATTGCCCTTTACTCCAGCAGGCTTTAAAAACCTGCTTTAAGGGAAGTTTAAAATAGCCAAGTTCCATTTATTTACAAATTAGTATAACAGGTTAAAAAGTTTAAAATCACAAGCAATTTTCAAATTTCTTAATCATTGTTCTTAAAACTTAACAGAGCTTTTTAATCAACAAAACATACAGACTAGGGGTTTTTCCCCAGGAATAGCCCAGAGAGAAGTTTGTTTCAGCTTGAGATTCTTCCCTCCCAGAATCCAAACAGAGCTTCTCTAAACTTCCAGGCCTGTTTAGTGTATTTCTCTGCTTTCACAGAGAATGCCTAGATATTCCATTCAAACTTCTTTTCTTTAGTAATCCAGGAAAGAGGTAAGCACCAATTTTTTTCTGGCAAAATTCCACAAGCCTGAGTTCTGATAACAAAGTCACAGGCCCCAGCTTATAGGAGTTTTAAATGATGGCACACTGCTCTTCTATTATTTTAAAAAATTTTTCCAAACTTTCAAATCCCTTTCAATCTGTGTTTTTATTTTCTCTCTCCTTCTTCCCCTTCTCCCTCTCTTTCCTGTGAAGCTGCTGTAGTCAGACAGAGGCAGAGGTATTGTGCCACAGTTGCTCAATTTCTCCGGCATTTACACAGAGAGAGAAAGAGAAAAAGATCTTCTTTCTTGCCTGAACCACTCTGAAAGAATTACTACTCTGAATGAATTCCACTTTTAACAATTCAGGCTGATATTTTTCAAAGTCTGCAACACAGAGGCTGAATTCTTATCTCTTACAAGCTTGCTAACTTTTTACATGGAATACAAAATGCAAAGCAAACAAACACACACAGAGACACATGCCCAGCTCTATTTTCATCTTTCACATACAGATTTAAGTCTGATATACCCAAATAGACCTGGGAACATCCTCCCAGTTTTTTTTTTTTTTCCTTTTATTTCTAGCTACCATCCTGACACAAATTCTTGGACTGCTTCTTTCCCATCATCAGTGGAGGTCAGCTGAGCCTACTCAGGAAGTCCTTTCATTGGGGTCGACAGCAGTCCCCACCAAAAACAAATTTAGGAGGGCTAATCCCTCAGGGTCTCCCTCGACCCAGCCAATGGACCCCCGGATTCCTGAAAGCATACTTTGAGTTATATGTGTAAATCTTCCAGACTGTATTTTGCTGGCCACCAGGACTCTACTTCCTTCAGTCTTCAATTCTGCTTTCTACTGATCACCTCTGTCTCAGGTGATTGTCTAAGAGGGAGGGATACTGCCTACCCAGAGCCAGAGACCAGGGAGAAAACTGCTTTATGGGTGCCTGTCCTGTCTGGGATGCACAACCATCTCCCCCAAAGACCCCATGTTGGATGAGCCCCCAACTGTTTGGGATGAAGACACCACCCAAATCGACTACTCAGACATCACTCATAAAAAGCAGAATTATTTATTAGAATCTCAAGAAGCGGATCCCATTCTGGTTTGCGAGCCAAAGTTCACAATAGGAGAGAGCCACTCCCTTGAGAATGCTCACAGTTTTTATACATTTCAGATAAAGAACCCCCAAAATCCCACCCTCTATATAGTGTGATTGGTTGCATAAGTCTCTATTCCCTTCTTTGGTCAGTGGAACGTAGTAAATAAGGTGATGTATAGCTTCCTCACTATGTATCCGGCTTTGGACAATGAAATGTAGTCCAGGCTTTCTCTAAAATCACATGCTTCTGGAGAAGCCGAAACTGAGGCCTTTAAGGCTTCAATTAATTTAGGTAATAGTCTCTGATCAATATGTGCTTGATTTGTAAGTTCTTCACTTTTTCCACACAAATATATGCATATCTTTTTTTTTAAACTGTTAAGGAAAGAGTACATTATAGAGTTCAAGCATGTTTTATGGGTGATTTAAAAAACATGGAGGGAAAAAAACAGAATATTCTATGTAAGTCAATTTGATTGTATAGACAGCATTTATGGAATAGAATACAACACAAGGAAAACACATATATCAACATATATATATACATATACATATGTATACATATATACATACATACATATATATAAAACCGACTTACATATAATAATTAATTAGTATGAAAGAAACACTTGATTAGACTTATTATGCATGCAATCAAGCTTTATTAACCAGAGTAATATGAAATAAAATTGGAAATTTGATGGAAGGCAAGATCCTTTAGGATCTTAAATGCTATGTTGAAGATTTTGTACCTTATCCAAGAAGCAATAAAAGAACATTGAAAACTTTTGAGTAGAAATAACATGCTCTTCTCTGGGCTTCAGGAATACCTATTTGGCAGTTGTATGGATTGGAGAGAGAAGAGATTGGAAATAAGGGTACCATTACTAGAATACAATGCCTGTCTTTGGATTCTGCAAGTCAAATGAGAAGGGCAGAACTGAGACTGCCTAGTGAAAAGCCATTTTGATTAAGTGACCTATTCATTTTAGCAGAGGCATAAACATATCTTTGAAAAGAAATGCTAAAGGCTCACCTAATTATCATTGTTATATGAATATAGAATTGGTATGTTTGTGATTTTAGGTAGCACTTTCTGTAAAATGTTTAATGTTAGTTTTAAAAATTTAGGTGAGACATAATTGTGGGTTGTTTTTCATACAGATGACAGTCCTAATAACACTAGAAATGCACATACTATGAGTTGTTTTAGTATTCCCTTTAACCTGATGATGTGAGGAACTAAAAATGAAGCAAGTGGTCTGAAGATTAATTTGCAATTACAAACTTGAAATTGGGGAAATCAACTCTGTTATCTTTTTAAAATTTGGGGCTACATATGTTTACACTAAATTTATTTGCCTCAAATGATTTAAAGTAGTAGAAGGAACCCTGGAGACCTGAGTTCTTATCCTGGCTTTGCTAGTGCCTAGCTGCTGACCTTGAGAAAGCCATTTCAGTAATACAACAGATATTTATTAAAGTTCCCACTGCTTGTAAGGCCCTGGTTAGGTACTGGTAATATGAAGGCAAGAACTTTAAGCTCTCTAAGGACAGAAACTGTCTTTTATCCCTTTTTGTATCTTCAGTGCTTAACATACTTAAGTAGGCACTTAATGTCTATTGAATGAATGAATTGAAATTGCCTGTTCACTAGAAGCTTACATTAATGCTCACTTAATTCATTTCAACAAACTTTTATTAAATGCCTATTTTGTGTAAGATAGAATGCCTTATACACAGTTAAGAAAGAAACTGGCCTTGGAGCCAAGAATACCTGAATTTTAAGTCCTCTTCCTGGATTCACTTAACTTCTTGGTGTTTTAGGCAACTCTAAGATAGTGGGTTGAAGGGAAGAGGCTGATATGCATTGGTAAATGAATTTTTCTCATTTGGGAGTTCCCTGATCTATAAGGGTCCTTTAAATGGGTGGCGCCACAGCGCAGCAGGAGATTGAGTGAGTGGCTCAGAAGTAATCTCTGTGGATATAGGACTGCCCTGTGGTTAGGATCCTGTCCATATTGAAATAGCTTCGTAATGGGTGACGCTCTCTCGCTGGTTGGCTGTGTGTGTGACCTCACAGGCCCTTTATAAGCCCACTGCAGACAGCAGTCGCTCTCTTTAACCTGGCTCTCTAGCCTGGGGTAGCCACGCCAAGCTGATGGATAGCCAAGAGGTAAGGAGTTTGGTAGTGAACACGTCCATCTTCAGACCAGGTGTTCACTAAGGAGTTAACAAGTCAGGGCAGTAAGTCAGGGCATTATGCAAGTAGGTATAATAAAGGCTTTTAAGATTACACGTGGCTGTTCTTTAGTGCACTACTGGTTATTAAACTATAGATTCAAGAAATCATGGCCAGAGACCTTTGAAGGCCTCAGAGGGGGCGAGCCGGGTAGAGTTGACACTGCAAAGGTCAGTGGTCAAAGGTACTCTGTTGGGCCTAGGATAGACTGGTAATAGTAACTGCCAAGAGTAGTAGCGCTGCTGGGTCAAAGGGTATGCACAGTTTGATAACTTTTTGGGCATAATTCCAGATTGCTCTCCAGAATGGCTGGATTCTTTCGCAACTCCACCCTGCTGGTCATTTCTTACAGAATAATAATATTCCATAACATTCATATACCATAATTTACTCAACCATTCTCCAGCTGATGGATGTCCATCCAGTTTCTAATTTCTAGCCACTATGGAAAGGGCTGCTACAAACATTTTAGTACATACAGGTCCCTTTCCCTCCCTTTCCCTCCTTTAAGATCTCTTTGGGATATAAGCCCAGTAGTAGCACTGCTGGATCAAAGGGTATGCACAGTTTGATAACTTTTTGAGCATAATTCCAGATTGCTCTCCAGAATGGTTGGATCCGTTCACAACTCCACTAACATTATGCATCAGTGTCCCAGTTTTCCTGCATCCCCTCCACCATTTGTCATTATCTTTTCCTGTCATCTTAGACAATCTGACAGGTGTGTAGTGGTATCTCATAGTTGTCTTAATTTGCATTTCTTTGATCAATAGTGATTTGGAACACCTTTTCATATGAGTAGAAATAGCTTCAATTTCATCATCTGAGAATTGTCTGTTCATATCCTTTGACCATTTATCAATTGGAGAATGACTTAATTTCTTATAAATTAAAGAAAATTCTCTATGTATTTTGGAAATGAGGCATTTTTCAGAACCTTTTAATTATCATATCTTAAAGAAGAAGAAGAAGATTCTATGAGGCAGAGGTAAGGAGGAACTACCTTGGGGGATAGCCTTACAAAGTGAAAGAGATGGAAAATGGGGTATCATATGTAAGGAACAGAGAGAAAACTAATATGGCAAGGTTACAAAATATAGGAAGGGGAGTAATGATCAATGGAGCTGGAAAGTTATGTTGGGGTCAGATCATATAGGGCTTTAAAAACTCAACAGAAGAGTTCATATTTTATCCTAAAGACAATAAGAACTCAATGGAATTGGCAATATTAGGTGAAATCTGTGCTTGAGGAAAATGAGTGTGGCAACAATGTATATTGTACACTAACGTAAAGAGACTTCTGCGGTGTGGAGGCAAATTAGAAGGCTGTTGAAACAATTCAAGTGAGAAATTATGAGGTCCTGGATGAAGATGATGAACAAGGGACCCTGAAACTCTCTTAAACTCCTTGAAGGAGAGATTCTCCTTGAACCCTGTGTCTGTGGGACCACGCCTAAGGGAAGCAAGATAAACAGCTTCATTCTGTTATCTTGGTGGGACTAGTTGAAGCATTCAATTCCAAGATTTTCTACCCCTATTATTGGCTCAACTACTTCCAGTAAGTGGTCTCATCTAGGCCTGGGGACAGTGACAGCATTGAAGAAATCAGTTGAAACTTGTGACTGTACTCAGATTTCCTTATAAAAACTGCAACTTGGAACTCACTTCTTTGAAGAGGACCTGACATGCTATGCCATGCTGTGCTATGCTAGGTTCTGCCATGCTATGCCAAGAAAACCTCTGCCTGCTGGGATAATACTCTCTTCCAGTGCTACTCTCTCTTTTTCCTCACCTATTTCCATAATGATACTTTATGTCTCTCCGTTGGGATTTCTCTAGACTTTACTTCTCTGTCAGACTTTGCCAGTAAGGAACTCAGCCTTTATATATATATATATATATATATATATATATATATATATATATATATATATATATATATATATATATCCAGACAGTTATTTTGCTGCACAAGAAAAATAGGACTTTGAAAATGTAAAATTAACCTGAGAAGGAAATCAAAATGATTTGGTATCATTTAACCCAGCAGTGCCATTCCCAAAGAAATCATAAAGAAGGGAAAAGGATCCACATGTACAAAAATGTTTTAGCAGCTCTTTTTGTGTTAGCAAAAAGTTGGAAAATGAGTAAATGCCCATCAATTAGGAAATGGCTGAACAAGTTGTAGTATATGAAGGTAGTGGAATATTATTGGTCTGTAAAAAGTGATGATCAAGCTTATTTTAGAAAGGCCTGGAGAGATTTACATGAACTGATGCTGAGCAAAACAAGCAGAACCAGGAATACAATGTACACAAGAACAGCAAGAATGTGCGATGATCAATTATAAAAGCCTTGGTTCTTCTCAGTGGTTTAGTGATTCAAAGTAATTCTAATAGAATTTGGACAGAAAATATCATTTGCATCTAGAAAAAGAGCTAAGGAGACTGAATGTAAATTAACACATGCTATGTTCACTTCTTATTCTGTTTTGTTTTTTTTTTTAATCTCTCCCATGGTTTTTCCCTTTTGCTCTGATTTTTCTCTCCCAACATGATTCATAAAGCAATGTGTATTAAAAATAATTAATTAATTTAAAAAAACAAAAACAAAAAATCAAAAACATATTGTAGGATTCTGGTTTTTAATCCAGTCTGCTATCCGCTTCTGTTTTAGGGAGAGTAAGTTCATCCCATTCACATTCACAGTTAAAATGACTAACTCTTGTATTACCTGCCATCTTATTTTCCCCAAGTTATACTTTGCCTTTCTGTCCTAACCAGTGTTTAGCTTCTGACAACCACCTTTCTCAATCTGTCTTCCCTTTTTATAGCCTCTCCCCCTTTTTTATTTCTTTCTCCTTTTTCTCTTCTCCTTTCTATTAGTCTCCTTTTTCCTGTCCCCTTTCTCCTCCTACTTCCCTACAGGATGAGATAATTTTCTACATCAAAATATGTCTGATATTCTCTCTTTGAACCAAATCCAATGAAATAAGGTTCACACAATGTTCATCCTCCTCCTATCTTTTCCTCAACTGTAATAGGTCTTTTTTGCCTCTTCATGTGATGTAATTTACCCATTTTACCTCCCCTTTCTTCTTCTTCCAGTACAATCTCTTTTCCATCTATAGTTTCTTTTTTATACCATCATAGTAAAATCAAATTATACCTACACCCTTTAAGTATACCCCTAACATAGCTACTATTCTCAAAAGTTAACTGTATCATCTTCCCATATAGGGTTGTAAACATTTTAACCTTTAAAAACATTTTTTCTTCCCTTTTTACTTTCTTATGTTTCTCTTGAGTTCTGTATTTGAAGGTCAAATTTTCTGTTCAGATCTAGTTTTTGCATGAAAAAAAAAAAAGAAAATCCTCTGTTCTGTTGAATGTACATCTTTTTTCCAGAAAAATAATGCAAATTAAGCATTAATTAAATTAATTAATTAAGCAAAATTAATGCCGGATATTTGATTCTTGCCTGCAGTCCAAGCTCCTTTGCCCTTCAAAATATTATTTTGATCCTTTAAAGTGGAAGCTGCTAGGTCCTGGGTAGTCTTGATTGTGGCTCCTCTATATTTGAATTGTTTCTTTCTGGATGCTTTGCAATATTTTTTTTCCCTTTATTTGATAATTCTGGAATTTAATTATAATATTCTTTGGAGTTTTCATTTTGGGGTCTCTTTCAGGAGGTGATTGATGGATTCTTTTTTTCTTTTTATTTATTTATTTTTTTGGCATTTATTTATTTATTTATTTATTTTATAGCTTTTTATTTACAAGATAGATGGGTAATTTTTCAGTATTGACCCTTGCAAAACCTTCTGTTCCAACTTTCCCCCTCCTTCTTGCCACTCCCTCCCCTAGATGGCAGGTAGACCAATACATGTTAAATATGTTAATGTGTATGTTAAATACAATATATGTATACATATCCATACAGTTATTTTGCTGCACAAGAAGAATCGGACTTTGAAATAATGTAAAATTAACCTGAGAAGGAAATAAAAAATGCAAGCGGACAAAAACAGAGGGATTGGAAATGTTATGTAGTGGTTCACACTCATTTTCCATAGTTCTTTCAGTGGGTGTAGATGGTTCTATTCATTATTGAACAAATGGAACTGATTTGGTTTATCTCATTATTGAAGAGAGCCACGTCCATCAGAATTGATCATCATATAGTATTGTTGTTGAAGTATAATGATCTCCTGATCCTGCTCATTTCACTCAGCATCAGTTCATGTAAGTCTCTCCAGGCCTTTCTGAAATCCTCCTGCTGGCCATTTCTTACAGAACAATAATATTCCATAACATTCATATACCACAATTTACCCAACTATTTTCCAATTGATAGGCATCTCAATTTCCAATTTCTAGCCACTGCAAAGAGGGCTGCCACAAACATTTTTGCACATCAGGTCCCCTTACCTCCTTTAAGATTTCTTTGGGATATTTACCTTGATAACTTTTTGAGCAAAGTTCTGTTAGGATTACTAGGTGAGAACTCAGGTTGTCTGGATAGTGACAAGGTGAGAACTCAGGTTGACTTGATAGAAGGAGCAAGCTCATTGGCTGAAGTGGTTCTTCCCAGAAGCCCTTGCATTATCCCACGCCCATTCTCTGGGAGAATAAAAGAGAGGACACCCAGAGATAGAAGAAGACTCTGCATTGCATCAGGCTTGACGGGGCTCTCTGCAGGAAGGGAAGTCACTTCTCTGGACAAGAGTTAACAGCAACTGCCTGGAGACAACGGTTCGTTACAGGAAGAAGAATCTGTCGGAGAGATTTGAGTAGAAGACACAGGAGATCTCTTCCCAGAGAGTGATCCGGCAGCTTCTAGAGACGACAGCTCGCTACAAATCCCTATTTTTTCAAATAATTTATATAACATTGGAGTTAATTGTTCTTTAAATGTTTGGTAGAATTCACATGTAAATCCATCTGGTCCTGGGGATTTTTTCTTAGGGAGTTGGTTAATAGCTTGTTCTATTTCTTTTTCTAAAATAGGACTGTTTAACCAATTTACTACTTCTTCTGTTAATCTAGGCAAGCTATATTTTTGAAGTTATTCTTCCATTTCATTTAAGTTATCCAATTTATTGGCATAAAGTTAGCCAAAGTAACTCCTAATTATTGCTCTAATTTCCACTTCATTAGTAACGAGTTCTCCCTTTTCATTTTTAAGACTAACAATTTGGTTTTCCTCTTTCCTTTTTTTAATCAGATTTACTAAGGGTTTATCTATTTTATTGTTTTTCTCATAGAACCAACTCTTAGTTTTATTAATTAATTCAATAGTTTTTTTACTTTCAATTTTATTAATCTCTCCTTTTATTTTTAGAATTTCAAGTTTCGTGTTTGTCTGGGAGGGTTTAATTTGTTCCTTTTCTAGCACTTTTAATTGTAAGCATAATTCCTTCACCTTCTATTTTTCTATCTTATGCAAGTAGGCCTCTAGAGATATAAAATTTCCCCTTATTACTGCTTTGGCTGCATCCCACACATTTTGGTATGATGTCTCATTATTGTCATTTTCTTGGGTGAAGTTATTAATTATGTCTATGATTTGCTCTTTCACCCAATCATTCTTTAGTATGAGATTATTTAGTTTCCAATTATTTTTGGTCTATTTTCCCCTGGCTTTTTATTAATTGTAATTTTCATTGCATTGTGATCTCTAAAGGATGCATTTACTATTTCTGCCTTACTACATTTGCTTTTGAGGTTTTTATGTCCTAATATATGGTCAATTTTTGTATAGGTTCCATGAACTGCTGAGAAGAAAGTATATTCCTTTCTGTCTCCATTTAGTTTTCTCCAAAGATCTATCATATCTAACTTTTCTAGTATTTTATTTACCTCTTTAACTTCTTTATTATTTATTTTGTGGTTTGATTTATCTAATTCTGAGCGTGCAAGGTTGAGATCTCCCATTATTATAGTTTTGCTGTCTATTTCTTCTTGCAGTTCTCTTAATTTCTCTTTTAACAATTTAGATGCTACACTCTTTTTTTCATCATATTTTTCAGGGAGTCCAATTATTTTCAGATTGTCTCTCCTGGATCTATTTTCCAGGTCTGTTGTCTTCCCAAGAAGGTACTTGATGTTTTTTTCCATTGTTTCATTTTTCTGGTTTTGCTTGACTGATTCTTGGTGTCTCCTCAAGGCATTCAATTCTACTTGTTCAATTCTGATTTTCAGTGATGTATTTTTTCACTCATTTTTAAAATATATTTTTGTAATTGTCCAATTGAGTTTTTGAGTTTTTTTCTTCTATGGAATTTTTTTTTCCATTTCTCCAATTTTATTTTTTTAGAGAGCTGTTTTCTTTTTCCAACTCACTAATTTTGTTTTTCAATGATTTGATTTCTTTATCCACTCTGTCTTTAAACATGTGGGATGACTTCTCCAGACTCTCTTGCCAAGCTTCCCTTTCCTTTTCCCATTTATCTTCTAGCTCTCTTGTGAGAACCTTTTTGATTTCTTCTATGAGAGTTTTATGTATTGAGGAGCAGATCATATTCCCATTTGGGGATTCCTCTGGAGACAGTCTGCTTTTAGTCTCCTCAGGGTTTGAAGTCTACTCTCTATCCATATAGATGCTGTCAATGGTTAGAGCCCTTTTAAATTTTTTTGTTCATTTTGTCAGAGCAGAATCAAAGCAAACAAACTGACAAGAAAAACAAATGAAGTTTGCTTTTTTTTGGGGGGGGGGTGATTGGGCTGGATGGTGTTACCGGGCTTCTTCTACAGACTGTGGGAGACAGCAGCAAGGTACTAACAGGACAGCAATGGCTGTGCTGCGTCTGGGCTCTGAGGCTTTGAGGCTCTAAGAACATGCTGAGTCACTCCAAGTGGGGGTGGGGGTGGCCAGGTCAGGAGAGACACTAGATTTGGGGGGTTTTATTCTTTACCTCCTGTGTTTACAGCTTCTCTGCTGATCCTGGATTGCTGCCAAGATAGAATATCCACACTGGGGTAAAGGTCTTTTTGCAGAAATGGCAGAGATAGCACCCCTTCTTCCTCGGGTCTTCACAGTGTGAGCTGCCTTGCTCTTGCTACTTGCCATCCCCTGTGCCTGATCTGGTCGTTCCCTGCCCCCGAGCAAAAACAGACCTTTTCTGGCGAATTTCAAGGATGTCTTCTGTTGGTAATTATTTGTGGATTTTTTTTCCAGTCAAGCATTAATTCTGAGGCTTATCTTGAAATAAATTCTGAGAGAAAACGTGGAGCTTAAGCAGATGTGTGCCTCCTTTCTGCCATTTTGGCTGGAAGTCCCCCTGATCATTATTTCTGTAGCTGCATTTTCTCCAATAGTTCTTGTGACAGCTGTTTGCAAATGTCCACAAAATCCACAAAGGGTTCATTGGAACCTTGTTCTCTTTTTGTGAAGGCTTCCCCCCTGATCTTTCCCTGGTAGGGAACCCCAAGCTTTTGTTGTAGCAGCAACAATTTGTTCATAAGCTGTTATGGGGTAATTAATCTGTTCTGAATTCTTTGCATACTGACTTTCACCTGGTAGTTGGTCAAAAGTGATTTGTATGTTAACTCCAGTTTGCTTATTGCGTTGGGCTTGAATCCTACATAATTCATGATACTCTGAAAGCCACAAAAAGTTTTGTCCAGGTTCTAAACATGTTCTTGCTATTGATTTCCAATCACTAGGAGTTAGGATTTCATAAGCCAAATTGCCTAGTAACATCTTAACATAAGATGATGTAGCCCCATAAAGAGTACAATCCTTTTTTGCAAATCCTTAATTTTTTCCATATCAAAAGGAGTTTATCTTCTCCTTTGTTTACCTGAAGAGTCAAGCTCTTCAATCACAGGGTATACATTTATAAAATCAGATACATACTGTCCTTCATTTTTTGCCTTAACCAATGCTTTTTGTAATCTTGTCATAGGCTGCTTCATAGGAGGTGCTAATTGTGTTACAGCCTAATACAATATTAAATAGTAATGGTGATAGTAAGCTTGACGATACCGCAGCGCCAAGGAGCCTCGGTGGGCCACGGATAGCCAGGCCTCCGGCGGGGGGGTTTTGGGGGTCGGGGCCCACGCCGTTCGTGCAGAGGGCCGTTCGCGCTGGGGGCTGGAGAGCGGCCCGCAAAGGTGGGCCACCTCTCACCCGGAGCGCAGCGCATGTTCGTGGGGCACCTGGTGCTAAATCATTTGTAGACGACCTGCTTCTGGGTGTATTATCCTGGTGTATTATCCTGGGGATAATTTTCTGTAGTCTTTTTGCTAATATTTTATTTAAGATTTTAGCATCAATATTCATTAGGGAGATTGGTCTATAATTTTCTTTCTCTGTTTTCAGCCTACCTGGTTTAGGTATCAGTACTATGTCTGTGTCATAAAAGGAATTTGCTAGGAGTCCTTCATTTCCTATTTTCTCAAATAGTTAATATAACATTGGAGTTGATTGTTCTTTAAATGTTTGGTAGAATTCACATGTAAATCCATCTGGTCCTGGGGATTTTTTCTTAGGGAGTTGGTTAATAGCTTGTTCTATTTCTTTTTCTGAAATGGGACTATTTAGACTATTTACTTCTGTTAATCTGACTTTATTTTTGTGGCAAGTATTTTGTAATTTTGTTAATCTGGGCAAGCTATATTTTTGAAGGTATTCTTCCATTTCATTTAAGTTATCGATTTTATTGGCATAAAGTTGGGCAAATAAATAAAAATAGCAATCTAGTGTTTGACAAACCCAAAGATCCCAACTTTGGGGATAAGAATTCATTATTTGACAAAAACTGTTGGGAAAACTGGAAATTAGTATGGCAGAAACTAGGCATGGACCCACATTTAACACCACATAGTAGGATAAGATCAAAATGGGTCCATGATCTAGGCATAAAGAATGATATTATTATAAATAAATTAGACGAACATAGGATAGTTTACCTCTCAGACTTGTGGAGGAGGAAGGAATTTGTGACCAAAGGAGAACTAGAGAACATTATTGATCACAAAATAGAAAATTTTGATTACATCAAATTAAAAAGCTTTTGTACAAACAAAACTAATGCAAACAAGATTAGAAGGGAAGTAACAAATTGGGAAAACATTTTTATAGTTAAAGGTTCTGATAAAGGCCTCATCTCCAAAATATACAGAGAACTGACTCTAATTTATAAGAAATCAACCCATTCTCCAATTGATAAATGGTCAAAGAATATGAACAGACAGTTTTCAGATGATGAAATTGAAACTATTTCCACTCATATGAAAGTGTTCCAAATCACTATTGATCAGAGAAATGTAAATTAAGACAACTCTGAGATATGGGATGAAGGAGAAAGCTATGAAACTTAGGCACTGCATAAAGAAACCCCAATAAATGGCTTTGCGAAGGCTATAATTTAGATTTCAGACACTGATAGGGAGAATAAACATGTCACTGAAAATCCCTAAACCCCATGTTTTCTCCTAATATGCCAAGCATATAATATAATTGATAAAGGAAATAAGATTCACTTGGACAGGCTTTATAATGTATAATTATTTGTATCTTGATTTCAATGTGCTATTGGCGAGGGTAAACTTGCTCATCTGTATAAATCTTATTGCCATATATAATGATCTCCTGGTTCTGCTCATTTCATTTAGCATCAGTTCATACAAGTCTTTCTAGGCCTCTCTAAAATCATCCTGCTGATCATTTCTTATAGAACAATATTCAGAACTTATTCAGCCATTCTACAACTGATGGGCAGTTTCCAGTTTCTTGCCACTACATAAAGGGCTATGATTTTTAATAGTTTGTTCAGGCATATTTCTGGAATTAGATATAAATGGGCTGGTTCATTTCTGAGATTTTTCTTCTATCATCCAAAATGATGTTTTTCAGTCATTGCTCCTTTTGTAGACCATAAACTCCATTGCCAGTTTCTTGCTGGTAACAGGTGCTTGATAAAATGTTAACTGAATTGAATCAGTGGCGTTAGCCAATCCCTTGGGAAACATGAGATGTTAAGTCAATAGGGTCAATAAGCTAGAACCAACAACATACCTGAACTATGACCCAGAATTTCTGAGAGTAAAATTAATGATTGTGGTTTTTCTATTAGATTTGAAATTAAACTTATCCCAGCTCAGTTGCTCCAAAGTAAAGCAGGGAAAAACAATTATAACAGTGCCCTTTGGTCAGGACCTGAGTTCAAATCTGGTCTCAGACACTTAAACACTTTCTTGCTGTGTGACCCTGGGCAAGTCACTTAACCCCAGTTGTCTCAGCAAAAAAAAAAACAAAAGTACCTACTAACTATATGGTAAATTAATTTCTAACTTCTAAGAGCCCTTATTTTGTTTAAACATTTTAACAGGGTAAAAATAAAAATAACTTCCAGAAATATCTCATTAAATTTTTGAAAAAAAAATGCAGAATATCTGGTCTCAATGGATAAAAATATCCTAGAATGTTACCCCTAAAAATACACAAATATTTATATGAAATACCTTTCTTTAAAATTTAGCTCCAAAAATTTAGTTCCATTTAGTTCCATATGGAACCAAATGTATTCTTATAAACATTTTAATGTTTTTATACCTAAAACATGAAAGATTTAATCTGTTTGAAGAATAGTTTACTGTTCTTATTCTTGAAGTTTTCAAATAAACTTGAATTTAATGAAACTAGGTCAAAATGACCCTCCTTTGTTCACACACAGTGAAAAGTCTGATGTAATCACTGAAACAATGACAAAAGAAAGAGCAGGAATACAATAAGTGTTCTTCAGTAAAGGGATGATCAACTACTCAAAATAATACTCTACCAAGAACTGCCCCCAAAAAGATCCTTTAGAAGAGGAATTGGGATATGGTTGTGGAGAGCAATCAGACAACTGTGAATTAACCTATGGATGAACACAAAGTTCTACAAAACTGAAGCAAGTGTTGGAAGACAAACCTAAAAGAACAAACTCATAAATAAAATCTATTACTAGATGCCTAAAGACCCAAATAATAAAAAACAAACAAACAAAAAAGATAAAATAGGCAATGTATTCTCTCCCCAAATTTATTAGGGAATTTTTTATTTAAAATACTACATGTAACATAATTTTGCTAAATTGATTTTGAAGCACATGGCCAAAATTACTTACCATAAGTAAGAATAATAATGAAAACACTGATAGAGGGCTTTTGGGTTTGCAAAATGCTTTTAAAATATCTCATTTTATTTTTTTACAACCCTGACAGATAGTTGCTATTATTATCTATTTTAGCAGATAAAGAAACTGATATGGACAGAAATAACTTGCTCAGTGAAATAAGTACAGCTCATACAGCTAGTAAAAGTCTGAGATTAGATTTGAACTCAAGGTCATCTTAACTTTAGGTCCAGTGTTCTATCCATTTTGTCACCTAGCTCCCTTCTAAAACCAGAAAAACATTTCTGAAGAATATACATATAGATTACAGTAAGCTATGGTCCTGACTCATCTCATCTACAAAATTATAAGGATTTAAAATCAAGTACCACATTTTATTCACTTAGCATTGGCATCACCTAGCAATAGATCAAATATTTAATTAATCAGTTTTATGAATCAATATTGTACAACATGCTCCTACTCTTTAAAATGGTATACTACCTATTTCTGGTATACTTAGATTTTATTTAGATCCATGATCCCATTAATCTGTTGCCTCTTCCACTGGAACAGATTATAACCTTTTCACAAATTCTTTTCTTGAATAATTTTTGTCTGTCTTTCTGTAAATCAGAGGGGAACTGGGTGGCACAGTAGGTAAAGCCCAGATTCTGGAATGAGAAAGACTCATCCACCTGAGTTTAAATCTAGCCTCAAACACTTGCTAGCTATGTGATCCTGGCCAAGTCACTTAAACCCTGTTTGCCTCTTCTATAAAATAAACTGAAAAGGAAAATGGCAAACTCTAGTATCTTTTACCAAGAAATCTCCAAATGAGATCATGAAAACCAGACATGACTGAAACAACTGAACAACATCTATAAATCATTCCTCCCTTTGGGTTCTTTTAACATTTCCAAGAATTTAATAGTACCAGTGGCTGGAACATGGAGCTTGTTCCAAGACACTATGTTCAGGGATCCACTTTTTCCCCAGGGTGAGTCTCTGGCCTAACACCCTGCACCAAAGCCACCTCAGTGATTTCCTAGGATTCAGAAAAATTGAATTTAACTCAGGCACCAGAATTCCAAGTCATAGTTCACTTCCAAGTATATTAGTTATCTAGATGTTCTTTCCTATTTTCACTAAACGAATGGCCTCAAATATATCTTTTATGATACTTTTCTGTGTAAATTACACCTGTCACATAATTTTTTTTTTCTATTACCTTTGGGACAACCTACATTTTTTATTCTTCTGAAATTGATGCAGTATTAGTGGTAGAGAACTGGGGTGTGAAAATCTCTTCTGGCCAAAGAATTCACAAACCCAAAATCTGAATGTGGCAAGAAAAGGGATTTTTATTGGCACTGAGAAGCCAGTTTTGCTAGGAAAACAGACTTCTTAGTGATAAAAGGTCCTGTCAGGAAAAATGGCAAAGGTTAACATTGAGAAGAGGGCATCTTCATAGCATTATCGAACTTTGGACATCTCCAGAGATTTGGGGTTCAAAATTGTCTTTTTATAAGAAATCTGAGACTGGGGCTTCTATTCAATGCCCCCAGGCCTAAATTTCCATTTGAAAAGAGAGTACTTATCTTGGAATTTCAAGCCATTCAATAGGAATATCAGGCCCAGATCTCCAACTGAATGAGACTACTTAAGGTTGAGCTACTGGGAGTGGTCATGGGCTAATCTTCAACTTAATAGAGGGTGCAGCTACTCAATAGAGAGCACAGCTAGTCTCCACCAAGATTTCCAACAGAATGAAACCACTTAACTGCCCTGAAGAGTGGGTCTTTGTCAGAGGAGAGTTTCAGAATTCATCCCCATTGCTTCTCCACAAAAGTCAAGGGGGACAGTTTCAGGCTTCACCCCCGTCAAAAACATGGCACTCCAAAATTTATAGCCATAATCTGTCACCCAAAGATATTATTGTTCAAAAAGTAATTTTTGTATCAATGAACCTTTTAGGATTATTGAAGAACCTGTATTAATTCCCAAATATAATCCATTTTGATCTCCTTTTATTTGATTTTGGATCCAGATCATTGTACAGCAACAGCACCTGGTCAGATTGTACATGCTAATTCCACGTTTTCAATAAATCGATATGCATTTTTTGTCCAATTTGTTTTTCCAGAACAAGTAATTAAACCAAGCTCTCTCAAATGACAATGGACTTCATGGGGGAGGGAGGAAATTTGTAGTATTATAGGGCAAGAGGCAGAGTTTAGTGAGTATTAATTTCAACATTTATTAATTAAAAGAATAAGATCATCTCTAATGCACTTAAAATCTCTAAAGAGGATTCATAGAAGATCATAAACAAAAACTACATGAATGAAAAAGTGAAGAAAAAATACCCACACCAATGAAAATACAGACCTGTTTAACTATCAAAGTCTCTATAAATTATGTACCACATACAATTAACTAGGAGTAAGAGTACCTAAAAAGTAGAATAAGATCCTTGGAGGAATTAAAACTAAAATTCTATGGCACTAGCTACTCAAGAAGAAATAAATAAAACTTCAGTGCTGACAAGTGCTGTGACCTATTTAATTGCTATTGTTTTTTAAGTAAAAAAAAAAAAAAAAAAAAAAAAAGGAATATTTGACATAACTAATCCTATTTTCATGAATAAGTAAGACTATATTATTTTGCCTTTGTTAGCACTAACAGGGTCCTGGCTGTGGTTAACAGAGAAAGCCTGAAGTACTGCTAAAACTACTTCCTGAGGCAAGTAGGGAAGGATCAGCTACACCCTGTGGGTAATTCCACCTTACTTCATCTAATCAGAAAGTTGTTATAATGTCAAATTCTGCTCTCCCCAGGTTAAATTTACCCTATAAATCTCTCCATGGCCCACTCTATCTTTGCTGAATCTTTTTTGGTTTAGTTCACCAACATTCTGCATCAGAATATCTTTCTTCCCACCTCTCCCCATGCTTCTTGGAGTCTTTCATCCTTTTGTAGCTATCTAATTCTTTGGATGCTAAATGCCTTTTAGCATTTAGCCTGTCAGTCAATGATATATTCCCACCTCATGTAGTACTAATTTTCTCTTAGTTAATTGTGAATTCCACTGGGGACCTTGTCTTTTCCAGTACTAATTGCTAACCCCTTTTCTTGCTAACTATAAGTTTTCCCAAATCACTTTCATATTTACTCCTCCTGGTATTTATTTTATCTCTTTATTTTGTCTGTAACTTCTCATAAATAAAAGAACCTTTTGGCAAGGAGTTCTTTAGACGTGAATTGCTACCAAATCCCATCATTTGGTGCCAACTGCCAGACCTTAATCTCATCAGCACCACTCATTTTTTGAGAAGGAAATTTAACATTTTTGATGTTCACTTTATATCAGAACTGACTTCTTTTTAACAGTACATTTTAACCCTGTTAACAGTTTTTTAAATCACAACATACCAAAAGTATCATCGGCCTTTTCCACGTTGTTAGTCCTATGATTCCAGAAAGGATCACCTGCAAAAGTAAACATGGATATGAATTTTTCTTTCAACAAAACAGTTCCTATAATCTTTGAGATGCATTGAAAGAGACTGTAAAACTTAAAAATTCTCTAATATAAAAAGTGTTGACACTACTGCTTATTACAAAAAATCTGAGCCCTGGAAAACACTACCTTGACAATGTAAAGTATGCTATTTCACAAAATGCTATCTCCATTACTCCACAATAGCCTTGTTAATTGGGTATCTTTCCTTTTTAAGCCAACTAGAACTACACAGATAGAAATAGTTTCATTCTTCGCAAGGTTTTTGTTTTTGGTTTGTTTTTTTTTTTTTTATATTAGTCTTCAGCAAAGATATCATAGGCTCATTGATTTAGATATGGATAGAGGCTCTCTATTCCAGCTCTCTGTTTTTACAGATCAGGAAATTGAGGCTGAGAGAGGTTGTGACTTGGCCAGAATTATAAAGGTAGTATGTGTATGTTGGACCCAAGTGTTTTTGACCCCAAATCCATCACTCCTATTTTTCCACACTGCCTCTTAGGGAAGGGAACAGTGGGAGCAGGATGAAGCAGGGTTAAATGGAAATGATTTTATGCTGTATTCTTTGGGGAAAAAATTCAATATTTCAATTAAGAAGAATCTAATTCGAAAGTCACAGTATTACTTCAATAAAACACAAGCTCAAAACTCAGGAAAAGGAGCCAGAGAATTTTTTTTTTCCTAAAACCTCAAACTAGAATCTACCTTGTGGATATTATAATTCTAACCAGTTGGCCAATGAATCATAATGGAAATAGTTATTCTGCCCCTTGGATACATTCCAGTCACTGTTCTAAACCCATTACCATTGTACAATGACTTATGAGCCGCTTGCTGTAGGTTTTTTTAATTCACATATGCTTTTTCTTATCAAATCCGACAAGTTCAGTAATTCACAATTACCATTTACTAATAATAAACTTTTTGGGGAGTTTTTTCCCCCAGAAAAATTAAATATTCAACAAGTCAAAAACACCCAAGAAAGTTTACTACACTATACATCTTCACAGATTAGGAGTAAATTTTACCACATCATTAAATGGGACTTGACTAGTCAAAGAACTCTTAAGAATAAAATGCCAGAGCCATAAGCATATAAGATACCAAAAAAGAAAGAAAAGAGCAGGGACAGAGCTTTTAAAAAATTTTAAGAGCTTTTAAGTTTTTATAAAACATGTAAGTTTTAGGAAACTTGTATACGTACTCCAGGAATTTATTAACCAGCTTAAATTTTTAAACAACATATAGAAACTAGGACAAGATAATAGAGAATGAAGACAAAAGTATAATGTGGCCCTATAAGAAGTGTTAGCAAAGCCAAAACTCAAGACAAACAGAGTTGGTGATGAATACTAAGGACAACAAAAAAGGGTTTGTTTGTTTGTTTGTTTTCCAGTCATTTTGGGGACTAAAGGAATACCAAAGAAGGAATTGGACCTGTAATCCAATTAAATGAGACAATGATAATGTACCATGGAGAAAAGCCATACCCATTCAAATCTAATTTTGCTTCTCTTTTTACCAGGGAGAATTAGCTTCATAAAAAGAACAGAACAAAAAAATACACACTGACTAAAAGCATACACATGAAATCACTAAAAAGACCAATTCTAAATAACTAAAACAATTAAGGATGATCCTAGAGGACAGATAATGAAACATTAGCTTCCACTTCACAGAAAAATGAGGAAATAGTAGAGAATGATCAATCTTTTATTTTTATAAATTTGAAATTGAAAAAAATCATTTATTTATATAGTTGAGAAATGAGGCCTTTATCAGAGAAACTTGCTTTGAAAATGTTTTCATTGCTAAGTGTATTTCCTCTCATTCTATTTCCCTCCTTTTAATTCTATTCACTCTCTCCTTTCAACATATCAAAAATGTTTTGTTTCTGACTACTGCCCTCCCCAAATCCATCTTCCCTTTTATCATGATTTATTCCCTTTCCCATATATACTTTCCTGTAGAGCAAGGTAGATTTTTATGTCTAAAGTGTGTGTATGGTATTAATGAGGGACTACTAGGACAGTATGTTGTATACATTGTCAGATAAAATAGTTGTGTTGTTATTTTCGCCTAAAAGATTTTAATTGTAATAATGAAAGGTTAATCTGAGGAGAAGGGTCAATGTTTGTTTTTTTTTTCCTTTTCCAAATTGTAGTAACATGCATGAATGCATGAATACAAAAGTATCAATAAAAAGCTTTTTTTTCTCTTTTTTTCCCATCTTGAGGGGATTGAGGTTAAGTGATTTACCCAGAGTCATCCAGTCAATAAGTGTTAAGTGTCTGAAGCCACATTTGAACTCAGATCCTCCTGACTTCAAGTTGGTGCTCTGTGCCACCTAGCTGTCCCCAAAGTATTTTAAAATAAAATGTTCCTCCCTCAAAAATAAGATACAACACAAAACACACAAGACAAATTTAAACTTGATGTCAAGAAAAATTTCCTAACAATTAGAGTTGCCAAATCAGTGGGTTCTCTATCATTTGGGACAAAGGCACAAATATTTTGGGAAATGTTGCAAAAGGGACTCCCCTTGGGTACAGAATGGACTAGCAGACATATCCTCTGCGAAAGTGAGAGAACATAAACCTATGTTAATATTGACAGCCAAAAACAATCTGGGAAGAACAAATTTCTCTGCATCATCATCTATTGAAACAAAAATATATTATGATTTAAAGATTACATGGTACCTTGGAGCTTTACATATTTCAAAAAGCAATTTACCTTTCCCAAAAAAATGTATAAAACACATTGTTAACACTTATTTGTTTGGTTATGATTCCTCCACTTTGCAGTTTACCCATAGAAAAATTTAAATTCAACTGTCATTTTATTCCTATACAAGTTAGTCAAGTGAGAAGCAGTGGCTAGAGCAGTAGGTCTGGAGTCAGGAAGACCTAAATTCAAATTCCACCTTGATACTAGCTAGCTGTGTAATTCTGAGCAGATCTCTTAACTTTTGTCTGCATCAGTTTCTTTTTCTGTAAGATGGAGCTAATAATAGGATCACTCCCAGAGATGAGAAATGCTGAAAAGTTATGTTTCTTTTTTCCATTATTATTATTATAGCTTTTTATTTACAAAACATATGTATGGATAATTTTTCAACATTGACCTCTGCAAGATCTTTTGTCCAAATTTTCCCCTCCTTTCCCCTACCTCTCCAGATGGCAGGTAGTCCAATACATGTTAAATATGTTAAAGTATATGTTAAATATAATATTTTCCCTTGGCAAATAAATTCCAAATATTTTATACTATTGACAGTTATAATTTCTCTTTGTATCTCTCACTGTTAGATTTTGTTAGTGTTGTATAAAAATACTGATGATTTATGTGGATTTATTTTGTATTCTGCAACTTTGCTAAAGTTATAGATGATTTCTAACAGCTTTTTAGTTCATTCTCTGGGGTTCTCTAAGTATACCATCATCTAAAAAGAGTGATAATTTGGCTTCCAAATTACTTACTCTAATTCCTTTAATCTCTTTTTTGATCTCTATTGCCAAAGCTAGCCTTTCTAATACAATATTGGATAGTAATGGTGATAGTGGGCAACCTTGTTTCACTCCTGATCTTATTGGGAATGGTTCCAGTTTATTCCCATTACATATGATGCTGTCTGATGGTTTTAAATAGATGCTCCTGACTATTTTGAGGACAAGTCCTTTTATTCCTATATTCCTAAGGTGTTTTTAATAGGAATGGATGTTGGATTTTATCAAATGCTTTTTCTGAATCTATTGAGATGATCATATGGTTTTTGTTAATTTGGTTATTGATATAGTCAATTATGCTAATAGATTTCCTAATATTAAATCAGCCCTGCATTCCTGGTATAAATCCTACTTGGCCGTGGTGTATTATCCTGGGGATGATTTTCTGTAATCTTTTTTACTAATATTTTATTTAAGATTTTTGCATCAATATTCATTAGGGAGATTGGTCTATACTTTTCTTTCTCTGTTTTCAACCTACCTGGTTTAGGTATCAGTACCATGTCTGTGTCATAAAAGGAATTTGGTAGGCGTCCTTAATTCCCTAATTTTTCAAATAATTTATATAATATTGAAGTTAATTGTTCTTTAAATGTTTGGTAAACCCATCTGGTCCTGGGGATTTTTTTCTTAGGGAGTTAATTAATAGCTTGTTCTATTTCTTTTTCTAAAATGAGACTATTTAAGTAATTTATTTCCTCTTCTGTTAATCTGGGCAATCTGTATTTTTGTAGGTATTCCTCCATTTCACTTAGGTTATCAAATTTATTGGCATAAAGTTGGGGGCAAAATAACTCCTGATTATTGCTCTAATTTCCTCTTCATTGGTGGACAGTTCACGTTTTTCATTTTTGAGACTAACAATTTGATTTTCCTCTTTCCTTTTTCTAATCAAATTTGGCAAAGGTTTATCTATTTTGTTGTTTTTTTCATAAAATCAATTCTTAGTTTTATTTATTGAGTCAATAGTTCTTTTAGTTTCAATTTTATTAATCTCTCCTTTTATTTTTAGAATTTCAAGTTTTGTATTTTATTTGGGGGGGGTTTAATTTTCTCTTCTTCTAGCTTTTTAAGTTGCAAGCCCAATTCATTGATATTCTTTTTCTCTAGTTTATGCAAGTAAGCATACAAAGATATAAAATTTCCCCTTATATTCGCTTTGGTTGCATCCCATAAATTTTGGTATGTCATCTCATTATTTTCATTCTCTTGGATGAAATTATTAATTATGTCTATAATTTGCTGTTTCACTCATTCACTCATGTTTAGTTTCCGATTACTTTTTTGACTTATTTTCCCCTGGCTTTTTATTGAATGTAATTTTATTGCATCATAATCTGAAAACAAATGCATTTGCTATTTCTGTCTTTCTGCATTTGATTTTGAGGTCTTTATATCCTAATATATGCTAAATTTTTGTATAGATTCCATGCACTGTCAAGGAGAAGTATGCTCCTGTCTCCATTTAGTTTTCTCCAAAGATCTATCATACCTAAGTTTTCTAATATTCTATTTACCTCTTTAACTTCTTTCTTATTTGTTTTGTGGTTTGATTTATCTAGTTCTGAGAGTACAAGGTTGAGATCTCCCACTATGATAGTTTTGATGTCGATTTCTTCTTGCAACTCTCTTAACTTCTCCTTTAGGAAGTTAAATGCTATACCACTTGGTGCATATATATTTAGTATTGATATTGTTTCATTGTCTATGCTACCCTTTAGCAAGATATAATTTCCTTCCTTATCTCTTTTGATTAGATCAATTTTGCTTTTGCTTGATCTGAGATAAGGATGGCTACCCCTGCTTTTTTTTTTTACTTCCCCTGAAGCATAATAGATTCTGCTCCAGCCTTTTACCTTTACTCTCTATGTATTACTCTGCTTTAAACAACATATTGTGGGATTCTGGCTTTTAAACTAGTCTGCTATCTGCTTCTGCTTTATGGGAGAGTTCACCCCATCTACCTTTATGGTTAAAACTACTAAATCTGTATCTCCTGCCATCTTATTCTCCCCAGATTATACTTTTCTCTTTCCTTTTTCCCTTTCCCTCCTCCCAAGTATTTAACTTATGAGCACCACTTTTCTCAAGCAGCCTTCCCCCTTAAGAATTTCTCTCCCTTTCTTATACCTTTCCCCTACTATTTCTGTTTTCCTTTCTAGTTAGCCTATCTCTTCCCTTTTTCCTTTCCCCTCTCTCTTTTCAATAAGGTGAGAGGTTTCTCTGTAAACCAAATATGTCTAATATCCCCCTCCCTTCTTTCCTTTAAATGTAATAGGTTTTGCCTCTTCGTGAAATGTAATTTCCCTCGTTTTACCTCTACTTTTCCCTTTTTCTGGCATAATCCCCTTTCTACCTCTAGTTCTTTTTTTATATTATAACAATAAAATCAAATTATACATACACTCTCTATGTATATTCAGAACAGAAATACAGTTCTCAAGAGTTCTTTTTACCTTTCTATGCTTCTCTTGAGTCCTATACTTGGAGATCAAATTTTTTGTTTAGCTCTGATCTTTTCAACAGAAATAAATGGAATTCACCTATTTTATTGAATGCCCATCTTCTTCCCTGGAAGAAAATGCTCAATTTAGCAGGGTAGTTTACTCTTGGCAGCATTCCAAGTTCCTTTGCCTTTTGGAATATTAGATTCCAGGCCCTTCGATCCTTTAAAGTAGAAGCTGCTAGATCCTGGGTGATCCTTATTGTGGTTCCTTAGTATTTGAATTTTTTTTTTTCTGATTCCGGGTTATATTTTTTCCTTGGTGTGATAGTTCTGAAATTTAGCCATTATATGCCTTGAAGTTTTGGTTTTGGGGTCTCTTTCAGGAAATGAATTCTTTTTTCAGGAAATGAATTCTTTCAATTGCTATTTTCTATGCCATCAGGGAAGTTCTCTTTGATGGTTTCCTAAAAAATAGTGTCTAGGCTATTTTTTTCATTGTGGTTTTCAGGGAGACCAATAATCCTTAGATTGTCTCTCCTAGATCTATTTTCCAGGTCAGATGTTTTCCCAAGAAGGTATTTTACATTTTTTTCTATTTTTTCATTTTTTTGGTTTTGCTTGAAGGGTTCTTGATGTCTCATTGAGTCATTCATTTCCATTATTCAACTCTGATTTTTAGTGGATTATTTTCTTCATTTACTTTTTTAATTTCTTTTTGTATTTGTCCAACTGAGGATTTAAATGAGTTGTTTTGTTCTATGGAATTTTTTTTTCCTATTTCACAAATTTTGCTTTTTAAGGAATTGTTTTCTTTTTCCACTTTATCAAATCTATCTTTTAATGAGTTATATGCCTTTTCCAAACCCTCTTGCAGAGTTTGCCTTTCCTTTCCCCATTTTTCTCCTACTCTCTTTTTAGATCCTTTTAAATTTCTTCTAGGAGAGCCTTGTGTGATGGGGACCAGGTTATATTACCCTTTGGGGCTTCATCTGGAGACAGTTTGCTTTTAGTTTCTTCAGGGTTTGAAATCTGTTCTTCTCTTTCACCATAGAAGCTATCTATAGTTAGAGTTCTCTTTGCCTTTTCACTCATTTTTTTAAATTGGTATCTGTTTTTAGGGTAAGGAAGGTTTTCCAAGCTTCCTCTACAGGCAACAGCTGAGCAGCAGGGGCTGTGCTGGGATTGTGCTGACTCACTCCTGGTGCTGGGTGGGTATGGCCAGGTCCCTTGAGACTCTGGTGGTTAAGGATTCATTATTTACCTTTTCTGTTTGTGTTGGGTATTTTATAACTTCTCTGCTGACCGACTAGCTTGCAAAGAGGGCAGATTAGCCAACACTATGGTAGAGTCCTCCCCTTAGATTCTCCAACACAGGGAGTCTGCACTGCCCCACTGAGACCCTTATAGCCCCGGGTCTGCAGAGTGTGCACTGGCCTCCATGCTCTGTCTGCCTGCCTTCACCTGGCCACCTTTTTGGATGATCTTCAAAAAGAAATGTGTATCCTGTATGCCATCTTGGCTCCATCTCTGAAAGTTACATTTTGACAGAATGTTGTAAGCTTCAAGGTAATGTAAGATACCACTTATAAGTACCATTGATCAATGGGTTTTCAGAATGTGAGAAATTAAGGAAAGTTAAATTTCCATAGAACAATTACCAGTCTCTCAGAAGCCTTGAGCAAACAAGGAAGGGGGGAGCTAAAAAGGCACAGGTGCTCTCAAACAATCAGAAAGAGTCTTATGATTTTGAGAAAACCACAAGCTTAAGATAATAGTTGATCCAGCTGAAACTGAATTGGGTTCAATGACCCTATTGGACCAAATAACTATTCTCCTTGCTTAGTAGGCTAATTTGTTGCAGCCTATGAGCCCTTTGATCTCAGATGTGAGATGAATGAGGCAGGAGACCCATAGAGTATGAAAAGAACTTCAATTTATTATGCAAGCTTGATCAGAGTGGTGAACAGTAGGCAATCCCCAATTAACATTCAGAAAAGCAGTTTGTAGGCTTTGCATATGCATGGTATCTGCCAATGGGAGGAGAGCCAGATCCAGCAATTCAGCATCTCACTCACAGGCCTTGTCAAAGCATCCCCATTCCTATTCTCATGATTACAAATCACTGCTCCTTACTCAACAAGGGTGTTTCTGCAATGTGGCAGAAAATTTATTGTGCACCAAAGGTTGAGGTGGTCTTGATATTATTCCCTCTCAGTAGATTCCCATAGCCTAGCACTAATTAAATATTAAGTAACACATCCTATAGGAGGAGTTTTCTGCCATTTTTTAACATGAGATGTATGATGAGGGAGGGGGGGATATGCTTATATATATTTAGAGAGAAATACAACCGGAATATCAGAAAGATTATAACTTGGGGGGCAGCTAAGTGGTACAGTAAATAGAGCACTAGTCCTGAAGTCAGGAGGACCTGAGTTCAAATCTGACCTCAGACACTTGACACTTCCTAGCTGTGTGACCCTGGGCAAGTCACTTAACCCCAATTGCCTCAGCAAAAAATAAAGAAGAAGAGGATTAAAACCTGGAAGGGAATAGACCAATCCATTCTCTGAAGAGAGGGGACTGAACCGAGCTAGCAAGTATAAAGCTCCTCTTGCTTCTGTGCTCACTGTTCCCTCTTCCCAAAGAGAAGCATATGCTACTTTGGGCCAGAAATGTTAAGATGATTTCTTTTTTTTTTTTTTTTTTTTTTTAAAGGATTTTTTTTATTATAGCTTTTTATTTATAAGATATATGCATGGATAATTTTTCAGCATTGACAATTGCAAAACCTTTTGTTCCAACTTTTCCCCTCCTTCCCCCCACCCCTTCCCCCAGATGGCAGGTTAACTAATACATGTTAAATATGTTAAAGTATAAGTTAAATACAATATATGTATACATGTCCAAATAGTTATTTTGCTGTACAAAAAGAATTGGACTTTGAAATAGTGTACAATTAGCTTGTGAAGGAAATCAAAAATTCAGGCTGACAAAAATAGAGGGATTGGGAACTCTATGTAATGATTCATAGTCATCTCCCAGAGTTCTTTCGCTGGATGTAGCTGGTTCAGTTCATTACTGCTGTATTGAAACTGATTTGGTTCATCTCATTGTTTTTTTGTTTTTTGGTCAGTGTTTCTTTTTTTTTTTTTTTTAATTATAACTTTTTATTGACAGAACATATGCCTGGGTAATTTTTTACAACATTATCCCTTTGCACTCACTTCTGTTCCAACTTTTCCCTTCCTTTCCTCTGCCCCCTCCTCTAGATGGCAAGCAGTCTTATACATGTTAAATGTGTTATAGTATATCCTAGATACAATATATGTGTGCAGAACCGAATAGTTCTCTTGTTGCACAGGGAGAATTGGATTCAGAAGGTAAAAATAACTGGGAAGAAAAACAAAAATTCAAACAGTTTACACTCATTTCCCAGCGTTCCTTTTCTGGGTGTAGCTGATTCTGTCCATCATTGATAATTGGAACTAAATTATATCTTCTCTTTGTCGAAGATATCCACTTCCATCAGAATACATCCAACTATAGTATCGTTGTTGAAGTGTATAATGATCTCCTGGTTCTGCTCATTTCACTTAGCATCAGTTCATATAAGTCTCTCCAAGCTGCTGGTCATTTCTTACAGAACAGTAATATTCCATAATATTCATATACCACAATTTATTCAGCCAATCTCCAATTGATGGGCATCCATTTAGTTTCCAGTTCCTGGCCACTACAAAGAGGGCTGCCACAAACATTAAGGTGATTTCGTAAGATTCTTCTTTAATAAATTTTCCTCAATATCTGATTTTCAGTGTCAAGCATGTTTCTAATAATTTTTGGCGCCCAACATGGAATCCAACACAATGGAAAAGGGTAAGATCCCTTAGGAAGAATGTTCCCATTGATTTTGAGATTGAATCCTCACTTCAAAATTAGAGCCTTGAGATAGCCTGAAAATTTTTAACAATTGAGAAGCCCACTAGCAGATCATGCAAATCAGTATATCAAAGATAACAAACAAACACTTTTGTTGGTTAGGAGGTTCCTTCCTAGTGCAAGTCCATGCTGGCAGCTTTGGGTTGTGCCAGATTGCTAGATTTGCAGATGGGAGGAATAGGTTCTAGGTCTAGAGAGAAGGGAAGAAATCCCTAGGAGAAAGATTGGGAAGATTCCCCCAGGATTAGGGGAAAAGAAGAAGAAGTAAAGAAATGAAGAGAAGAGACAACTCTGTAATACACAGAAGGAAAAGGAATTTCACTAGAGGAGACTAGGGAATGGCCAGGGTCACTGTGTGTTGGAATGATATGCGCAATACAGCCCCCCAAAGAATGGTAGGCTCCCCAAAACCACTACCCCATGTTCTAGAGAGTCAGCCTCAGTTTCTCTGTAGATGGATTCCTGCATCCTGACCCTCCCCCCCCCCAGAGTCCTAAAATTTTTCTCCAGGGACTCTGAGCTCTCTTTAAAAAAAAAGTGTAGTCTATCCACGTATGGCTTGTAAAATCTAGGGAAATAAAATCTTTCCCCCTTCCCTATAAAAGCCATTCACATGGGTTTAGAGAAGAGTAAAAATTTTGGGTGGGAGATAGGAGCAACTACCATTTTGCTCCCAGGGCCCTATATCTCCATCTCAATTCTCAAATAGTTTACTGCCATTTCAAAGATTTCAAGAATTTAGGATGGTGAAATTTTTGAGGGAGAAGAGGATTTTTCTTCTAAAAATGTGACCCAAATTTGTATAATTGTATTTAAATTATATATTAGCTTTCAATTGCTGCATTTGAGAATAAGATTTTAGAAATATGTGTGCATTGATATTGGAAATTAAAATCTGTATTGATTTGAAGTTTTAAAAAAATGGGTATTAAAACAAAATTTTCTGGTAACTTACCTAAAGAGGTCAGATGTTTGTATCTCCTAATTAGATGAAATATATTTAAGGTACTATGTCTTTTTAAATTGTATATTGGGCAATTTGCGAAAACTGTATGAGCTGTGCTTTAAAATTTTGTCAGTCTCACTGGACATGCAGTATAAATTTTGTGAAATTTGATCCTAAATTATTTAGATATTACCTATATTCTAACTCTTAAGGTTTGTCCTGCTTTCTCCCTTTAATAAAGAAATATCATTAAAGGGTAGAGTTTATAAAATTTTGTAGGAAAAAAAAGGCTTAAAAGCAAGAAAGATTGGTTGGGAAAGCAATTGATAAGACTGAAGATTTTGAAGGAAAGTTTCTTTCTCTTTCCAAATCCCAGAATCTCTACTTTGCTGCAAGGAAGGATAAAGAAGGAAAGAAAATATATTCACCATAGTAAAGATGGCAAAAGCAAGTAGAAGAAAGCAGGGGAAATATTGGATCAGAATAAGAAAGAAAAATAGAAAGTAAATTGTGAACGAAGGATCTGGGAGTTTAACTTCAGAAAAATAGAAAAGCAGTTCTCTGTTATGTTAAAATTCTGGCAGCAAATCACATAGTTCTGCATTATTAAGTACTTAACCTTTTCCTGGTTCACAAAGGAGAAAAAAAGTTGGAAGATACAAGAAAGAAAGAAAGGAAGGAAGGAAGGAAGGAAGAAAGGAAGGAAGGAAGGAAGGAAGGAAGGAAGGAAGGAAGGAAGGAAGGAAGGAAGGAAGGAAGGAAGGAAGGAAGAAAGAAAGAAAGAAAGAAAGAGAGAGAGAGAGAGAGAGAGAGAGAGAGAAAGAAAGAAAGAAAGAAAGAAAGAAAGAAAGAAAGAAAGAAAGAAAGAAAGAAAGAAAGAAAGAAAGAAAGAAAGAAAGAAAGAAAGAAAGAAAGAAAGAAAGAGAAAGAAAGAAAGAAAGAAAGAAAGAAAGAAAGAAAGAAAGAAAGAAAGAAAGAAAGAAAGAAAGAAAGAAAGAAAGAAAGAAAGAAAGAAAGAAAGAAAGAAATCAGCAATTATCTGATGGGAGAAGAATGTTGAATAAGGATATGACTAGGGAAATTCTAGTTGTATTATATTAGGGAAGTACTCAAACAATGTATGATGTCTTTTTAAGAAAATTTGGGGAGGAGTAAAAGTAGCAGAGTAAAGGCAGGAATTCATCTAACCTCTCCCCCAAATTGGTCCAAAAGTCTTTAAATGACTATTCTAAACAAATTTTAGAGCATCAAAACACCCAAAAAGCTAAGTAGAATATTTTCTAGCTGAAGGTAACTTAGAAGGTCAGCAGAAAATGTCTGTGATACCAGGTGCAAGTTCTGGTGCAGATTGACTGCCGTGTTCCAACCCTAGCCTCAGTCCTAGCCCAGTCTGGAATCAGCAAAGCAAGAAAATTTGGCTGTATAATTCCTCAAAAACTTATCCTTTGTTTTAAAGGAGGGTATTTTTTTTTTTCCTCTTCCAAATAAAGTAAACCAAACAGCATGTTATATGGGGAAAGTCCTAGATCACTTCTGGGCACAATCCTAATTCTTTAACAAAGCAATAGGCAAACATATGGTCCAAAGCAATTTAGTCTCTTAACATCAATTTAGTAATCTATTTCTTGAGAATCTGATTCATTCTTTCCACTTTCCCTAATAAGGGCATAGGTATTAAGTTTGCAATTCCCCCTACCTAATTTCTTATAAAACTTTAGAAGTAATGTTTTGTTATCAGAATCAATAGTCTCTAGCAATCCATACCTAGGTAAAATTTGTTCCAGTGATAGTAAGGGGAAAGCAACAGGGATTCCAGAAAAGGGGCTAAGCTTGATGTTCTTGCCTGTTCACCCCAACTATTCTGTTGCTTCCCCTTACTTTGAAAGCTTGCTTTGTTTCTTGATAGAAACCTTGATAGAAGCCTTGTCAGGCTTGGGAAAAGAATTCACTTGAGTTTTATAATTTTCAAACAAGGAATGGATTTAATTGAGAATCTACAAGTTTATTATATAGAAATGATTTCCAATGTTTGCCTTATATAATAAAATGAATTTAAACTCAAAAAGAAAAAAAGAGGGTGGGTCAAAAATGTTAAGTGAAATCTCTTACATATATGAGGTTTAATTGATTGTATTAAGTCATCTTAAAGCTGTTCCTTTTTTTAAAAGATTCTGAGAACAATAGTATATGTCTTTGTCCCTTTGAACATGGTTAATAGCTGAACATGTTTTTCTATAGATTAGTTATTGAGTATCTTAAAGCAAAATGATTTGTGTAATGTTGAACTTAAACTGTGAACTTTCTGGGATGAATTTCTTATTGTTATCACTGTAAGATTATAGTCAATACTTATTTAGGATATAATCCTTGAATTTTAAATTCACCTGAGGCTCCGATTAATGATACTTGCTATTTAAAATAAACAGTCTTGGAACCATATTTTGGAGTTTTGAATTTAGGTATAATTGACTGATGAAATCATTAATTCTGTAATCCACCATCTGAGAGAAATATGATCCTGAACTGTTACAAAAAGGGATTAGTATCTGGGCAAAAGCTGGGAGAACAACCTTGGCCTCCACTTAAGATAAGATCCTTCTGACTCCCAGTGGTGTTCCTTTGAATAAGAACCCACCTCATTATTCCTGAGTCTGGCTATAAGATGAATGATTGTTTGAAAACTGTGACAATTATCAAGTCAAACTGAGCTAAGGATGCTTTATCTTGTCACATACATGATAATCTGAGACCTGAAAGATCAGTTTTGATGCTATTATAAACATGCTTCTGCTTTTTCTTCTGATGGCAAGTTTCCATAATGAGGAAAAGTGGTCAAGCTATGAGCACCATTCAAATATGTAAGATCTTACAGTTTTGAATCTGAAAATATATAAACATTTATCCTAAATAAGTAGGTAAATAAGTGTTGGCTTAGTCTTTTATCTTTTATCTCTTGCTACATGCATATGTCTATATGAAATAAGGTTTACCCTGTAGAATGACTCAACCCCATGTCCCTTACAGCTTAAAGTAGCCACAATTCCTGTGGAAAACTGACATCTCCAGCCTTTGTCCCCAGAATACCATCTCCTCAAAAAATAGAAAGAGGGGGGGATGATGGTTTCAACCTAAGGATCTACTCAGAACTATGTACTTAACTAAAAAATGTGGAACATATTATTGTTTTTATTGTCCCGCTTGTGTAAGCCAAATTTATTGTATTCCTATTAGTCTTATTCCTTTCAGATTACAAGTTTTTAATTTAAAGAAAAGTGTTAAATGAGAATGGTTACTTTTGAGGAAGATCAAAATATAGATGAGGAATATGAGATGATATTTAAAAGATTTGAAGAAAGGGCAACAAAAAAAAATGTAGAAAACAAATCCTTATTAAAAGGACATGGGGGAATTGTAAGAAATACTGAAAAGTCAGGTTTCCACAGAATGTTGTAAGCTTCAAGGTATTGTAAAATACCACTTGTAAGTTATCACTGACCAATGGGTTTTCAGAATGTGAGAAATTAAGGAAGGTTAAGTTTCAATGTCTTAGAAGCCTTAAGTGAACAAGAAATTGGGGAGCAAGGAAGGCACAGGTGGACTCAGCCAATCAGAAGAGCCTTGTGGTTTTGAGAAACTTATAAGCTTAAGATAATAGCAGATCCAGCTCAAACTGGTTGAGGTCAATGGCCTGATTGGACCAAATTATTACTGTGCTTGCTTAGGCTAATTGAATATTAAACAACAGGCCTCATAGGAAGAGTTTTCTGCCATTTTTGAAGTGGGCTATATGATGAGGGGGGAGGAGGGACATGCTTAGACATGCTTAGACATTTAGGAGGAAGTGGAAGTATCAGAAAGATTGAAGTCTGGCAGGGAACAGAAAAATCCATTCTCTGAAGGTAGGGGACTGAGGGTGAGCTAAACTAACAAGTATAAAGCTTCTCTTGCTTATGTGCTCAGTGTTTCCTCTTCCCAAAGAAGAGTATATCCCACTTTTGGCCAGAAATGTTAAGGTGATTCCTTAAAGATTCTTCTTTAACAAACTTTCCTCAATATCTGATTTCTAGTTCAAATTTGTTTCTAACATAAAATTCTAATAATTGCAAAGCTTCACAAACTACATTTGTGAAGATCAAAATAAATATAGCTCACATGTGTATATTTCAAGTTTACAAGCAGTTTTTGTTGTTGTTGTTGTTTTGTACAGCAATTCTATGAAGAGGATCATACAGGCATCACTATTCTTATTTTGCAGATAAGAAACTGAGGAACACAAAGTTGACTTATCTGAAGCCGCTAAGTTAATAAGTGAAATGTCTGAGCCAAGATTTGGAACAGTGCCTTATAGTAAATTTTATTGTTATCTTTTGACATTTGAATATCAAAATTAAGTTAAATGCTTATTTCAAAGTTACCAAAAAACGTTAAAGTCACTCAAAGAATATTTCTCATAACAAGTTATTTTTAAAAAGTAAAAAGTCAATATCTAAAAAACCTAGGAATCAGGACAAGGATTATAATATAAAATATATATTATCACATATTGTATATAATTATATATATATGTATGTTTGAATATAATATAAATTATGATTATAAAATTCTAATATAAAACTGTCAATGTTAAAAAAGAAACATATGAGTTCCAAGCCTAATTTCAGTCATCTACATTTCCAGTGAATGCTTCCTTTCCCACATACATGTTTAAAAATCTATAAAACCTCAAGCAGAGATTTCCCCTTTAGTGACATGTGTCTAAATTACAATACCCTTTCATCATAAAAGCAATGCCTTACAACAAAGAATAAAAAATGGAGGCAGAAGGAGGGAAGATGTTTACAACATGAGTAAAAAAGTAGGACATGTTCTATAGTGTGGAAAGATGTAGGGTAGAGATAGTCTTACTTTTCTCCTTTGGAACCAAGGCTTATTTCCATCATACTTTACTGCTTTTTAGTAATTGATAAGATAAATATGGAGAACAGCCCTAGCATAATGCATTCCAAAGAGAAATATAAATAGTTTGGAGATTATCTGTTGGCTTTTTTCGTCTCCTGAGGAGTCTATATGTGTCATCCAATTGCCAAAGGAATCCATTCTACAAAAAGTTTAAGACCTTTTGCTTTAAAGGATTACATTGCTATCACTATCTGTAATTCAAAATGAATTCCACGCAAAATAATATTGTAAATTGTGGTTAGATGCCCAGGTTAAACCACAATAATCTGCTGGATATTATACTGCTGCACCATGTAACACAGAGTAGCTAGATAATTCAGTGGACAGTACTCTGGGACTAGAATCCTTTAGACATAGGTTCAAATCCAGCTTCAAACTCTTAGTAGACCCTGGGCAAGTCACTTATACCAACTTTTTTTTTAAGAAGGAAATGACAAACCACTCCAATAACTTTGCCAAGAAAACACTGTGGATACTATAGTTAATCCATGGTGTCACAAAATGCAGACAGGCCTGAACAATAACACTATGTAGTACTGAGGACAAAATAGAACCTAATCACATTTTTTAAAAATTGCTTCATTTGGAAGATGTATTGAAAATTCCTACTAGAGATGCTAAGAACTCATCTCCCCTTCCATAATCTGAGCACAAGAACCATCTTCTTCATTCACAGGTGAGATGAATACTCCTTCCTCCCAGCTCCTCAAAGATCTCCAGTGGAGAAGAAAGAACAGAGCTCCTGTAAGATTGAATTGAAGATGGGGAGAGAGAAGTATGGGTGTGGAACCTCCTGCAATGCCTGCTAAAGGAAAGAAGATCTGAGAGGCAGGAATCTGTGGCTCCTAGGAGGCAGCAACAGCAAGCAGAAGGAGGAAAGGAAGTATTGGGGGAGAATAGCAGCAGCTGTTACTGTGATTAGGTCATTCATAAGCCAGAGACTGCAATAGCTAAAAGTTCAGGATGTCAGCTCCCATTTTTAATCACCTAATTACTCCAAATTGAGGAATCCACTGAGAATAGAGGTAGAAAATCCTCTTTAAATCAATATAGATCAAGATGAGTGGAGATAGCCCTGGATGAAATGGGAGATATTAGCCTTTTTAAGCTAAGGTCTTCAACAGGTCTCAGTTTGACTGAGACTGTACCCATTCAATGATTAAAACTAGACAGCAATTGAGGCAAGAATCTCATTAGCCTAGTCCCAAAAAAAATCTAAATAAATGATTCTGCAGGGGAAGATTTAGGGGTTTATGGTCAAAGCAGAAATGACCTCTATTTACATTCAATCTGAGTCAATCAGGACCCAAACAATGACCAAATGAGGTTTGGCTTAGAACCTATTCACCAATAGGCCAGTTAAAGCTGACTAGTTTTAATACATGTGTGTATGTGTGTACCTATATAAAGAGAGAGGGTGTGTGTGTGTGTGTGTGTGTGTGTGTGTATGTGTGTGTGTGTGTGTGTTATCTATATTTGCCCATATCTATCATTTTATCAGTGTGTGGTAAGTCTTAGTGAAAATTCCCTCTAATAACCTATCTTTAACTTAACATTCTTAGAATAGTCTAAGAATGATCCTAAATCTAGAATCAACTCAGCTTTTTCAGATTCCTCTAGGGTTAGGAAGGCTTGGGTGCAAATCTTATTTAGAACTTATGCTGGGCTTCTAACTCATGCTCTCTGACATTGGACATTCAATCTCAATTTTCTCAGAAATTCTCTAAGAACACAGACCTGGCATGGACACAATGAGTTTTCTCACTGGAAGGTCCTTGCACTGATGGAATTACATATAAGGGATGGAGGGAGAAAGAGAGACAGAGACAAAGAGAAGGCATTTGGGCTATTTCTCAAGTATGTCATGGGGATAAATAAATGTTAATGAAATTAAGCTTCAAATTGTTTCTATAACTTTTTGAGAGGACTGGTTCTTTTGTTTATGATTTTATCAAATAGGACTTATTTGTTCTTTAATAAAAAAACAACAACAACATATTTTTACTTCTTTAATTCTTCAGTATTTAGACAACAGAAATTACTTAAAGACATTCTCCTCTTGGTTTCTAGAATGTTATTTTCAGAAATTTGGAAAAATACCTCTATTGTTGATATATTCCAGTGTTTTAGTTCTCTCTTAAGCAATGTATTTGTTTATTCATGAGCCCTAATCTGTATTCCCTTTGTGGGCAAAACTGTCCCTAAAGTCAATAGATTTGTCAATTTAATGGGTATGGGCCAAAGCCCATGCTGGTCATTCAAATCTTAACATATGAGGATATCTGTATACCTAATATTATATTTACTGCAATTCAATATTTAGGTTGTGTTGTTCTTTCTAATCTAGCTCCCTAAATTTCAAATGATATTGAAGGAATTATCTTCAATCTAAAACTTCTGTCCATTCTTCACCCATGGTATTTTTCAGCTTTTCTATGAATACTTTATTTTAGCTAAATAAAATTAAATGAGTTGAGCCTAATAATAAAAGATGTCAATATTTTTAGTCTTTCCCATGTTGAAATAACTCAAAAGTTTCCTGATTCCAGGACCATATCATAATTACAATTATGAGCATAATTACAATTATGAACATAATTACTTTAAATTGGTGTCAATCTCATCTAACAAAATATAGAAGCTCTTTTTGTGGTAGCAAAGAATTAGAAACAGAGAGTTACCCATCAATTGGGGTTTGAACAAATTATGGTTTATAAATGTGACAGAAAGGTGCTACTATAGAAAATGTTGAAGGAGATGGTTTCAAGGAAATTTGAAAAAACGTATATGAACAATGCAAAGTGAAGTAAACAGAACTAGGAGAACAACAAGGCCAATAACATGTATAGACATAAAACTGAAAGATTTAGGAACTGATCACAGTGATCATGGAACTCATGATGAAACACGCCATTCATCTTCTAATAGAGGTGATACACGCAGAGTGCAGATTGAGAGCTTTTTATTATTTTTTAACATGAACAATGCAAAAATATGATTTGTAAATATTTGCAAGAGGTTGATTTTTTTTCTTTCTCAAATGAGATTAAGGTGGCAGAGAGAAAAACTGGATTTTCATTGATTTAAAAAATTATATTAATACAAAAATATTTTAATGGTATGTAAACTTTTTATCAAGATGTTAATATCCAAATAATTCAGGAATTAAAGCACTTACTGTTGTCCTCCTGTTTATTCAACTACATTAAATAGGTGTAGATTTTGTGATCCCAGTAAAGAATGGGATCAATCTAAAATAAAGAGGCCATTTATGGAAAATTACTACATATAACTTAGTGGGAAGTTTGAACTTAGAACAAGAAAAAAATTTCCAGGACAAAATAGAATTTCTTGTTACATATCACAAATCATTTAAACTAGTTTGCCATTTCCTGAGCATCATACCATAGAAAGCACAGGTGAGACAGAGAAGAGGAACAGTACAGGCTTTTGTGAAGATGGCTGGATTAATTGGACTAGTATTCTTTGTACTTGATTGAATCTGTTCTTCCTCCAGTGTCTTATACTTTCATTAAGCATCTATTGTGTGCATAGCATTTTACTAGCATGAGGAAGACAAAATATTAAGAAAATATAGTGTTCTTAATCTCATGGAACTTCTGACCCCTCTGAACCTGAATCCTTCATATATAAAATAAAGAAGGGTACATATATATCTGAAAGGATACTCGAAGAGCATCCAGTCCAATTGTTTCATTTTATAGATGAAAACTTGTCAGAGAACTTGTCCAAGGACACACACAGGTGTCATTTTGATAAATGAACTATGGATCTGATTCCCAAACTGTTAAATGTAGATCTCTGATTAAAGTTGGGAGGTAGTGTGGTACTAGGGAAAAAATACCCATACTTCCTATGTGACCAAATCCACTTAATCTACTTTGACTTCAGTTTCCTCCATAATAAAACAGGAAAGGGTAGTTGGACAACAGAGGCTATGAGTGCCCTTCTGCTCTAAGCCTATGATCCACTGAATATTCTCCTAAAAGAGGCATCAGAATGTAGAGCAAAGCAAGAAGCCAACTTTTGATTATTAGCAGGTGATAATGGGGGCAGCTAGGTGGCGCAGTGGATAGAGCACCAGCCCTGAATTCAGGAGGACCCGAGTTCAAATGTGGTCTCAGACACTTAACACTTCCTAGTTGTGTGATCCTGGGCACTTAACCCCAGCCTTAGGGAAAAAAAAAAAAAAAGAAGAAGAAGAAGGTGATAATGGCAGTCTCATAGCAGATTTTACACATTATTGGATAGCTTGTTGGTCACAGCATATATTGTACTATCCATAAAATCTTCTATCATTAGACTACTACAGTAAGTGAGGAAAGAAAAGTTAAGAATAAAATAGCAATCCAGTTGGGACCCTCTAATGTTGATGTTACATTAGTCAAACATAAAGCTGAATTGTGGGAAGTTACTTTTGACTCTTCTGTATCATTTTGTTTGTATGATTGTTTCAGTCTTTTAAAAAAAAAAAACTTTCTATTTCCAAAACATATGCATGGATAATTTTTCAACATTGATCCTTGCATAGCCTTGTGTTTCTGATTTCCCCTCCTTCCCCCCACCCCCTCTCCTAGATGGTAAGCAATCCAATATGTTATACATGTTAAAATATGTGTTAAATTCAATATGTTAAAACATATTTATACAATTCTCTTGCTGCACAAGAAAAATCAGACCAAAAAGGAAAGAAAATGAGTAATTCACTCTTTTTAAAGGAAAGTATGTTACAGGAAAATATGAGATTCAACACAATGTATATTTATTAGAGGCCTAAAAACACACATGCATTTAAAAAAAAAGTGTAGTCTAGAAGTTTTCATTAGGATTTTGGTTAGCTCTTAAGAAATTTAATTTGCTTTAAATATCATAATGCCTGGCCCTCTGCTCTTCCACAAAGCCCACCTGGTGGAATGTGAGCCTTTGTTTCCAAGGCTCCAAGCCTTGGAGGGCAAAAACCCTGACAGAAACCTTTAGGGTCGTGATGTTTTCTAACTTTTCACATGCCAGGTTCTTTCAGCACTTAGATTCATCACTGCATCTTAAATAGGCTATGGATACATCTCTAACAACAGGCAATCCCATGAAGCTATTACTCTCATTCTCAAAGGCCTACATGGAGATCCTATGAACAGATTTATAAGGGTTCATGTACTTTGCAAAACACATTCGACAGGGAACCAGTATCAAATTGCAACTGTTGTGCAAGACAAGAATCCTGAGCTAAAAACAGGCATCTCTAGATGAGCTCCTGAATTAAACACTGTATCTGATTTAAGGTTAAAATTGCTTTCTCCATATAGTGTGACATACCTCTACAAACATAACACAATTATTTAAAACATTTTTGCATTTACATCAGAATAACAAAATACATCCTATATGCACCTGCACTTCTCTGTTACATTTGAACCTTTCCTCAAATAACTATATTATAGTTGCATAGCTATACTACGCAAATATCACATTTAAAAATAATTACATGTACACATCCAGCAGTGAAGGAAAAGTATAGATTCTACCCCAGACAAGCTCATCGTAACCCGGAAAATCTCAATTTCTCTTTCTCTCCCTTTTCTTCTCCCTCTCTCTCCCTTCAGTATGCTCCTCTCTGCCTTAACTACTGGGAATAGCTGTAAAACATTATTCCACAAAGATGACAATTACGAATTAGAATTTTAAGTCCAGAGAGGCTGCCCAACCTCTCAAAGCTATGAACCACAACAGAATTGCACCATAAAAGTGCTACCGCGAAGAGAAAATTAGGAGGGCCACAGAAGAGCCTGAAGTAGACCCCTGAACTTCCTCGTCCCTAAAAGAATGCTGTCATCCTCCTGCATCCTTCTCACCTGGGACTGCTTAGACACCAAAGGAGGACTACTTACCGAAGAGCCTGCCCAAAACGGGCACGAGTTCTTCACCTGAGGGGAACTACTCAGAGACAGCGCTCCAAAGCTGAGCGCCACCATGCAGCAGCCTAAGATGAGCTGCAGCAGCCCCAGGGACAGCAACGGGCGGGCGGGCAGCAGTCCGGAGCCTGAGACCCCGGCGGCGGCGGAGGCAGCCCGGCGGGCGGACAGCGGGGGCTGTAACGGCGAGAGCACTGAGGTGGCCGAAGCAACTGCACAGCGAGGCCGCGCTGTGGGCTGCAGCCCTGCCCGCGACAAGCGGGGCCGGAGCGGGGCCAGCGGCGGCTCTTGGGCTGCGGTGGCCATAGTGGCCGAAGTGCTGGGACCCCCAGCCTGCGTCCCGGCGGAAAGTCCCGCCACCGGGCAGCAGGAGCCTGGGAGTACCACGGGAAGCGACATGGGAAGGAAGGGTGGGCGGCCGCAGTTGCAAGGAGACGTTGAAGGGCAGTGGCTGGATCCCAGTCGGAGGAAAAGGGGAAGGAGAAGGAAGAGAAGGAGAGGAGGGGGAAGAGGAGGAAAGGAGGAGGAGGAGAGAGGGAAGAGGGGGGGTGGAGAGGGAAGAGAGGAAGGAAGAGAAGAAAAAGGAGGAAAGGAGGGGAGGAAAAAAGGGAGGAGGGAAAGGGGGAAGAAGGAGGGGGAGGAAGAGGAGACGACAGAGGCGGTGAGCGCCACTCAGAGTGGGGCAAGGGGCGGGGGCAAAAGAGATGTCAGACAAACGAAGAGGGAGACGGTATCCTAGTTTCTACAACCGGTGCCGAGCTTTTCCCAAGCACCGGAGGACTCGGATCATGGGCCAGCGCCGGTCTTCCAATATTGCTAGTACTTCTTCCACCCCGGCTACTGAGCTGCTGCTACTGAGGCCGCTCGATCCACCCAAACCACCTGCAGCCACTGACAGTCTCCTCCCTCCCCCACATCTATGCCAAACTGCTACTGCCGCCGCCGCCGCCGCCGCCGCCGCCGCCCAGAACCTAGAGCACCGTCAAGTCGCGTGGTTTCCAGTACTTGGCTGTTAAACTATAATCTAGGGGGGAAAGATCAGCAGGCGGCCAGCCTCTCTCTCCACAGGCGAACGGTCTGAGGCGAAAGGCTCCGAGTTTGAAGTTTTACAACAACTTCTCCTGAGGTAGTAGGGAGTGCCACTGGATCTGCTGGATTGCGTGTCGTGTCTTGGCTGCCGGCCCTTAACCGAGAAAAGAGACCAGGGATCCTGAGAGAGGGAGGAGGGGAATGAGACTGAGGTTGTTTGGCCGTCGCCGCGGCTGCAAGTGGCAAACAGGCACCCAGCTGGGTCCTGAATCTTTCTTTCCCTTGTCGCGTTTCTACTTCTAATCCCGTGTCTCGTTGGAGGCGGGCGGTCTGAGGATGACCTCAGCCAGCTCTCTCTTCCCTGCCGCCAACCTGAGTTTTAGAGTCCTTGCGTTTCTAGGAAATCTTTGGAGCCGAGGAAGTCGCCAGACTACTGGGGTCAGAGCTGTTAACAAAAGGGAGACCGGGGCGGATAGGATCCCTCTCCAAAAGCACTTGTTGATGCTCTCTCCCTAGATGACTATACCAAGCAGCGGCTCAAGATATCACTTTGAACGGTTTCTTTTAACCTGTTTGGAGAGGTTCCGATTTCCACGTGAGAGAAAGAGTGGAAAAAATTAATTCTGAGAAGACAATTTCTTTTACAAACTACTCTTGGAAATGAAGACTTAAGTTTATAGAAATATAGAATAATTCAGGCTAGGTTCAGTAGCTCATGCATATAATCCCTCTTACAAGAGTGGCTGAATCTGGTGAATTACTTGAATTTGGGAATTCTTTCAATAAGGCTAAAGCAAATGGGGTGTCCAAATTAAGACTAGTATCAGAATATGGTACCAGAACTTGGGGGAGGGAAGGGCCAATTGCTTAAGCAGGGATCATCTTTCTGACTAGCTAAAGTCAGAAATGGAACAGGACAAAACTTCTCTTCCGCCCAGCTGTGAGACCAGTAGCTGCCGTACCACCACTGTGGATAGGAGGGGGAGATCAAATAAGCAAACAAACAGATTTAGGGTTAGGGTTAGTATTTGAATGGATCTCTAATCTCATACCTACAAAATTAAATGAGATTATAGGCATTTCACAAATCTTAAAACTAACTCTATAGAAATATCAACCATTGTTATTATTCATGGGTACTTCTTTTTTTAAAATTTTATTTATTTATAATTTTTGACAGTATATATGCATGAGTAATTTTTTTATAACATTATCCCTTGTATTCATTTTTCCAGATTTTCCCTCCCTCCCTCTATTCCCTCCCCCCATGACAGGCAATCCCATACATTTTACATGTGTTACAGTATAACCTAGATATAATGTATGTGTGTAAATACAATTTTCTTGTTGCACATTAATTATTAGCTTCCAAAGGTATAAGTAACCTGGGTAGATAGACAGTAGTGCTAACAGTTTACATTCAATTCCGTGGGTGGTACTTCTAGTGATGTAGGGAGTAACTTCATTTTATATTCTATCAGAGGCATAAAGGATCTACCTAGCAAGTTAGGAGCTGCACTTTAGACCTTTTAAGATTCCTATGTATCAGAACAGAACCTTGGATTGTCAAAATTTCATAGATGGAAAGAACATTATATAGGTTGATCCTGTTGTCATAGGACAAAGATTTAGAGCCCAATTAAGTCTATTAGATAATTCATGAATTCTGTGTCATAGTCATAGATGTAGAGCTGAAAAATACTTCAGAAGCTATATATTCTAACTTATTTTATAGATGAGGAGACTGAGACTTTGAGAAGTTAAGTGAAATGCTCAAGTTCACACAAGTATTAAGTAGCAAAGTCTGGATTCAAATCCTGATTCCAATTCACATCCACTAAAATCCACATCTTTCCACTGTACCATGTTGCATCTCTTGCTCTAACTATATGATGAATATATCTTTTCATATTGTACAATTCACATATAAACACACACACATGTATCATCTTGGGGACAAGACAGAGAATATGTCCTTAATTCTTTTTCCCCTCACAAACTTAGAGCATTTAATTTATACTGACAATTCTATTAGCCATTTTTAAACAGTCAGAAAGAGGCAATTCAAATAGTAAGGAGCCACAGTCAGGAGTATAAAGGGCCTAGTAACTTCTAAATTAAAGAATCAGAAGGCTTGGAATATGATATTCCAGAAGGTAGAAAAGCTTAGATTATAATCAAAAATCGACTACCCAGAAAAGTTGAGCATTATATTTCCCAGGAAAAGATGAGCATTCCATTAAATAGGGGACTTTTAAACTTTCCTGATGAAAAGACCAAAGCTAAACAGAAAACAGTCTTTAAATATAAGACCCAAGAAAAGCATAAAATGGTAAATAGGAAAAAAGAAACCCAACATGTTATTCAATATGATTAAACTGTTTACTTGCCTAAATAGGTAAGTGATACTTATATAAATTGACTTTGTTGTGATGTATAAAAAAACTAAGGGGTGAGAAAAAAAAAAAAAAAAGATTGCACTGGAAGAAGAGGGAAAGGGAGGCAAAATAGGGATAAATTATACAATATGAAGATGCATAAGATACAGTAGAAGGAAAGAAGAGAGTAAGTAATGTTTAAACCTTACTCTCATTAGATTTTGCTCAAAGAGGAAATAACATACACCAGTTAGTTATAGAAATTTATCTTTCCCCACAAGGAAATCAGAGGGGAAAGAGAAAAGAAAAGAGAAAGGGATGGGGATGGAGGTTGATAGAAGGGAAGGTAGATTGTGGGAGACTGGTGAGGAAGGACACCGTAAAAGGAGTGAGAAAAGTATAAATGGGGAGGGGGGAAATGGGATGGAGGTAAATCCACAATTAGTAGTCATAACTGTGAATGTGAAGGGGATAAACTCTCCCAAAAAATGGAAGCAGATAGCAGAGTAGATTAAAATTCAGAATCCTACAATATTTTGTTCACAAGAAACACATTTGGAGCAGAGAGATACTTATGGGATAAAAGTAAAAGGCTGGAGCAGAATATATTATAGTTCAATGGAAGTAAAAAACATAAACAGCAATCCTGATCTCAAAGCAAGAACGAAAGTGTATAAGAGAAAAGGAAGAAAACTACATCTTGCTAAAAGGTACCATAAACAATATTAAAGTATATGCATCAAATTTATAGCATCTAGATATTTAGAGGAGAAGTTAAATGAGTTACAGGAAGAAATAGGCAGCAAAACTTTAATAATGGGGGGGTCTCAAATTCCTTCCTCATAGAAATAGATAAGTCTAACCACAAAATTAATAAGGAAAGGAAGCAAATATAATTTTTAGAAAAATTAAATATGATAGAACTCTGGAGAAAAATGGGGATAGAAAAGTATCTGTTCTCAGTAATATATGGCATCTATACACACTCACACCCAAAATAAAAAAATAAAAATAAAAATAAAACAAATGCAGAAGTAGTATTAAATGGATCTTTTTCAGATCATGACAAAAATTACATAGCATAAAGGGCCGTGGAAAAATAGACTAAAACTAATTGGAAACTAAATAATCCTAAAAGAAGACCGAGTCACACAAATAATAGAAACAATTTCATCAAAGAGAAACACTATATTGAATCAGCATACCAAAACTTGAGGGATTCAGCCAAAGTAGATCTTTGGGAAAATTTTATATCTCCAAATGCTTGCATAAATAAAATAGGGAAAGAGGAGATCAGTGGAATGGGCATACAATTTAAAAAGCTAGGAAAAAGACAAAAATCCCCAATTAAATATTAAATTAGAAATTCTGAAAGTCAAGGAAGAGATTAATAAAATTAAAAGAAAGTTATTGAACTAATATATTTTTCAAGGAAGCTTAAATAATTTAAATATATGCCTTTTTGATGACATTTTATTTTACTGAATCAGTTTTTTTGGGAAATAGTTAACAGAAAAGAAGCATGGTGGAATCTGCATCTTTCAATTAATTGTGACATGTGGTCATTATTAAATATCACCTGTGAAAATAGCTTGTTCCCTATAAAATGTAGAGGGTTGGAACTCTGAAAAGGTGTGCTTAAATCTGGGTCAGCAAAATACTTATAGTTAAGCATATTTAGTACTTGATATGGTGATGTAATGGTTGTGAATGCTCAGTATTTTGTAGTGATGTAATAGTACTGAAGTATTTTTTTTTCCCTCCTGAGGCTGGGGTTAAGTGACTTGCCCAGGGTCATACAGCTAGGAAGTGTTAAATGTCTGAGACCAGATTTGAACTCGAGTCCTCCTGAATTCAAGGCTGGTGCTCTATCCACTGCACCACCTAGCTGCCCCTGTACTGAAGTATTTAAGGGCTAGGTCACAGACACAAGAGAAGACACCAGACTCCATCTTTGACCAGCCACATGGTAGCTCTTCTGCCTCCATCAGTCCTCCACTAAGACCAAGGACTGGGGTGGATTCCGAGGTCCTCCAGAGAGCTAGTCTGGACATTACAATAAAATACTTTTATTAATGATTTTCTCCATCCAAATATGGATGACTCATAAAGATATTTTTAATAGATGGAAGTGTAGTCATAGAAGTCCATAGATGTTATTGTCTCAATTGCCTTTTTTTTTGGTAGTAATAAAGTGCAAGATTTTTTTCCATTCATATGACACCTCTTAATATATATATATATATATATATATATATATATATATATATATATATATATATATATATATATATATATATAGTTCTTTAAGTTCCTTACAATTCTGTTGCTGCTGCAAACATGGATAGATCTCTTCAATGTAGACTTAGTCTGATAGTGTCTCTTTTCATATCTCTGTTCTCTTTAATGAATTTCTAATTTTTCTATAGAGAGATTCAGGATTGTGATTACAATCACAGTGTAATAGTTCCACTATTCCATGTCAGAGAACTAAACCTAACTATTCATGTCCCTATAGGTATATGCATATAAAGATATTAGAGTAGTTTATTATTTCCTTCTCCAGTTCACTTTATAAATAAGGAAACTGAGTCAAACAAGGTAAAGTGACTTGCCCAAGATCACACAGCTATTAAGTGTTTTGGGTCACATTTGAACTCAGGAAGATGAGCCTGATTTTAGGTCCTGTTCTTCACAATGTAGTTGCCTCCTCTTTAAAATATAAACCACTAAATCATAAGGACTATGTCTTTTCAAATTCTCCGAATACTTGTAGTGGCTAATAACATGTCTTGCACAATGGCAGAAACTAGGCATTGACCCATATTTAACACCACATACTAAGATAAGATCAAAATGGGTCCATTATTTAGGCATAAAGAACGAGATCATAAATAAATTAGAGGAACATAGGATAGTTTACCTCTCAGACTTGTGGAAGAGGAAGGAATTTGTGTCCAAAGGAGAACTAGAGACCATTATTGATCACAAAATAGAAAATTTTGATTACACCAAATTAAAAAGTTTCTGCACAAACAAAACTAATGCAAACAAGATTAGAAGGGAAGTAACAAATTGGGAAAACATTTTTACAGTTAAAGATTCTGATAAAGGCCTCATCTCCAAAATATACAGAGAATTGACTTTAATTTATAAGAAATCAAGCCATTCTCCAATTGATAAATGGTCAAAGGATATGAACAGACAATTTTCAGATGATAAAATTAAAACTATTTTCACTCATATGAAAGAGTGTTCCAAATCACTATTGATCAGAGAAATGCAAATTAAGACAACTCTAAGATATCATTACACACCTGTCAGATTGGCTAAGATGACAGGAACAAATAATGATGAATGTTGGGGATGTGGGAAAACTGGGACACTGATGCATTGTTGGTGGAGTTGTGAAAGAATCCAACCATTCTGGAGAGCAATCTGGAATTATGCCCAAAAAGTTATCAAACTGTGCATACCCTTTGATCCAGCAGTGCTACTACTGGGCTTATATCCCAAGGAAATACCAAAGAAGGGAAAGGGACCTGTATGTGCCAAAATGTTTGTGGCAGCCCTTTTTGTAGTGGCTAGAAACTAGAAAATGAACAGATGCCCATCAATTGGAGAATGGTTGGGTAAATTATGGTATATGAATGTTATGGAATATTATTGTTCTGTAAGAAATGACCAACTGGAGGAATACAGAAGCTTGGAGAGACATCAACTGATGCTGAGTGAAATGAGCAGAACTAGGAGATCATTATACACTTCAACAATGATACTGTATGAGGATGTATTCTGATGGAAGTGGATATCTTCAACATAGAGAAGAGCTAATCCAATTCCAATTGATCAATGATGGACAGAATCAGCTACACCCAGAAAAGGAACACTGGGAAATGAGTGTAAACTGTGAGCATTTTTGTTTGTTTGTTTGTTTGTTTTTCTTCCCAGATTATTTTTACCTTCCGAATATAATTCTTTGCAACAACAACAACAACAAAATTTGGTTCTGCACATATATATATTGTACCTAGGATATACTATAAGATATTTAATATGTATAGGAATGCCTGCCATCTAGGGGAGGGGGTGGAGGAAAGGAGGGAAAAATTCGGAACAGAAGGGAGTACAATGGATAATGTTGTAAAAAAAAATTTACCTATGCATATGTACTGTCAAAAAAAAAAGTTATAATTATAAAAATCAAAAAAAAAACATGTCTTGCACACAGGAATCATTTAGTATTTGACATAACTGCCCTGCTGTTTTGCTTTCCCAGTTAAAGAATCATAGAATCAAAGCTATTTGAACTGGAAAATTGTCTTGTTTAATCTCTTTGTTTTGTAGATGAGGAAAGTGAAACAATAAGCAATTCCATTATTGATACTGCAACATACCTCACTATGGTAAGGTTTGTATTGAGAACATGAATTCTTCCCCTTACCCCTTTTTAAACAAAACAAAGCAAAAATATCCAGAACATAACAGAACTCAAAGGCATCTTGAAAAATCATAGTCATCTTAAAAATAAACCAGACCAACCTGATTATTTTGCCAAAAAAACTCAAAAAACAAAAAAAACTTTCACAAAACTAGACCAAGACAATTTTGCAGCTCAAATATCATTGATTCTATGTGATTTGCTCAAAGTCAGTTAGCAAAGCAAGATTTAAAACCGTTATATTATAAGAAATGTTTTAACAATCTGCTCTCACATGATAGATTTTAAAATTTAACCTATATTGTTGATGTTTTCTCCATTACTTTTTCTCCTTTGACAGTCAAGAAGACTGTCAATCAAGTTCTGATCTGAAGGATAAATTTAAAATGGACTCTCTCAAGCTACTGGAACTGACTTCAACACGCTGTTACAGAACCTTAACATCTAGTTCAATACCCTCATTTTATTTCTGGATAAGTCACTTACCCTGTTTGCTTCAGTTTCCTCATCTGTAATATGAGCTGGAGAAGAAAATGGCAAACCACTCCAGTATCTTTGCCAAGAAAAACCAAATAAAATCTCAAAGAATCATAGTGCTGAACAACAAACAACAAAGTAGGCCAGATCAAAGAAAAGGATACAGAGATCTGAACTTTGAGTCAGTTTCCCTGTGGTTCTTGTTCTTTCACTGTTTAGTAGCATTGTTATGTGAAGTTAAATGTGAAAAAAAATGGATGGGTGGCAACTTTAATGACATTTCTCACTATGCAAGGTTGTAATTTGGGAAGAGAACTGAACAGCTAAACCTGACTCCTGTTTAATCCTCCAAAATACTCTGAGCAGAGCAAAAAGAGTCAAGGGCTATATTTCACTGAAATAATGCTAGAGTCTGCACATTGTTAGCTTTTAAAAACTCCCACTTGTTTGGGCAGTTTTGATAGAAAGGATACAAGCATAATCCACTTCTGGAACAGTAACAATTAAAAGCTCTACAGCCCACCATTGAGGGTCAAGTAGCAATAAAGTTAATTGCTCTGAGAATCAAACATGAAAAGCAGTAGTCTGGTGGAATATAGAGAAGTTTGACCTTGGAATTAGGAAAACCTGCCTTTTACACTCTTAGCTGCTTGATAATCAAGAACAAGTCACTTAACTATTAATTTATAGAGTAGGTACATAGGGAAAAGAATATTACTTAGAGAAATGCCCAATGCCAATTAAATTATATCAGCAACAGAGCAAGCTTTGAGACTTATTGAGAGCCTTCTGGTAAAATATGGAATAAAATAAGTTTTGATTATTAGACATCTCAAACTCAGGCTGAAGAGTATTCAGTACAGCAATACAGATTTTTGGACCACTTTTAACATCAATTTGCTTCTGAAAACAGGAAGACAAAGTCAAACCTTACCAGAATGCTGAGGGAAATGAATAATCTTTTGCATGAGATGGCAAGAAAAAATTCAAATGATTAAATAAGGTCTTTCCATGGCTTCCCATTGCCTTCAGAATAAAGCTCAAATATCTTAACCTGGGATTTGAGGTTCTCCATTATCTGTCTTCAATTAAACTTTCAATACTTCACTCCCATAACATGAACCATTTGGCCTAGTCATGTTGGTCAACATTCTTTATACTGTTCTGCCTCCATCCCTCATCTCATTTGGACTTTTCCTCAACCTTTATATTTATTTCAATTCCTACCACATTTTCAATGTCAATTCAGATCCTATCTCCTCTGTGAAACCTTCCCTGGTCAGCCCTTTCCATTGTAATTTCTAACTCTTCTAAATTCCATAGGATGTACTGGCTTAGTACATTCAATAGGTCAATGTTAACATTTATTAAATATCTACTATATGCCAGGCATTGTAGAAAGCACCGGGTTATGAAAAATGATAAAAGATAGTTTTTGCCCTCAAGGAATTTACAGTCTCAAACAATTTTGCAAAATGTTGTCCACATACAAAGAACCGATGGAGTCTGAAAACAGATCAAGGCATAGTATTTTTCAGTTTATTTTTGTGAAGAGTTTGGTTGAGGGGAGTCTGTGTTTTCTTTCACAACATGACCAATATGGAAATATATTTTGCATGATTGCATGTATATAACCTAATAAAATTCCGTGCTCTCTCAAGGAGCAGGGTGTAGAGAACTTTAGAACTCAAATTTTTTAAAATGTAAATTACTTTTACACATAATTAGACAAAATTTTTTTAAAAATTTTTTCCCTGAGGCTGGGGTTAAGCAACTTGCCATGGTCACACAGCTAGGAAGTGTTAAGTGTCTGAGACCAGATTTGAACCCAGGTCCTCCTGAATTCAGGACTGGTGCTCTATCCACTGCGGCACCTAGCTGCCCCCTTAAATATTATTTTTAAAAGATTGTTCTATTCTGCTATACGACAGAAGTCAGGTTATAAAACTTCAGGAATCTAGATTCAATAAAGAAACATCCCTTACCTTTTTTTTTTTTTTTTTTTTTTTTTTTTTTTTCTTTCATGGTAAGTAAGCATTGATGAGGAAAGAAAGGAGTTCATGGAATGGAGAAATTTGGTTTTCAGGAAAATTCTCTCCTACCTGAAAAAAGATAATGAAGTCTAAGTGGGTAAAAGTATCCATGATCTTTCTTTGCTTTTCTGTTCTGGAAGTAAAAGGTAAAGGAAGTAAAGAGTTACCAAAGGGACAAAAAGTAAGGTGGAAGAAACACATAATAATTCTCTTTTTCATAGACAAATATGTTATCAAGATCTAAATTCTGCTATCATGGAAAGTAAATATATGCCATCAAAGACTCTCCATTGGTGTGCTAGCAGTAGAGAGAGGCCAAGTAGTAGCAGTATTTTCAGCTACCAGGATCTATAAAGATCTATAAAGAAAGCCCTGTTCAAAATGGTATAGATGAAAAAAAGCTGAATGTTTTTTCAAGTAGAACCAAGGAAGTTGAAATTATGTAGTAATTAAAAACAATTGAGAAAGATATTTATTTGAACTTGGGTGTTTGTAAATTTAGTTCTCAATTTTATCCTCTTTTAAATTTGTTATATAAACCTTGGTAATCAGCAGTTAAATACTTAAGAGATGTTTTATTAGAGAGGATTTAAATTTTTTAATTTTTAAATACTATTTTGTTTTTCTAAACACATGCAAAGATAGTTTTCAACCTTTATCTTTGTAAAACCTTGCATTCCAAATTTTTCTCCTTCCCCCTCACAACAGAAAACAATCTGACATAGATTAAATGTGCAATTCTTTTAAACATATTTCAATATTCATCATGGTACACAAGAAAAATCAGATCAAATGGGGAAAACAAAACCCACAAAGAATAAAACAAGCAAATAGCCAACAACAGAAAAAGGTGAACATACTCTACTTTAAAACATTTTTTTAAAAAACTATCAACTAGATTATTGGAAGGAACACCTCATAATATCACAGATTTCTTTTTATTTGAGAGAAAACAAAGAACCATAAAATTTGGAATGAATGGTATATATTTCATCTCTGTATCTAAATATTTTTCTTTAAATATTTAGTATATTTAATATTTTGAAGGAAAGAATGTTATTCAATTTTTAAAAATAAAAATGATGCTTTTAATTAGCCATGCAGAAATGACTAAAATAGGGTTTTTAATCTGTTCTTAACAGTAATTTTGATTTAAAAAAAATACTTCAGTTAGTAAAGTAAATTGACTTGAACTTTTTTCTAAAATTTCCATACTATGAAGCATTGGATGATTCAGAGAGAAGACAGACACATTCCTACCCATATACTACTAAAACTGTTTCTTCTCATTCCTGAAGTTATAAGGGAGTACTTGTGGCTAAAGTAAATGTAACAAATATTTATTAAGCACCTGTAATGTGTAGGCACTATGGTAAGGGCTAAGGATACAAAGAAAGAAATTATGATCCCTGCTCTCAAGGAATTCACAGTCTAATAGGAGACAATTCTGTACAAACAATATAATATAGAGGATATAATAGGACAAATCTATGCCTACCCCCATTCCCACCCGTAACTGATTGTCCTCTGCTTTGATAATGAAGCTTCCTTTCCCACCTCCCACTCCTCTAGCCAATAAGGAATAGGCTTAGGACAAAGCTATCTTGGACCCTGATTGACTCCAGGTATTCAAAAAAGCTTGAAAGATCCAAAATCTATCCCTCACAGACTTGATGATTGCCTAAAACCAAATGAATTCTCTAATACTAATGAGCAGGCTACTGCCTAGAAAGCTGAGATGCCATGTTGTATTATCTTGCTGGGTTAGGGCAATGTAAATCTTTTGTGTTAAATGTTCAACAACCTCTGAGTATCTTAGTTCAGAGTTACACCTGAACTAAGATAATGCTGTTATTACCAGCCCTACAATTTATCTAACAGAATAAATTGGAGACAATTTCAACATTAGAGGCACATGCCCTCCTTACCTTGAGGATCCTTGTCATTAAATCTAAGGAATAATTATTTAGTTTACTGTTTCAGAAGTTTGGCCAGAAAAAAAATACTGAATGTAGTAGTTCATCTATTGATAGAAGAGACATCTGATTATGATGATGTTAAAGACCAGTAACATGAACATGCCTTTTAGCCATCACTGGCTTTTCATTGTCACTAGTTCAGTAATATGCAATGACATATACTTGAAACTCCTATCCTGGCTGCTAGTTCCTCCATAGCCAGCTGTTGATCATCAGGAGTGCATTTGGATAACTGTATTCACTGGATCCCTTTCATTTTCCTTTGGGCCTCAGTTTGGGGGGAAGATGGACACTGATTCATATAATAGTGTTTGAAAGGGAATGGAGGGACTTCTTAGTAACCCAGTATTGATATAATTACCTGTCTTACATTAGCAGGATTTCTGTGGCATCCACAGCTCCATTATGGAATAGAGTTCACCCCCTATAATTAAATGCTGATTTAGTTACTCCCCCCCAAAAAAAAAAAGATAATTGATACATCAATGTTTGCCCTAAGAGGTTGAAGTTGTTTTAATAATGAAACTAAATATATCCACAGCAATGTTTTCTTATGAGATATCTGTATCAATACGGGTCCTATGCATGGGAAGTCAATTCAATTTTCTTTTTGAATTGTGGAGAATTGTGTTCTCTACAGTCATAAAGAATTATAGGCAGCATGGTATTGATCAAGAGTTCTTAACCTTGGGGTCTGTGAACTTTTTTTTGTTAATATATTTTGATAATCATTTTAGTCTTTTTCAGACATGTCCAACTTTTCATGACCTCATCTAGGGTTTTTTTAGTAAAGACTGGAATGGTTTACCACTTCTCCAGCTCATTTTATAGAAGAAGAAACTGAAAAAAGGGTTAAGTGACTTTCCCTGTCTCACAACTAGTAAGTATCTAAAGACAAATTTGAACTCAGAGTTCTGACTGTAGGACCAAGACTCTTCCCACTATGCCACCTAGTTCCCACTTGAGAAACATATTTTAATGTAATTGTTTTTCTTTGTAATCTTTAATTTTTTATTTTATATATTTAAAACATTATTTTTAGTAAAAGTGTACAACCTTCACTATATTTTCAAAAGGCTCTCTCTCTCTCTTTTGCTCTATGTTTGTATGTGTGTAGAACACAGATTATATATTCTATACTACATAATATAGTGTTTTGTTTAATTATTTTTCTCTGTGACTTTTAATGGAAACAGTGCTAGGTCTGGACTTTGAAAGATCTGAGTTCAAACACCACCTTAAATACCTTACTAACTGTGTGACCATGGACAAGTCACTTAACTACCCTCTGCCTCATTTTCTTCAACTCTAATATGAGTACATTAATAGAACCTGGCTCCCAGGATTATTGTGAAGATCAAATGAAATAATATCTATAAAGCATTTAGCACAATGATGTTTAATAAATGCTTTTTGCCTTCCTTGCCTTCCTTATTTTTCTTCCCAAGTGGCTGACTAGAGCTCTGGTCTGGAGTCAAGATCTAAATTCAAAACCAGCTTCAGATACTTATGTGACCCTGTGCAACTCATTTAACTTCTTTCTTCCTCAATTCCCCCAACTACAAATGGGGATTATAACAGCATCTATTTTGCAGGATTGTTGTGAGGATAAAATAAGGCACTATTTGTAAAAGAAAAAAATTTTAAATGCCTAATGTATTACATTGCACATAATAGGCACTATATAAATATTTATTTCTCCCCCTCCTTCCTTTTCTTCCTATCTCCTTCTAATAATGGATGGCTATCTGGGAGAAGAAAAGGGATTAGAGACTTTGAGAAATGCATGGAATGTATAAACAAAGGAAACAAATCCTACGATTCTAAATTCCATCAGTATGTTCAGCATCCCAAAAGCCATCACAGTGATGGCTGGCTCCTTTTATCTCTTTCCTAAACTACAGTGATTTGGGGTTTCCTGAAACTAGGAAAATACTGATGATAAAACTTCCTCAAGAATAAATTGTTAAAGAAAGGTATGTTTTTAAAGGAAGCTGAAACAAAATGGAAGCCCTCACAATCCGGCTATCAGATTACTACCTATATATCAGGTATATCTTTCATGAGAACTGTTATCTCTCTTTGGTGAACCTAAGCTGCTAAGAGCAGGAACTGTGCTCTCTTTTTATACTCTGTGCCTTCCAGGCCAGCCGAATATTACAAGCAAGGTGCTTGATAGGATTACAAAATTCAGCAGTTTTAATAAACACAATCTTGACCTTGTGTTTACCAAACACTGGAAAGTAACATACACAGATGTCACAATTCATACACAGCCTAACTATGATTGCTCCTGGTAAAGCTCAGGAGACAAAACTTGTATGATAAAGCCAATCTATGGAAAGCTTTGCCTGAGGACCAGGGAAATAAACTGGCATTACTGACTTGGAGTCAAATAAAGAAAGCCATATATATTGGAGTAAAAATTCCTTAAATTCAGGGTATGTTCAACTGAGAATTACACTGGGGAAACTGTCTATTTAGGAATAACTCAGTGATGACATAAGAGCCAGAGAAATAGGCCTTAAAGGTAATAAGGTGATCTAGAGGTTAGAGAACTAAGCCTACAGTCAAGAAGTCCAGTACAGCCTTGGACTGTATTAATGTACTAACTATGTATGACATGAGTAAATCACTTAACCTCTGCCTTCCTCAGTGCCCTCAAATGGTGGTAATAATGGTGCCTGTTCCACAAGGTTATTTGTGAAGAGCCATTGAGATAATATTTGCAAAGTACTTGGCACAGTGCCAGGAATATAACAGATACCAAATAAATAAATAGGGCAGCTAAGTGGTACAGTGGATTAAGCAACAGACCTGGAGTCAGTAAGACCAGAGTTCAAATCTGACCTCAAACACTTACTGGCTGTATGACGCTGGACAAATCACTTAACCCTGTTTGCCTCAATTTCCCTATATGTAAAAAAGCTCTAGAAGGAAATCTTGTTGAAGGAAATCTTTAAGTATCTTTGCCAAGATACGCCAGATGGGGTCATAAAGAGCTGGACAAGACTGAAATAACTGAATGATAAATGCTGGTTTCTTTCCTTCCTTTCTCAAAGGATTTAAATAATAAGAGGGTCAAATGCAGAATAATAATTATTCACATAACATAACAGAAAAAGAAAATGACAAAGGCTAGAGGGCATGTGGAAAAACAAAACTTCATGAGATCCAACTAAGGGAAATTATCCAAGAGTATTCATACATAAAACTGTAAGGAGGAAAACAAACACAAAAAGTACTGAATCTGCCTATATTTCTGTAATAAGCTATTTTTTCAATCATCAGTAACAGTGAGGCCACATTAGAATGCTAATCCCTTTGTATCCAGTTGTAATGCCAGAGAAACTGAGGCAAGACAGAGATTAGTTTTTAATATTTTATTAGTGGAGAATTTGGGCTAGTGGTCAAACAGGACTCATGTCCAAAAGATATCTGACCCCTAGCTGGCTGAATGGGATTCTTGTCTCAAAGCATCCAGTACCAAGCAATTAATTACAGAGACTTTTATAGGGCTCCAGCTATCAGGGAAATCAAGGCAAGGGTGAGAACACTGGATAAACTATAACTTAATCCTGACAGGTTGGGGGTCAAGAAGGTCGGGAGCAGGAGACAGTGAGTCTAGAGCAAGACTTACTAGAATGTGAGAGTGGCCAGAGCTTAATGAGGTAAAGAAGTTGGAGTGACCATAATAATTTTAATTCAGGGCATAGCATAATAATTCAGGGAAATTGAGGCATTACACGTGTGCTAGATGAGGAAGTGAAATTAGCACAAGAAAATTTTAGAAAGGGCAGTTGTGTAATATTCTCTCTAAAATGAAATGTTCTCTGTTGAGGTTTTCTTGGGGTCTCTTGGAGCAGCCTTCATTCCCGTTCAGTAATCACCACACGAGTACAGCCAGGTGTTAAAGTCCAAATCCTTTATTGTCTCCTTCAAAGTCTTGTCTCCTTCACTTGGGGCTCAGCTAGTTTTCTGGAGCCTTCTGGAGTTTTGGTTTCAGTGGAGAAACGAAGGAGGAGAGCCTACCACCAAGGCGGGGTGAGATAGGATGAATCTGCTAGTTCTATATGCCAAAGAGATTTTTTTTTTTTATAAGGACAAGGACCATTTGTACAAAAATATTTATAGCAGCTCTTTCAGTTATGGCAAAGGAATTGAGGGAATGTCCATCAACTAGGGAATGGCTGAAGAAGTTGTAGTATATGATTTTAATGGAATTGTGCTATAAAAAATGAGAAGCAGGATTGTTTCCAAAAAAACAGAAAAAACTTACATGAACTGATGCAAATTGAAGTGAACAGAGAGAAGGGAACAGAGTACACAGTAACAAGAAGATTGTATGATCAATTGTGAATGACCTACTTATTCTTAGCAATAATCCAAGACAATTCCAAAAGACTCAAAATGGAAAATGCTATCCACATCCAAAGAACTGATGAAGTCTAAAAGCAGAATGAAGCATACTATTTTTCACTTAAATTTTTTCATGATGCCTTTTTTTGTGTGTGTATTTTCTTTCATAATATGACCCATATGGAAATATATTTTGCATGATTGTACATGGATAACCAATATCAAATTGCTTACTGTCTAAGGAAAGGAATAGAGGGAAAAAGAGAATTTTTTTAAAATTAAGGTTAAAAGTATTTTTCATATTATTGGGAATAAATAAAATATTATTCAAAAAGTAAAAAATAATTTGGGAGTGTAGCATTAAAAATACTATCACTCCCATGCATTGATTAAGTTTTTGGTTTTTTATACTTTAAAAAAAAAAACATTTAAAAACCAAATACTCAACTGGAAATCAAGATGCTAAGCCTAGAAAATCCATTAAGTACTTAAGAAGTCTAATCCAAAATTATTATGATATAGGAAGGGAATCACTCAAGTTGAGGTTTCAACAGGGTTAGAACTGAATTATTTGATTCTCTGAGAGGACCATATAAGAGTTTATTGCTAGGAGACTTCAAAGGCTATGTTGATAATACAAGTGATATATACAGCTGGCAAGTGAAGAGGTAGCAGGAAATAGCAAGAAAAAAAGAAGCAACAGGGTAGCAATAGAAAATTACACCCTACATAAGTATAAGAAGGAAATGTGAGGATAATAGAATCATAGCTGGCCCAGGAGATCTGGATTCAAGACCTAGCTCTGCCATTAACCATTTATATGTGATTGTGGGCAAGTTCTTTAAGCTGTCCTAGTTTGCAGTTGCACTATCTACCTCATAAGTTTATATCATTTTGGGGGGGAGTTGTCATTTACACTTTATGATTTTACTGATCCATCCTGCATTCTAGTAACACCTATTCTGCTCAAAGCAGCTGAATTGGGTTAGACTAGCACTTCCCCCCACATCATCCAATTATTATTACTTTTTTGGATTTTGTTTAATTACTGGTATTGTGACAGAGTTATTTTATATTATTCTTCATTTCATATTCAACATAACGATAATCATAATAATTTCTCTTTTTCATCTTTTCATCTTCAGTGAATGTGCAAATGTATATATAATCAAGTTCTTAAGTTTTTTTTTTCTTAATCTCTCACAGCTCAGTTAATAATGCTTTATACAACAAATAGGCACACATATTTTACAGGATCATAGTTCTGAAACTTGAAAATATCTGAGAAGACATCTAATTCAACTCCTTTCTAATAAATGAGGAAATGAAGCCCAGGGAGGCTGAGAGTGATCCAAGAATCCATAAGCTTTTATTAAGCATATCAGACATTAAGAATTGAGGCTATATAAAAAAAGGTAAAAAGTCCCTTCTCTGAAAGACCTCAACATCTATTGGAGAGACAACATGCAAACAATGATGAACAAACAAGATTTCTATCCATTTTTCTATCTATCTGATAATCTGGAAACAGAGGGAAGGCACTAATATTAAGAGGAATCAGGAAAGGCTTCCTGTAGAAGGTGGGATTTTAGCTGGTTCCTGAAGCAAGCCAAGAGGGCAGAAAGTAGGAATGAGGAAGGAGAGAATTTCAGGTCTGACAGGATAATCAGCAAAAATATCCATTCAGGAAATGTAAAGATTGGAAAAATAGGGGAGAAGGACAAGTTATGAAGAGTTTTGAAGACCCACGAGAAAATTTTATACTCAATTCTAGAGTATAGAATTGGGAGCAATTAGAGGGGTGTGGATGTATGGATGTGTTTGTATGAAATGTTTAGTCCTGAATTTTAGAAAAATCTGAAAAAAAATGGATTAGATCAGGGAAAGATTTTTAAAATTATTTTATTTTCAGTTCATATAATAAAACAAGCATTTCCATAATACAGCATAATAAAAATATGATTGTGAATGAAATTACAAATCTACAATGTACAACTTTGTATTCTCTCCCACTATATAACAAACTTTTCTTTAATTTCTTCCCCCCTCCCCTTTTTTTGTTCCCTCCTTTCCTGTCCTAGAGATGGCCACCATTAGACACACACATACACATACATATAAAATATATGTAAAATTATTCTATATATCACTCTGTCAGTTCTTTCTCCGAATATCTTTCTTCATATATCCTTTATTTTTAATTTGTGTATTTATGGTAATCAAAATGACTTCGTTGTTAGTCATCCTCAAAATAATATTGCTCTTACTGTATACAATGTTCTCTTGATTCTCCTCAGTTTGCTCTTCATCATTTCATGCAAGTCTTTCCATAATCTTCTAAATTTCAATCCCTCTCTAAAAGTCTCTCCCTCCATCTCCCAGTTTTTCTCACTTCTCTAGATGTTCAGAAAACTTCCACACCCTTTCAGATGTGTTTTATGTTTCTTCTTCAACCCTGATAACAGTAAGATTCCAACATTATCAGCCCTCCACCCCCACCAATTTCTTTTACATCAGTTCGTCCTTTCATTTTTGTAATATAATTTATGTTTTATCTTTTCCCACCCAATTTAGAATCACCCCATTAAGTAATTAAATAATCCCAACCTTTCTTTCAAACTACCTTACTAATGATAACAGTTTTAAGAATATTGATAATATATGTTAAAGCATATATATGCATTCATATATAATACCTATATATATATATATATATATATATATATATATATATATGTGTGTGTATATGTATATATGTGTGTGTTAATAAGTAAATAATTTGACCTCAATGAGTGCCTTATAATCTTTAGTCTTCAAATGTTTTCCTTAAATATCTTTTAGATCTTTCACTTCAAATTTTCCATTGAGTTCTGGTTTTTTATTACAAATACATAAAAGTCTTTCAGTTCTTTAACTATCCTTTCCCCCCCCCAAGTTGGGATTATACTCAACTTTGGTGGTTAAATTATTCTTAGATAACAATGTCCGTTTTTTTGTTCTTTGAAATACATTTCAAGACATTTTATAATAGAAGTCTTGTGGAATCCTGACTTTTTCCATCATATTCAAGTTTTCTTTTTTTGTTGTTGTTGCTTGCTATATTATCTCCTTAACCTGGGAGTTTTGAAATTTGGTTATGACATTCCTGTAAGTTTTCCTTCTGGGATCTCTTTCAGGTAGCGAATGGTAAATTTTGTTTTATTTCTATTTTACCCTCTTGTTCTAGAACTTCAGGACAATTTTCCTTAATAATTTCTTATAATATTGCATTCATATTCTTTTTTATTATAACTTTCAGGTAGTCTAATAATTCTCATTTTGTCTCTTCTCAATCTGTTCTCTATACTAGTTATTTTTTCTAATAAGATTTCAGATTCTCTTTTTTTTCTTCTAGTTTTATCATTTCTTGATGTCTTATAATGCTGTTCAATTCTTCTTGCCTAAATTCTAGTTTTCAAGGAGTTATTTTCTTTCTTAAAATTTTGGACCTCTTTTTCCAGTTGGTTAACTTTCTTTTTATAAATTTCATGGCTTTTTTTTTTCTGGGTTTTTTTCCCCCTTCAATCTCTTTTATTTGATTTTTCAATTCCTTTTTAAGTTCTTCCAAGAAGTCTTTTTGGGATTGTGATCATTTGATGCTTCTCTTTGGGGTAGGAGTGGCTTTTTTTCCCACCTCATTATCTTCCTCTGAATATGAACTCATCTTCTTTTATGCCAAAGTAGCTATCTGTGGTTGGGTTCTTTTATCTTTGCTTATTCATTTTAATTTAATTTTATTTTTAGAAGCTTATTATTATAATTAGACTTTAATCCTGTGTTGTGGGTAACATTGCCCTAGGCCTGAGGTCCTCCTTACTATTATTTTCTGAATTCTGAATCTTAAAGGACCCATATTCTACTTGTGAAGCCTTGTTATAAATCATCGTCAGGGCTACAGCTCACTTTATTGCTCTATGTATTAAGATTTGGTCTCACTAAAACTGTTCCTCTTCTAGAAGAAGTCCCACAACACATCTAGTTTCCTTCCTCCAATGGAATAAAGATAACTTTTTTACTTATGATACTATTAGCTCCTAGTTTTTTTGTTTATTTGTTTTATTTCTTATCGATAAGCCATGGTTGTGATAACCTTTGTGAACTCTTTGGCATTTTCTGGGTTAGAGAGCAGTTGCATAATCTGTAACTTTTGGGTCATTTGTTTTCAGATTTAACATAAATTTGTAATGGACTCATCAGCACAGTTTTGTAATTATCATGTATTTGTTCACCAGCATATGAATAGGAGTAAAAGCAGTGGACAACGGGTAATTCATGCTGTCACTTGGTAGAACAGTATAAGCATTAGGAAGGAAAAGAAGGGCTACAGAATAGAGGATAGTATGGAATTGAATTGGTTCACTGTATGGAGTTTCTCTAGTGTAAAAGTAACAACTTAGAAAGGAATGAGGTAGGGAATCAAGAGATTAAGGAGTTCCCATAATGATGAGGTTGCAGCTCCATGGCAATAGATTGTGATCAATTGAGGCAACTTTAGAATTCATCAAGTGGTGTATTTATCAGTGATGGTAAGATCAAGTTTATGACTATTTTTGTGTATCATTGGGCTGAAGTAGAGGAATATGTCTTGTTAAATGAATAAATTGAAAATTTGTGTGGAAATACTGCAAATGCGGGGGCAGCTAGGTGGCACAGTGGATAGAGCAACAGCCTTGAATTCAGGAGGACCCGAGTTCAAATCTGATCTCAGACACTTAACACTTCCTAGCTGTGTGACCCTGGGCAAGTCACTTAACCCCAGCCTCAGGGAAAAAAAAAAAAAAAAGAAATACTGCAGGTGTATAATCTATATCAGATTTCTTGCTGTTTTGGTGGAGGAAAGTGGGGAGAGGGGAAGAAAGGAGAAAATTTAGGACAAAAAAAATCTTACAGAAATGAATGTTGAAAACTATCTTTACATGTATTTGGGAAGCTAAAATGCTATTAAGAAAAAAAAATGTAAGATTAGGGTGTTAGAGGGCATAACAATGTATATGATAATGTCTCACAGTATGAGAGCAAGAGTTGGAAAAAGAAAAGGATTTTAAGTCAGGCCCTCAAATTGTTAAAGAAAGGAGATTATTCCGATAATTAGTAGAAAACTACTGAGATCTTGATTGGATGGGAAATATGAATTGAGTGAACCTACAGAGAAAGAAAGGTTACTGAGCGATGGGGGTACAGGAAGAGTCTGTATCAGCAGAGAGCAATACAAGTTACTCACCATGACCAGTATGATTTCAGAGGTATGGATGAAAGTGAAACCAATGTGGGAAAGGGTGGCCTAACAATCTGTGTCATCAGAAAAAAAAGACAGATTTCAGTAAATTCAAGAAGATAGGAGGAACAAGAAAGCAAAAAATTAAGATAAGAACTAATTTATTGTCCATAGAGCAGGCATTCTAAAGAACACAGTGAAAGGGTGGGTAGTTTTAAAGTGGGATATTAGGAGGATTTAGTTGAAGGGGATGGAAATAAGAGAATAGTCAAGAGAAAAGGGTTTAAACCATGCCAACTAGATATTTAGAATCACTAGGATGAAAAGAGGGTATGATGGGATGGGAATTTATTGATCATTGTCAAATGTAAATTCAAGAGTGACTTTTAGAGATAAGTGAACCTAAAGAATTGGTGAAACACTCTTCAACAATTAGATGAACCAAATCAGCTCCAATAGAGCAATAATGAATTGAACCAGCTACACCCAGCTAAAGAACTCTGGGAGATGACTATGAACCACTACATAGAATTCCCAATCCCTTTATCTTTGTGTGCCTGCATTTTTTATTTCCTTCACAGGCTAATGGTGCACCATTTCAAAGTCCGATTCTTTTTGAACAGCAAAATAACTGTTTGGACATGTATACTAATATTGTATTTAGTATATACTTTAACATATTTAACATGTATTGGTCAAGCTGCTATCTGAAGGAGGAAGTGGGAGGAAGGAGGGGAAAAATTGGAACAAAAGGTAAAATTACCTCTGTATATAACTTGTAAATAAAAGCTATAATAAATTTTTTTAAATGAAAAAAAAATTAAAAGTATTTCCAAAAGCTTTTAAAATATTTCTTCAAAAAAAAAAATTGGTGAAACAACTGAGAGGGTATAGAGAGAAAAGGAGAGAATCCAAGAAAGACACACATTAGATATGGAGGTATAAGATGGAAAAAAACTCAAAATAAGTCATTATTTAAGTGAATTTCTTTTAAATGGTCTTTCCCCCCTATCAATTATTCTCTGAATGTAATTCTTATGAAAAGAGGAAGGAAGAAAAATAATTTACTCTGAAAAATGTATCTCAAAGTAAATGTACTATTTCAGACCATGTAAGAAGTATTTTCTTTCAGCCCTCCTTTGCTATTTAATTACAGCATGGAAGTGATCCTGGGTTCTCAGAGTATATGCCAGTGAAACTTAACTTTGCTTACACTGTCACACTGGAAAAATTTCAATCATAGCCTAGCAATAGACTATATGTGTGTTACACATGAGGACCAGGATATGTGTCACATGAGGACCAGGATAACTAAATTCAACAATTTGATCACTAGAAAGCTGTCAATGGGAGTCAAAAAAAAATTTTTTTTGGGGGGGTAGCAAAATAGCAGTTTATGAAATCATCTTCTAGGGCATGGAGAGGTTAAAATATTTATCAAAGGAAAGAAAACCCACATGGATAATATTTCAGATCCTTAAATTCAGAAGTGTTGTATATATTGTAGTTCTTCTCAAAAAGGTATATTTAATTATAAAGGGTTAAAGAGGGGCAGCTAGGTGCTACAATGGGCCCAGTATTGGTCTGGAGTTAGGAAGACTCATTTTTGTGATACTAGCCATGTGATGCTGGATAAATCACTTAATCCTGTTTGCTTCAGTAAATGAGTGCAATATCATATGACAGGCATGAGCCTACTTTTGCTATTTGTCCTTTGGTTTTGAGATGGACAAATGACATCAAAGAGTGAGGCAGAATTGCACAAAATATTAATTTTACTCTCTCCTCATGTCCTTGGAGTTCAGTAACAAAAGTCAACATTGCAAGTGACCCAGGATATCTCCTAGATCTGCTATCAAATGACTAAATGGCTATCAGAAAAGATTTATCCATCTGATTGTTGGAGTTGTGAACTGATCCAACCATTATGGAAATCAATTTGGATCTATCCCCAAAGGACAACCAAACTGTTTGAGCTTTGATCCAATAGTGTCACTACTAGGTCTATGTCTCAAAGAGATCATAAAAAAATGACCTTGTGAAAAAAAATATTTACAGCAACCCTTTCTGAGGTGGCAAAATATTGGAAATTGAAGAGATACCTCTCAATTAGGGAATAGTTGAATAAGCTGTGGTATAAAAATGTAATAGAATACTATTTATTGTGCAATAAAAAATGATAAACAGGCAGATTTCAGAAAGACCTGGAAAGACTTGTGTAAATTGATACAAATGAGAAGAACTAGGAAAACATTGTACTCAGTATCAGCAACATTGTGTGATGATCAACTATTATGCAGCTCCTCTGAGTAATGCAATTATGCAAGATAAGCACAAAGGATTCACAAAGGAATACTATCTACATGAAGATAAAGGACTGACGGAGTCTGAATGCAGATCAAAGCATATTCTTTCACTTATGTTATTCTTTTTCATGGTTTTCCCTTTTTGATGTTTCTTCTTTTACAACTGTGACTAGTAAGGAAATGTGTTTTACAAGATAATATATATGTTAATTATGTCAAATTGCCTACTTCTCTAACTCTTTCCAGGTTCTTATTCATTTGTCTTTGTCTCCCAATCATTAGCACAGTGTGGGCACTTGCTTCACAAATCTTCTTGTCTTCCCTGCTCCTTACTAGAATTTCAGTGTAAAATTTGAAGCTTGGGGAGCAATTTGAAAACCAGGAGCTATGAATTTAGACATTATTGCTTTAGAAAAAGAGAGACTATTAGGCAATAAACACAAGGATTCATAGTATCTCAAATTCATAGTATCCTAAACATATATTCTTTAATGTAGAGGAAGAGTCTCACAGTCAAAAGCACAGGGCTCTTGGAGGTGAATGTAGAGTTTAAAAAAAAAAAATCTGGCTGAAGAAACAGTGGGTTAAATAAGAAAGAATAGGAATCTTTGGAGAATAAAGTGTTCTTCATCTCCCTTCAATGAATTCACCTATTTTCCCCCTCTTTCTGTAGATCCTATTTCACCCTCTAAAATACTTTGCTTAGAATTCATATCCAGATTCAGATATTTACTAGCTATGTAATCCTAGGCAAATAACTTAACTGTCTGTCAGTTTCCTCGTCTGTAAAATGGGGTCAATTATAGATAGTTTCTATCTTCCATGGTTGTTGTGAATCTTATAACATTATGTAAACACTAGTTACCTTTATCTTTGAGATTATATTTGTGCCCAAAATATTTCTTTTCAGATTGTATACATTGTAGTTAACAACCAACAACAACAAAAAAATTTGTTTAGACTTTAGTAACTCTTTTGCAGATATACTCTTTAGACAAGTTAAGTGATAACCCACAATCCCTCAGTATGCACTAGAGACAGAATCTGAACCCAGCTTTTTCAGAACTAGATCTCTAAAACATATCACACAGCCTCTACTGAGCCAATCACCTAACATTTATTAATTCCTACCATGTGTCAGGCACAGGGAAAGTGCTGGGAATACAAAAAAGCTTTAAAAAAGAAGTTCCTTCCCTCAGGTGACTTATGGTCTTGAAGAAGGGACCCCGAAACTCTAAAAATCCTTCAACTCTGCCTTAGTGAGGGATGCCACCTGAGGGAAAGCAAACAAGACAGTTTCATTCTGTTATCTAGCAAAAGGAATTCCAGTCCTATTGAATTGAAGAAACTCATTGAATTCTATTCAAATTCTAGCTCAAGCTGAAACCCAGCTTGTAGATGAGCCAACTTGGGACTCTACCCACTAGCCCCCTTCAGTTTGTAGCCAAAGCTCCTATTATAAAAGAGACAATCTAAAATCCTCTCTTTGCAGAGGTTCCAAACATTCCATGCTATGCCATGATAGGCTAGGCTATGCTATGCTATGCCAAGGAGCCTCTGCCCAGTGGATAATATTCTTTTCCAGTGCTACCCTCTCTTTATCCTCACCTATTTCCCTAACCAGACTTTATGCCTCTCTGTCAGAATTTCTAACCTTACTTTCCAATTCCTATAATAAATCTCTTTTATCAATCTAGGTTTTGGTGTTTGTAAATTTCTTTACAGAGAATCTCTGCATGCCAAAAGGGAGTTCCCCAAAACTCCCTACCCTTGTGCTGAATCCCAAGAGGGTGTAAAGGAGCCAGACCTCTCCATTTGATTCCCTGAACCCCAAACCTGCCATTAGACCTTATCATTTAGCTCCCTGAACACCAGAAACCCTAATATCATTTTGGTTCCCTAAATCAAGACCTTATCATTTGGTTCCCTACTAAAGGGAACCCCAAAACCTAAACCTCATCAGTCTGAGCAATAAAAGATAAAAGCAGCAAAGTTGTGAAATATTTATTGAATGACACATATTAATGTTTAGAATCCTATTTTTAATTATACAGCAGAATGATATTTTTATTTTATGTGCTGGTATTCCTTTGATTCTGGAAAGATTTTTATAGTTGGATCATGATGAATATGAATAATAAATTCCCTAATGTAGGTACATTATTTGAATTTGCATTATATGCTCCCATTGATTTGGAACCAATTGTCATTTGTTGTTGTTCAGTCTTATTTGAGTCTTTGGGATCTTATTTGGGAATTTCTTGGCAAAGATACTACAGTGATTTGCTATTTTCTCATTTTATATATAAGGAAACTGAGGCAAACAGGATTATTGACTTGCCCAGGGTCACACAACTAGTATGTACCTGAGGCCACATTTGAATTCAGGGAGAAAATAGCTGCCCCATTAATTGTCATATTTTATATAATTATAACTTCCAACAGGATAAACTCAAATACATGTGACTGATGAGAGTTGAGGTCCCTTTAAGATTCCTTTCTGATTCCCAACCTCCCCCCACCTCCATGGCTGAAGAAGCTAGGATCTTTGATTCACAAATACTGGTCAAAAAGCACCCTTTTGAATATCTGGGCTTTCCCAGCCCCCACTGGATCTGAGCTAACTTGGGCTTTCCCAATCCCCCACTATCTGCTCAGGTTTCCCCAACCCCCCAAAACAGCTTCTTCCTTATCTAAAAACCCATTGAATTCTATTCAATGCTAACCCTGGCCAAAACCAGCTAGGAGCCTGGGACTTCACCCACCTTCAAGATTATAAAAGGGGAACCTTGGAAGTCCACTCTTTGCAGGAGCCTAAACATGGCATTCTTATGTCAGCCATGCCAAGGGTTCCTGTCTGCCTGGTGACCAGCTCTGGCCCTGGCATCTTTCTACCTTTACTCTTACTTCCAAACCCCTACAATAAACCTTTTTTTTTTTTTTTTTTTTTTTAATCAATCTAGGTTTTCGGCCCTGTAAATTCCTTAACATGGGACTCTGCGCCATCACTAGACTGCATTTAACTATGTATCCTTGTGCCAAACCAAAAGGGGTTCCCCTTTCCTAACTCTCATCATTCATTTTTAGGAGATTCATTACTTGTAATAATTGGGATTTTTATTAATCATCAAAATAAAGTTTTTAAAGATGATTGGATTTTTACTAAAAAAAAAAAAAAAAACTTCATAAAAATCATAAAAAAGCAATGAATGAGAAACTTTTCTTACATTTATGAGAGAAAGTAGGTGTTGATTAATAAAACCATAAGCATAAATTGAAAATATAATCTATAACCTTTCAATTAATATATCTTGGAAAACAAACAAAATTCCTGGTAGTTTTGTTTAAAAGAGTATTTATTTTGACAAATGGTTGTGAAAATCAGTGAGATGCTTATTCTAATAAATTCTGTTTTTAAACATGGATTGCATTGGGTTTTTATGGCTGTAAAAATGATGATAAAATGACTTGTGCAGTTTCTCAAGTACATCTACAATCTCATCAACATTTTTAATCTGCCTGCTCTGCCAAAAAAAAAAAAAATAGATAAGAGAAATTCAATTGTTTTTCATTGTTTCTTATTTATTATTGATTAAAACTGCTCCATTGTAGGGAAGACTTGTATGAATTGGCACAAAGTGAAGTGAGCAGAATGAAGAGAACTTTTTGTATAACAACAAACATCTTTGAAAGAACAAAGAACTCAGGCCAGAGAAACTGATGCTAAAGGATACTAACCCACCTTCTGATACAATTTACTCAAAATACAGAATGAGACATACATTTTTGGACATGGCCAATCTGGAAATGTTTGACTATGCATGTTGGTTACAAAGGATTTGTTTTTGTTTTTTTCTCATTCCCAGTTTGGAGAGAGAGGTGGAGGAGAGTAAATAGATTTTTGTTAATTGGAAAAAAAAAGTTTTAAACACTCAGATTATGTGATAATCAACTATAATGATCAAACTGTGATAGACTTGGCTCTTTTCAACAATGAGGTGATTCAAGGACTTCCAATAGACATGTCATGGAAGGAGCCATCAACCTCTAGAGAAAGAAATATGTAGATTTTTTGTTGTTGTTGTTTTGTTATTGTTTGCTTGGTGGATTTTTTCCCCTCTTTCTGGTGTGTGTGTGTATGTGGGTTGTTTTTTTTTTTTACCTTTTGATTAAATTTTTCTTATGCAACATGATAAACATGGAAGTGTTTAGAAGAATTGCACATCTTTAACCTATACTGGATTGTTTGCTGTCTTGGGGAGGGAAGAGATAGAGGGAAAATAATATGGAGTATAAGGTTTTGCAAAGGTAAATATTGAAAACTGTCTTTGCATGTATTTGGGAAAATAAAATACTATTAAAACAGAGGAGAAAAAAAGAACTTGCTCTGTATAAATAAGTAGGTAAATAACAGTTAAGTTGGCTTTAGTGACTGTTTGCTATATCCAGTGGTAAACAAATGGCCTAGAACCAAGTTTTGACTATTTCATTACCAATCACAGGCATGACCCCAGATGGGAAGATTTTTGTCTTTCAACACAATCCTGTTTAGTAATCCTTCTACCCTAAGAACACGCATTACTATCACTACCAACATACCCAAAAGCAAAGAAAGACCCATAGCTAGAAGTAAAAGGTAACTCCTTTTTTCCCCCTAAGACAATTGGGGTTAAGTGACTTGCCTAGGAAGTGATAAGTATCTGAGACCAGATTTGAACTTGGGTCCTCCTGACTTCAGGGCTGCTGCTCTGCTAGCTGCTTTTGGGGTATGATTTGAGTGATATCAGCTCTTAATATTCATCTCATTAATAGATCAGAGAAATAGGGAAGGAACATTGTCTCAAGATTATAACTAAAATTTTATTAGCACATTCATTAAGATGAGTTTTTCAGAACTTGAAGGAATGAAATATAGGACATACAATGGTTCCTTGGTGGTAACTGTCATATATTCTAGTGAATGGTTAAGCAAAAGGACCTCAGACCAGAGAAAATAGAGCTAGAGTGAATTGGCATCTTAAGAAAGAGAATGAGAGAATGAGAGATCAAGGGAGGAATTGAAAAAAATTTTTCATTATTTTACAAATTTGCTGAAAGTAAGCTTCATTTTGCTGCATATCTCAAATGTTTCTTTCATCTAATAGATGAATATTACTAATAGGTAATAGAGTTGTTTAATTGCCTAAGCCATAACCCAAGAAAAAGTTCTCCTTCCTACCTCAAATCTTACAGTCACAGTGAATTTGAGGCCCATCCAAACTGACTGCAATCAGAAGAATTAGATTTCAATTAAATGCAGATGCATAAGTGATAACAGGGATTGAGAGAGGAAGGAAGATGTCAATTAAGGTAGAGCTGAGTCTTTTAAAGGTCCTTTGGGTTCACAGGCAACATGATATAGTTAATGAAATATTAGACAAGAAGGCCTGTGTTCAAATCCTAATTATATATTTCTGGATAATTTCCTTATTTAAACTTCTTTGAGCTTCAATCTGTAAAATGGAAATTATGGAACCTCATTCACAGGGCTTTTGTAAAGATCAAGTGAAATTGTGTTTAGAAAGTACTTTGAAAATCTCAGTGTGTGATATAAATGTAAGCTATTATTACTGGAATTAAGAAAAAGCTAAATTTACATGTTATTTGTGAAGATATTAACATTAATATTACAAATATTATAGTTATTAAGAAAAAAAAGTTGCTTGAAAAGGAAGGCTCCTTGAGGAAGGAAACAAGTCACCAAGAGCTTGTGGTTTGAGAAAGAATCAATAGCTTGACTGGGAAGGAACATGACAACAAGAATTACCTGGAAGTCACAGGGATAATGATTTAAACCTGTGCTAACTCCATAACATGAGACTGCATATTTGTAACTTTCTTCAGCTGTGTCCAAGTGCCCTCACACTGCAGTAAAAATAGTCATGCACTTGAATAGTTTGAGTGAGTTGTACTTCAGTAAAGGATAGAGTAAAACAGGAAGTCAGGAAGATGCCATCAGAGAAGAGAAGTGAGAGGAAGGCCATTCATCCCAGGCTCCTATTTGGAGATAATTATTGGGGTGTTCTGTGTCATTACTTAAAGAATAGACAGAGGCAAAAAACAGAAGAGGAGACACATAATAAGTGCTTAAAAATTCAGACTCTTCTTTTCCCCACCTCCCCTAGCAATTACACAGAGAAGTCAGCAATCCCATCCAAGTTGGCATGAACTCAAGTGGAGATGGACACTGCTTCCCTGCTGAGTCAGGACAGGTGGCCAAAAATAAGCCAGCAGGTGGCAGTAACCTCAGTTCTGATAGACTGACTGAAGGTCAGACCTCAGGTTTTACCATAACTCGGAATTGCAAGGCTTGTGCAAGAGTTTAGTAACAGGCTCCTGTAAGTGTGTTATAAAGAAGAAAACCTGGAATGAGGCAAGACATGCTTGAACAAAGCAGGTGGATCATGTGGGTGATGAGACAGATAAAAAGTAGATAACTAGGAGTTAAAGACTGGGCAAAGCAAAGATCACACATGTTGGGGCAACTCTTCATAGTAAGTGCTAAGTTATCAGAGACCACCCCTGAAGTGTTAACCTTTTAGAAGATATCTTGGGTTTTCTGGGAAGACTCACCAGTTAGGAAGGCTCCATTAGCACAGAACTTACTGCCAGAGTCCTCTGAAATGAAAGGTGTGTCTTTAGAGCAGACAAACCTGAGGACTTAGGGCAATTCATTTCTCAGGGAGTGTAACTAAAATGTCTTGAATAGGGATTGTGAGGTGCCAACAAGAAGAAAACAAGAAGGAAGGATGGTCTGAGAGAATGATGGCTAGACAAACAGAAATTAGGAAGTGGGATGGAGACATAGGTTAGAGAAGTTGGAAATAGGTAGGACTTTACAAAGCTGGCTGGTAAGAAAAGTATGGAGATGAAGCCAACTGAGGAAAAACATGGGGACACAATCCCAGTCCATCTTGAAGCAGGTGATAGATACTTGTCATATCTTGGTTTACAAGGATATATGTCTATATAATATTTTATATACTACACTAATAATATATGACATTATATAAATTATAATAATACATTAATACAAGCCTTTACTGACAAGATAGTCTCAGTATTCAAGGTATCTGGTTATCTTTTTTTCCTCCTCCAGACTTAAGATTTTATTGGTATGGGAAACTCTGAATGAGTAAATATCTTCTGCCAATGTAGGTGGTCCCTGCTCTGAAATTGATAGTCTTACAACAAAGTTTCTTAGAAACATTTTTGTGTCATAAACTTTTTTGGTGGTCTGATAGATTCCTTTTCAGAATAATGTTTTTAAATGAATAAAATAAAACATTGAAATACAATTATCAATATAGATGTGTGTGAGGGTGTAAACAAGCTTAGGTTAACAATCCCCCAACTTCCCCCCACCACCACTAATAGCGAGTAGCTTGAATCTCTAAGAGATTAAGTGCTTTGCCCAGGCTTGCATAGGAGATATGTCAGAGGCAAGACAGCTTTTCTAACTCAGAGGCAAGCTATGCCACACTCTATCACATAGTCTCCTTAACCATGTAGCATTGAGATTCAGCTGGTTTTCAGCAAAACAGAAATTCTTAAGTCTGATATTATGTGACCCTGTGATTGGGGATGCTGATCGGGCATATAACGACAAGAATGAAACTCTGTCTGCCCCTAAGTAGTTTACCTTTTCTTGGCAAATGGGGGAAGGTATAGCCCACCATTTGCATTGGAATTCTAGTTCTTTGAGGGCAGAAACCATGTTTTTGCATTTCTTTGTATACATAAAATTTAGTAAATGTTTAAGAAATGTTTGTTGATTGTTTTATATATATATATGTGTGTGTGTGTGTGTGTTTATATATATATATATATATATATATATATATATATATAGAGAGAGAGAGAGAGAGAGAGAGAGAGAGAGAGAGAGAGAGAGAGAGTATATATAGCATAAATGCAATGTAATATGGGGAAAGATCATAGTAACATCAGGAAAATTAGAAAGTTTCATGTAGAAGATAGTTGAACTTGATGAGGTTAATGAGTCAGAGAACTAAAATACAATGAGGTGAAGTCTAGTTTTGGGGGTTCCCAGTATGGGAACCAAAAATATAATGAGGTTTGGGTTTTGGGGTTCCCTTTAGTAGGGAACCAAATGATAAGGTCTAGATTTAGGGAACCAAAATGAGATTAGGGTTTATGGTGATCAGGGAGTTAAATGATAAGGTCTAGTGGCAGCTTTAGGGTTCAGGGAACCAAATGGAGAGGTTTAAATCCCCTTGGGATTTGGCGCAAAGATAGGAGTTTTGGGGAACCCTCTTCTGGTGGTACAGAGATTCTCTGTAAAGGAATTTACAAACCCAAAAACCTTGATTGATAAAAGGTTTATTATAGCGATTGGGAAGTAAGATTAGGAATCCTGACAGAGAGGCATAAGGGAAATAGGTGAGGATAAAGAGAGGATAGCATTGGAAAAGAATATTATTCCAGTGGGTAGAGGCTTCCTTGGCATAGCATGGCATAGCCTAGCATGGTATAGAATGGCATGTTTAGAATCTTTGCAAAGAGAGGATTGTAGATTGGCTCTTTTATAATAGGAGTTTTGGCTACAAGCTGAAGGGGGCTTGTGGGTGGAGTCCCAAGTTGGCCCATCTACAAAATGGGTTTCAGCTTGAGCTGGAATTTGAATAGAATAGAAGATTTTTAATTGAATAGGGTTGGAATTCTTTTGCTCAGGAGTGAACCAACCCCACCTAGAAAACAGAATGAAACTGTTTCTCTTATTTCCCTTGGGTGGGGTCCCTCGCTGAGGCATATTTTCTGCTTTAAGGATTTTTAAAGTTTTGGGGTCCCTTCTTCAAACTGACTCTTGATTTTAATAAATAATTCTAAAAAGTAGTGAAAGAAAGGAAGGAAGTATATTACAGATATAGGGAATAACCAGTATAGGGTTCCATTATTCCAATGTGTTTTAGTTTTTTAAACCTATTTGTGTAATAAATTTAGTTAAATTTTCCCTGAGGCTATATTGGTCTAATCATGTAATTTTTATGATTTTTGTTATTAATATGATCTATTATGCTTAAAGTTTTCCCAGTGCTAAATCATCCCATGCATTTGCAGCATAAACTCAACCTTGTCATAGTGAATAATCTTTAAATATGTTATAGCAGTCTCTGCTGATATTTTATTCAATATTTTGAATCAATATTTATCTCTTCCTGCCTTAGATATCAGAAGTATATTTGTCTTAGGGAAGATCTTAGGTGAATGAGTATGCAGAGACAAAATTGATCAGGTTACAAAATTTTGAATTTAAAAACATCAGAAGAGCCATAAGAGGTCCCAAATGAAGTCAATAGAAAATGGAATCAATAGCAACTGACGTCAGTAGAAAAGTCCACTGACACTGGTAGCAGTGACTTATGACAAAGGAAACACCTGTAAATAGATACGAAAACCTAGTCACCTGAGAACATCAGCAGCTTTGGTAACCTGAGGTCTTAGAGAAGCACTGCCTAGGATCTCTACAAAGGGATTTATGTAGTCCAGAAGGAAGTATGGGGGAGAGAGAGGAAAGAGAGACTCAATGAAAGGAGAAAAGCACTTCCTGGTAGAAATCAGGAGGCATCCCTTGACACATCCTTTCTATATGTAAACCTTATTACTATTGTACTATCTCTGGGGAATATGTTCCAATGTGGGAGAGAACTATTTTGTAACTATCTTGTTATACTTTCTCAGTAAAGTTCTTTACTAAAAGCTAACTATTCTCCTACTGGTTTATTGATCATGGGGAACACATAACAAGAGAGCTTTGGGGCTACAGTGTTAGAAACTCCAACTCAGTCAGGAACCCTGAGGATATGATAGGGGTTGAGGTCCTTTTAAGATTCCTTTCTGATTACCCAATCCCCATGGCTGACCTTGATTCACAAATCCTGGTCAAAAAGCACCCTTTTGAATATCTGGGCCCAGCCCCCACTATCTACTCAGCTTCCCCCAGCCCCCACTGGATCTGAGCTAACTGAAAAGCCTGCCAAGAACTTGGGGTACCGCCCACAATCTCCTTTTAGGTATAAAAGGCCCAAACTGGAGCTCTCTCTTTGCAGGAGCCCTTCCCCCCAACACATGGTATCCTTCCGGCCATGTAAGGGTTCCTGCTCGCCCAGTGGCCACCTCTGAGCTTTACTTCCAAATTCCTACAATAAACCTTTAAATCAATCTAGGTTTTTGGGCCTGTAAATTCATTTATAAGGACACTGCGCCTCATGGGATCTTTGGTCCAACAAACGGGGTTCCCCCTTTCTTTTCTCTTATCATTTGGTGGCCTACATACGGGGACTCTGAAAATTGTTACCCCCAAAACTAACCTTAACCTTTTTAGGTTTCTCAGAACCAATCTTCATCCTTAGCAGTTCGAGCAGCTTCCGGGAAGAATATATGTGTTCCTACCCTTGTTTCACTCTATCTCTAAAACATAGGGCACCCAGACCAGGTTTGGGCTGCGAGCAAAAGTCTCCCATGGAGACTACTTGCTTTTCAGGCAAAAAAAGTCCTCTTTTTGTCTTACTCTCTGTCTCTAAAGGCTGCTTCTAGAGACAAAAGACCTTCTTTTCCAAGGCATTTCTAATCCCTTTATCTCGACATAAAAGCCTACCCTCAGCAGGGCTACCGAGACACAGGAGAGAAAGTGTCTCTTCTTCACCCCTCCCCCCACCATGTGGCCGTTCATTCTGAGGACCCCATCGCTCTCGGGGGTCCCAGGCCAGCAGTCTCCTTGATCTCTCCTGGGGGAGAAATCTGTGTTTGAGCCTCTCTGGAACTCCACCGTAATGGTAGCCACAAGGAGGAAAAAGTCTGGATCGGGGTGAACTTGAACTTGGAGATGTATCTTTACCTGACTGCATGAGCCTTCACCTTCACCACCAGAGAAGCACTGGGTAAGATAACATCTCTTCCTTCCCCCATCCTCTCTCTTTTCCAACCTCTCCCATGTGGCTTAACCTGCCATTTAAATTCTCCCATCCTGTCCCCTTCTTGGGGTACAGTGGGGGAGATCTGGGGACTCTTCAAGATCTCTAGAAAAGTCTCCTATTCACTTTTAAAAGGTGCTCTGCTGCAACTCTGAACATCCCTCCCATAGCTTCTATTTGACTCTTAAAGGAGCCGAGCTTCCAGCCCTCTCAGAGAACTAGCTTATCCCATTCATTTTAAAACGGGACTCAGTTTCTCTGATTTAGTCATCCTGCATTAGAACATGCTCTCTAGGCTGGATATAAGATTTTAAAACCGCCCTTTTTTTTCTAAGCCTCAGGGCATACTTACCTGCTCTCAGACAGAGAAATTAAACTGCTCAAGCCTTTCCCTGTCTCAGTAGCTCCTAGCACACTCTCTTATTTTTCTCGATTGGCATTCTATGCCCCTGCTAATAATTAAAAGATTCCCTTTCTAGTTCTAGTCCCGGCCAGTCTAGAACTTCAGAAAGGAGATCTTTGTAATTTTGGCTGGGGAACAAAATTCTGAATCAAGGCAAATTAATTGTTAAGAGAGTGAGAATAATTTCTTTTACCTTTTTTCTCTCATCTCCTGACTGCAGGCAGGCAGATGTGAATTAAAAGAGAGATTGAAATTATTTTAAAACACTCCTTAACTACTTTTAATGTGGCGCCTCTCTAGAATCTTTCTCTGTTCTGGTGTGCAACAATTCTCTTTTTTACTGCCTCAGTCTCCTTAAGCTGATCTCTTTCTTGCTTCAACTTCTGGCATTTCAGTCCAGGAAAACCCAGGGATATAGAATATGAATAGATTCTCCCTAAAGCTGCCATTTAGAGAATGGCTAAATTAACACCTGAATTCTATGTAGAATTCCAATCTCTCTCTACTTGCCCAACCCCCAACTTTCTTTTCAGGAGTTGCTATAACTGACTACTGCTCTGTATGAAAAAAAAAAACTGTTTGACTATTGCTGTTTCAGGAAATTTACTGGTCTGTTATTCATGATCTGATAATTTCTGTAAACAGGGGAGGAAGGTAACTGATTTCAGCTGGTCAGGAAATTGGGAAAAATTGATGTATTATTTCATTAAGCTTAGGCTGAATTGGAAATTATTTTACTCTTTGCTTAAAATTTGCTATACTATGATTTGCTGAATTATGTTTTAACTTTGAAATCCCTTATTCAGTCTTTGGGATTATTCTTTAGAAACAATCAAAAATCAGACACCTGTCCAAGGACTGGCAGCCTCTCTGATCTGTTTCTCCCCTCCTGTTACCCCAGTTCCTTATTATTTTAGCATTTCAATAGGACTCTAATGGTTTGGGGTGGCCTGTCTTGGTCTAATTGCATAATTTGCTCGGAAATCTGTCCTGCCCCAGAGAGAAAAAAAGAATGAAGTTCTCAACTCCATTTTCTCTTTCTCTCTCTTGGAGCCCCTGACTTGGGGTGCCCTCTTAGGGCAGCAGGACTGCCTTGAGCACTGATACACAGCAGAGGCTGAGTTAAATGCATAAATGACCACAGACCTAAAGATTGTCCATCTCTGGCTGAGATGCCCCCCAACTCCAGAGATTTGAACAGGGAGGCTCATGTGTCTCTCTGAATAAGGAGTGCTGTTTGATGCTAATGATTCTAGGGTTATCAGGGAGAAACTGGTCTTTGCTACAAGACCTTGCATTTTCTAGTTTTAGTCTGGTTTGTTTTATTGTCCTGACTCAGTTTCCCTAATTATCCTGACTCAGTCCTGCCTCAGTTTCCCTGCCTCTTAGTTCTGCAAAACCTACCCCTGCCTCTTTATCAGAATACTTGATAAGATCATATGTTTCAGAATAGCAGAATATCTCTCCTATCCCAATTACTGGAATCTCTTATCAAGATGCTGTCTCCCCCTGATTATGTCATCTCTCTCAAGACCTACTCCAATATTGCTCTTGCCTCTATTTTAGTCTTCCTGATTTACTGTTCATGAGGTAACACAAACCCCCCACACTATCGGCGAGGTGGACAGCTCAATTTCCTGGGACTTGATTGACACTGTCTGGAGCTCCACGCTCAAGCCAAGCATTGCTCATTGAGACGTCATGGCATAGCTCTGGTGAAATAGAGACAAAAATTAAAAGTTTTTGTTGTATCTGTCTCTCTCTTAGGGACACCTAAAGGGAATGAAGGCTATAGAGTTGGGGCCTGGTTACTGCCTCTCAATAAACTCCACTGAACAGATTAACTAATCTATCTCCACCCACCTTGACAGGCTGTTAGGACACACCCACCAAAGCTAGTCCCTTTGAAGCAAACAAGGTTGGGAAAGAGTAATAATCAAACTTAGCCTAAGTTTCTGTGAATGTCATCCATACTTCGGTAGGCTTGATTTCTAAAAGTTCAACTGCTAACTTCTTGAATTCTCTTATGTGGAATTAGACATTCTGTATATGATTGTATTTGCATTGGATATTTTAAAAGCATACTGATTTGTATGAATAATGTTCACTTATGAAACATCTACTTGGATATGAACTTATTGGAACAAATTTCTTACTGTTATCAATATAAGGTTATGATAAATATTTCTTTAGAATTTATGTTCTTGCATTTTTTCCTTCTGTAACCGATTTCTAAGATCAGAGCAATAGTCAATAGAAATTGTTAATGCAATTCAATTATGTCATATCTTGCTGTTTCTAGACTGATTATATGTAATCATTGTATCCTAAATGCTTGGCCAAATAAGTATTTAGCCTGCTCATCTGTCTGCTACTGGACAATTAATAGAGATCTGTAAGACCAAACTGATTTCTAACACCTATTGTTTTATCTAGTTAACCTGAGATTCTCAGTTCTCTTCTCAGGGCAACTCCTGCCTCCAGACACTCAGAAAGAAGCAGAAATGCTCTTTTAATGCAAAACTCTTCTAGACTTAAGCCTTAGAAGACCCCAGTCTCTGCCCTGAATTTGAGCAGGAGGAGCTGCCTTCTCACCACTACAGCAAACACCACAAGGGTTGACCTGGCCCCCCAGCGTCCTGCTTCCTGGTAGGAATTTGAGGTCTGGCCCTGTTCCCTTTTATCTCAGGACAGCCTGAGGGGCCAGTAAGCTGGGTAGGCTATGCTGATACTGTGTACCCTCTCTGACTCCTTTCACCCCTCCCCCATAAAGAGTGGGGAAAGTAGGAAGTAAAAGATTCAGGATCTTTGCTTATTGAATAACCAACTCTCTTCAAGAAAAACAGCAGTTTTTCCAACATTTCCAAGACCTTAAACTGCATTCTTATCTTGATCTGCAGCCCTGACAACTGGGGATATACCCATCCCTAGACCCTGCCTTACAGAAGAGTAGTAATTCATTAAATCTGCTAAATATCAAGGCCTCTTGCCTCCCCTGACTTCTGAATCCACACCCTTTAATCCCAACCCCAGGAGAAATTAGCTTTCCTGGAAATTAAGGGTGAAAGAGCTAGGCTACAAATAATCTTTTCTCTCAGCATTTTCTCCTATTTCTCTTTGATAGTTAGATGGGCCATTAGCTAAAGGCCCTATTCTCCTGAATGTCACCATCTCCACCCTGGATGACACCCCACTTTTAATCTGTTCCTGAGATCTGTTTTCTCTAGGCTTCATACTTTGGATTCTCAGCTGGCCTTCAGCCTGGAGAACATTGACTGGGAACAACTGACTGGGGACAACTGACCAGGACACTTCCTTGATGCTGTGCTTCCATCCCCCACACCTCACGCCTCATCTCCTGGCATGAAACCCCAAATCTCTACGACCCTTGTCAGCTTGAAGCAGTTAAGAGGAGATCGATGCCCCTTTTCCCACATGCATCTGGAGGCGATGGTTTGAGGGGGGAACAAGACGAGGGGACCCTGCTACTCTGAAGATCTTTGGAGAAAATCTTCAACCTTGCCTTAAATGAAGGACACTGCCCCAAATTTTTTTCTTAAATGAATTTAAGTCTCAACTGTTTAAGGGGGAAAATGATAGGGGTTGAGGTTCCTTTAAGATTCCTTTCTGATTGCCCAACCCCCAAGGCTGACCTTGATTCACAAATCCTACTCAGAAAGCACCCTTTTGAATATCTGGGCCCAGCCCCCACTATCTACTCAGCTTCCTCCAGCCCCCACCAGATCTAAGCTAACTGAAAAGCCTTCCAAGAATTTGGGGTACCGCCCACAATCTCCTTTTAGGTATAAAAGGCCCAAACTGGAGCTCTCTCTTTGCAGGAGCCCTTCCCTCCAACACATGGTATCCTTCTGGCCATGTAAGGGTTCCTGCTCGCCCATCGGGCCACCTCTGGCCCTGGCGTCTTTCTAACTAAACTTTACTTCCAAATTCCTACAATAAACCTTTTCTTTATCAATCTAGGTTTTCGGGCCTGTAAATTCATTTACAGGGGACACTGTGCCTCATGGGATCTTTGTGCAAACAAACGGGGTTCCCCCTTTCCTTTCTTTCATCAGATAGAAATAGTCATACTTTGGGGACCCAATCTGTGAGTTTAAGTGTGAGCTGAGAGAAATGAGCCCAGAGTGGGTGATAATGGGAGACTGCTTAAAAGCTATTTCATGTTTACCTCTGACCCATATGCTTGTACAACTCATGAATCTAGATCTCTAGGCATCATTTGAACTTTAGCTAAAGAACAGCTTTGTAGTGGTGATTTTCTCAGAAGCATGGCATTTACAGAAATCACTTCCCACTGGCATTGATATTAAAACTCTCTAAGTATGGAGCTCACAAGTGTGATGCTAAAATTGGAAACATCCTTTTCAGAAACACTTTTCATTCACCTGTGCTCAGCAATAGAAAGAATAAGACAGAAGAGGCAGCTAGAGACTTGAACTGCAGTGTCAGGTTTCCCTTGGCAAGTACTTATTTTTGCTGCCATGTGCATGTAGCTGTTATAATTGTTGTTAGAGTGGGAGAAGGGAGAGAAATCACCTTCACCTATGCCCAGAAGTCTGAGAGCAAGTTGCTATTGATTAAAAGCCATTTTTATCTTAATCCTTGCTGACTTTTCCTAGCTCAAGTAATAATGACAAATGGAGGAGTTGTCAGTCATCCATATTATTTTAAAAGGATCCAGAGCACATATGGCTCACTAGAGGGTTCTAGAATACAAGTTTCCAAAGGCTTCATAGAATAGTCCTTGCTACATAGCCTGTGTTCTGCCTAAACATTTACTAGCTATGTGATCTTGGTCTAGTGATAACCTCACTCAGCCTCAATTCCCTCAACTTTAAAAAGAAAAAAAAAATACTTCATAGAGTTGTTATAAGAATCATACTGGATAATTATATAAAGGGTTTAAGAAACCTTAAAGCTTATTATACAAATTGAATGATTATTGTATTATGATGATGATATACACAGAGAAGTGGTAACTGATTATACAGGGTAGATCATTAATTAGTTTGCCTGATATTTATCATTTCTGATGTTAACATTGCCAGTGTCTTTAATTTTTGGCAATTAAGTACATCATTCCTCACAACTTCTCTGTCCAAGTCTCTTCTTTACGCACCCCAGATGCTATCTTTTTTTTTTTTTGTATGAAAAAACTATAGTTAGTTTAGTATCATAAATAAAATCTCCAAGCTTATATTAGTACTAGCTCTTAACCATTTCATGTGTATGTGTGTATAGATATAGGTATAGATATAGATATAGATATATACAGATAGATATAAATATAAATATAGATATAAACACAGAGATAGATGTAGACATATGAATAGAAAGATAGAGATATAAACAGATAGACAGATATAAATCCAACCATTTCATTGATGCTTTTTACCTTTCTATAAGTCATTTTTTACCTCCTTCCAGATTGAAGATTCCACTAAGAATTAAGGAAGATCTGATAAAGCAACCTTTTCTAAGGATGTACCTAGTTGTCTTCTCTGTGGTTGTAGCCTACCTCTCAGCCATGAGGGATGAGGTAGATTTTACTTCTCTAGAACATGTATTGATTTTCCCATTATTCAGTGTTTTTAACTATCATACTAATTTCTCTAATGTAATTTGTGTCAACTACAGCAGGCCATTTATGAAATTTGTTCCTATGGAAGTTCATCCTAGTAAAACAATGTTTCAATCATGTCAGGCTCTCTATGACCCCATTTGAGGGTTTCTTGGAGTGGCTTCTCATTTCTAAATGCATCTGCATAAATGGAATTACGTGTTATTCTAATAGCATTACACATTTGGTATTCTATTTGTCACGAACCATTTAATGACTATCAATGATTTCAGTATTAGTAGAAGTTGATGATGCTATTTTCACCACAAAAGTAATTTTATTTAACTGATGACTATGACTTTCTTTGCTACAACTAAATTAGGCTGGGATCTGACACAATAAACACTTTCTTCTTGTGTTTATTCTTTGGTCCTCGGAGGTAATTGTTGTTTTAATGCCATTTTGGTAGTCTAAGTGTCCCTTAAAGAGGACAGTTAAGTCAATAGTTTAACCAGCTCAGACTATTCATCACTCTTGGGCTTTGGTGGCAATCCATTGTCCCTGGATCAGTATTAGCACACAGAATGGGATTTATTTTTCTGAAATGCAGGTGTCCTCTTATGCATTTCAGATTTTCTAGGAAATCTTTGATGAATTCTCTGTAAATTCAATCATTTTCCAATAAAGTAGTTGCAATTTTCTATATTACAGTCAGTACTTTAAGATATTGTTTACATAGATTTCATTTGACCACTCAGGATGAAAGGATCTATGGTACAGTAAGGAGCTTTATGGATGTTACTCATTCTGCTCTTCAGACTCTCAAACTTTTCTTCTTTTTTTTTTCCTTAAATTTTTCAAATGCAGTATAGACAAAATAGCAGGCTCTTTTTATTTAAAGGCCAAAAAAAGTCTTTGAACTTGAATAATTAATAGGAGAGGCAGTCCCATACAGTGGAAAGAATATTATTGATTTGAAGATAGACATTCTGAGTCCAAATCTTCTCTTCCACTTACACCTCTGATCTTGCCCCTTTGATCAGTTTCCCCATCTAAGAAATGAGAAGGTTGAATTAAATGACTTCTAAAGTCCCTATTCAGTTTAGTTTAATTTCCTTTTAAAAAAAAAATCATGAGCACATCTTTGGCTCCAAACCAGAATTTTTTAGGACAAAGGAGACAGTTGAACACTGTATCAACATTGGGAGGAATAGGGATAGAGAAAGGGGAGAAAAAGAGAGAGAATAAATGAGGGGGGAGGGAGGGAAAAGGAGAGAGGAAGAAAAAGGGAGAGGGCAAGGGAGTGAGTGCAAGTGCTCAAGAACTCTACCTGGAAAACTTAATTATAGGACTTCCCACTGTGCATATGCTTAGAAAAGAACATTGCCTAAGATATATGGATAATTCTTGCAATTAAGACTAGTTAACTCACTCGTCCCACATCATTATGCAGCTGGCATGTTCAGATGACTACAAATAGCAAGATTGTTTCCCAAATGTAAAAATTGATGTACAGAATGGAAACTTATTATTTGGTACTTGGAAGAAGCCAAGGAAATGAATTTCTCAAGCAGCCTGAGCTCAGACTGTTCATTAGTCAGACCATTATTCTTAGAGATATCTTAATTGTCACAGAGCTTACAATTAATTCGAGTGAGGAATCACAGCAGGATGGAATGGTGTATTTAAATAGGATAAGGACATATGAGGAGAGCCATTAAATTGTTTAGAGGAATGTGGTAGGTTGAATGGAGGTCCTATCGCTATTACAAGTGAGTTTGTAATGAGTCTTTTACTTTTCTTTAGGGAAAAAAATTTGATTAGGGGTTCAGGCCAATTACAGAAGTTATACAATTTAAAGCTTGACAGATGACATGGGCCAAGGGATAAAAAATCCTCATCCTTTAAAAATCAATAACCTTGATGTGCTAGATGGCACAGTGAAAAGAGCACTGACTCTGAAGTCAGGAGGATCTGAGTTCAAATTTGGCCTCAGATACTTAATACTTACTAGCTATGTAACCCTGGGCAAGTCACTTAATCCCAAATGCCTCTCAAAAAAATTAATATTCTAAAACATAGGCACACTTTTCATTTCTAATTAAAGGGGGAAAATAATTATTCTTCCTAAATTTATGTTTTATTTTCTTATTCATTATCATACCATTCAAACTACCAATTAGAAAAAAATAATAAAAATTGAAATTAAAAGGAATACTCTATACATCATGCTCCTACTGAGGCATTTTTCTTTGGGTTGTTTTACCTGAACAGAATGGTCCTTAATCTACAAAAGCTAATTCATAAAGGCCCAGGTCTTTATGTAAAAAGATCAGTATGTCAATCAAATAATGAATATTCATTAACCAGGAAATCAGTAAACTCTGCCTGTTCTGTTCTCAACATGGTGGTGTGGTCAAACTGTCAGACACTACAAAAATACAGAGGAATATGAAGTCTCCTGCCTTCAAGAAGGTCACACTTTAATGGAGAGGGCAAAATGTAAATAAATAGACCCAAACAAAATATATAGAGAGAATAAAGGAAGATAATTTCAGAGGGATGGGACTAGCAGTGGGGGAAACCAGGAAAGTACTTCTGAAAGATAGAATTCGGACTGAGTCTTGAAGGAAGACAGGGAAACTAAGACACAGAGGTAAAGAATAAGAACAACGAAGTGGCGCAGTAGAGTGCTGGACTCAAGTCAGGAAGACATATCTTCCTGAGTTCAATCTGGTCTCAGACATTGTAGAAGATGTAAAATAAGCACCAGAAGTGGTAAAGAGAAATAGATTTGGGAGAGAATATGATAATAGAAAAATTATTATGACTTACACTATGACTATTATTACATTATGACTACAAATAATTACTATAATATGACTACAAATTAACTACAAAGGGCATGTGAAGGAAGACACTAGCTGAATTCAGAAAAAAAAACTGATAAATGGAAGTATATATATAGATTCATTTTACATACACACATACATATATATATATATATATATATATATATATATTTGTATAGAGATAAGTGGTAGCCATGGCAGGGGAAGGAAAGGAGAAAAAATTACATGATAACTTTAATATAAAGTTCCTTTTTATATAATTCCTTTTAAATAAAAGGAATAGTAAGTTGTACATAACAGATTTGAAATTTCATGTGTAAATTTTTCTTTTGAATGGAATGTTTGGGATATTTCATGATTTTTTTTTTTTATAATGCAAGTAGGTGAATTTACATTTAATCCTGAAGATAAAAGGAAATCCTTTTTCTGAGTTTTCTGAGTAAGCAGTAACAAGCTCAAATGTCTATTCTTGGGAAGGTCACTTTGGCAACTGAATAGAGGATGAAATGGAATAGGGAAACAAGCTATTGCAAAAGGTACTTGTTTAAATGGCCGTTGTATTGGGAGAGAGAAGGGAAAGTTTACAACAGATGTCACAAAGATAAAAGTGACTGGATTTGGCAATAGTTTCTATATGTGGGGTGATGGTAAGTGACAAATTCAGGATGATATCAAGGTTGTAGGATTAGATGACAAGGATAATTATGGTGCCCTCAATAAGAAGAAGGAGATTTATCAGAAGATAGAGATTGGGAAATAATAATAATAAGCTTTGTTTTGTGTTATACCCCTATAGACTACTCTAACCTGGTAGCTCCCCTTAGAGCTACTCTTAATGCCCGTCCGTCGACGGCACGGCTAGGCCACACTTACCTGTCTTCGGGCACCAACCCGGATCCCATAGAGACAGACCACCAGGAGGTAAAGGTGAAGTGAAAGAGAACTTGATTCTGAGATAGCACATATTTATTCCCCACTGATGATATGGAGACCTTCCTTGGGAAGTCCTCTAGGAACCTGGCATAATGGGATTGGCCGGAGAACAAGGAGGGAGGTGTGCTAGGCTTTGAGAGCACTAAGGAGGGAGGCGTGGTATCTGGAGTCAGACCACCTCTTGGGGCTGTGCCCCACCTCCACATAGGACTCGCCTGCACCTCAGAACCTCTCATCCCTCAGGTCCTCCACATGCCTTGAACTGTATTCCTTGCTTCTAGAGGCTTTTTAACCCTTACAGTTTTGGTCATGATGAATTTTAGAAGTTTATGATAAATCCAGTACAAAATATTCAAAAGGCAGTTAGTGATATAGGACATTAGCTCAAGCATATATATTCTCAATGCCTAGCACATAGTAGAGGTTTGATAAATAGGTATTGACTTGAATTAAACTCCATTATATGCCTTTTCAATGAGATCCTGTGAGTTGTCCTTCTGTTTGACTCCAAATTAAAGTAATTTAGTTTCATTTTTGTTGTTAGTCATTTTTCCGTCATGTTCAACCCTTCATAATCCATTTTAAAGTTTTCTTGGCAAAGCTATTGGAGTGGTTTACTATTTCTGTTTTACAGATGAGTAACTGAGAAGCAAACAGTCAAATGATTTGACTAGGGTCACCTAGCTATTAAGTGTCTGAAGCTGGATTTGACTCAGGAAAGGAAGTCTTCCTAATTCCATGCCCAGGGATCTATCCACTGTGCTATTTAGTTTCCATAGTTTTATTTATAATGAGAATAAATCAACACACACTTATTAAGCATCTATTACATTCTAGGGACCACCCAAATGCAAAGAATAAAACAATGCCTAAGGGATGATCTCTTTTTTTAAGAGGTCAGAGTGAACAACCCTGGTTCTCCAAGTATATTAACTAAGAAAAATCATGCAGGCAGCAAGATGGGGGAGAGTGCATAAACTTTTTTTAATATGACCCAAGCAGTACAGAGACAGATGGCATGAAGAATGGGATAGGAAGAGGGAAAAGGGGAAGGGGTATATCTAAGCATTTATGTAACAATAAATCAGAGTTGGAAGCCCTCAGGCAGCATGGATTTATAGTTGTGGGAGTATTTGGAACCCCATTTTTAGAGAGTTCTATGGGGAAAGGATTATGCTTATCTGTACTAGGTAAGAGAGCCTCACGAACATATCAGCACTATTTTAGTGTTATTAGTGCCTTACCTTGTATTTTGTATTGGTGCCACTTTAGCTTCTCCTTATTAGCATAGCATTTTTTGGTTTTATTACATATATCTGGTGTTTATCTGCAGCCACAGGCTGAGGGTTATTTGTTGAGACCTAGCTGGTTTTTCTTAATTAAGCACATAGTCTCTGGACTTAATTTAGGAAGCAGTTTTGGCAAGTGGCTTTTATGTTCTTCCTTAGACTCTGTTGCTGTTTATGATTATCTTACTATTGTAATTTGTAGGGTGGTTGTAGGGATCTTGATAAAATAAAATTACAATATACTTTTCTATAATGCATTAAGATTTTTGAGAAATAGCATGGCACAGTTGATAAGAGAACTATTCTGAGGTCCAAGAACATTTGGGTTCATTGCCTTCTTAGACTTCTGTGTGAGTCACTTAGCTTCTCAGTTTCCCCAGGCATCTCTTAAAAATTATACATTGTAGACCTACATTAATATAGTTTCCTTATCTGGCAGTTCTCCATATTTTAATGAAATCTTAAATCCAGTCTACCTGACTTTCAGGTTTCTACTTTAGATACACTACTGAGTCAAATGTGATCATGTATCATCTATTTGTGACCAACTATTATAAGTACTCTTCATACTTGAAGAACTCCCATGTAGTTGGGGGATTGCATATGTGTGGAATGGGTACTAGACCCCCTTACCCAAATTGACTACTGAGAGGCATCTTCAGATGCAAACAGGAAGCATTTTATTAGGTCCTTACAAGGAGAGGTCCAAGCATATCAGCTAAACAGACCCAGAATTTCTCAGCTCCCATCAGCATTGTACCTGGCCTAATGACCCCAAAATGTTGAGTAGATTAAATAGCAAAAGATTTGAGTTCATTCGATGGACTGAAAAGGAAGTATTGTTTCTAGGAGATAGGAGATAAAAAGATAAATGTCTTAAAAAGAGAAAACAATGGATGGTCCTAGAGGAAATGGAAAGAAGATTTAAGGCCAAATAAGGAAGAACTAGTCTTTTTGATAAAGTGGGACAGTGCTTCCTATGGACCAAAAAGTAGAAGAAAAGGAACAGGTAAAGTTAGAAAATATTTAAGATATTTTCATTACTTTTCAATTTCTTTTCTCCTTTATACTTTCAAAATCCTTGCTGCCTTCATTTGTTTTTTTTTTTTTTTGTTTTTTTTTTTTATCCTTAATTTATTCTCTAAACTTTCTTTAATCTACCAGTTCACCTAAACTGCCCTTTCAAAGAATATCAGCTTCTAAAAAAGAGAGCTACATTAGGAAATCCTGTTAATATGTGGGCCTTATATTGTTTCCTTCCCAATCCTGTCTATTATATATTTGAACTCAAAACAGGTTCAGGAAGTGAAATTTCATTGTGTAAGCAAGAATAATTCAACTGTGTAACCTGTCAATTTAGATTACTTAATAACCATTTCATTTCTATGGCACTTTAAGATTTACAAAGTGTTTTTCCTAACAGGAAGGTACCAATTTCATTTTGTTCTTTTTACAGATGAGGAAATTGAGGGAGTTCGGAGAGTTTAAATGAATTTAATCAAGGTCACACAAGCTAGTGAATACCAGGGATAAACTCAATGACTCAAATCTCTCTCATCTTTTGATTTGGGATAGTGTTTCCCACATCATGCTGGTTCTCAATAACACCTCTAACTAACCGTATTCTCAGTCCATTCACTGAAAACTGGAAGGCCAATCAACACAATGATTTATGAAAGTCATGATCTTCTAGGGGAAGGGCCACTTTCCATTATGGAAGAAGGCAGATTTATAGTTCCAAGTGTCACTTTGGAAGTTATTTATCATAAGACCTTCTCCTTCATCAAGACATTAATTGTCCTACTATACAGAAAAATCTTGAATAATTACTTAGCTTTGTCCTTTTGTCCCATCTCTAAGAAATGTCCTACTCAATTGAACATGAGGCCATTTTTAGCCCATTTTAATTTAAATATAAAAGATTATAGGGGCAGCTAGGTGGCAAAGTGTGAAGGGTTAAAACTCTTGGAGTCAGTGCACTAGCATCGGACAATCGAGCACTTGAGGCTAATTACTGATTGGACAATACTCTGGCAAGAGAGAGCTCGAGGCGAGGTCACAGAGATCCTACACGTCCACTCTCTCTCTTCACTTCTACGGCTAACGACCAAGAATAAAGACTAACCCTGACTCTGACTGATTCTAAGGTACTAAGGGTCCTAATGTGGGCGCCACAGCAAAGAGGATAGAGCATCAGCCCTGAAGTCAGGAGAACCTGAATTCAAATCTGGCCTCAGACACTGGGCAAGTCACTTAACCCCAATTGCCTCAGGAAAAAAAAAATTACATAGTTCACTTTATTCTGTCATAAGAATAATTAGTACCCATAAGTTTATTTATAAGTTGCTAATTATATACTGGTGCTTAGCTCTAAAATGATGGAATGAAGGCTCCAGGATAATTTTCTAAGCTACACATGAAACTATTTTATACCCCCTGTTAATGTGGACTTTCTTTAGTTGATTTATGAGACAAGTTTTGTTTGCCTTAAAGTATTTCTTCCCTCCCCCACAGCTTAAGGCATTCAAATGGACATGAGTCCAATCATAAAAATGTTAACCCAGGGGATGCATATTCCCTCTAAACTTTTTTAAGCTCTGTGAGCAGACAGTTATAGTAGATAGGTACCGATTATAAATGCAAAACTTATATCAGACATTGTTGGTGGAATTGTGAATACATCCAGCCATTCTGGAGAGCAATTTGGAACTATTCTCAAAAAGTTATCAAACTGTGCATACCCTTTGATCCAGCAGTGCTATTACTGGCTTAGATCCCAAAGAGATGTTAAAGAAGGAAAAGGGACCTGTATGTGCCAAAATGTTTGTGGCAGCCCTTTTTGTAGTGGCCAGAAACTGGAAATTGAGTGGATGTCCATTAATTGGAGACTGGCTGAATAAATTGTAGTATATGAATGTTATGGAATATTATTGTTGTATAAGAAATGACCAGCAGAAGGATTTCAGAAAGGCCTGGAGAGACTTACATGAACTGATGCTGAGTGAAATGAGCAGAACCAGGAGATCATTATATACTTCAACAACAATACTGTATGACGATCAATTCTGATGGACATGACTCTCTTCAACAATAAGATGAACCAAATCAGTTCCATCTGTTCAATAATGAATTGAACCCAGCAAAAGAACTATGGGAAATGAGTGTGAACCACTACATAGCATTTCCAATCCCTCTGTTTTTGTCCGCTTGCATTTTTTATTTCCTTCTCAAGTTAATTTTACATTATGATATGTATACATATATTGTATTTAATATATGCTTTAATATATTTAACATGTATTGGTCTAACTGCCATCTGGGGGAGGGGGTAAGGGGAAGGGAAGGAGGGAAAAAGTTGGAACAAAAGGTTTTGCAATGGTCAATGCTGAAAAATTACCCATGCATATATCTTGTAAATAAAAAGATTTATATATATAAACCTATATCAGCTTCTGTAATTCAGCCAAAAAGTGTGCCAAAGAGAGGTGAAAAGTTATGATTGGATAAGAAGTTTAGAATTCTTGAATATAGAAGTGATTCATTTGTGGATAATGGCAAGATCTAGGGTATGACTAGTTTCATGTGTGTCAGGTAAGGTGGATCAATAGATCAGGGGAAATGAATAGGTTGATAAATTGTCTATCTTGAAGTCTCTTGGTATAAGACAGAAGTTGGGGAAAAGAAAAAAATTTGTGTCACATATCAAACTCATAAAGAAAAAAAGGGAAATGATCTTGGAGTTTACAGACAATAGCTACCAAAATTTTGTTTAAAAAGTAGATATGAGGGGCAGCTAGGTGGCGCAGTGGATAGAGGACCAGCCTTGAATTCAGGAAGAACCGAGTTCAAATGTGGTCTCAGACACTTAACACTTCCTAGCTGTGTGACCCTGGGCAAGTCACTTAACCCCAGCCTCAGGAAAAAAAAAAAAAGAAAAGTAGATGAGAGATGATACAAACCAGTTCCACTTGCATTGACGAAGAGAGCCATCTATACCCAGAAAGAAAACTATGGCATTCTTACTCTCTTTGTTATTTGCTTGCATTTTGTTTTCTTTTTCAGTTTTTCTTTTTCTTCCTTCTTGATTTGATTTTTCTTGTGCAACAAGATAACTGTACATATGTATATGTATATTGGATCTAACATGTATTTCAACATAGCTGACATGTATTGGACTACCTGCCAGCTAGGGAAGGGGGTGAGGGGGAAGAGGGGGAAACTTGGAACAAAAAGTTATGCAAGCGTCAATGTTGGAAAAATTACCTATGCATATGCTTTGTAAATAAAAAGCTTTAGTTAAAAAAAGAAAGAAAGAAAGAAAGAAAGAAAGAAAGAAAGAAAGAAAGAAAGAAAGAAAGAAAGAAAGAAAGAAAGAAAGAAAGAAAGAAAGAAAGAAAGAAAGAAAGAAAGAGAAAGAAAAGTGGATATGAATAGCATGATCTTCAAAGGAAGTTGAATGATGAATATAAGGAGGAGAATCTGAAAATTAGCTAATAGGAACAAAGGAGTAAAGATGCATCTAGTATTGGAAAAGGTGTCCACAGAGAGTGTGTAATTGGGGGTAGAAGGCAATCAGATTTCATTAAGCAAATAAATGGAAAGAATAGGAAAGGAAAAGACTGAAGATAAAGGGCAATTTGTTACATTTTTTTTCTTTTTTTTTGTTTTTTTTTTGCTAAAGCAATTGGGTTTAAGTGACTTGTCCAGGATCACACAGCCAGGAAGTGTTAAGTGTCTGAGGCCAGATTTGAACTCAAGTCCTCCTGACTTCAGGGCTGGTGCTCAATTTGTTACATTTTAACAAGCATTCCAGAGAGCACAGTTGGGTAGGCTGGGTGGTATTTGGTTGTAACTTTGGGATGGGAGGATTGCTATAGACAGGAATGAGGAATCAGATGAGGTTTTAAATGACATTTTCTTACCTCACTGCAACAAAATTATTTTGGTAAATAGATGCTTGGTTTAACTCTTCTTTTTTTCAGGGAGGAATTCCTCAGTCAGGAAAGAAAAAACTCTCTCTTCCCACTCTTCCCATGCTATAAAGTCTGTCCTGCCTAAATAGAAAATGTATTCTATCTTACTTTTCCCCTTTCTTGGTTTAAGCATAGATGTGTCTTTGTTCTGTTAACCTCAACTTTTCTCTTCCCTGACTCACAGATACCAAGGATCCAGGTAAGACCTGTTTCTATGGTGGCCAGTGCTATTATCACCATTCCTTGTCCTTGGGCCAGTGTTTTTGATTTTCCTCAGTCTCAGCATGATTTGTAGGAAATTTTTGAAGCAGTTGGACCTTAGAGATCATTCCCTGTCTTCTCCTACTTCTACTTGATCTCTCTCTAATTTAGCTTATTTAGGAAGGCATGAGTGATTTTTTTTTTTTCGATTTCAATTTCATTTTCAGTTTTTCCTCTTCCCTCTCCTTCCTCTTCAAGAAGACGAGAGAAAGAGACAGAGACACAGAGACACAGACAGGGAAGGACGGAGGGAGAGAAGAGAGAGGAAGGGAAAGAAAAGGGAAGGAGGGGTAGAAGGGGAAAGGGAGAGAGAGATCATGATTGTGTTTTAATCTGCATTCTAAATCCCTGAGTCCCTCAGCATTCTATCAGGAGGTGGATAGCATTTTCCATAATGAATCCTTTGGAATTGTGATTGGTCATTTATATTGATCAGAGTTACTAAATCTTTCAGAGTTTGATTATCTTTACAATGTTGATGTTGTTGTATAAGTTATTCTTCTGGTATACTTTATTTTGCATCAATTCATGTAAGTCCTTTTAGGTTTTTTAGAAATCATGCCTTTGGATAGTTTCTTGGATTTTTTTACCCTAAAAACAGCCTATGTATATCCTTTGACCATTTATCAATTGGGCAATGGCTCCTATTCTTGCTTTTATCAGAGAAACTTCCTGCAGATTGCTCCTCCTCCCCTGCCAGTTTCCTGCTTTTTTTCTAATTTTAGTTATATTTATTTTGTGGTGCAAAAACTTTTAAATTTTATGTAATAAAAATTATCTATTTTATTTCCTAAGAACTCTTCCTCCCCTCCCCATCATGAATTCTTTATCTGTTTATACATCTGATAGTAATTTTTTTCTATGGCCCACTAATTTGCTTATGATGTCACTTTTTATATCTAAATCATGTACCCATTTGGAGCTCATTTTGGTATAGTGTGAAATGGCACTCTATGCCTATTTACTGCCAGAATATGTCCCTGTTTTCCTAAGTTTTTGTCAAACAGTAAGTTCATGCCCCAAAAGCTGAAATCTTTGAGTTTATCAAATACCGAATTTACTGTGCTTATTTTTAAAAATGTGTACCTAATCTGTCCCATGTCAACTTCTATGCTTCATACCCTGTACCAAATTGTTCTGGTGCCTACCAGAGTTTTATAGTTCATTTTGAGATCTGATAGAAGGGGTCCTTCTTGCCCACTTAAAAAAATTTGATTTCCTTGATATTCTTGACCTTTCTCCCTACAGATGAATTATTTTTTCTAACTCTATAAGAAATTATTTGGGAGTTTGATTGGTATGGCAATCAAGAAATTGTCATTTTTATTAAATTTGTATGTGAAAAGAAATTTGAAATTGTGTCCATATAATCCTTGTGTATCTTGGCAGGTAAGACTCAAATATTTTATACTCTGCAGTTATTTTAAGTGGAATTTTTCCTTTCTTCCCACTCAGTTTTGTTGATAATATCTTACAATTTTACTGTAGTTAAATGTTTTGACTAGTTTTTTAGTTGACTTTCTAAGGTTCTCTGAGGAAAACATCATAAAACCTGCAAAAAAGTGGGTTTTGTTTCTTCTTTACCTAAACTTATTCCATTAACTTCTTTTTCTTATTACTAGACATATTATTAGACACACTAAAGAGCATATATCAAGTACAATTTTGAATGGTAATGGTGATGATGAATATTCTTATTTCACCCCTGATTTTATTGATAAGGCTTCTAGATTATTCCCACTACGATGTCTACTCTTAGCTTTAAATACTTAACATTTTTTCAAGAAAATTTTCATTTATTCCTAAATCTTTTAGTATTTTATTTAAAAAGAATGGGTATTGCATTTTGTCAAAAAGCCTTTTCAGCATCTCTTGAAATATTAAATTAAACATTTAATTTGCATTTTTGATGATTTTGCCATTGATATATACATCAATAATGCTGATAGTATTCCTAAAAGTAAATTAGTCCTGGCTTCCTGGCATAAATTCAGTTCAATTAAAGTGTATGATTTTTCTGCTGAGGTTTTATTTAAATTTTTGCATCAATATTTATTAGGGAAATTAGCTTATAGTTTTCTCCCCTCCATTTTAATCTCCCTGGTTTAGGTATCAAACCATATTTGTGTGAATTTATTAGAACCCATTCTTTACCAATTTTTTCAGTTTATACAGAATTGGAATTGAGTATTCTTTAAATATTTGGCAGTGTTAATTTATGCCTTGATCAATTTCTTTTTCTAAGATATTTATTAAATTGAGAAATTTCTATTTTAAAAATATTCATGCATTTAATTTATAGTTTCAGTGGCATGTAGTTTGGCAACACGGCTCTAATCTCTTTACTGTGAATTCACTTAATAAAGTGAATACATTTTTAATATTGCAGATTTTTCTTTTTTAAAAAATTGAACTGATCAATGGTTTGCCTTTTAAAAACACCATTTGGTACATATAGTGTTTTATACTTACTTCTTTATTGATTCTCACAACAACTCTTGAAAGATAGGATTTAAGTGTGTTGGGCTGAGCATGGTTGAGTTTAGACTACTGCTGGACTCAGACCATTCTGTGGGTTCAGAGTGACTCACATTTAGTCTTGATCTCCTTTCCTATGTTGTCCACTGTAGGCTTATGTGTTGGGCTAATGGGCTAAAATTGTTTAGACTCTGAACCACCCAGTTAAGTTCCTGCCACTTGTTTCATGATCAGCATTCAGATAGGGTGGACTCAGGCTGTCTCCCCAAGACCATAATTCTCTATCCTGAATCTAATTAGGAACTGGATAATGACCGATAATACCAGATAACAATCATTTCTCCATCCATTGCTTGTTCAGGAATCCCTTGGATCTCTTCCTAACCCATGGCCTTTTTGCCCCTGGTGCTCTTTTTCAATCTGTTTTTTATTTCTAGGAACTAGAACACTATCAGTGATTCCCCCCCCCCCCCACTCTAATGCTGGCAGATCTATTTGTCCTCTGAGGCTACACTGGACTGCAGAAATGATTCGTTTTTGCCTAGCAAACTTTGTTGTGGTAAGTGGGTTGTATTTTCTCTTTGGCTTAAAAAGGTAGTAATTGGTCATTTTGGAAATGATTTGAAAATTTCGTTCAAGTACTTTATTTAAATATTTTTTGCTTTTATGTTGAATAAGATTTGTCACTTATGTCATAAGAAAGGAAAATACTTTAAAGGAAAAAATGCATGTCCAAAAACTACTGTGATTAGTGAGATCTTAGGATCCTGCTGTTTCAGCAGGTCAATGAATGCAACATCTGCAATCTGAAGGCTAGTGAATAATAACTTGTCTCTGAGAATAAACTAGGGAGGATATCTTGAAAGCTAAGATGGATTTTTAATTAAGAATTTGAACTTTCTTGTGTCATCCTAGTGGGGAATTTTATGTCCATTTGAACATGTTTTTTACTAGAGACAATTTTTTCATAAAATCTGTTCTATTTAAGTAGATAATTAGAATAATAATTTGGAGATTATCAAGGAAAAAAATTCAACTGAGACTTGTTGGAAATTGCTATTTAAGACCTTATGGGACCATTAGCTGACTGATTATGCTAGGTATGTTCATCAAGCTATTATTCATGATGCAAACCTATGAGGTTTTACTCTTTTACATGCTAAGAGCTTGTCACGGGGAAAAAGCTGGAAGAACAACTATTGGCATGAGCAGAGGTAGGCTTCTGATCAGTTTGCCCAACATGATACTTCTGGAATGGAAACTCGCAACTAGTTCACTCATGGCCATCTATCTGACTTGTCTGGAATTGACATCAAAATAAGCTACACTTGCCCTTATGTTCCTGTAATCATATTGGATAACAGTTGAAAAACATTAAGTTTTTATAAGCTAATTTAAAGAGCACATCTGACTTTGTGTATATATATAGTATGATATACTAGCTATATATTGCTGGTTAAGTTAGATTTTCCAGTGTTCTGGGGATAATTAACTGTCTTGTTCATGTGAAGAAAATAGATACCATGTAGGAAATGTAGTATTTAAGGAGTCTGTTCATTTGGAAAGAACTAGAAGTTAAATGGTTTTACAGTAAATAATATATGCATTGCTTTAAATTTTAAACTGGGATTATTTTGTTATTCAATGTAACAATATATCCATAGCAGAACCTTTTGTTAACTTCAGATAAATCTGATAACTTTAGATGAATTTGATTTTGTATTGGAATACATCTTATAATATTGACATCTGATATCTATTTGTTTAGCTGGATGGCATAGGTGATGGATATTGGTGGTAGGTAAAATTGAATTCCCAGGTTTAATAAAAGATTCCATAAGGTTTGAGCTAACTTTCACTCTCTTACCTGTTGACAAGAGAAAATTGTTTTCAGATCAATTTTGTAGGAAACTTCTACAAGTGACCTGAGTTGGAGAAGAACAGACCAGACCCACGGGACTGCATCAGACATATCTAGAGGAAGGGAGACATCTACTTTTTCCTTTGCATCTTTTATCTGTAAGGTATATTTATCAAAGGGGCCTGCCCTCTTTTATTTTGTCAAAATTATTACAGGAGATTGCTGCCTTTGATTTTCCATGTTGCCATCCATTTTCCCTTTCATATTGTCTTCCCTCATAAGTCTCAAGAAATCCTTGATAAAGTCTTTGTCTTTGATCTAAAGGAGATGGCCAAATGACCATTCTTTTTAATACTGTGTTGGCATTGTTAATAAAATGATTGTCTTCCTTCAACCCCCCAAAAGAAATGACTCACCTTTCCTTCTGTTTTCTGAATGGAATCAGTCTGTTCTGTTTTCTAAGTTGTGATGTTTGTGTGTTGAGCAAATTAGGCTCCCTCTCACTCTACCATCTTGATTCCACTGCATAATTTCTAATTTGATCAAAATGGAAAGATATATGGTATATTCAAAAGAATGCCAGATTTAGAAGCAAGATACCTGGATTTAAATCACAGCTCTACTACTTTCCTTTTTGATCTTGAGGAAGCTATATCACATCTCTTTGGCACATAGGTGCACAGTGGATAAAGCACTGTCTGATTCAGAAAGGCTTGATTCAAATCCATCCTTACCTTAGAGTCCTTATTTGTAAAATGGAGACTAAAAATAGCTCCTTTTGTCATAGAACAAATAAGATAACATTTGTAAAGTGCTTAATACAGTGCCTAGCACATAGTGGACAATAAAGACTTGTCTCTTTCCTCTTTTTCCTCATCTATAAGATGTGGGAGGGGGTGGTGATCTGGTCAATATTACTTTTAAGATCTTTTCTAACTTTAAATATTAATGACCCCCTAAAATATGACATAATGTACATTAATTTAGCAAGTAAAATAAGACATAAAACCTCTTTCTTTTCTTCTTTTCCATATGTGATGTTTTTTGATACCATATTAAATTACCACATTTATATTTGGAATATATTTTAACTCTTAAGAAAAGCAACACCATACATCAAACCATTGTACTGTATTGCTTTTTATTCAGTTAAAACACATACAGACTTCATTATCAACATATATGTGTATATATATGTATATATACACACATTTATAAATATATTTAACAAAGCACAACAGAGAGTGCTTTTCTAGAATATTTATTTGATTTTGTGAAATACAAGGTTAAAAACCATAATGCACTGAATTTCTACATCATCTTTCTGGTCTTCAAACTTCTCAGCAATATGTATGTATATGTAAATTATATACATGCACAAGACTTGGGGAAAATATTACATAGTCAAAAAGCTTGGCAATGAAATGCCATGTAGGAAAAGCTCTAGCTATGAATAAGTACAAAATTAGTTAAAATACTCTTTAGTCCATTATGGCTTTGCATAATTATTAGAGGAAGAAAATTTAAGATATTTCTTGATAAAGGCACTTTGAGAGCAGTAATAAAATACTTCTTTGAACTTAATTTAGTCCAAATATTCTTATTCCTTTTTTTTACATTTCTGCCTAGACTGGTACAATGTCCTAAAGGCAGCTGTAATGAAGAAAAATAGTTAACATTTTAATACAAATATGAAAAATTATGAAAACATGAAAAAAATACATACACCTCTTGAAATAGCTTTTGGTCCACATGAAACAAAAAACAGTACTGGGACTGCAGTGTTTCATTTAATATTAAACAAACAATAAAACCCAACCCCTTCACAAAAATGATGTGTTCTAGTTCCAGTGTGAGATTTGTCTCAAACTACAGACTTCCCCCTACCCCATCCCCCCCAAAATATAACTTTAAGTCCCATCGGATCTGTTTTAACTGAAAAGCTGCCATCATATAATTTACTTGGAGTACTATTTTGATGTGGTGGCAGGGAACACCCAGAATGCAGTCAAATCTATAGTTCAGTATCTCGATATCTGGCTGGTTGTCCATAATATCCACGCTTGGAATGTTCTGACAGCTGCTGGCGGTATTCTTCTTCTTCAATGTCACTGTTGTAACTTCCCCTAGATTCCTGGTATGGTCTGGAAGGTAGTTTTTGAGGTTCAGGGGGTCTAGAACTAACAAATTAAGTATTAGTTATACAATCCAAACACTTTGTCTCTCTTTAAATCAAGGCTTATTAACCATTTGAGGGACTATTGTTGTTGCTAGTATCATGGACCCCTGAGCAATCTCATGAAACCTGTGGGCTATTTCTTAGAATGATATTTATTGCATCTATTCATAATGAAAAGAGGTGCTAGGGCAGCTAGATGGCTCAGTGGAAAGAGCACCAGCCCTGAAGTCAGGGGACCTGAGTTCAAATTTGGCCTCAAACACTTAACACTTCTTAGCTGTATGACCCTGGGCAAGTCACTTAAACCAAATGCCTCCCCCCCTCCCCTCCCAAAAAAGGAAGGTGAAAAGAGGTGCTAAATTTCAATTAGAGATTAGTGACTAAAGGTATCATCTCCTCCCCACCCCCAATCTAAATTTATGGAATCCTTGGTAGTTTGTGGACTTTAATTTTAAAATCCCTGCTTAAAACAGTGGTAGCAGTATAACAAAGAAGAGTTAAATCATAAAAGGAATGCCATTTTAAATTCATTTCTTGAAAGGGTAAGCAGAGGTAATTTTTTTCTGAATAAATTAGGGATTATTTCTAATCCCATCTAAGGTTAATATGAGAAAATAGGTAAATTCTTTGGGGAAGATGTATCTAAAGCACTAATTCAGTCAAGTTTTGCTTTCATCTTGGTGAATTAGGGTTGGGACTTTATATTCTGTGACAAGTTTTTCTGCTATGGAGTATGCAGATCTGATTCACACTAGGGAGGATGAACTGCCAGTTTCAATTACCCATGTCAGTGCTCTCATTTATTGAGAATGATTATTCAGATGAGTATGCTACACATTTTCTAATTAGTAAAGAAGTACTTTATAAACACTAGTCCACTAAGTTTTATAACTCCATTTAGAAACAAGCATTTTAGCAAACGAGTTCTAATTTTACAGGTGACAGAATAGAGATCTCAAAAGGCTTACACAGAAATCACAGAAGAAAATCCTATAAAAATATACTCTGATTTAGGAATTTCTTTGTTCTTGTGCTATTCATTCCATTGTCATTCAAATATGATTTCTCTCAAATAGCTCACTTAACATTTCAGTTGTCCCACTGGGAAATAAATAAGTGAATTTTCAAGATATTCACAGAAATATTTGACATCTCCCTTGTCCTCTAAAATTTTTATTTTAGTTAGTCAGGAACCAATTGGCAAACTTGGATTTCTCTGGTATTCAGAGAACAGTAGAAAGAAGAGACTTTTTGAGCCATAAATCTTTATGGAAGATAACATGGCTTCAGGGAAATGACAAACAGACTTTCCACCTTACCTTGTGACCTGGGATGTGCTGGGATCTGGTTTTGGTGCTTTGATGGGGACAGCATAGATATCAGGATGCTTCTGAGCAATTTCAAGCTGTGATGAAAGATGAAGGTGTTAGAAAATTGACCAATGAACCTGAAGGGAGCCCATGCTTTCCTTCCTTTCTGCTTCCATTACCCAGAGTGACCATCAAATTGATATCTGATGAGAAAGAGTTCTATTATTAATTTATAGGAAAAGAACAAAAATGGATAAGGTTATTCCATACTTGTCACTGGATATAAACCATCCCACATTTTTCACCTCCCTTGGGTTCAGTTTCCATATTTAAAATGTGAGTGTTAGGCTAATGAAATTCTGTGATTCCTTGTAGTTCTAGACCCATGTTCCTATGATGAGTGGCTTATATCCAGGAACAACTGAAATGTCATTGTGAGTGAAATGTCACTGTGAATGAAATGTCAAATGCAAAAGATATCCAGAAGCATTCATGCTTATCTGTGACTGATTGATAATGACAGGCATAATCCACTAAGCAAAAGCCTCCAAGACTTTTTATTTAGCAGTAAGAAAATATTATTTTCAGTAACAAAGCTTTTTGACAGTTCAAACTTCAAACACTCAATAATGTAAATTTAACTTTAGAGAAAATGTTTTACCTCATCTCTAACACTAAAATGAAACCAATATGCCAATATACACAATTTATTCAAGTGATCATAGGATTTCACACAACCAATAAAATAATCCAAGCAGGTTTTATTTTTCAAATATATCTTACCCTTGCATTCTGTGCTTCTTGAAGTTCTTGCATTCTCTGTATTCTTGCCTTGTGATCCATCTTCTCAAATATTTTAACTTTGCCAAGAACTGACTTTGGAGTATTGTCTGTTTCTTCCCCATTTCCTTCATCCTCCTCCTTTTCTTGGGATGGGAAAACAGAAGGCTTCAAGATAGAACGTCCAAAGGCAGGTTTCAGAGGAACAGGTGGAGCATATGTTTTAGTGGCTGCCCCGGGAATTTCATTATTGGCAGTAACAGAGTTGTTTGTCTTGTATTCATGGGATTTATATATGTCAAAGGATTCATCTTTGTTTTGGAGTTTGGCCTACAGATAGCAAAAACAGATTTAGCTTGAGTTTTCATCATAGGAGCGTGTGTCTAGAATTACAAGGAACCACAGAATTTCATTAGCCTAACACCCACATTTTAAATATGGAAACTGAACGCAAGGGAGGTGTAAGTGGCCAATGCCATAAAAATAGTAAGAGCGAAGAGATAAAATTTAAATCCAGGTCATAGGATCAATATACTGAACTGGAAGGGACCTTAGAAGACCAAGTAATCCAATATTTTTATTTTACAGAGAAGGAAACAGAGGCTTAAAGATATTATGTGATTTGCCAAAGGTACATATCTAATAAATAGAAGACTGAGGATTTGAATTTAGCATCAGTGATCATTCCAACAGAACATGATCTGTATCTAAAATGAGTGGGTTATATAGCATATTCTTGGTATCTGTTTCTGCAGACATTCTGATCTTGGTATTTCAAGTATTCCAAAATAGGAAGGTAAATGGATTCAGCATATCCTTTTCTTTTCTAGAAGGATAATCTCATAACATTTCAAAGAAAACCAAGTTAGACTAGATGGTCCAAGTCTAGATGCAAACTGTAAGACTAATCCTAAAACTGACAGTAGGATATTGGGGCATCAGACTTCCTGTTTGAGTCCATTTGATTCCAGAATAGCTGATAGTTTTTAATTAACAGCATGTTGCAGAAGTCATTAATGTTCTTGATCAAGGCAAAAATTTTCTCACTTCTTCCCTATATTCTAAAAAATACCAATGTACTAAATTAAAGGGAAAATTTTTTATTAGAATAAAAATAAGTTGTTTATGAAAGAAATAGTTTCGATTTGTGGTTAGAGAGATGTCAGATGATATAAGTGTGCATTGCCTTGTATTTATTCTGGGCTCCTCTATACTTCATAAGTTAGTTTAGGTACAGACAATTAGTCACAAAAAAATTTCTGAGAATAGCCAACTCCTAAAATGTAGACAGAGAGTTGTCATTTGATAGAAAAATACAGATATTTAGCTTTAATTCCAAGTTTCCAATATTTCTAACAATAATGTGAAAGATTAAAGACCCTAATAATTAAAGGCCCAACATTTCCTTTCTTTAGAGTACTATTCTTATATTTTTCATTTCCTAATGTTGAGCTCCCCATAGGCTAAAATAAAAATAAAACCTAATACAGTGTTTTAAAGCTTACATGTTATATAAAAACACACATACAGAGAGTGATTTGATATGTTATAAGTATAATAAAGGCTAAAAGTGGTCCAGTAAATAAGAGTGCTGGCCCTGGAATTAAAAGGACCTGAATTCAAATCTGACATTAGACAACCTGCAACTCTGGGAAAATTATTTAACGTCATTTGCTTAGTTTAACTCACCTGCATAATGAACCACGGAAGGAAATAAGGCAAACTAATTATCTTTGTCAAGAAAACCCTACTAAGGTCACAAAGAGTTGGACATGACTGAAAAAACAGTATTTAATAAAATAATCTCACTTGAGACTTGCAATAATATTCTAATTTCTACAAGGTATTATTAATTCTATTTTTTCAGCTAAAAAAGTTGAATTCCCAATTCAAAGTCTAAAGCTTAATCCAATATGTTAAACTCACTTTTAATCTTAGGAAAAAAAGAAGTAGGTTTTTATTCTTATTATAGAACATGTGGCTGAGATAAAGATGCCATACTGGGGGAAAAAAAAGTTTCCCATGAACATACCTTTGGTGGCTCAGGCTTGAATGCTGGAGGTGGGCTATTATCCCTAAGTTGGTCTCTACTAGCAGCCCTCTTTATCTGACCTCTTGGCTCTGGGCTGGGTTTCCGTATGTTCTACAAGAGATAAAGGTTTATACAACAAGAACATCAATGCAGAGGCTTAAGTGACAGCTTTTCTTACTTCCTGGGATGTTGTCTATTTTGTCTTGGGCTTACTTAAGTACAGGCTTGAATCTAATAGGCTTAAAATTTTTTGAATCAACAATTTAAGTAAAAATTTGATTATTTCAACTTTTTATTTGTTCTAAACCAGTGAATTAATGAGTGGAGCAAAATCTCTCCACTTTATAATTTATATACTCTTAAAAAACTGCCTGCGGCACCAAGAAGTTAAATGACTGGCACACAAGATTTTGAACCTGGGCATTAATCTTCCTGAATTCAGGGTTAACACTTCGATCTATCTTCTGTTCCACAGAATGTCTATTATTGTTACAACCTAATGTTACTATTTCTGAAGTTTATCTAATAAATAGTATAATAAAACTCATAAAAACTAAAGATTTTTTTCTCTAAAACTCCTCTTTGTAGTTTTATGTAGCTGTTTTAGGAAGGGCGGCCTTTTTTCACTCAATTTTATTTTCCCTTTTCATTTAATAAATAGCAAATTCATATGTTTCATTCATTAAAAGCAATAATAGAACAAAAGCAGCAGTAGTTATACATACAAACATAACATCATTTGCATAGGTCAATGTATGTGCAAAGCATATGCATAGTATATGTACATGCATGTATTATGTGTATATATACATACATTAATCATAATTAAAAAATCAAAATAGAGGAAGCTGATTGGAGAGATGGAACCAAATAACAAACATGAAATCCATACTAAAGCAATATTAAAAAGGAACATTAAACTATTGAGAATTCATAGCACTGCAAATGGCTACCTAGATTAGCAATGGATGTATTTAGTTTACTAATAAATGATTATCAAAACTCTTACTGTTGAAGTAAATAAATAAAGTGAGGAAAGAAGAAAGACAAATAAGAAAATCATCACTTATTTTACAGGATTTTTTTTCCTGCCCACTGACCAAATTGCTAGTGGGTTTCTTACCTCTTCATGTTGCACTGGTTCAGATGAACGGGTAATTGAAGAAACTTGAGGCTCCTCTGCTGGTTCATCAAGTTCATTATCAGTATATGCACCTCCCTCTCCATCTGTATCTTCAAAGTCGCTGATCAAGCGACTGTCACAGCTCAGATAGTCAGCACCCATAGCAGTTAAGTAGGACATCCGGTCATCCATATCATCATCCATCCCTTCCAACTTAGGATGTAGAAAAGGAAAGGATTTTGTGGAGTTAGTAAAGTTTGTCAATAATATTGAAAGTTAATGCTGAAAATTCATTTAAAGGTGACAAAGTAGACCTGTCTTTTAAAATGGATTTTTTTTTGATGGAGTAAAAACATCATAGCTACCTTTTAAATTTTAAATATTTTTAAAATTTTAATATTGCATTTTAATGATTCTCCTTTTGGATTTTAATATTGACTACAATCTTCAGTTCTATTCTTAGGCATAAACTAATTTCCTTCAGCTGATCTACTTCAATTCAATCTGCACATCATCTAGAGAAGTCTTTTGAAGTGACTAATTGCTCAAAAATTTCAACACCTCTTATCTACTAAATCAAGCTTAAATTTCAAGGCATTCATGACCCTGTATAATGTAGCTCCAAAATGCCCTTTTTGAAATTCCCCAACTAGAGTTGATAATCATTTTCTAGAAATTATTCTAGTTAATCATTTTCTATAAATGAATAGCGTCATCTGATTATGTGATTTTATTCATGTTTGCTCTACCTTTACCTTTGTCTCTTTGTACGACATATTCATCTATCAAAATGTAGTCAACTCATTCCTTGTAGCCTAGCTCAAATTTTTTTTTGACTCCATTTTAGTACCAAGTTTGTGTAACATTTGTATGAAACTTATTTATTACATATTGCCTTATATTGTAGCTATTATTCTGTAAGCCTTATATCTCCTTCTTACTAAATTTAAGTTTTTAGAAGGCTGAAATCAATTATACACAACTTTTCATCTCACATAAAAGCTAACTAGTGGATGCAAACTAAATGCTAACTAATGGATGACTCATTTACATTTGCTGCCTGAATAATGACATCTAGAAAATTAATATAGTTATGGAACTTTAATGTCAATCATAAGACCTAAAAATAACAAAGACTTTCAACTATAATTAAATTAACAACAATGTATCTCAAGTACAACATAATTGCACCAGAGAATTCCAGGACAAGAAGTCATACAGTTAACAATGGCAGTTGAGGGAGAAACTTCCAGCGAATGGGGAAAGCCATAAGAGCAACTTCCTTTTAAACAAAATTATTTTATTTTTCCCCAATTACATATAAAATTACATATAATTTTTAACATTCATTTTCAAAAAATTTTGAGTTCTAATTTTTCTCCCTCCCCTCCTAAATAGTTTATTTGATAGATATAGATTTGATATATGTACAATCACAAAAAACATATGTCTATATTAGTCATGTTGTAAAAGAACAAATAGAACAACAACAAAAAAAAAATTACAAAAAATAGAGTGAAAAATAGTATGCTTCAATCTGCACAGAGATTCCATCAGTTCTTTCTCTGGATGTGGGTGGCATTTTTCAATAAGACTTTTGGAATTGTCTTGAATCACTAAATAGCTAAGTCATTCACAGCTGATCATCATACTAATAATACTCTGTACAACAATCTCTTGGTTCTGTTCACTAAACAACAGTTCATGTAAGTCTTGCCAAGTTTTTCTGAAGTATGTCTACTCCTCCTTTCTTTTTAAAAGCCCCATTGAAATTCAAGTCTCCAGTCTTTTTCCTTTTTTCATCATTATCCCTTCAGCCTTTAGGCTTTTTTGGGGGCAGCTCTTTCAGTAGCTTCCCTTTAGCTTGTCTGCTACCTTCTCTATCTCCCCTTCTTATGAAAATTGACTTGGATCTACATATATATATATATATATATATATATATATATATATATATTCTTGATTAAAGTTATTGATGGACTCTTTTAAAAGAAAATTATTACTTGGCTGTTGGTTATTTTCATATAAACAAAATATTTCTGTTTGTGTGTATTTGATATGTTTTTGTTTTTTCTTAGGAGGAAGGGAGGTCTTGCTGATTCCCAGAAAAAAATTGGTAAGGTTTAGGCAGGATGAAATTTTACTTTCTTGTAAGGACTACATTTTTCTTTTGAAGTAACCTCTCTCTAGGGGGCAGATATGAGGGGCAGCTAGGTGTCGCAGTGGATAGAGCACCAGCCCTGAATTCAGGAGGACCCAAGAGAGAGGTTACATATGACTAGAAGTTTAAAAAGTTTAGAAAGCAATGAAATTAATTATTTAAAAAGAAGTTAAATAATAGCCTTATTTGGAGTAGATGAGTGAGGCTAGTTATAAAATCTCTTTTGATAAAAGTATTTTAAACTAGTATTGCTTCTGATGAGAGAGGTTACTTCATTCCCCCCCTCCCCCCTCCTGAGGCTGGGGTTAAGTGACTTGCCCAGGGTCACACAGCTAGGAAGTGTTAAGTGTCTGAGACCAGATTTGAACTTGGGTCCTATGTAATGGAATGTAGATTTTATAACTAGCCTCACTCATCTACTCCAAATAAGGCTATTATTTAACTTCTTTTTAAATAATTAATTTCATTGCTTTTTAAACTTCTAGTCATATGTTTTAAAAATTATTTTCATCAGCATTTTTTTTCATTTCCAAGTTCTCCCTGTCTCACAAAAACTATACTCTGACTTGGATATAAGGGAATTTTAACACAACTTTTTAACTTAAAAATAAAAAAGTGTGTATAGGATTTCTATATATTTTAGGTGACTATCTTTGTTCCTACTTGTTGAAAAGAGATTTGTTAAATTCAGAACTGTGCTAACAGATGTTTAATTCAATTTTTTGGAAATAGGTTTATAACATTATTATTTTGTTTAGGATTCTGAAAGAAAGAATTGGATAGAGTTATAGGACATCTTTTTTACATACCTTTCCTTCTGATACCCAAACTGCTTCTCCTTGCTGCTGTTGAATTAAATCTTTTAAGCTGCCAAACCAGCTGTCATTAGCTGAATTGAGATTGACTGTACCTATTGAAAAGAAAACATTTTCGTACAAGACCATATTTCTCTAACAAAAGATAGTTTACTTAAAATGTTGTTATTCCATCAGTTCTGTCCTATACATAACAAAAACTAGCATTTAACATATGCAAAAATTTTATATATGTTACCTCATTTGATCCTCATAACAGTCCTTTGTGAGGGCTATTATTACCCTCCTTCTCAAAAAACAAGAGTAAGGTAGAAAGTGATTTTATAATCATTTTTATAATTTGTAATTAAATAAGTAGTTTACACCTCAAGTAATTGTTTAAAGCAGGATTTGGGGCTATGTCCAGTGCTTTATCCTGAGTCACTTATGAGTGGCTATATTAAAAAATGTTAGTGATTCTTCTAATATCAGACACAGAATAAAATTAGTTAAAATGATAAGCATCATAGATTTAAAAGAAACTCTGGGTCATATTAAATTCAGCCCTCTCAATTTGCATATGCTGTAACTTTGACCTAAGTGATAAAATTTGTGAAGTTGGGATTCAAACCCAGGTTCTCTTATTCCAAATCCTTTTTTATTTTTTGGTCAGGAAATTTTATTTGTGGATTTCCTATTGACATTTCTATTTCAGAAAAGGTTTTTGAAAACATTTATCATTAACAAATGTAATTACATGTTTTCAAAATCACAAAATATTAGGTATGTTATAGATAAGGTATCTTAAAAAGATTATACCGTAATGCTTACTTGTCTATATAAAACAATGGCATGTTTTATTAATATGCCTATCCAATTTAACAGAATATAGGGGAACTCCCTTCATAAAAATCTCAACAACTTTCTAAAGTCTAGCCTTCACAGCTTTGTTTGAGGCCCAAATTACATTCAGTAATTTGCCCATGCTGAATAAATGTTAGAGCTAAATTGTGACCTCAGCACTTTCTGATGCCAACTCTATCACTATCCACTGTCCATACTGCTTCTTCTACTTAACCTTTATATAGCACTTTAAGGTTTTTGTAAGATTTTAGAATCATTATTATATCATTTCATGGTGGAGCAAGTATGAGGTTCAAATTTTGGATTCTGCTGCTGAGATTTCTTAAGTGTGCGAACACTAAGGGTACATCACAACCTCTTTGAGCCTTGGTTTCTTCACCTATACCATTCAAGATATTAACAGAATCTCCTTCACAGAAGTGTTGTGAGGACCAAAATGAGAAATGAAAAGAAGTCAGATTTAATGCACCAAGCATGACCTTAAAATACTTGTCAATTCCCTTGCCTGTGCCTGGATTACCCATAGCTAGGCTGCTTTAACAACTGTAAGCCAAAGGATTTATGAGCTATTGCCACTCACTCTGAGTTGGTGGGTATTCAGAGAACATAAACAAGTAATCCTGATTAAAGTATAATCTTCAAAATACAATTCAGAAGAGGGGCAGCTAAATGGTCAATTGAATAGACCTGGAGTCAGGAAAACCTGAGTTCAAATGCAACCTCACATATTTGATGTTTGCTAGCTTTGTAACTCTGGGCAAGTCGCTTAACCCCAACTGCCTTATGAAGATCCTCTAGTTAAAAAAAATAAATTCAAAAATGCTTTCTAAGTTAAAAAAATGTTTTGATCATCTGTAGAGTTTTAGAATATCCATGACCCTGATCCCTTCAAGCAAATTTGTCCTATACTAATGGTATTAGATTTATCATACTTCTAAATTTATGCAAATACTTTTAGTATTTATGAAAATTTAAAAGGGTAATATTTACTAAAAACTACTTTTCAAAATGTGACAACAAATAAACATTCACAGGACAGAAAAAAGCAAACAGGAAAAAATAAAGGACATGGGTTTAGGAATATGGCAATCTTATTTATTTCTAAATGGTGATAACCCAAAATGTTAATTTTTAATCACTCTTAGAAAAGTAGATCTGTAGGGCTAATAAGGATAAATCAGTCACACAAATGGTAATGGCTATTAAGTCTAAATAAAGAAATGAAAACACATTAAAAAAAAAAAAAAGGAAAAGCAAATAAAGAATAAAAATGCTATTCTATTTTATTTCTGTAAAACAGAAATATATATATTCATATACCCCTAAACAAATGTGAAACCATGACTGATCTAATAAGTAGATCCAATTATTAATGATGAATATGGTTCTTTCCAGCTCCAAGATTGGCACAGTTTAAACAACAGCGATAAATGTGACAAACTACTATGTACCTGATACTATCATTAATGATATTATTTCTTTTAATGAAATTCTATTGATGACCTTTGGATATGTCAACTCTTAAAGTTGTTCAAAGAAGTTAGAAAATTACCCAAATACACAAAAAATGTTCTTTAAAAAAAAATCCCCAAACCTTGACATTTGGGGAATAAGCCGAAAATTTCAAAGAATAATTGTGATTTATTATTTCCTAGTTATGGTCCTATATGATCTATGCCAAAGATTTTGCTATCTGTGGCCATGACAGTCTTGTAACATAAGAGAAACAATCAAAGTAGTCCTTCAGTGACTAAGTTCACAGAGTATAAAATGGGAAATTCTGAAGGAGCATTAGAACACAAAGATGCTCTTTACTAAATTACATTTCAAGTACAACAACTAAAAAGGGTAAAAAGAGTGATGCGTATTCAATCTATTTAGGAACAAAATGGAAAAAACACAAAACCTATTCCTGTTATAAATAATTTTTTTAAAAAATAAGAGCATTATAACAGTTAATTTACTAATAGTATATAAAAGCGATACTTTATCATTAACTCCTTATTTATTTGGGGTAGAGTGAGAAAAGTTTAAAAATCTGTGAGTTAAAAGAAAAAACAGCAAGTGTTACAATCAACTATCATCTATGAATCAATCGCTTCTAGGAGAAAAATCAGCAATTTTAGTTTACTATGTCAACATCATTTTAACCAAAGTTCTACAAAATTTATTGATGTTGTAAAATAGTCAACTTAAAATAAATGTGTGCCCTGGGTTTTGATGCTTAGGGAAGAACCACAATTACACAGTAATTCATGGAAGTCACATAAATCCTTATAAAAGAGAAATATTGTGGTATAGTGAATATACAAATTAGCAAAAAACCAGGAAGTCCCAGGCTCAAATCTGAGACATAGTGGTTAGGTGATCAATTTACTCAAACTCTCACTAATCTAGGTAACTCTCTTAAGATCATAGGTTACAGAGAAGTTGCTAACTTGTATTGGTACCTAGACTTTGCTCACACAGGCCCAGTTCCAATTCATGGAGATCTAAACTGATATAAATATAATCTCCAAGTTCTGTAACACATTCTAAGTCTTACAGAAAGGATCAAAGATCTAATTACTTTCATGAGCAGTTTGCACTAGATGACCCTTTCTAACTTTCAAAATTCTGTGATTCTATGAATAATGCCCATTTCCCCATAAAAATTCCATCATCCCACAGAGTAGTTCTATACCCACTTGTTTAGACCAAGGATACAGGTATCAACAGGGATCAAATATCATTAATTATTTCACCACTATGTGAAAACACATGTTTTCATGGAAGTCCCACACAAAAAGTTCAAGAGAAAGCTTCTGAATTTGGAGCATACCCTTACCATTCAACAGTAGAGCACATGAGCAATTAATTTGAAGCCCCAAAACAAAACAAAAGAAAATCTCTCTGCTAGACAGAAGCACTGTCAAAGGACAGAGATTCATAAAGCATCTCTGACAACATCTCTGTGATCTTGGGCATATTGCTTAATCTCCCTGGGCCACAATGAGGTTTGATTGGATTGGCCTCTAGGATCACTTCAACTCTAGATTTAAATAATTCATGTATTATGGCATATTCAACACTGTAGGATTACACTGTGTTTCTTAAGTTTCAGAAACCTTTTCCCAAATTCATTATTTAAAGCTCACACTTATTCCTTCCCTTATCAACCTTTCTTGCCTCTCTATCTGAAGAGTTAAAATTTGCTTACCTGTAAAAAGATGAGCACAAGTCTTTTTTAGTTTATTGGCTTGATCATATAGCTTCCGAGAACTCTTGTTAGATGTAGGATTCAACCTCTGTCTCATTGTTTTTACTCCCTGTCTAGAGTCTGGGTTGAAGAAGATCACAATTGGGAACCATTGGGTATAGTTTAACAAATCCACGGCTTTAGGGGTCACATCCAGAAGTGCATGCTTATTCTGTTATGAAAATAAGGATAAAAATAAGGAGATTTTTGTATCATAACAAAAGAAATAATTTATATTAAGTAGACAAAGTAACAGAACACTTGGAAATCAAATATATGTATGATAGTAGGGAAAAGCAGCAGTAGCAATCATTAAGCATTTATAGTCAGTTAAGGATAACAAGAAAACTATTTTTTCCCCCAAAATAGTCATGTTTTCCTCATTAGCACTTCTTTCAGAACAAATCTTATCAGCACATTACAATTCTATCAAGAACACATAAACTCTAGAAATGCCTCCTCTTCTGTTGCCTACATATAAATGCCCTTCTATAAAAAAATCTTCACCTAACCTTGCCATTCTCTTTAAGTGATCATCCCTTCTCCTTACAACCAAATTTTTAGAAAAAGCTAGCTAAAATTTGTTACTCCACTTCTTATTCCCTGGCAGTCCCTTGCAATCTGATATCTAAACCTTACTATTTGACTACAATTGCTCTATTATAGACCACTAATATCTCTTTAATTGCTAAATATTATCTTCCTCATTCTTCTAGATCTCTTTAGCTTTTGAGTATTCTCTCCTCCACCAGCTTTTGTGACTGTCTTCTCTTAGTTTTCCTATGTGTCTAATCATTTATTTTTCAATCTACTGCATCTATTATAAACTCCACCTGAAGTATGGATATACCCCAGAGCTTTGTCTTGAGCCCTATTCTCTCCCTATACTTTCTGGATGGTTTATCTCATCGATTTAATTATTGTATCTATCCTCAATCTATCTTGATTTCTTTGGAGCATTTGGTCACTTTCTTATCTCTGAGGGTTTTTTTGGGAGAGAAAAAAGTGGGATGTGACAGTGTACTCTCTTGGTTCTCATACATCTCTGACCATTCCTCAGTGTCTTGCTTGATCATCAGCTATGTTGTTTCCCCTGACTTGACACATACTAGATGATCTCATCAGTTTCTACAAAGGTGGTATCTAAATCTACATATGCTCTCCTAGTTTCTTTCCTGAGTTCCAATCCCACATCACCTAACTATTCATTAGACACTTTGGAGTGGATGTCCTTTAGATACCTCCAACTTAATATATCAACACAGAATCTCGTCTCTATTGAACTCAAATTATACAACAAATTAAACAATCTTGGATGACATTTAAATGTCCAACAGGCATCTCAAAGACAATGTGTACAAAAAGAACTTATCTCTTTCCTTAAACCCATACCTCCTCCTAACTTTTCCATTTCTAAGTATAACAACTTCCTTCTAGTCACCCAATTTAACAACAATAAACATATTCTCAATTCTTTCTTCTTCTTGACCTTTCATGTTGCCAAATCTTGTCAATTTTACCTCTCTGTGATATATCTCACACATTTCCTCTTTTCTCATTTAGTCATCCTAGTGTAAGCCCTGATTATTATTTGCCTATACTATATTGAGAATCATCTGAATCTTTCCTTGCTTCCAATCCCTTTCATTCTCCTACAGACATCAAAACATGATTTTGCTTTTTAAAAAAGCACAGGTCTTTCTAAATATTTCCCTTTTACTTTTAGGATAAAATATGAACTCTGTTGTTTGATATTTAAAGGACTTCACAATCTGATTCCAGTCTACCTATTTCCCATTATTCCTATTCACATATTTGTTATGCCAGATTGGCCTACTTTCAATTTGCTATAGGCAACATTCCACCTCTCTTTTTGGTACACTCTGGCTTCCATGCCTAGTTTCCTAACAAACCTCTTTGAGTTGTTTGCCCCATTTACTCCTGATAAAAATAGAGTAGTTGAATTATCTTCTTCTTGTTCAGTTAGTCATGTCTAACTCTTTGTGAGCCCCAGATATTGGACTGTTTTGTCATTTCCTTCTCCAGCTCATTTTATGGATGAGGAAACTGAGGCAAACTGGATTAAATGATTTGCCCAGGGTCACCAGATAACTCCAACAATCTATTTTATTACCTAGCTGCCTCCTGAATTACCTTACCTGTTCAATAATCTGTCTCACAGTATTCAATCGCACAACTCCACTGGACTTCTCCGATCCTGCATCTTTTGGTTCTGTCTCTATGAGAATAGTATTTTTGGTTTTAGAGAAATACAGATTAAATATTTTATATACATAAATAACTAAATCATTAAAAAAAAAAAAAAAGAACAGTGAGACTTACTGGCAGTTTGAAACACACCAGGCAATTCATTGGCCAACTTTTCCATGGCTATATCAGCTATGGGTCCAAACAAAACCACAGGCCTCTTGAAACCAGCTAAAGAAGACAAAAAAAATCTTCTGGATACATATACAATTTTAATATTATTAGTGTACCTAAAATGGTTTTTTAGATTCCAGGATAGTAAAATTTGATGTGAGTGATCTTATAAAGCAGGCCACAAAAATTTGATCTCTGAGTCAGGAAGACAGGGTTACAATTCTGACTCTGATATATACCAGCTATGTAATTTTGTCACACAGTCACTTAATCACTAAATGCTCCAGGCAGCTTTTTAACTTATAGCTGCAGAAGAGATATTAATTTGCATTTGTAGAAGTTTCCTCATTGGGAGTTCTCTATAGTATAGGGAACTATACTAAAGAAATCACAGATCCAGTTCGAATTAAAATGTTTTTTTTTTTTCCCCCCAAAGAAAAATGGTTTTTTCCTCACTTAAATTTAGAATTTAATAATCTTCCCTGTCTCCACAGTTACCTCTCTGGAAATGGTCATCTGTTCAGTTCTTTAAAAAGACAGCAAAAGAGGAGTGGAGGAGGGAGGAAGAGATAGAGGAGAGAAGAAAGATTAAAGAAAGATACCATGGAATTAAATTTTTTAAGCTAGAAAAGGATTGAGTCATCGCTGAAGGGAATGCAAAGATCAGAAAATATTCTATTTTGACTTAAAAAAAAAACCCAAATTTTTGACTAACCACAAAAAAGAAGATTGTCTATAAAACCGCAGAATATTCTTCAATATTTGCTGTCCTTTTGTGATTATAAATATGAGAATAAGGTTAGGATATAAACTTCTGAATAGCACTTAAACAGGAAAAAAAAAAAAAAAAAAGGAATCCTGAAAATATTCCCGCAGAGAGTTTCAAAAACACTTTTACTAGGAAATTGGCATAGTTTGTTGTCTGGGTAATCTCTGATAAACTAAATCTCAACACAACCCTATTCTGAAGGCAAACAGGCCACTATAGAAGAAAAATCACTTCTATATTTCTCACCCTCTCGAAGTAGGACCCTTTCATAAGCTGGGAATTTGGTGCTAACAGATACTACAGCAGTTAAATCTTCTCGACTTTTTCTCAGATTCTTTTTAATTCCAGATCTCTGACCACGCATTCTCCAGAAATCTGCCCTGTCTCCAGAGTTGTCCCTCTGAGCATTCTGTACACTGGCCATTTGTTCTGCCCTAAAAATAAATAAATAAAGGAATAAATAAAGGAATTAAATTTTTGAATCCAGAAAAGGATTGTGTTACACTGAGAAACTGGGAACTTACATAAAACATAGTAAATTCTAAACTTGTTTAAACAAATTTTTTTATTATGATCTTAAATGACAAAAAGGGCATTTCTAAAAACACAGATAACAAAAAAGAAAATTGTATGTAAAATTGTTTATCTTCCTTTTTAAAAAAAGGATATAATAAATCACATTATATATATATATATATATATATATATATATATATATATATATATATATATATATATATATATATATATATATATACACATTTTATTTTTTATTATAGCTTTTTATTTACAAGATATATGAACGGCTAATTTTTCAGCATTGATTCTTGCAAAATCTTCTGTTCCAACTTTTCCCCTCCTTCCCCCACCTCCTCCTCTAGATGGCAGGTAGACCAATACATGTTAAATATGTTAAAAGTATCACATGTTACTTTCAAAACTGTTTTCCTGGTCTCTACATCTTTCTGAATTTCTTTTTATTCCCTTCTGTGCATTTTTAAATGTTTCAATTTATTTTTTTAAGGCATTACCATTTCTACCTCCCTTTTCCTCCAAACCAAAAACTGAAAAAGAAAAAGCAAAACAAAACAAAACAAAATGAAACAAAAAACAAAAACAAAAACAAAAACAACAACAACAACAAAACTTTCTATCAAATAAGCTCAGTCAAACAAAATGAGCCCACAAAGTCACATCAAAATGTCTTTCTGCATTTTAATCCATCATCTGTCAGAACATAAAATGCTTCATCATATGTCTTTTACAAACATAGCTAGATGTTGTATTGGTCAGAGTTAAGTTGTTCAAAGTTGTTTTTTATTTACCATGTCCTAGTAAAAGAACAGTTCTGGTTCTAATTCATATTATATCAATTTATACTGCTCAAGATTCCATTATATTCCTATATCAAAATTTGTTGAGCTATTCCTTTGTTGAGCTCTTAGATGATAGTTTTTTTCCTTTTTTCCTCTCTTTTAATCAATTTCTCTTCAAGTTTGTTTTGCTTCCACCTATTCCCTTCCAATATTATCTACCCCCTTACTAACCAGCCTCCCAAAATGATCCCTGAATAATGTTCTGTTCAGTTTATTTCTGCACCACACTCTGAGTGCGTTCAACCCTACTTTGTCCATTTCAGACAGGTGAGGTTTATTTGATGCTCATGTTCCTCTCTTCCTGCATTTTTGTATAATCTTCTCATATATCCCAAGTATATCATTATATTTATTCCTTTTACATTATCTCTTTTCCCTTCTCACACCCTCAGAACAAAACCACTCCTCTTTCAGGACCTCTAATATTTTAATTTAACTCTTTAAATACCCTTTGAGCAATAGGTTTTGAAGGGCCACTTATTCTCCTTGAATTAAAATGGTAGTAGCATTACACCACCATACAACTGCTTCTAGTTGCTCAAATAAAATTTCTAAGGTTTCTCTTCATTTACGTATTTCTAAACTTCTACTTAGCTTGATCTCATCAGAAAAGCTTAAAAATCCTCATTCCATTAAAGGGTTCCTCCCCAAAACCCCCCCCACACCCCTTCTAACACTTCTCTATAGGAAAAATCATAGTTTTACATGACCAATAATTATTGATTTTAAGTATTTATCTTTTGTCTTCCAGAATACTATATTCCAAACTCTCTTTTAATGTGTAGAAGTGCCAGATTTTACGTCAATCTGCCTTCATTTCTCTGGAAATTGAATTTCTTCTTTCTAAATATTTGTAGCACTTTTTCTTTAACTTAGGAGTTCCTTGGGACTTTTCTTTTGGAGTTTCTTTCAAATGACCAGTAGATTCCATTTTTGATTCTAATATAGCTGGGCAACTTTTACTTATGCATTGCATTTTACACTAAAGCAAACTGATATTAGTTAATATAAAGAATTTTTAAGAATTATTTAAATCTGAGCCATTATTATTAAAGAAATCAATTTCCCACTAAAACCAATTTAGACAGAAGTGATCGGTTCATGGTATAAATTGAAACATAATTTTTTTGAACATGGCCATTGTGGAAATGTTTTGTTTGTAAATGTATAATTGTTACAAAGGCTTTTTTCTTCCTTTTATACCCGAAAAGAAGAGGAAAAAACTGTCAATTGAATATAGTTTATAAAAATAATAATAATTTCTAAGCTACAATAATAATATAATAAAAAGCTATACTTTTTGGGGACTGCTCATGGTCAATTAATCAACAAATATTTACAGGTTCATAGCCCCTTTCCTGAGAGTCTAGGTTGAATGACAACTTAAGTTCAAGAAGAGAATTAAATACTGCCTTGGAAATTATTCAAATGTCATCATGAGGTAGAACAGTTGTATGGATGTCAAACATACACAACAGAGATGATGGATCCCTCCCTTTCATCTTTAAGCCCAATTTATAGGGAGAAGATAAATGCAAAATACATAATTATAAATTTGATTAAATAACCCAGAATTTGGGTATATTAGCTTTCATGGAGCATTTATGAATATTGTAATTCACATACCTGCTTTTATTTGGAATTAGGCCTTTTTCCAGCTCATTTCCGATTCTCACAGCTAGCCAGTTACCCAGTTTGCCATCATACAGCGTATCTACTACTCTGAAAATCTCCCCTCTTGTGAATGCTAAGCTTTGAGGTGATTCTTTCTCACATTCAAAGTGGCTCCTGATGAAAAACGAGTCCCCTCTGCCACAGGCCAGAATGTCCCTATATACTGGAAAGGACAAGCATCTTTTAGATTGGCTGACTATGATAATCCTTCACTGTCAATTATTTCCTATGTCTTTATGAAACCATCCTTTCTTGGGAGTTCAGCTCTTTATGGAAGAATATTATAAATGCCTTTCCCTTTTTTCATTAGTCTTCCACAATCCAAAGCCACTGGGACACACCTCTTTTTTTATTACAAATGGCACTATTGAATTTAAATTAAAGAAATGATACCCACCCTGCTCCTAAAGCCAAAACCTGGAGACCCAATTACCCTTTCAAGTACAGCTCCTTAAGGCAGACTTTGCATCCCAAAAATTCATTTTTAAGTACACGCAGTTAATGAAAATGTATTAGTAAAATACACACATGTACAGCTTCCAATTTTTTTTGTTTCCAAAGGTGTCCCAACTGTGACTCATTACACATTTTATGAGCCTATCTCTTAATACAAAAACCAAATTTTCCTTAATTTTATCTAGCAACCAAAACTTTTTACAATTAAAAAAATTCTTTCTACATTTTCTCTTGACAAGTTAGGGCCTCAACAACCTGCTCATTAATGACCAAACCAATTTTCGCAACATAAAGAAAAATGTTCTTACCATCTGCTCTGCTCTGAACTAAAAGAGTCACCATTTCACCTTTGGGAATTTCTAATAGGCAGAGAACTGCATCTTCTCGAACCAGGCCTCTGAAATCCTGAGAGTTCACCTAATGCAAAAAGAAATAAGTAGCAAAGAAATGATATTTCTGAACATAAATTATTCCCCAATTTATTTTAAAAGAAATGCATTAAAAATGACACTCATTCAAATTGAATTGTCTTCATTCTGAGACAATTCAGACTTAGCTTTTTTTTTTTTTTTTAATTTCATGGACTTAATTAAGAGTCTTGTGGAATCTTACATAGTACATGCTTGAAGGAAAGACTAAATTTCAACTGAAGGTTACTGTTGCGAGCTGTCGTCTCTAGAAGCTGCTGGATCGCTCTCTGGGAAGAGATCTGCTGTGTCTACTCAAATCTCTCAGACAGATTCTTCTTCCTGTAACGAACCTTTGTCTCCACGCAGTTGCTGTTAACTCTTGTCCTTAGAAGTGACTTCCCTTCCTGCAGAGAGCCCCGTCAAGCCTGATGCAATGCAGAGTCTTTCTTCTTGAATCCTGGCTCTGAATCTCCTCCAGCTCTTATCCTTCTCCAGGCCGATCTGCTCTCTGCGCCCAGTGCTGTCTCTTTTTATCCTCCCAGAGAATGGGCGTGGGATAATGCAAGGGCTTCTGGGAAGAACCACCCCAGCCAATGAGCTTGCCCCCTCTATCAAGTCAACCTGAGTTCTCACCTTGTAATTGTCCAGAAAACCTGAATTCTCACCTTGTCACTATCCAGACAACCTCAGTTCTCACCTAGTAATCCCAACAGGTTACTAATAAGCAAAACAATTTTTCCCCAATCCAAATTCTCAACCCCCTGAAAATAGCCTGTGGACCTCAAATTAAACTCTCCATTATTGCCCTTATTTGGCATGTTTTGGCATTTGTCACCTTCTATTCATGTGTTTGCCTAAGCCTCTGTATTGTGATGCTCTATCCAGTCTGAGGACCATAGCTGAATTGATCCTTTCTCAATTCCTTCCCTAAATTTCAAATTTACTTGACTCAAAGCAGTCAGTTGACAAGCATTTATTGAATGCCCGCTTTGTCTCAGGCATGGTGTCAAGCGCTAGGGAAACAAAGGAAAGCAAAAGACAGTGCTTGTTTTTAAAGAGCTTCCAGTCAAAAGTGGAGCAGGATATCAACATACAAACAAGATAAATAGAAGGAAATAAACAGAGAGAAGGAATTAGCATTAAAAAGGATGGGAAAATCCTTGTAGAAGTTGGGGTTTAGCTGGGACATAAAGGAAACCAGAGAAGACAGGAGGGAGAAATTTTCAGGCAAGAGGGATGCCCGTGTGTCTTGTGGATTTTGTATTAGAATTTGTTCTGTGTTACTATGTCAGAATCTTTAATTAGCTATTTAGTAGTCTGTTTTTATCCTGAAGTGGGTTCTGTTTCAGCTACAGATTACAATTCATTAATGCAACGTATTTGTTTTTCTAGCACAAAAGGCAAAATCATTTTTCTATTCTTTGCAGAGGGAGAATAATTAATACAAAATTTAATTGGGCACAAAGACCATCTACTTCCTAATCTCCAGATAGTTTCTTACTTGGAAAAATTACATCCTACAGTTTCTCGCACATTGTTAGAATGACAACAGAAAACAAAACATTTTGTGGGGTATAAATGTGTGGAGTAAGATATGATGAAGAACTAAAGTAAACCAGACCTATAGGCACCAGTCACGTGAAGGCCTAGGCTGCATTCCATTGTCCAAAGAAGAGGAGGCTGTAAATCACCTTGTCGGTTGCATTCCACTGACCAAATAAGGAAAGGGGGGGTGGGGTGGGGAGTGCAGACTTGTATGACCAATCACAACCTATGGAGGGTGGGATTTTGGAGATTCTTTGTCTGAAATGTATAAAAGTTGTGAACATCTTCAAGAGAGTGGCTCTCTCCTGCTGTGAATTTGGTTCACAGACCAGGATGGGGTCCGCTTCTTGAGATTCTAATAAATAATTCTGTTTTTCTATGAATGATCTGAGTAATCATTTTTGGATAGGATTTTCTATCCCTCACATAAATGTTGAATGCTATTAGTTTCCACACTTTGAAAAACTGTTTTGTCTTTAGCATCTGACACAAAGAAATGTAATATTATGATGCCACAGCTTTATTATTATTATTATTATTATTATTATTATTACTGGAATTTAGATTTGGGGAAGACAAAAAACATCTCTGAAGTCTTCCAAATTTCTAGATCATTGTATTGTTTAGGTCTTGCATTATTCCATCCTTCTAATTTTATTATTTATTTATTTATTTATTACTTACAGCCTTCTAATGTGGATTTTTTTTTTTAAATTATTCAACAAAATTTTATTATTCTGTGCTCTGCTTCAACTGTACCTCTCTAATACCTATACTATTCTGAACATTATTTTTAGTGCCATATAATATATTTTCAAACATTGAAGAGGGGACCCCGAAACTCTAAAAATCCTTAAAGGAGAAAATCTCCTTCAACTTTGCCTCAGTGAGGGACTTGCCCTGAGGAACAAACAGTTTCATCCTAGTTATTTGGGTGGAGTCAGCTCAGTCCTGAAACTCATAGGACTCAATTCAAATTCCAGCTCAAGCTGAAACCCAGCGATGAGCCAACTTGGGACTTCACCCATGAGCCCCTTTCAGCTTGTAGCCAAAGCTCTCATTATAAAAGAGCCAAACTAAAACCCTATCTTTGCAGAGATTCCAAACATGCCAGCTCCATGCTTGGCATGCTAAGGGCTTCTATCCACTGGAATATTCTTTCCAGTGCCCTCCTCTCTTTATCTTCACCTATTTTCCTAACCAGACTTTATGCCTCTCTGTCAGGATTTCTAACCTTGCTTCCAATCCCCATAATAAACCTCTTTTATCAATCTAGGTTTTCGGGTCTATAAATTCTTTTACAGAGAACCTCTGAACTGCCAAAAGGGAGTTCCCCAAAACTCCCTACCCTCACACCGAATCCCAAAGGGTTTCAGGAGAACCAAACCTTTCCATTTGGTTCCTTGAACCCCAAACCTGCCACTAGACCTTATCAACCTCACTCTGACACATCTGTAAATTTACCCTTTGTGGAATTCTATTGGTACCAATGGGGAATGTACTATTTCAATGGAAAACATTAGCAGGGCTCATGTTTGCTTTTCATTTGCTTCAGAAATATGTCTCTCTCCCCTAATGGGGCAGATAGTCAAGAAAGAAGACTATCTTGTACTTACTTTTACTGTCTTCTTCCTTGAAAGATGATTACTAGATCTGATTTCCTATTTAGCCTCCCTCCATCACTTCAATCTTTTCCCTTAATCTATAGTTATTTTGACATTTTCTTAATACTTTTTCCTCATATTTGTAAGAAGCAGAACTGAAGAACTAAACATATATAGAAACTGAAGATTCATGTTTCTTATGTTAATAGCCTAATTTAAGAGATCCAAATGATGAAGCTGGCTTAAACAGTGTTCCAAAAATCAAGACGCAACTTCCCCCAGTGCTCATAACCTTCTTACCTGGAATGTCCATTTCCCTATGTCTCCTTTCTCATAAAGGTGAGACCTTGATTTTCAGGTTCCCTACCATATGCTTGAAGGCAATGACTGTCATTCTTTTTTGCTTCTATTCCCAGTGGGTAACATAGAGTAAGTAAATGCTTACTGATTTACTAAGCAGAAGTGACTAGCACAAAGAAAAATTACATACAATGTAATGATTACTTATTAGCATTTTAATTCTTTGAAAACTGGTTATCATATTTCACCAGAGATAGAAGTTAACTTGTTCATTTATTTTACTTTAGTTTTCTTCTTTGATATATGGAAGGGTTCTATTTAGTGGAGATATAGAGTCAATGGGAAGGGACAAGATTGTTTAAAAAAAAAGGGGGGGACAATGTTAAGTCTTTTTTTGGAGGAAAAAAAAAGAAAATGAGTAATCCACACTTAGTATATATAGAAAATTTTAGAAAAATGCATAGTTGATCAATAAGAAAATCATATTCTTAAGTCATCATTTTATGGCAAAATATATTAAGCCAATGACTCTTTTCCTTTTTAAGGGAAAAAAATGCTTCTATTCAAGTATTTTAAAATAAATTTTTTGTATAAGTGTAGTTCACTTGAAAAGTTACAAAAATAGAAAGCTGCCTTCTTAAGTATTTAGAATATTAAAGAAATTCTTTGATAACTCTCTCTCTCTCTCTCTGTGATCCTAATTGTTGCCAGCACTATGGTGTCTAGGGGGAGAACCTATAGAAGGATTAGTAACATCAGTGAAAATTCCTAATCTAGTATAATTTTATGAATTTGTGCTATTCACTGTTTTCTAAATTAAATTTTAAAAGTCCATTTTTCTCAAGTAATTTTAATAAATAGGATAAAGTTCTAACAATGACCACACTTACCTTCAGAATTTGATCCCCTTCTTGTAAACCCTCTTGTTCTGCCGAAGTTCCTTCTTGAATGCCAGCAACAAATATCCCAACATCATTTCCACCAGCCAGTCGAAGACCTACACTATCTCCTTTCTTGAATTTCACCATTTTAGTGTTTGGGCTAGAAATATTTGTGCCAGTAGAGGTGGGAGAGGGAGGGAGATGGAGAGAAAGCAAGAGAGTAGAGAAAAAAAATTTTTAAGTAAATAGAAGAGAGATAATATTGATAAAAATAAATTTAATTGAAATTATTTCAGAGACTTGCTTCCTCACAGACTGCTAATGGGGCAATATGCTTTGTAAGTATAATAACACAATATGGACTAGGGGATTCAATAATAAATTGGCAACAAAAAACACATGAATTGTAATCTGCTTCACTCAGTAAGAGGAATCATTTGAACATGATGAATTTAATCTTCACATCTATAAAATATAGATATTGTCACTGTACTTCAAAAGAAGCACTAGGGACCATGACAAAGAAATGACTCCTAAAATAGTTATGCCTTCCCCAAAGCCTCGTATCTAGTGAACACAACTATTTGGAACATTGTCAAGAACTAGGCCTTTGAGCAACTGAAATAGATGTCACAAACTATGAATTCAAAGTTCATGTATACATTTTACTCATAGGAGAGTTCCATAAACCATTTCTTATGGTGCATTTTGTATCCAACCCAGAGATTACAAATGAAGGAACAATAACAAATTAGGAAGTACAAGTAGGGAGTAATGCTAGAAGTGGGCACATAAGTGACAACCTGACAGTAAAGGAAGCTGAGTATAACAAATAATTTTTATAATGAAGTCTCTAAATCAAAGTCTCTATGTTTTAGAGAGACTAGGCTTAATTTTTAAAAAGTTTTTCTATTCAGTTATTGGGGTAATCTTTTTACATATCATACTTCTTTCCCAGAGCATGCCAAATTAATGGGCAAAGACAAAAGATTTTAATAGTATAATTTGGATTTTTTTTTTTACTTTTACAGGAACAATTATATAAAATAAAAATAACAATTATGGAAAACTATAGAAAACCACCTGTAAAATATGTGATGAGGACTAAACTGAAAAGTAAGAGATTCTAAGACCTTAAGTGTTCATATATATTTTTTAATATACTTATTTTCAAATTTCTCTAGTAATTAGATTCTAGGTTTCCTTCTGGTAGCTCATCTAATTATAACATTCTTAACAACTTTGCACAATTGTTAGCACTTACATCTTAGAATCATGAGATAAGAGAAGGAAAAAAAATCTCAAAAAGCCATTTAATCCAGTCCTTCCATTTTATAGATGAGAAAAATGAAAACCCCAAAGGCTAAGTGACTTGTCTAAGCTCATACTTAATATAACATGGGTCAGAGGAAATATATGAATCCATAGAGGTAATGTTCTTTCCACTGTCCAACACTGGCTACTGACTTTCAAGATTATGGCCTCCAAACTTTTTGTACTAAGATGCATTTTGTTGGCAGGAGAGACACTTTGCTGCTCTTGACAGAACTGAAAACAAACTAGGTAATTTTAAATATCAGGTTTCCTGACTGAAATATGAAGGCATAAAAAAATTAACCATAAAAATAATATTTTTTGCTTAGGCAAATCACTTGACTTTTCTTAACTATAAAATGGGGAGGATAACAGCACCATCACTACAGAATAGAAGAATAGTTGTGAGGATAAAATGTAAAGTGCTTTGTAAACCTTAAAGTACAATACAAATGCCAGCTAATACATATTGTTGGCCAGGTGGTAATTGTTAGGATTCTTACAAGGTACTAAGACAGTGGAATTGATAGAGGCAATAATTATCTAACTTAGCATGCTAAAGCATCTACAAGGAGATGTTATGGGCCAGAACTTGAAACAAGGTACTAAGTGGAATTGAATTGAATCTAGTTTAGCATTGATTTAATCCTACAACAAATAATAGTTTCCTAGTGATATAATGATTGTTGTATACTCAAGTGTGGGGCATATAAGGAGGCGGTCTCAGAGCCAGGAAGGAGAAGCCCACTACAAGCTCATTCGGAGGAATCTAGAGGCAGAAGCTAGCAGAGGCAAAGGACTAGCAACAGGAGCTCTCAGAACCAAGGAGAGAGGTAGTCCTCTAAGAAAGCTAACTGGGCTCCAGGAAAAGAGACAAGACTTTGAAGGAAACAATAAAAGATTTAGACTTTAATTCCTGGCTGCATTCAGGGTGATTACACTGAACTGAACTGAAGGCTGCCTCCAGAAACCCCCAAAGAAACCTGCTCCCAGAAAATATTTATTTTAGAGAAGAATATTACAGGTAATCACCTAACCCTAGGCAACTCTCAAGAGTTACATTTTTAGGGACAGCTAGATGGTAGTGGATAAAGCACCAGTCAAAAGGACCTGAGTTCATATGGAACCCCACACACTTAGTATTTCCTAGCTGTGTAGCCTTGACAAGTCAATTAACTCCAAATACCTCAGCAAAAACAACAATAATAACAACTTTTCTAGTCTGTGGTGGTAAAGAAAGATTCTACAATCCAATGGGAAAACCACAGGTTCAGTCAAAAACAAAATACAAAACCTTGTATTAAGATGGGTAAATGGAAAGAGATCATGTCTCTATACAAATATATTTTTATGGGTTTTACAAGAAATACAGTCAAGTATTAAAGCGTTAACACTCATATTTCACTAAAGAGGAGACAATGTACATAAGAACACACCTATCTTGGACCAAAGGAGTTTAGCTACTCAAATTCCATAAGACTTTGACATATTATAAGGCAACAGCATTATAGTGAAAGATACTTGTATTGGAGCAGGTTGGGAGGAGGGGGCATGACACCATAATGCAATGGACTAAATCTGTATCACAAATAAAAATGAGTCCAATAACATTATAGTTATGCCTTTTCTTTCTCTTCTAAATATCTTTATAGCAACATCCTTGTTCTATCTGATATAGGTTACAGCCTCCCAAAAAAGAAAGGAAAAAGAGAGAAAGAAACTAATCATTCAAAAAACAATAAAATTTAAAACACAAAATTGACTTCTCATTTTTACTGAACTAGTAAAAACAAAACAAAAACTCAAAAAAAAATCCCCAAAAAGAGTTTGTGTGTAGAAAAAGTATATATACTTGTGTGTGTGCACGCGTGTGCACAGTCATGCTTTGCACAGCTCCAATGAAAGTACTTTGTTTTGTAATAATATAAATGAATGAATAAATCAGAACCAAGCCCCCATCACAGACTATAATATTGTGGGGCCACTCTCTTCCAAAACTCTCTTTTTAAGTTTACAAAGGGCTTTCCTTAAAGCCATCCCCCTTGAGGTTGGCAGGACACATATTAGCATTTCATTTTACAAAATGAGAAAAAAGCTAACAGGCTAATTAAATTGCCTATGATCACCTAACTAATAAATACCTTAGTTAGGATGCCATTGAGATAGTCAATAACAATCTGAACTAACTGCCCTCTAATATTACTTCACCTAATATTGTATTTAGAAGTATTCTGGATTTTCTTCTCACATAAAATCAAATGTGAATATACATATATATACATATATTTATATGTTTATATGTTTATATGTATTCATCCACACAGATACATAAACACAAATATGTATGGGTGGGTGGGTGTACATGCGTGTGTCTGTGTTGTTGTCATACTCCCTTTGTCTGTTGTGTCCAATTAAGAGAATAGAAAATAAGAAGAATAAAAGAGAAGGGAGAATCAGAACATACCCATATATTGCTTCATCTTCAGAACTCGGCCGAAGAAAAGTTCTTGATGCTGCTTTAGGTTGAGAAACTACATTAAAAAAAAAAAAGTGTCTGTTATTAACAAATAAATTATTTTAAATTCATTAAAATATTTATTAAGCACTCAATATATACAAATCATTGTGTTAGGTAGTGATATAACAATAGTTTCTGACCTTAAGAAACTTATACTTTAAAAAGAGTTGGACAAAACATGCAATGAAAGAAATATAATAAAAGTTTGATAGGAGCAAAGAGCAAGTGGAAAAATCCCAATAAAGTGTTCTAGAAAAATCTGAGGAAGGAAAAAAACCATTTTCATTCAACTGAAAGAAGGAAGAAGGCAAAATTCCCAAAAAAAGTATGCTGAAGGAAGACTTTAATAAGAGAGTAATGAATTCCAGATATGGTAAGTTGCTGTTGCAATTGCATAGATGCTAGAAAAAGCAGGAAGAAATAAAAAATAAAATTAATAATTCAGTCAAACTACACTAGTGTGAAATAAGAATTGAAAAGTAGCATGGAGTCAGATTGTGGAGAGCTTTAAATGTCAGGATAAGGAGGCTATGTTTTATTCTATAGGAAAATGAGAGCCAAAGAAGATTTTGATCATGGAAGTGAAGTGATCAGACCTTGCCAACAGTGTCAAAAACATATTGGAGAAAGGAGAGGCCAGACACAGGGAGGCTGGTGAGTTAGCTACTTTAATGTAGACTAATTAAGAACTATTGATATGAACAATTTTCAGATGATGAAATTAAATCTATTTTTAGTCACTGGAAAAAATGCTCTAAATCACTACTGATTAGAGAAAAGCAAATTTTAACAGCTCTGAGGTACTACTTCACACCTCTTAGATTAGCTAAGATGATAGGAAAAGATAATGATAAAAAGAAAACTGGAACACTAATTGTTGGTGGAGTGGTAAACTAATCAAACCTTTCTGGAGAATAATTTGAAACTATGCCCAAAGGGCTATCAAACTATGCATACCCTTTGATCCATCATTGTCTCTACTGGGTCTGTATCTCAAAGAGGTCACAAAAGAATGGAAAAGATCCACATGTGCAAAAATGTTTTAGCAGTCCTTTTTATCATTAGAAGGAACTGGAAACTGACTGGATGCCTACTGAGTGGCTGAATAAGTTATGGTATATGAATATAATGGAATATTATTGTTCTACAAGAAATGAAAAGCAAACTTGGAAAGACTTAAATGAACTGATACTAATTGAAGTGAGTAGACCCAAGGAAACATTGTTCACAGCAACAAGAAGATTATGGGATGATCAACTCTAATAACGTGGCTCTTTTCAATAATGAAATGATTCAAGGCAATTCCAACAGACTTGTGATGGAAAGAGCCATTCGCAAGCAGAGAGAGAACTATATAGACTAAATATAGTTCAAAACATAGTACTTTCACCTTATTTTCTGTTGTTATTGTTTGCTTATTTTTTCTCTCATTTTTTTCTTTCCTTTTTTGAACTGATTTTTCTTATACAGCATGATGAATATCAAATTATGTTTAGAAAAACTGTCCATGTTTAACATTTGTTGAATTGTTTGCTATCTATGGAGAAGTGGAGAGGGGGAAGGAAAGAGAAAAATGTGGAAGGCAAGGTTTTGCAGAAGTGAATGTATTGGCTAAAATAAAAAGCTACTAAAATGAAAAAAAAAATACTAATAAGGAGCTGAAGTAGGATGATATTAAGTGGAAGGAGGAGTCATTTGAAAGAGTCTTTGTAGATAGAACCCTGAAAACTTAAGAAATTGACTGGATGAGCACAAGACAGAAGGAAGGATGCAAAGATATCTTTGGAAGCTGGCTAACTCGGAAGAAAAATAGGGGAGAAGAAGGGAAGAATTAAAAAGAGAAAAAGATGTTCAGATATGAGTTAAAATAAAGAAGACGTTTTTAATTTACAGAATTTCAAAATTAAATCCTTACCAAGGAAATCTTCTTGGTATTTGGATTCCTTATTGTTTTCTGGAACAATAGGAGTAGGAATATCACCAGTGGTTTTAAATGGAGTGGGTGTTGCTCCCATTTTGGAAAGTCTATTTGATGTATCTTCTCTAAGTTATATGGGAAAAAACACATATGTTTTATTAATTATGCATGTTTTTAAAATGTGAGTGAATGTGAATTGTATAAAGGCAACAAATAAAAGGCACCATCTTACTTTGTCCTTTCTTTCAGCTTTTCATTTGAGGAATTATAATCAAAATCAGAAGAATGGATCCTTTTCTCATCTGGAGAAAATGATTGGTTTGATTCTATTTCTGAAATATCTTGAAGTAAAAAAAAAAAAAGAAGTATATTATTAAAATATTTAATTGAAATTCTAATAGCCCCTAGGCATAAAACATGGAGAAGGAAAGAGGCAAGGAATGCACAGTATTTTATTATTCCTCAAGAAAAAAAAATGTTTTAAAATTTTTACTAAAATTAACAAAGAACCAGTTTTAGAACTTCGTGTCTTCTAAAATCACTATCCAAAAACGCTTTTGTGAAGTTGCACCTTAAGTAATATCTCAGGTGTATGTCTCCTCCCCCTAAATAGTTCTTTGAAAATAGTATTCAAGTCTCATTTTTATATAAGCACAATTATATCATGGTAAAAAACTACATTAACAGAATAAAGGATTCTGTTTTCCTGCTTTTCCTTTCCTTCTTTTAACTGTCAGACAGCTGAGGAGAATAGACTTGGAGTTTGAATCCTGCCTGGATCTTTTGCTCTCATTCAGCCTCAGTTTCTTCATCTGAGGGCTTCTATAAAAAAATCAAAAGCATTTATATGCTAACTATATAAATACTATTATTTCATACTCTACTCCATGGGAATAGCCTTAACCTCATCTTTCTGCTGAAAGATTCCAAAGCTTCATTTCTAAGTCCAGATTTTTCTATCTAGGTATGGTATTATGTCAACCGCTTTAATTCAATAAGGTAATGAACTAAACTCATCATAGTTGAGTAATTTCTTTAAAAACTAGGCAGAACTTTAGAGATAATTGACAGATAAATAATGATAAAACTGTGACCTAGTAAAATACAATATCTTATTTAAGCTTACCTGGATATCTGGTGACACATTCGGGATCAGAACTTAAGTGTCTTGGTACTTGGTACAATTGGTCTGATACTTGCTATAATTCTTCCCACAATATCACAACTACATTCCACAAAATCTGATCCTCTTCTTCCTCCTCCTGAGTTCACTGTTTTGTGTGTGGTACTCACACTATTCATCCAGGCTCAAAATAGGGAAGCTATCATTTATTCTTAATCTCCTTCTTTCATATTATTAATAATTCCATCTCCATATTATGTTTTTCATCTCTTACCTTTCTAATTCTCTTCTATCATTCTGGTTAAAATCATACTTAAACTAACTTCCTAATTTATTTCCATGCTTATCTTTAGTTTTTTTAATCCACCCCACTCACGTCTTTGGAACATTTAAACTTCCTTAAATATCACTCTGGAAAAGCCACTCTGCTGCTTTCAATATTCAAGAGCTCTCCAGAAGGCACCAAAATAAAAATCCAAATTTCTTATTCTGATATCTTCTATGATCTTAATCTATTCTATATTTCTAGGTTTGTTTCACAAGATTCAATTCATCCACTTTAGATGCCAGGGAATCTGGACTTCTCAATTATTTGTCAAATTTCCCCACTACATTGCCCTACCTATCTACTTTTGATACTGCAGTTACCTAAACCTAGAATGACTTATCTGTATACTTCAACATCCAGTACAAATGCCCCATCTACCAGGAAGTCTTTCCTAATACCCAGGTTCTGATCCACTACCATAGTTTAACAATGAATTGGGGATGACATTTCCTTGCTCTGAAGTAGTACTTTGTTCTCATAGTATAATTTTTTAAAAATTATAACTATTTGTTGGGGCAGCTAGGTGGTATAGTGGATAGAACATTACCCCTTGAGTCAGAATGACCTAAGTTCAAATTCAGCCTTAGATACTTAATAGCTGTGTGATCCTAGGCAAGCCACATAACCCGGAAAACCTCCTTTGTTCCCTTCCCCCATTTCTTAAAGGTAGAAAACTTATATATAAAAAATATACAATTTCCTTGAATTTCAAGGTAGGTGAAAACAAGGACAGAACTTTACTCAAACTTTTATATTATCCCTTTCAGTTTATACTCAATATATTTGCTGAATGCCACAAACTGTTACAAGGAAGAACAATTAGAAAATTCTTAAGTTTTATTGTATATAATTTGAAAGGGATAATTTTTCATGTCAGGAACTAAGTTCTGCCTGATTACTTTAAAATAAGTCCCTTTGGAATTTTACAAATATGTTTGACTTTCCTGGGAAAAAGACCAAATAAAAAAGGATTACTTAAACTAATCTTTACTAACCTTCTGAAATTAAAATATAAACGTTTAAATATGAAATTGAATTTTTAAATTATTCCTTGAAATCATATATGTCTATATCCTTCCTTTTCTAGATGGTTTTATGAATGTGGACAAAGAAAACAGAATTAATTCTTTAAACTAAACTCACCTTTATGCCAGCCCAGATGCTATCTTACCTTCAATTTCTGAGTCACTGTCATGTAATGAAGGTATATTGATTAGAGTCTGCTTGCTGTCTCTCAAGACTACTAACTGAAGTTTCCCTCTTGATTTCTCTATCAGTTTTCGGGCATCAGCTAAAGACATATTTTCTGTTACAGTGCCATTGATCTGTGGACATCATGGTGAACATCATGGACAATGTAAATATTCATCAAAAAAAAAAAAAAAAAAAAAAGGCAAATTATTTTGTTTTCCAGAAAATGTAGTACATTTGTCAAACATTTAAACAAAAGTGTAAGATTCAACTAGACTTAGGCTTAACTTTAAAGTTAGTTCTCCTTCTCAAACAGCACTATAAAAACATTTATATATGCAATTTAAACTGTATTCTGCTTGTTCATAAAATGTGGCTTATCTGAATCTGTGGGATAACTTAAGTAGCTCATTCAAAAGCAAAATGATTTTAAAGAATCAATCAAATGTTTGAATTTATTTTCTTAATTTTTCTCTCTCTCCTTCTAGGCAATACAAGCTTTCACAATATCAAAGGGAAAAAAGAAAGTACTTAAACATTGTGGAGGAAAATGACACAACCCACTGCAACACTTTTTAGGTATCCCTACTATCTTTTTCAGAGAAAACATTCTTTTTCTCCTACTTCTGTTTACCTCCAAAATTTTATCTATTTTTTAAAATAATTTTAAATATTTATAAATATTTTGTATCTTCATTATATTTATAAATTGCTCCCATTTCATAAAAGGTCGCTTGTAGTAAAGTAAAAACATTTAAGACTAATAATATATGTGAAATAATACATCTGAAAGAGCATGCAGTATTTTACATCTATAACTCCCCATATTTCTCTATTACATGTTCTCCTCCTAACTTCCCAACCCGCAGAAAAAAAGAAAAACAAATTTCTTAAAACAAATATTCACAGACACACATAGACACATAGATAAGAAGAGTTCTCATCAAAATTCTTATCAAAAAAACTGTTTTCTAATACAGCAAAGACACATAAATATAAAATGTAGGGGTTCCAATAGCGTATGCTTATTTCACAATCTTTTACCTATACCTACTTTAAGAATTATGTCTCCTTCATGAAGATTGCCATCCTTAGTTGCGAGACCAGTTCTAGTCATTTCTTTTATGAAAATCTGACTCCCAAGTCTGAGTCCATATTCTAGAAATCAAAAACATATTACATCATTATGTTTTATAGAAAGTCTGTGTTACTTTAGTTAATTGGGTAAAAAAAAAATTTTTTTAAGTCATTATTCACTACTCTAGACTACCTGATATATAAATCATTCTCTTAAAACTAAAGATCAAAGTGGCTCTCGGAGGCATACTAACATATCATGTAATCAATTCACATGGTACACAATATAATTTATGTATTTGAAATCTGTTAGGTTGATCACAGTGTGATTTGAAAAGCCAAACTGTAAAGCCGAATTTCAGTAGAAGCAAAGAAAAGAAGAAAAGTTAAGCTATATTATAAGAGTTTAACTTTTTGTCCCTTAAATGAATTCTTCAAATCCCTCATTTCCTATACAATTAAAGAAGCATCACTTCTGCAAAGTCCTTTTCCTGGTCTCTCCAGCTGTATTGCAAACCTCTCCCCATTTCCCCCACACGCAACTCAGCCTTGTCATCTTCTACAGTTGCCTTAATAAATTGGCGTGGTTAAGGAAATGCCCCATAAAACTAATTTTTTAGTGGGTTTGAACTGAGACGGAAAGAACTGTCAAATTATGATTAATGTGTTACTCACACAATTAAGTAATGCTAAAAATTTTTGTTTTAAAATATTGTCTTCCATTTTGCATTTAAAGCTCTACACACTCAACTTTCAAAATATATATAATTTTAATGTTTAAAAATAATATTACTTCAAATTTGCATTCCAAATAAAATATTACACTTACATCTGATTTTTGTTCCATAATTGAAAATTTTTCAGTTACTGAAAAATGTTAAACTTTCTGAAATTTAAAGTAAAAAAGTGGGGAAGGATCATAAGAGAAGCTTGTGATACTTTGTATATCTTATAATGCTACAGGTTTTAAATTCCTACGAATTTAACAACCCACTCCTTTTACTATTATTATTATTGTTAAAAATACATCTGGGAAGGGATTGTGTGCAAAAGGATTGAGAATAAGAAATTACTACTTCTATCTCATCCCCCTCACATCCCCATTTTATTTTTTAAAAATAATTTATTTTTTAAAAATTATAGCTTTTTATATACAAAACATATGCATGGGTAATTTTTCAACATTGACCTTTGCAAAAATTGTTTCAACTTTTCCCCTCCTTCCCTCCATCCCTTCCCCTAGATGGCAGGTAGTCCCATACATGTTACATGTTAAAATATATGTTAAATATAATATATGTAGACATATTTATATAGTTATCTTGATGCACAAGAAAGATTGTATTTAGAAAGGAGGTAAAAATAACTTGAGAAGAAAAAACAAAAATGCAAGCAAAAGAAAGAGTGGAAATGCTATGTTGTGGTCCATACTCATTGCCCAGTGTTCTTTCTCTGAGCTCACACCCTCACTTTAAACAGCAGTGTATCATGTCAGTAAAATCATCAGATTTTATAAGAGAAAGCTTTTTAGGGCCATTACTCTTTTTTCAGATAATCTGACATAAACCATTCTCTTAAAACTGTAAGATTAAAATGATTCTTACGAGGCACACTTATACATCATGTACTACTTTTAGACATTCAATTCACATGCCACACAATTTAATTTTTAACTTTTGAGTCAAGAGATCCAGATTTAAAATCCCAGATGTGATTTGTCTTCAGTTTTTCAACTGCAAAATGAAAGAACTAGACTAGACAAATTTAAGGTCCCTTAAAGGTCGTTCTCTGTCTCCTTTTGAGGTTCAGGTGAAGCACATCTTCTTTTGTTTAGTTGTTTCAATTTTGTTCAACTCTTTGTAACCCCTTTTTGGTGGATTTCTTGACAAAGATACTAGAGATTTCTACTAACGATATTTTTCTAGTCCATTTTACAGGTAAGGAAACTAAGGCAAACATACTTAAGTACTTGCCCAGGGTCAGACAGCTAATAACTGTCCAAAGATAGATTTGAACTCAAGAAAGATGAGTCTTCCTGATTTCAGGGCCAACACTATCCACTGCACCACTTTGCTCCCCTTGCATGTGACCTTTCCTGATCACCTAATTATAAGTTCTCTACTGAACTAAAAAATAAAACAACAATAAACCTCCTATATATTTATGTAATGACAGTTTGTATTTACATAGTTGTTTTAAGTTTTGCAAAATGCTTTCTATGTATCATTTCTTTTAATTTTCTTAATCCTTTGAAGTAAATCCATTTTTATTCTCACTTTACACAACTGACAGAGACTGATTTACTCAGGGTTACTTAATTAGTAAGCCTGAAGAGGATTTGAATTCATGTCTTCTTCACTCCAAGAAAAGCACTCTATCCCCTTTGCTATTGGTATTAAACTCAAATAGAAATTGGGTCCCTAAATCTATATTATACATCCTAAGTCCTCTGTGGAGCACATATTGGCTTAAGAAAATCACATGTTAACATCATCTAAGTTTTATTGTTCTTAAATTTTATTTTGTTAGATATTTCCCAATTTGGTCCAGCCTTCATTCAGAAGTGTTTGTGATCTGTGGGCCATGCATATGTTTTGAAAAATAAAAAGTTTTAATTAAAAAAAAATAAAGTAGTGGGGTGTGGAATGCTTAGAAATGACAAAAAAGTTAATATATTTGAAGAAAGAAAAATTTCTAAGTGCAAAAGTTACCCCAAAGTAGAATAGATTGCCTCAGGAAGTAATGGATACCCTTTTACTAGAAATACTTTAAATGGAAGCTATATGACCACTTGCTTGTGATACTATAGAGACAGTTGTTCAAATACGGTGAGAAGTGGATGACCTTTGAGGTCTTTCATCATTTTGATTCTTTTCCAATTTTGATCCTGTGGCATGGAAATAACTTTTAGGAGAAAGTTAGATAGATTTTTGTAGTTATTAGTTTAGTATCGAGGTAACCTGAAGTTTAGAGTAACATGCTTTCTTATATTAAAATGCAGACTCTAGCCTTTTGTAGAGATCGATTCTTTTGGGGCTTAGTTGAATATTTTTCAGAAAATAAACCTAACCATAGCTAAGTATTATTTCTCTTATTCTGAAGGTAGAGAAAATGATACTTAAATCACAAATGTTTGAGGCTGAAATATGGGAAATAACACAAGAATAGACAAGGAGAAACAAATGAGTATCCTACAGCAATGATGCTGAATAAAAGCATCATAGGTTCACTGGGGTAGGGAATAAATCAGAAATTCTGTAAGGTGAAATTCAAGCTGCTGGCATAACTCACTGGAAAAACATTCAACACCGAACAATGTGGCCTTATAATAAGTTCACTTATTTCTGTTCTCACACCTTTTCTAAGTCCTTCATTCATCATGATAAGGAAGGCTGCTTGCTTTGTATCCTGCCATGGTGAATAGTTAAGGGCTTCATAGAATCTTTCTCCATTCTCCTACACTGAACTTTCCAAGTAACAGTGTTAACAAAAGAGCCTGCTGAAAGGAGAGTTCTTAGCTTTCACTCTTAGTAATGTGAAACACTAAATTCAGTCCCAGAAAATACCATTCCTGCATTATCCCTCAACCATTTCTATCCAGTTATATAACTAGACCCTTTAAACTCTTTCATTTAGAACAAAATAACACTCCTCTCCCCTCAAAAAATATCTCAGAACTAATTGACAAGTGACCTTTAAATACCAATTAGAAATAAAACTACATTTTTCTTGGGGTTATAAAGATGCAAAAATTTTACAAAACCAAAATGAGCCCTGATAAAACAGGGCACAGATAGAGACAAACAAGACATCCTTATAAGCTATGTTGCAGAGAATACCAGAAGCCAGGGAGAAGCTAAACTAGAGTTATATCAATCTAATTCTAGGCAGCTTAGTACCAATCAAGAAGATGGCAGGATAAGTAGATGACTATTTTGGCTCATGTTGAATAGTCTTTGTGTCATATTTCACTTCTAAAAATACCCCCACCCAAACAAAAACCAAACAAATAAACCTCAGTGGCTCTTATAGCAGATATGCCTAACTTTATGAATTAGATATGCATTTGGTATATAAAGAGAATCTCTGTGTTGAATACTATTTTTCTTTTACTTATGTCTAGACAAGAGTTTCTTTGGGGAAATAATCACTACTAGAAAGAAGCAATGAGGAGGAGGGCATCAAAATTTTCCCTCTGTAAGCAGTCAAAGAGATTTCTTTCAAAAAGAACATTAGAATGTGAATGTTAAAATTTTGGTCTTTAAAAAAAAATTCTGTGTAAAGGGTAAAATTGGTCTTTAAAAAAATATATTTTTTTTCCTCAAGGAGGATAAAACCAGCCACTTAAAGATTGGTATCTTTTATAGCAGCTTCTAAATCAAAACAATTTACTCTGGGGTAAATAATATCGATCTTTCCCCCCACAAATCACTTATTTCTTTCTTAATTTGGGTAGAGACATAGAATAGAAATAGAAGAATGAAAGAAAGCAAGTGATTATAAAGACAGACCTGGGCTAGCATGATTTTTTTGGTTGCTAAATCAGAAAGGTACTCACTGCAGTTGGAGTCAGAAAAGCTGTTCAAATCCTAGTTCCCCTACTTACTGCCTGTGTCACTTTGGACAACCTGCCTCACATTTGTGGGATGTAATGTCCTCACCTATTAAATAAAAAGCTTAGACTAGATAAGTCTTTTTCAATTTTAAACCCTATCAATCTACAATCTATGCCCAAACTACTGATGCTATTATTTCTTTTTAATGCTTTATCCTCTGATCTCTTTGTAGAGTTATCTCACTTCAAAAGGAATGTGCCTTTGGATTTTTGCCTTTTAAAAAAAAGATATCATTTTAATATTATAATCTTATTTCAGAAGAAATTTACATGTAATAAATCACCATTACCTTCACTGGATTTACTTTTTGTCAAAAGGACATCAATGGGTCTTTCTATGTCATGCTGCTCCATGTGATGTCGCATCTCAGGAGTGGGACTTCGGGAATGTAGTTGATCTCGACTGTGGCTCTTCTTCACCTCATATCTAACATTAGCTGGATGTCTCTGGCTGTACTCTACAGATGGGCTGTAATTCCTTCGATAACCATGGTCATAACTATCATCTCGATTAATGGTTCGGCCTCGGCTTTGGTCTCTTCTATAGTCTTGATCTAAACCCCTCTCTAGACTCCGGCCCCGACTCCGTTCACGGCTGTAGCTCCTTTCTCGGCCACCACGTTGGTCATGGGGAAATCTTTCAGGACTATTTTCCCAACTGCGGCTACGTTCTCCATTGTCACTGTGCCAGCTTCTCTCACTGTATCCACTGCGGGCACTTCTGCCATCGAACTCTACCTGATCATCCATTACATGGAAAGCCCGTTCATCTGGATCCATAGAAGGGCTGCCCCTTAGAGGAGCAAGCTGTATTTTTCGGGGTCTTTTGACAACCTATTGAAACAAGTACTTGTAATGAAAATGTATAATAGTCATAAAAATACCAAGCCTATTAGTAAAAATAAAATATATAATTTGATATTTATATCTATATTCATTTAATTATTCAAGTATTTTCTCTCATTGATATTTCATGTTAACTTTAATGCATTTCTTTAGAACCAAAGAGATTGATTGGTAATATTTATATTTGTTTCTTTTCATATCTCAATTTGCTTATCATAAGAAAGCTTTCTCATGTACCCATCCAGATAGCTGGGTACTTAATAACAACCAAAAAACCACATGCAGCAAAAAAAATTAAATATAAACTTTGTCTTTGTCAGGGGTGATGGACTATATATACAAAATGAAGACTTGTATTGTCAGATATGATCAACATGCTCATTTGTTTTATTTATAGTCTTTAGATATAAGGTTTCCATTGGAATATGGAGTAAGAACATTTTTAAAAAGTTAGTCCTGCTTAGATGTAAAGAAAAAAAATTAATTTATATACAACTTTAGAGAAATAAAATAAAACCTGTCCCTTTGATTATTAACACACATATAAAGTTTTGACTGGTAGAGAAGGATTTGTATCATCATGCTGTTGTTAAACAAAATTTATTGTTATAATAAACAACTTAAATATGTAGAGCCCTTATAAAATGTCTAAAAAATTCTCTATTGTATTTTATTTTTACTCTTGCAGTATACTCTAACCTTTTCACGAAATATTTCATTTTTAAAAACAGGTTGTTATTTAGCCTACAATGACGTACTTTGGCAAATTAGAAGCTTATGGGAGATGGGGAGGGGAGAAGGGGGAGTTTCTCCATCTTCTCCTTTAATTAAAACCCATGGACATTCAAAGCACACACAAACACACACACATATAAATACTACAAATAAAAACATTAAAAACAAAAAAGCAATTGAATTCTAGATTATGTAATTCCTTCAAACAGTTAAAAGTTACCACTTTTTTTCTTTTGGGCAGAAGAACAAAAAGCTATTGAAACAAAACCAAATATAAATCCATGGCTTACAATAGCAGCTATCTTCCCACTTTTTCTCAACTGCTGAACAGCAAATGAATGGGGTACATCCTCCATGGGGGTGCCATTAACCATAACCACTCTGTCATTTTCTCTATAAACAAAAATATAAAATGAATTGTGATAAGCCACATCAATCCCAAGCATAAAACAATTTTAAAATCTTCAGTAACTCATACTCATCAATGTCATTTGTTACAAGTAAATAAATTATAACTCCACAAAATTAAAGATCATATCCATTTGAAATAATTTAGAAAACCTATTACGGATGATCAAATTATGGTGATTTTTTTTTTTTAAATGTCAATGTAGTTTTCATTTGCATTCAGTAAAAAAGCAGTCTTTAGGAGTCATGGGGGAAGGAGGGGAAAACCTAGTGATTCTTCCCTTTAAAATAGTGAAAGTGGTTAGATAACCTAGATGAAAATAAGAAACGGTTCTTAATATTTAGCTCCAGGATATGTATCAATTCAGTCACTGAGTAGAAGACTAGGGAGAGATCATAAAGGCTAAAATACAGAATTTGGGATAGGAATTCATGCCACAGAGGCAGTGGTCTGCATGGGCCATAAAATTAAGGCTTCTAAATTGAGGTAGAATATAGGCAGCAGTAATTTGACCATCTAGAACCAGACTCACCTAAAAGGTCTAATTAGTGGAATACTTTTCAGGCAGACCCATTAGAATACAGATGGAAGGTGAAAATTATCTTTGCATGTATTTGGAAAAATATAATACTATTTAAAAAAAAAGATACATTAGATTTCAAAAATCAAAGCACAGAGAGCCTTAGAATTGGGGTGTATCACTCTGAGATACCACTACACACCTGTCAGATTGGCTAAGATGACAGGAAAAGATAATGATAAATGTTGGAGGGGATGTGGGAAAACTGGGACACTGATATATTGTTGATGGAACTAAGAAAAGATCCAACCATTCTGGAGAGCAATTTGGACCTACGCTCAAAAAAGTTATCAAACTGGGCATACCCTTTGATCCAGCAGTGTTTCTACTGGGATTATATCCCTAAGAGATCTTAAAGGAGGGAAAGGGACCCACATGTGGAAAAATATTTGTGGCAGCCCTCTTTGTAGTGGCAAGAAACTGGAAACTGAGTGGATGTCCATCAATTGGAAAATGGCTAAATAAATTATGGTATATGAATGCTATGGAATACTACTGTTCTGTAAGAAACAGCGAGCAGGATGTGATTTCAGAGAGGCCTGGAGAGGCCTACATGAACTGATGCTAAATGAAATGAGCAGAACCAGAAGAGCATTATACAAGGCAACGAGACTATATGAGGATCAATTCTGATGGACGTGGTTTTCTTTAACATTGAGATGATTTAAACAACTTCCACTTGTTCAGTGACAAAGAGAGTCATCTATACCCAGAGAGAGAACCATGGGAACAGAGGGTGGAACACAACATAGCATTCTCACTCTCTCTGTTGTTATATACTTGCATTTTGTTTTCTTTCTCAGTTTTTCTTTTTCTTCCTTCTTGATCTGATTTTTCTTGTGCAACAAGGAAACTAACTATATAAATATGTGTATGTGTGATCTAACATGTATTTCAACATATTTAACATGAATTGGATTACCTGCCAGCTAGGGGAGGGGATGAGGGGAAGGAGGGGAAAAGTTGGAACAGAAGATTTTCTAAGGATCAATGTTGGAAAAATTACCCATGCATATGCTTTGTAAATAAAAAAGCTTTAATTAAAAAAAAAAGAATCGGGATGTATCACAAGACAGTCAATAGAATATCTTTAGAAAGAATCTCTACTTAAAGGGAAGAGAATAGGTCTAAGAACTTTCACAAGCTATGAGAAATGTAAGGCCTTCTAAGAATGAATGAATAAACTGGAGCAGTATTATAGGAAAATGAAATATACCTTTTTCACAGTACCTGTATAATCCATCTTCAAAAGGATCCAGCACACTAAGACATAGCAGTCTAGTCAGCCAAAGTTACAACAAAGACATTGGAACTGATCCAATGACCAACTGACTAAGAAGGGGAAAAAAATCCTAAGAAACACACTTTAAAATACTTAGGTCTGGGATAATTTTATAAGAATATCTACAATTTCCAAAACAAACTTTTTACTCCTTGTCTTTAGAAGAATATTTTTCTTGTACTACTTTGTAATTAATTCTTTTTTATAATACAAAACTTTATACTAGGATCGGGTGCACTAGAAAAGGAAGAGGGTTAAATTACAGGTCTCCTGCTACTGTTTGGGTGGGATAGTACAAGAAAACCAGAAGACGACTAAGAAGACTGGTTGCCAAAAACACCCAAGAGATGGAACTAATGACCCAGGTTTTAGGCTGAAGGTCAGAAAATGAAATAGTCACAAGGTAGAGAGCAAGGATTCTGATCATCCTTCTCCCTCCAGGTCTAAACTAGGTAGCATTAAACTGACACCCTAAAAAGGATTGGTTGTTAAGAAAAGCTTTGCCATTATATATCTATTTCCTGGAAAACAAAACAAAAAGCCTAACTCCTGTAATATATTAGCTTAAAAAAAAAAAATATATATATATATATATATATATATATATATATATATATATGTGTGTGTGGGTGGGTGTGTGTGTGGGTGTGTGTGGGTGTGGGTGTGTATATATAAATAATGTATATTTTCCTAACAGAATTCTACTACAATATTTCCTTTGTAATTCTATTATTTTACTTTATGAACTTTTAAAATATTATACAGAGAAAGGAACGATACCTTTCAGCAAACAGGCAAAGATATCCATGGCAACAAAAAAGGTTAAGGACCTTTGCCCTAGATTATCCCAACAGTCAAATTTGAGAACCTTACTTTATTAAATATGCAAGACTGCTGAAATGACATCTCACAGGCTCTTGGCTCTTAGTAGAACCCATGTGTCATGGAATCCTTCATTCAAATGACTTACTTTCTTAATCATTCCCTTCCCCCCTAAAAAAAAACCCATAAATTATCTAAAAACCACTGCAAAATTAGGATTAAGAAAAAACTATACAACTAAATTTTCTAAAGGCAGAATCTAAAAGTAGAAAAAACATTATGAACCATTTAACATTGCAATGTATTTTTTCAATAAGGATAGCAGCATTTACTAAACTAATGTTTCAGAACAATCAGAGTAAATAATTCTTAGTGCTAATTCTCAAGAGGAAATTTAGCTTACTCACTTCAATAAAGGTTCTCTATGTGAAATTTATATATATTTTAAAAGAGAGAAAAAATAAGTTTGAGAGAGTGGTATTGAGGAGAAAATAGGGAGAAAATAAAAATAAAAGGGAGATTTTGTTTCTTTCTCTCCATCATATCTCATAAAACCAAAGACTTCTCTTTGCTTTTTATTTCCCACCTAAATATTATTCTATGATGACATGGTCTTTTGATTTAAGATGTATCTAAATTGGGAATGAGAGTTCAGAGAACAATGTTTTGGAATCTATATTCTGAATTCTCTTCTATAAACACAAAAGAAAATAGAGCGATTGGACCTATGATTTCACAGGTTCAGCCATGAATCATAAGTGAGGAAACTCACCCTGCCTTCTTTGCAACTAACTGTGTTGAATACTAAAAAGTCTTTGAGTACCAAGAAATTCAGTGACTGGCCAAAGATGAAAGGTTAAGAGTTGAAGTCCTCGTCTTTTTGACTCTGAGACTAGCTCTCTATCCATAATGCCAGGTTACTTTATATATAGAACTTTCAGCCAAGGTTCCTTAATCTTGGGTCCATGAGCAAGCAATGTGTTATTGAGAGAGAAACTGAGACAGAGAAAGACACAGAAAGAAAATGAATTTTATTTCAATGTAAAGATTTCCTTCATAATACTAGGTATTTAATTTTATTCACTTAAATTTCTAAGAAGGCATCACACACAAAAAATTTATAAACCTTTGCTCTAAGCTTTCTATTAGTCCAAATTATCTTTGGATCCATTTTACATAGTTGTAATAATTGCATACATATTATATACTTGCCTGAAATTTCAAATATTTATTTTCATGGTACATACACATTTGATTTTTAATATTTACATGGCATTGCATCTGATCAATATAACGTAGTTGCTTATTTACTCCCTAATTGTCAGATCTTTATGTTGTTTTCTTTCCACCTACCCTCAATTATATAGGTACTAAGATCTTTTACACAAATTACTCTACCCTTCTCTGAAAATGTAATTTCTGGAGGGATAAATACAAAGTAAAGCCAATGGATTAAAGAGTACATTAATGGGAGGAGCTAGGTGGCGCAATGGATAGAGTACCAGCCCTGAAGTCAGGAGGACCTGAGTTCAAATTTGACCTCAGATTGCATACTTCTTTAACCTTAATTACTTAACACGTCCTACCTATGTGACCTTGGGCAAGTCACTTAACCCCAACTGCCTCAGCTAAAAAAAAAAATCAAAAAATCAAAAAATCAAGCATTCAATAGCAATCCATTTATACAAAAGGGTACATGAATGGTTTTGTGGTTCTAGTTACATTTTCATAGGACACAAGATGATAGGAAAGAATCTTAGAGGTACTTGAATACTACGCCATCATTTACACTCCAAAGTGTGATACAAAAAAGATTTACAATACTAAGAGCAATGTTTCTGATTGAACTTTTTACATTTATCTTTTCTCATTTAAAAGATATTGAAAACTTAAGAGTTATTTTCATTTACCATTTATTGTTAGTAAGGCTTGTGCACTAACTTTCCTATGTCCTGGGCACATTATAAACTCTAAAAAGAGTTCTAATTTAAAATAATTATATTCTTCAAATAAGAACCTTTTTATCTGTAGAAGAAGAAGAAATAAATACACTTACTGAAGTAGTCCATCTGCAGGCCCACCTGGAAGTACATCTGAGATAACAATTGATGTTTCACCATTTTCAAAGTGAGGGTTGTCCCTTCCTCCAGATACAGCGATACCAAATCCCCTTTTGGAATCCTTTTATGATGAAGAAAAATTGGATGAGAAAAATTAGCAGAAATTCATTCCATGTAGATTATTCATATTTCAATATAAGGACTCATAGGAATAGGGGTAAAAGCAGTTGCCAGAATTAGTAAGTCAAAAAGTATGCCATAGTTTGTAGGCAGAATAAGAATTTCAAAATCCTCATTTAAATGATCCTATCTTCTAAAATCTAAGATGGAAAAATGGTAATATCGACCAGGACATCAGTCCAAGCTAGCAGAAGATATAAGTGTTATTTAGTATTAATATCATTATTTTGGTAAGCCTAGAAAAGGCAACTGTTTGAGTCATATTGGCCTGAAAGAGAAAGATTTTCATCTGAGCTTATTTATATGAGTAAATAGATCTCAAAGTGTGGTCCATGAAATCCTGAGTTTTACTGAGACTTTTGTTGGATATCCAAGGTGAAAACAATTTTCATAATAGTACCAAGATATTATTTGCTTAATATTTTAACAAAAATATTGCTCCCTTTTCCATCTAGCATCTTTGAGTCTAGAGCTTCGTTATATCAAAACAAGGCATTACAATAGAATTAATGCTAAAGTAGATATGTTGTCTTCTATTAAATCAGACCTTACAAAAATTATGTAAAACAGTGTCATCCTTGATGAGGTCCTGAATGGTGTTTTGGACCAAGAGAAACTAAAGAACTGATCCCTGAGGTAAGTAAGTAGAAGGCACTGATGGATCAGAGAACAGTTTAGCTCCATGACTCTTCTGGGGAGGTCATTCAGTCTGAAATCCAAGTTATGTCAAATTCCTGATACCCATCCTATGTAGAGGTCTCCAGCAGTCTCACCTTGCCTGTGAGACTTTGCCTCACTTCTGCCCTGTCAGAAATCCCAGTCATGTCAACTAAGATTAAATAAAACCTTTTGTGAATCATCCCATGGGCTGCTATCCTTCTTTAGGTCACTCTATCATGGCAATCTGCCTCATGGTATCTTTTGCCTTACTCTCCTCCTCCTAGCCACATAGTATCTCCCTGAACTCCACTATGCTTCCCAACCTCACTTCTCCTCCTTACAAGTAACTCTTTTAGTGTGCTAAAGTCCCTTTCAGGATTTAGCCTGTCAGCTAAGGGGATGCCCCAATCTCATGGATGCTCTCTTTCTACTGGGGTAATTGTGAGTTCCACTGAGGAACTTGTCTTTCATATATGCTCTCCTACTAAATTTCATATTTACCATTCCCAGTGTCTATTGCATCCCTTCATTTTATCTGTAACCTATTCCCCTAAATAAATCTACCTTTTGCCAAAGAGAATGGCCAATGTGAATTCTTCACATGACCAAACCCCAATTTTTGGTGCTTATCATCATTTGGTGACAAACCTCACATCATAGACCACATCAATCCTCATCTTTTTTGTTTTGGAAAAATTATTTTTCATAAAAATATTAGTTGTGTTAACTTTTAATGGGCATACTATTGTTCTTTTCAAATGAGTATTTTGTATTTCTATTCATTTTTATACCCAAAATAGTAAATAGCTATATGAATTATCTTCAATAATCAAACTTTTAGGAATCCTCAATAACTTTTGATATTTCTTTTTTTTTTTTTTTCTCTGAGGCTGGGGTTAAGTGACTTGCCCAGGGTCACACAGCTAGGAAGTGTTAAGTGTCTGAGATCAGATTTGAACTCGGGTTCTACTGAATTTAAGGCTGGTGCTCTATCCATTGCGCAACCTAGCTGCCCCCAACTTTTTGATATTTCAAATTTCAAAATACTGAAAAATTCTGGTAGGAAAATCTTTAAGGAAATTCCCTCAACAAATGCAAATTTGCAAGTCATTGAACCTTTCTGCCTCACTTTCCTCAACTCTAAAATGAGTACCTATTTTCTAGGGTTATTGTCAGGATAAAATAATGTAATGTGTTACCACAATAGTACCTAGAATAGATACTTAATAAATGTATTTTTTCTTCCCTAAACATTTGAAAGGCAGAAAAAACACTTACTTTTTGCAGTGTCACAGTATACTGCTCCCATATCAGCTCCTCCATGCCTGGAGCCTATAATATAATAAAAAGATCCAATTAAAAATCACAACAGTACAAGTACAAATACGGAAATGAAAGTTCACAATCATATCAAGAAACACACATGGAATCTCTACACCCAGGAAGCAGTAAAGCTATTCTTTTGGTAAATAAAGCCTTGAAATAGTTGGGCTGTTTCTTTGTTTTTTAAATCAGTGTCTTTTCTATCTTTTTATACCTGTGTCTTCCCAAATTAAAAGATCATCTGCCTTCAAAATCAGACAAGAAAATGTAAACTCAGAAAGATTAAATTACAATTCCAAGATCACACAGCTAGGAAATAATACCCTGATCATTAAGTCATCAGAACTCAGCTTTCCAGATTCTCTATCTTAGTCTCCCACTTTCCATCCTACACCATACACATTTAATAATTTCCTGGACATTTTCAGCTATAATGGTAATGGCCAAAGTAAAAATAAAAGATGACCCTGAAATTGATGGCTTGTTAGAAGTTTTGGGAAAACACAGACAGAAAGATTTTTGGAAGGAAGATTCTAAACAATTTCTTTCATTCATGTTATAGGGTGAACTATTGTTCACCCTAGTAATTAGGAAATTTCTTTTGCATTGGCCTGAATCACTACTGAGAAAGATTTGTGTCCACAATAAATTGGAGCACAAACAGTGGCAACAGTATGGTTGTTCATGGAAAAAAATGACAACCATTCCCCCTCTAGATTCCACAAAATGTGAATCTTCAAAGAAGACAAAACATTTAAAAATAACCAGCAGTATTTTGTGTGAATTTCCTATAAGGACTTTTTCCCACTCCTAGTGGTGCCTTTAATTAAAATTTAATTATTTTTAATTATATTTAATTATATTTAATTATATTATTATTATTATATATATTAATTATATATATTATAATTATATTAATTATATTTAATTAAAATTTAATTAAAATTAAATTTAATTTAATTTTAATAATTAAATTATTCCTTTTTAAAGCACCATGGTAATTGAAACACTGGTTTCAAAATCAAGCCAAACACTTACTTTCTTAAAGGTTTGTGGGAAGAAAACCAATTAAATTAGAAAAGAAACAAGAAATACTTTATTTATTCATTTCATCTCAGATTAAATCTATTTATGAAATAATGCAATGATATTTAAATTAGTATAATTTTTTTAAATCTGCTCAACTAATTAATGTGTGGAGTAACTTACTAGAATGTTTGCATTATTTTAGAGCTACTTTGTTAATACATTTTTTAAACACAAAATACTGGAGAAAAACTAGGACCATTTATCTGGATTTATATACATCCCATAATGGGATGAACTTGTATATGTCACTTAACTGTACTCAAAAGTAGAACTAATTTTTTTTTTTTTTTTAAATAAAATGGGGATTAAGAGTATATGCAAGGAGTTACAAGTGAGACAATAGCTATAACAAGGACTTTGGGAATTTTGGAGCATTACAAAAATGTTAGCTAGTGTCACTATTTTTTAAAAACAGCAAATTTAGAACTATGCCCTAAAGATCTATAAACTGTGCAGCAATATCACTACCAAACAGGGGAAAGGACCTACATGTGCAAAATGTTTGTAGGAGCTTTTTGTGATAGCAAGGAATTGGAAATGGAGTGGATGCCCATCAATTGGGGAATGGCTAAATAAGTTATGGTATATGAAGGTAATGGAATATTACTGTTTTATAAGAAATAATGAGCTGATTTAAGAAAAGCCTGGAAAGACTTACACAAACTGATGCTGAGTAAAGTAAACAGAACCAGGAGAATATTGTACACAGTAACAGCAAGATTATGTAATGACTATGATACTTATCTCTTCTCAGCAACAGTGATTCAAGATAATTCCAATAGATTTGGGATGGAAAATGCCATCTGCATCCAGAGAGAGAACTAGGGAGACTAAATGCTAATTGAATCATACTATTTTCACCATTTTTGTTTGTTTTTCTCATGGCTTTTCCCTTCTGTTCTGATTTTTCTTTCACATGACTAATATGGAAATATGTTAAAAATTATTGTAGATATATAACCTATGTCAGATTGTTTGCTATCTTGGGAGAGGGGAGTGGAGGGAAAGGAAAAATTGTGGTTTGTTTTTTTTTATTTAAGCTTTTTATTTTCAAAACATATGCAAGGATAATTTTTCACCATTGACTATTGCAAAATCTCGTGTACCAACTCCCCCCTCCTTCCCTCCATTCCCTCCCCGAGATGGAAAGTAATCCAATATATGTTAAACATGGTAAATATATATATAAATCCAATATAGGCATATTTCTTTATAAAATTATCTTGCTTCACAAGAAGAATCAGATTAAAAAGGAAAAAAATGAGAAAGACAATAAAATTCAAGCAAACAATAACAAAAGAAGTGAAAATGCTATATTATGATCCATGTTCAGTTCCCACAGTCCTTTTTCTGGGTGTAGATGGTTCTCTTCATCACAAGACTAGACTGAATTGTCTCATTGTTGAGAAGAGCCACATCCATAAGAATTGATCATTGTATAATCTTTAGCCTTTGCCATGTACAATTGAAGGGGATTATGGTCCCTTTAAGAAACTAGTCCTTTCAGATTGATTTATTCCTTTCTGATTCCCAACCCCTCCAAGATGATGCAAATCAATTCAACTTAATGAAAGTTTCAAAAGGAAATTGATAAAAAGTTCTTTATTAAATAATTGTAAATTATTTATTGTTATGGGCCAGAATTTGAGGTGCTAAGTCAGTGGAATTGATAGAGACAATAGTTATCTAATTTAGCATAATCATACTCAAGTATGATTGATTTAATCCTACAAGGAGATATTATGGGGCAGAACTTGAAACAAGGTACTAAGTGGAATTGAATTGAATCTAGTTTAGCATTGATTTAATCCTACAACAAATAATGGTTTCCTAGTGATATAATGATTGGTGTATACTCAATGTGGGGCATATAAAGAGAAGCTCTCAGGGCCAGAAAAGACAAGTCCACTAGAATCTCTCCAAGGCTCATACAGATTCATTCCAACTTCCACCTTTGTACTGGCTGGAGCCTGAAGCCCAAACCTTTGGAAGTCAGGGAGATTCAGAAGCCAGAGAAAGCAAGCGGGAACCAAGACTACAGAAGGCCTCTAAGAAAGCTAACAGGGCCACAGAAAGGAGACAATAAAGGATTAGGACTTTAATACCTGGCTGCATTTGGGGTGATTACTGAACTGAAACGAAGGCTGTCTCCAGAGACCCCCCCAAAAAAACCCCAACAAGAGAACAATACATTTTAGAGAAGAATATTACAATTTATTAAATACTTTAAAACTATTTATCCCTCAAAATTATATAAGATATGTGGCTAATATTACTATCTCAAATTCACACTCAGAAAAATGGAGGTAGAAATGATTGTGGAAAAATAATCCAATTCAACAAATACTAGGACTACTATGTTCAAAGGATTTATGCTTGTTGCTGAGGTCACTTTGAGAACTGTATTCTCCATAGTAACTCTGTGTATGGGGCTGTGAGGAAATATAAGATAACTGGAGAGAGAGGAAAAAAAACAGCAATTAGACAGAATTAAGAAAGACATTATGAAGGAGGTAGCACCTGAGCAGCCTTCAAAGGAAACCAATAATTCCAAGGACAGATGAAAAAGGAGTGAATTACACTCTGACATGATTTTTTTCTAGTCAAATAAATGGTTTCAATTAGATTATATCTAAAGACTCTTTCGGCTCACATGCTACAATAAGCTAAAATTCACAAACTTCCAGGCTGAGATTGTTATACATTTCACTTCTAAGTCAGCATTATGCCCTGAATTTACATGGCTTTTTTTTTCTCCCTGAAGGTCCCAGAATTAGATCACTGTGAATCTAGCAAAACTGCATCTTTGGCTGAAGGTCATAGATTTGCTATTAATATTCTGAGTCTGGTTGCCAGGCCAGCTGCTTAGAGGTTTTGGAGAGATTTAAATACAGGACTACAGGAAGACTCTCTCCTCTCAAGCTAATATTCAGAGCAGCAAAAGAAAAATGGCAATTTTTAGCTGAATTTTTTTTTACACTTCTGTGAGGGATGTTTCAAAAATCAATATGTAAGTATTTATTAAGCAATTATAATGTGTTCCTGCAAAAGACCATTTTTAAAACCATGCTGCTCTGCTGATGCTATATGACAAATAATAAATTTTTAAATTTAAATTTTAATATTTCCCCCAGTTACATTCAAAATAACTTTTTTTACATTTGTTTTTAAAATTTGAATTTTAGGTTCTCTCCCTTATACCCACCCACAACTAAGAAACCACATGTGAAGTTATACAAAACATTTCTGTAAAAGTTAAGATGTGAAAGAAAACATAGATTTCCCACCCAATGAAAACAAAAAGAGAAAATGCTTCAGTCTCTATCAGTCCCAATCAGTTCTTTTTTGGGGTATGAACAGGATTTTTCATCATAAGTCCTTCAGAGTAATTATGAATGACTATATTATTGAGAATAGCAAAGTCATTTACAGCTGGTCATCCCCAAACATTACTATTACTTTCTATACAATACATTTCATTTTGTTCATGGAAGACATTGTAAGCTTTTTTTTTTTTTTTAACTTTTTCTGAGAATATCCTGCTCATCATTTCCCAGAGAATGATAATATTCTATCACAAACACCATAATATTCCATAACATTCATATACCACAATTTACCCAGCCATTCTCTAATTGATGGGCATATAATCAACTCTCTCTATATAGAATCATATATAGAATATATAGAATCAATTCTATATATAGAATGGGATATAATCTGTTGCTTGACCACAGTATTTTCCAAATCATAGTAATCTAAAATGTGAGTATTACAAAAGTAGTTAAAATTACAATATAATCAATAAATAAATTAGGTGACCAAAAATATAAATTGAGTAGACAGAAAGTAACTGTAGTTACTACAGTTAGAAAGTAAAACAGAAAAAAACTCATTCTTCCTGAAATGAATAATAGGGCACATTAAAAAAAAAAAAAAAAAACGGAGGAAGTAAAATTGTGGGAAGGAAAGAATTTTCTGGAATGTGTAAATGGAAGTATGGGGTCATAGATCAGAACTGAATATAACATATAGGTTAATGTTATAATGATGTTGTTAACTAGATATTTTCCAAATTCTGCTGATCTAAAATATTAACCTTAGACTACAATTTGATTTTATAAATGGCTATAATTTCTTTAGTGAGTTATATGCAATCTAGAAAGAAAAAAAACTAGAGAGAAGCAACAGCAAGTATTCCTAACACTGTCAGGAAGGAAAGATGAAAGAAAGAAAGGATGGTTAATGGTTGATTTCAGTCTTCTGAATTAGGTATAGTCCAAAATGTATACAGGTACATAAAGTATCATAGCTTGATAACACAAAGCTGAGATAACACCAAAGTTTTCTTTATAGCACCTTTATTATAAACTTAACCTAAAAAAATGCTATTTTATCTAAACCTTATTGTGTTCCCCATTGAAGAATTACTGAATGGCTTCTCCTTAGACTTAAAAACAAACAAACAAAAAAACCTCAACATAAAATTTAAGGGACTTTAAAAATAACCTGACTATGAAAAGGTGCTCTACAAAATTAAGACAACTCTTAAGTACCACCATACACCTCTCAGATTGGCTAAAATGACAGGAAAAGATAATTCCAAATGTTGGAGGGGAAGTGGGAAAACTGGGAACTAATTCATTGTTGGTGGAGTTGTGAACTGATACAACCATTCTGAAGAGCAATTTGGAACAAAGCCCAAAGGGCTATCAAAATGTGCATACCCCTTATACTAGACTTACATTCCAAAAAGATCTTAAAGGAAAGATAGGAACCCATATGTGCAAAAATGTTTGTGGAAGCCCTTTTTGTAGTGGCAAGAAACTGGAAACTAAATGGATGCCCATCAGTTGGAGAACAGTTGTATTTAAGCTATAGTATATGAATGTTATGGAATATTATTGTTCTATAAGAAACAATCAGCAGGATGATTTCAGAGAGGCCTGGAGAGACTTCCACAAACTAATACTAAGTGAAACAAGCAGAACTAGGAGATGTATTGTATCTTGGCAACAAGAAGATTATACAATGATCAACCCTGATGGAAATGGCTCTTTTCAACAATGAGATGATTGAGGCCACTTCCAACAATCTTGCGATAAAGAGAGCCATCTACACTCAGAGAGAGGACTATGGGAATTGAATGTGGATCACAATATAATATTTTCACTTTTTTTTTTGTTTTTGTTAAATTGCATTTTGTTTTCTTTCTCAATTTTTTTTCTTTTTTAATTTGATTTTTCTTACGCACCAAGATAATTGTATAAATATGTATGCATATATTGGATTTAACATATTTTTACCATGTTTAATATATATTGAATTACTTATCATCTAGGGAATGAGTTGGAAAAGGGGGAAAAACTGGAACACAAGGTTTTACAAGGGTTAATGTTGAAAAATTATCCATGCATATGTTTTGAAAATAAAAAACTTTAATAAAAAATAACCTGAATAGTTTATAATTTAAATATATTTCTCATTTGATGGGAGAAGAAACTGAAAGTAAGGGGGTGATAAATTTGTTTTTTTCCAGTTCTTAATATCTAAGAAAAGCAGATTTATAAGTTATTCAGTGGAAAGAAATCTATAAATAGCTCAAATTTATTTAGGCCCTTTTAAGATTCAACCTGCTTTACAAATATTCTTATTTAATTTCATATCAATCTTGGGAAGTTAGTGCTATTATTGTCCCCATTAATTACATAGGAGGAAACTGAAGCAAATAGGTTACATGACTTGTGTAAGGTCCCCTAATTATATTAACTGAATTAAAATTTGAACCCAGGGCTTCTTAACTCTTAAGGTGAATGAACTTTTACACAATGGGCCACCAAGCTGCCTTTTAGTTGTATTTTTTAAGAGTTTGATTACATTCATAGAAGATAAGTTTTAGAAGGATTTTCCCATAAATTCAGGTAGTCCTGATTTCCAAATATCCTCTACAACTTGTCCCACTTCCATTTTCTCTTCTCTACATTAAAATAATCCCAGCTTTTGTTTTTGTTTTTTACTCTCAATTTGTAATCCTTTCTCCCGTAAATCCTCTACAAATAAACAATTCCCCAGCCAGTTATTCCTTAATTCTTAGAAAAGTAAAAGGAACAATGCTAAGCACAAGAACATTTTGGTTCTCTCTCTTCTGTATCACAGAAGGTCCTAAAAAATACCAAGTGTCTTCGAGCATTCACTTAACTTGGTACATCCCATAGAGAAACTACAAATAATGTTTGTCTGCTTAGCAATTAGGCGACAGCGAGTTTCAAACATTTCTTTTGTGAATGTCTTCATGGACTATAGACTGGTTCAGTGAATTTCAGGCTACTAATTATAACTGCTAAACAGTATAAATTTGGGACATATCTATGAGCTGTATTAAAAGGGAAATGCATTTTTCCAGTGCAGTCAGAAAAAAAAGTAGGCATCCTTAAAAAGGAAAAGTATTGATAGATGGTGATGAAATGGTTAGAGGAACTCTCCTTCAAGGGAGGCAGATCATTCCACAGAGGCTTTCCCATTTTGATCCATTTCTTTTTCTAAATCTCCCAAAAGGGCTCTACCCAGCATGTTGGAGGTCTTCCTCTCCTTTTAAAAATGAGAGTACTATGAATGCCAATCAAATGGAGAATGACTGAGTAAATTGTGATATATGAATGTTATGGAATATTATTGTTCTGTAAGAAATGACCAACAGGATGAATATAGAGAGCCTTGGAGAGTCTTACATGAACTGATGGTAAGCGAAATGAACAGAACCAAGAGATCTTTATACACTTCAACAACAATACTATATGAGGATCAATTCTGATAGAAGTGGCTATCTTCAACAATGAGAGGATCCAAATCAATTCCAATTGATCAGTAATGAACAGAACCAGCCACACTCAGCCAAAGAACACTGGGAAATGAATGTGGACCACAACATATAATTTTTACTCTCTCTGTTATAGTTTGCTTGCATTTTTGTTTTTCTTTTCAGGTTATTTTTACATTCTTTCTAAATCCGATTTTTCTTGTGCAGCAACTGTATAAACATGTATACATATATAATATTTAACATATACTTTAACATATTTAAGATGTATGGGACTACCTGCCATCTAGGGGAGAGGGTGGAGAGAAGGAGGAGAAAAGTTGGAACAGAAGTTTTTGCAAGGGTCAATGTTTAAAAATTACCCATGCATATATTTTGTCAATAAAAAGCTATTTTTAAAAATGAGAGTAATTTCTGACACCTACTCCTTCAATTTCAGGGCATTTACCCAAGATTTCTTTTCATAAACTAACTTCTCACTCTTCTTTGCGGCAAACTAATTCATTAACAAACTAAAGTAAGTTTCCTCTGTAATTAATGGTTTTGAAATAAAATTTTTCCACATTCCCCCAAATAAATACCACTATCATCCCTTATATCAAAGCAGTAAATAGTATATGACAATTAGGTTCAAAGGGTTCATTAATTCATTCACACTACATGTGAGCAGAATTAATGTGTAAAACAGATACTGGCAGGATTTCATTTTGATGATGTGGACAGCCCCTCAAAGTTGCCAAGTTTCCTAACCAAAATGGAAGCCCATTTTCAAGCTATTGTTTAATGTTGTTTATAGAACACAAACATTCAAGTACACACTATTTATATTGAATAGCAGTTGACCTCCCACTGGTCCTCGTTTTGTTTTCTGGAGTATAAATTTAATCTGTTTTCCAAAGTTGTTATGCCTGTTAAAAACTGGTGATATTTCTATATTCTGTGAAACCAAGAGGCTAATAGTATGTAGAATTCTTATTCTTAAGGAATTTAAAATCGAGTTTGGCATTTTACAATTTCTATTTTTGTTTTTGGAAGTAATGGTATTAAATGACTTGCCCAAGATCAGATAGTGTCTGAGGCTGGGTTTAAATTCAGTTCCTTTTATATAAAGTCTTTAGTTTTTCCTCCCTCCTTTTACAATTTTTCTTAAATAAGTTTCTTAATTCTTTACAACCTTACACCACATTCCAAAAATCAATCAGTCTATCTAGAAATCCATTCTCCCTCAAGAAATAGATTTCATAAATTCACCTAAAAGATTCACAATATTCTGTCATGTTAAAAGAAAATCTTGACCCTGAGAACCATTTACAACTTTTTAAATATGTGAAAGCCTGTATTTACATTTAACCACATCCATCTAAATTCTCCCCTATCCCCTCTTTTTTTTTTTTTTTTTTTTTTTTTTTTTTTTGCTGAGGCAATTGGGATTAAGTGACTTGCCCAGGATCACACAGCTAGGAAATGTTAAGTGTTTAAAGCCAGCTTTGAACTCCAGTCCTCCTGATTTCAGGGCTAGTGCTCTATCCACAATACTACCTAGCTGCCCCCCAGCACAAGATTATTAAAGAGATTTTGTAGCACATTTGTTGAACAAAACTTCTTAAGAGACTGTATATCCTCAGTCTAACTAGTTTAAATTTTTTTAAAGACTTGGCAACTCTGATCAGCACAATGCCAGCCACAATTTCAAACAACTCAGATGGAACATCCTACACATCTCCAGATAGATGACATAGTTAATGTAAAGATTAAGTGTAGTTAAAAATGCAGATTAAAGTTGATAGAGTTTTTTGGGGGAGGACATGGCTGGATTACACATGTTTGAAAGGAATTTTATTTTTCTTGTCTTCTCAACTGTGAGGTAGAAATAGAAAGGGGAAAGAAAAGAAAAAAGAGAAAATTCAGATCTAAAAACAAAATAATATTGAATTTTTAAAAAATTTAATAAAAAATTAGTTATATACAACAATTATCATATTGTATATACTACATTAATATTGGGTGTTGAGTTTAGAAAGGTGAATGACAAGTTAGTGGTGTATTTGAAATATATACACTGATAAATGATAATAAAATTTAAGTTAAGATAAATATAATCATGGAGATCTAGACCTAAAGGGAATCTTAGAGATCATACAGTCTGAACCAGGGGTCCTCAAACTACGGCCCACGGGCCAGATGTGGCCCACTGGGTTATGGCAAAATCAGACCGGAAGTGACTTGGGACCTAAACTTGCATTAGCAACACACACTTCTGGCACTGGGCTGAGGCAGCGCAGAGAGAGTGTGAGGCAATACCGAGGTGAGGTGAGTTCCCAGGCCGGGGTGTATGGTGTGGGGAAGGGAAAGAAATGCAGAAGACGGAGAACTGACGGCCCATAAAGTAACGGAAGCCACCACAAAAGACAGGAGCAGAGATGTACAGTGCATGCTGCGCATGTCACGGCCGCTGCAGGGGGAATATATGGGCTGTGTCTGGTGTGCGGGTATAGTAACAGTACTACAAGTCCCAGTTTGACTCTATCATTGTCATTATGCTGTAATGACAATGTAACGGCTTCCTCTCTAGTGCATGTTGTGGTACTGACTGCTATTGTCGCCCAAAGTGAGGCTGCTGGTACCAGGCCGTGGCCCTGTATCCATAGTGACCTCATATCTGGCTGTTGTGGTCATCAGTTTTATCATTGTGTGTATGTTCTGTAATTTCATAAAGAGATGGAATATTGCTAACATATGTCATCACCTTATAATCACTGGGGGTCTGACCTTAGTGCTCCCCACTTATCCTGAGTATGAGGCGGTGCAGAGCTGGTGTACTGCTTCATCCCCCTCCAGATTCTTAAGGTCCCCATACACATGTGCAGTTTACATGATGACCTCCCCCAGAAGCCCCAATGTACGATTTGTCACTGAAGCTCATTCTGCACATAGAATATATCATGCAGTTATATACATATATGCACAGTCTTGCCTGCGATTATGATAAATTATGAGAGCAGCACGTACGATCATGCAGCGCTGGATCATGAGGATTGATCCCAGGACTCAGAGGTAGCCAGGGCATTTGGGAGGGCCGCCTGAGCTGTGACTTGTGTGCAGTGAAGGTCTGAAGTAGGAGAAAGTGAGGGAAATGGAGGCATCACAGCGCAGAGGCAGCTTGGAGGAAGTTGGGCATTGCAGTCTGTATGTCTCTGTATGGGCAAAGTTATTGCTGGTATATTGTTTTTGTAGCGCTGTATACATATTTTACTAATAGCAATTTGGAATCCCTTAGAAATAATAATGTCAAGAAAAAGAAAAATTGACTTGGAGTGTAGGATATTCAAAGAACAGTGGACTTATGATTACTTTTTCATGCAATATAAGGAAAGAGCTGTATGTCTGATATGCCAGAATATAGTGTCTGTGTTCAAAGAATATAATTTGTGTCAACACTATGAAACTTAACATAAAGATAAATATGATTTTTTGTTTGGAGAAATGAGAAAACATAAAATATCAAAACTGAAAAATACATTGACAACTCAGCAAAATATTTTTGTGAAGCAGAAGCAGCTAAATATTTCATGACTGAGCGCAAGTTTTCAAGTTGCCAAGCTAATAGCACGCACTGGCAGGCATTCATGGAGGGAAAATTTGTTAAAGAATACCTTCTTTCTGTTGCCAAAGAGATGTGTCCAGAGAAGGCTGATTTATTTAGTACAGTGAGTCTTTCAGGACCTACAATTACACGGAGGATTGAAAAAATGGGAGATAATCTTCATCAGCATTTGCAAAACTCCACCAAAAAAAATTTCATATTTTTCCTTGGCACTTGACAAAAGCAATGATGTTTGTGATTCTGCACAATTTCTGATTTTTATTTGTGGGACAAATGATTATTTTGAAGTCATAGAAGAGCTTCCTGCACTGCAAAGCATCAAAAGAACAACTACAGGAGAGGATAATTATGAAAAGGTTTGCCAAACTATGAAAGGTTTGGAGCTGGACTGGGCTAAACTATCCAGTGTGACAACTAATGGTGCCCCTAGCATGGTGAGGTCTAAGAAAGGAGTAATTGCTCGCATTAACTAAGAGATGGACAAACATAACCATTCTCATCCAATAGCCATACACTTACTCAACCACCAACAAGCGCTGTGTAGTAAATCACTGAAGTGGGACTCTGTTATGAAAATTGTGTATCTTGTGTTAACTTCATTAGAGCTAATGCAATAAATCAATTTCAGGAATTTCTGTCTGAGCTAAATGTTGAGTATGAAGATGTTCTATATCACACAGAAGTCCATTGTCTGAGTCAAGGGAGAGTTTTGAAACGTTTCTGACTTACTTCCACAGATTACAACTTTTCTGCTTTCAAAAAACAAAGGAGTACCAGAGCTCAATGATGCAGAATGGAAATGGCACCTTGCCTTTCTGACAGATGTAACAGAGCTACTCAACAATTTCAATATGCAACTTCAAGGAAAGGGGAAGCCCATCTGTGATATGTGACATGTCAAAGCCTTTGAAGTAAAATTAGGCCTCCTCATCAAACAATGAAGGAGGAAAACTTCTGCCATCTCCCCACAACTCAAAATCTCTTAGCAGAAAAACCATTGATTGCATTCCCAAACAAAACATGTGTGGATTCATTGGAAAAATTGCAAAAGGAGTTCTAATTTAGATTTAAAGAGCTTCATCTCCATGAACAGGATATACAGCTTTTCCGTAACTCATTTTCTATTGACATTGAAAAGGTGGATACAATTTACCAAATGGAACTGGCTGAACTGCAGAATTGTGACTCTCTGAAAGACACATTTAAGTCAAAGAGCCTTCATAATTTCTATGCATCTCTTCCTTCTGAGACATATCCTCATGTCAGGAACCATGCACTCAAAATGGCAACCATCTTTGGCAGTACTTATGTCTGTGAACAGACTTTTTCTAGAATGAAACATTTGAAATCTCCAACCAGATCAAGACTAACAGATGCACACTTGCATCACTTGTTACGACTAACAGTGACAAATATGGAACCAGACCATTGACCATCTCATTAGCCAAAAGAAGGCCCATACTTCCCATTGAAATACTGGTAAGTTTGTTGATTTAACTTTACTTAATTTTAAATATTGTATTTGATCCGGTTTTGTTTCTTCACTTCAAAATAAGATATATGCAGCGTGCACAGGAATTTCTTCATAGTTTTTGTTTTTACTATAGTCTGGCCCTCCAACAGTCTGAGGGACAGTGAACTGGCCCCCTATTTTAAAAGTTTGAGGACCACTGGTCTAAACCCTTAATTATTTAAAAAATAAATAAATAAACACTTCATTATATTTAGAAACAGAGACTCACAGAGTTGTACCACGGTTTTTGTTCAGTTATTTCAGTCATATCCAACTAATTCCAACCCCATTTAGTAGTAAACATCAGAGTCAGATGAGTGCTTTCGTTTGTATCCTGCTGCATCAAAAAGATTACTGGTAGGAGAGATCACTTTAAATTGGGAGAAGTTTTTAAGAAATGAAACCCAAATCCCATACATTGTTATATTTGTTTTTAAGGTGACTGATTAATCCAAAGTAAATTGGATTCTATGAAAACATATGAAGCTGACCATAGGCCTGCTTTTTTCCCTTTAGAAATCATTAATGTTTTCAAATTCTCAATCAGATGTAGAAGTTAAATTCTACATCTGAGAGTTAATATTACAAAGACCTATTTACAAAATCTCCATTAAATATTATCTTCAATATTTGACATTCCTAGTACTAGGCAAATTCTAGAAATAAGAGGTAAGAGATGCTACATGTACACTCTCCCTCACTCCACAGTGCAAATAGTGGACAGAATGTATAAACAATAACTTGAAGGCCCTTTTGTGTAAAATATATTCAATATGGTTTGGCCCAATAAGAATACTTTGGTCAAAGACAGATTGAATGAATGCATGAATAAACAAAAAAATAAATGATGAGGTTCCATGGATACTAAAATATAATATTTACAGAATCATTTATTGATATGTGTCAAATGCATGTGATAGAACAGTACCATACTATAAAAAGTGAAAAATAAAAGAAAGTCAAAAGCATGGAATCACTGGTCAGAATGAATATAAAGTGAAACAGAAGGAAGAATCCAGTATAAATACAAAATGACTATTATAACATCAATAACAGTCAAACACTTGGTCTGAAAAAAATTAATAAAACATATTTTCCCTTTTCTTTTGGAAGTAAAGGGAGGAATCATAAGTGCAGAGTGCTGTATATACTTGTGAGATCACTATTTAAATGTTTTTCTTTGTTATAATGTAGGAGTCACTGGGTGAGGTGACAATGAAGTATACATGGAAATAGTTGTAATGTCAAAATACAATAAAACAAAAAGGCTTTAATTTATTTTTAAAATGAAACACATCTATATCTTTAATTAAATTAATAATTTCTGAAGCCATATGAAAAAGACGTTTCCTTATGTCTTTTCATTTTCAAAAGTATCTAACCTGGAAGATTTGGCTAACTTCAGACTTGGCTAGACATACTCTAATACACATATTCAGTATCAACATGCTGCACCCTGCACTTTCAAAAAGGGACACAAAACTCTTAAGGTACAGGAAGTAAATACAATTTGATTTCCCAACATATAAATATTATCTGTTCAGAAAATATGAAAGATCGTTAAGTTTGTTAAAAGGAGAGGTTTTTTTTAAACTTTAATGATTCTATGGTTTCATTAAAAATATAAAGACATGTTAAGTCTACAGTGGCATATCAATAAAAAGTTAATTAGTAACATTATGCTAGAATATAAAATTTAGCTAGCAATCCACAAAAGTTATAGTTTTATATTTAATTAGTAATCTTGAGAGTTAAGAGGAAAAGTAATGACTAATTATAGCTAATATTGATGTGGTCTTTATCATACCAACAACACAAGATGTCAATCACTAATTGGGTTTATTTCATGTGATGCTGAATAACTGCAAATTCACAACTGAAAATTCACAAAAGGTCAAGAACTAATTTTCAGAACCACTGGGCTGTTGACTCATGAACATGAGGAGTACCAGGCAGAGACAGGAAGGGGAAAGGTGAGGTTTCCTGTCTCAAGTTCAAAATTAATAAAGTAAATCTATCTACTCAAAATAAATGAAGAACAAAATAATATCTGCTAAAAATTGGCTTTACTTATTAAAAAATATGGACTAGGGGCATCTAGGTGGCACAGTGGATAGGGCACAAGCCCTGAAGTCAAGAGGACCTGAGTTCAAATATAGTCTCAGACACATAATGCTTCCTAACTGTGTGACCCTGGGCAAGTCACTTAAACCCAATTGCCTGGGGGGGGAGTCACTAATTGAAAAAACTAGCATGCAATTGATTTTAACATCCAATATTTTTTTTTTTTTGAGGCTGGGGTTAAGTGAATTCAAGGCTGGTGCTCTATCCACTGAGCCACCTAGCTGCCCCCCACACCCAATACTTTTCAGATGAAAAGGCCAGAGAGAATCAAATACCAATGCTAAACAATTAAAAAGTCTCTTTTTTACCTCCTTATCTTTATTCCTCTATCAACATCTTTTCACTCAGTTTCTTCAAACTACAGTATCATTCTGATTTATATCTGGCCATTGGCCCCAGATGGCTCTGGAGGGTAAAGTGAGACAGGTGACCTTGCATAGCCCTCCCTCACTTTAACCTAATTCAGCTGAATGTCATGACATCATCTCTATGATGTCATGGTCCTCTTTGAGAGAGAAGGAAAAAAACAATAAAGTGAACAGCAAAGAATAATGTATAATAACCAATCTATATTTCCACTAGATGGCAGAGTTAATACAAAAATATTTAAGAAAAGAGATGGACTGCCTGGCAAATAGATGTTTGAGAAAAATGAATTAATATGATTATTTACTCTTTAAAAAAACAAACAAACAAAAAAAGTTACTACATGCCAGATATTGTGCAAAACACTGGGAATTCAAAAGAAAGGTAAAAGACAGTCCCTGCTATCAAGGAAGGGGAACATTGTGCAAACAAGTATGCACAAACAAGGTATAGACAAGATAAATTGGAGATAATCAACAGAGGGAAGACTTTAGCACTAAAAGTAAACAGGAAAGGTTTCATTTATATGGGAGGATTTTATCTGGGGCTAGAAGGAAGCCAGGGTGGAGAGGAAGAGGGAGAACATTCCATGCATTGGTGACAGCCAGTGAAAATGCCCAGAGCTAGGAGATCAGAATGTACTATAAAAATCTGTAGAGGGATTAGCATAGTGCCTGAAGTACAATAAGTGCTATGGGAAAAATGTTTATTCTATGCAATTTTTTTATACTACTACATTGTGAGGATACTGCAGTAGTGTAGGCCTGAGGCAATGAGGATCCCCAAGGTGGTGGCAGTGTCAAGAAGAGGTACATTCCCAAGTTGTTAGGAAGATAAAGCTGACAGAGTCCCTGACAACAAAATAGAAACAGACATGGAATGAGAAAAGGTGACGAGTTGAGGAGTATCTAGGTTTTGGGGTGACTGGTAGTGTCCTTAAGACAGTAATAAAGAAGTTTGGAAGGGGGAGTACTGTACTCAAAATCAGGATAGCTAGCTTAAAGTTTGATTTGGACTCTGAAGCTACCTAATAAAATGGTTATGAAAAAATTACCATATATAAAGGTCTTTATCCTTTGTTATGGGTCATTAATCCATTTGATGAGTGATGAAATTTATGACCCACGGAAGGATGTGAAATCTACAGATTTTCAGAATTTTTTATTTTTAGGATTTTTGATTTGTTTGTTTTATGAGGCTGATGAGGAAACCCCACAACTCGGAAAAATCCTTAAAAAAGAAAACTTCCTTGGACTCTGCCTCAGGGAAGGGACTCCACCCTAAGCACAGTTTTATCTGGCTCAGTCCGGAAAGCCATTGAATTCAATTCAAATTCTAACCCAGGCTGAAACCCAGCCCAGAGCCAACATGGGACTCCACCCACAAGCCCCCTTCAGCTTGTAGCCTAAGTCCCCTATTATAAAAGAGCCAAGCTGGAGTTTTCTCTTTGCAGAGGTCCCAAACATGACAGCCTTACACCTGGCATGTCAAAGGATTTCTGCCCACTGGAACCACTTGGTTCTGGTGCCCTCCTCTCTTTACCTAACACCTTTTAACCTTACCTCCAAACCCCATAATAAACCTCTTTTATCAATCAAGGTTTTCGGGTCTGTAAATTCCTTTACAGGGGACTCTCGTGCCACTACCAGACCTCATTTAACTCTGTATCCTTGCACCGAATCCAAAGGGGTTGCAGGGGGCTCTATTTGACTCCCTACCCCGAATCTGCCACTAGACCTCAATTAAACCTAATTTCATTTAGGTACCCCCAATTATAACCCTCATCAAGGGTTAAATTAACTTGCTCACAGTCATACAGCTAGTTAAGCCACAAGTCTGAGACTGAACTTGAACTCAGATCTTCTTGTTTCAAATCCAGTGCTCTACCCATTGTACCATCAGCTGTCCTCAGAATGTTTTTAAATGAATAAAATAAAATATGAAGGACTACAATGGAAAATAAGTAAACTGAAATTTAGTTAACAAAATATTAAAGACAAGTTCACAAACTCCAGCTTAAGAAACAATGTGGATTAAAATACTGTATTCATGTTGAATTATTAGTGTTATATTCCTTGCTGGAATTTCTTAATGAGGCATTGTGGATAAAGCTGGTCTTTGGGTCAGAAAGTTCTAGGCTCTAATCTTACTTTTTCAGCACACATGTTATTTGATACTAGGCAGGTGTTAGTGCTCCAGGTAAATTTCCAAGACTATAAATTGCATAGTAATTAAAGAGTGCCATTAGTAGAGAGAGTATTGCATCCTCAAACAATCTGTACTGATACAGGGGTTGTAAAACTTCAGTTTATAAAACTCTCATTCTTTGATTTCATTCTTAAAAGGTGAGGTATGTTGTAAAAGAAAAAACATTTGAAAATCAGCAGAAATATTGTAACAGTTGTGCCTCTGCTAAAAGCTATGCAACTAGTCAGTTAGCTCTCTGGGTCTCTATTTCCTCAACTCTAAAATAAGGATTACAATCTGGCCCATGCCTATTTCGTGGAACTGTTTAAGGATCAAATGAAAACACAAAAGTACTTTTTAAATTTTAAAGCTATACCTACACACACACACACACACACACACACACACACACACACACACACACACGCTACATACATTTGGATGAGGGATAGGTATGTTGCTAGATATTATTTGATGCTCAGAATATATGGGAGGGAAACTATTCCCTTTAAATTATGTCCCCTTTATGATCTCAGAGACAGGATCTCCCAGGCTCCAAAGAGTCTAGAGAGAGGGCCCATCTTCCCAGGAGGAGAGAAGCAACACTATTCAAGGACAACTCAACTCCCATTGATCTTTTTGAAATTCTAACTTCTCATTCAATTGAGAAATCCAGATCTGACCAGCTCAGGCTGTCCCAGCCTCCCACCAAGATACCCATATAACAGGTTCCTTTAAACTCACTCCTTTCAGAAGGACTAAAGTAGCTTGCTCAGCTATTAGGACTCTGCCCACTGAGAAAGCATTCTCAAGCCAAATTCCATCTGCCACTATAGAAGTCAATCTCTTAGCAAACTGATTTCTATCCAACAATAAACTTTCGTTTTGGAAGTAATAATTCGGGAATAAGCGAATTCTTTCGCTTTAAACCTGCGGCCGATTAAAAGAGGATTTTTAACAACTCTCTTATTGCCATTCACCTCATCACCACCAGGAATTGAGGGGATATAAACCTCATCAGTGGGAAAATTATTATCCCCATTCAAGTCACAGATGGAATTTTCTTTCCATTAAACCATAATCTGATTCTAAGTCTACCTACCTCAAAGAATGGTTAGATCATTAAAGAGAAAAAATGTCAATATCTATTTAAAGTTGTAAATTGAACTCTTAAAAATACCAAATGATATTTCATTGGCATAGAGAAAATGAATGTTGTGTGGTACGGAAATGATGAGCGAACACCATTTAATAAAAAAGCTGGAGAGATCATTAGAATAAAGCTAAGTTTATAGTACATTCTCCAGAGAAGGGCGTTCCCCCCCCCCCCCCCGCCCCCCCAGCAGACCACTCAAGAGAGGAAGTGCCTCCTGTGGGCAGGATCAGCACTTTAATCCCTAATGCAAACACCCCCTCCTACCACTGACCCTCATCCTCATTGGCTGAGAGTCTTACATTCTAAACTCAAGATCTACCCATGAAATTGAACTTGACCAATAAGTACATAGTTGCCCATATTTGACTGAAATAGGGAGGAAATTGTGTCATGGGAGGATAGCAGGAAGGAGACTCAATTATGCCCTTGACTCAATCCTCAAAGTCCTTCAGGCCTACTCAAACTCTGAAGTAGAAGCCTTACTCGATTTTCACAACTGTCTTGAAAGATCTCATCTCATTCAATGTCCAATGAAGAAACTTTCTCTGCCAATGCAGACAGGTTAAGATTCTCCAGATTACAATCTGAGAGTTACATAGACAGGTTAGGTAAATTTACCCAAAGTCACATGACCAGTATATGTCAGAAGCAAGACAAATTTAGGTCTTAGTAATTCAGTAACCAGTTCTTTCTTGTAAGACATTGTTTGGGTCAGGAAGGCCTTAGGTACAAGCATTTATCTCAGACACAATATCCATAATAAATCATTTAACCTCTCCTAACCCTCCCCACTCTAGTTATCAAAAACATCAAGCTATTGCTGGGGAGCAATGGCTTGAGTAGATTAGAGAGGATTTGGATAATTCAAAGAGACAGTGTACAAAATGATGGGACTATTAAACCAGATTCATATATCAGTCCCTCAAGTTGGGAGTTGTTCAGATGGAGTTTTGAGCTAGCTAGATCTGGAAGAAAAGTAGTAGTCACAGGTACAGGAATGCAGAAATCTTATTCACCCCATAAATGGTTATTTGAATAGGTAGAGATGTGGAATGAGTTTACAGATGGCTGAAAAAGCAAAAGTTTTTTCTGGTGATTCCTACAGATTGAGTGGGGCCAATTTAAGGAGAAACTGAAGTCTTGCTCAAAAAACATTAATTGGCCTAGGAGTAACACTCAAGTAGATATTAGGCAACCTAAAAAAAAGGGGAGGTTTTCAGGTATTTACCTCACAGGTAAGGTGTTTACCTCACTGCAAGTGGAGGAAGAGGAATCTAAGAAGTTTGTGAATGTAAACAGAGATTAAAGAAATACTAATCAGTCACTCAATATCATACTAAATTAAGAAACCTCTGCTTAGGGATAATATTAAAATTAATTAGGGGAATATTTATCATACATTTCTAAGAAATTAATAGAAAATGGAGCAAAAAAGAAAACAGCTTTACAAAATCCTGGTTTCAATTTAGAATTATTCTAAACTTTCTCCAAATGGGAAATGACTAATTATTTGGAAATTAAATAAAGAATAGCTTTGAAACAAAGCAACTCAGCAGTCCAACCCAAATGAAAGTTTTAATCTTTCTAGGCTGAGGGAAAAAAAACCAGATAGTCAGATCATGAACTCTTCATCCAGAAGTTCAAAACTCACCATACTTCTACTGATCTTTTGCTTATGTCTCTAAGGAATAGGTGGCTCTCTGCCTAGCCAAAATTCACTGATGTCGTCTACTAATTTAAAAATCCAAATAAATGTTTTAATAGAAATATTTTATCATAAAGGGAATTTTGTCCTACATTCCTTTTCTTAAGAAAACCAAATTTTCTTTAAAAATCTTTCTCTTCTAATTTTTGTGGTGGCATTTAAAAAAAAATCTTTTAAAATAACTGCTTAATTGAGGAATTCCTTAGAAAATAACTCTTTAGAGCAAGATTTCTTGTTTATGTGTGTGTGAGAGAGAGATATAGATAGACCCTTTTGGTAGTCTGAGCCCAAGAGATGCACAACCCGCAATCTTCCTTCAAGAAATTTTTTTAAAGCATAAAATAAAGTACAAAGAATTCCTGTGTGAGACAATGACCCTCATCCAAATGAAAAACCAGAGATTCTCAAGGTAAAAAGTAAAAAAAAAAAAAAAAAAAAAAAAAAAAAGATTTATTACCATCTTGTGAAAAAGGAAAACTCCTTTTTTCCCCCCCTGAGGCTGGGGTTAAGTGACTTGCCCAGGGTCACACAGCTATATAGTGTTAAGTGTCTGAGGCCCAGAAAGGCTGGTGCTCTATAAAAGGACAACTCCTAATAGATAAGGTGTCAGAGGAGTGAAAATTGCAAAACACAAGATTTTACTAACCCTTAATGTAGAAACCCCCTACCCCTACTTCCCTACCTTTTCTCCCATTGTCTGGAGAAGTCTAAGCTTACACTCTAATCTTGGAAATTTATCCCAAAACCAAAAGAATACTATATAGGCAGTCTGAGTGTTAAACAATCTATATACCAGATAACAAAAAATGAAGAAAACATTGTTATTAGCAAGCATACAACAAGGAAATAGGAAACACAAAGTGGGCAGGGAATAAAACACTCTAGTAAACAAAGCAAGCAAGTTTTAACATTTGTTTGTTTTTTTCCTGAGAAACAGAATTTGCTTTAACTGAGAGTCAGAAAACTTAGTAGGTTATTGAGAGTGAGAGTGTGTGTGTGTGTGTGTGTGTGTGTGTGTGTGTGTGTGTTTTAGCATTCTATATACAAACTTAACAAAGTACTCATTTTCCCTATCTGTAAAATACAGGGCTTGAATTAAGCCCCCCCCCCTTTTTTTTTCTGAGGCTGGAGTTAAGTGACTTGCCCAGGGTCATACAGTTAGGAAGTGTAAATGTCTGAGACATTTGAACTCGGGTCCTCCTGAATTCAAGGCTGGTGCTCCATTCATTACGCCACCTAGCTGCCCCAAGTTCACTTTTTAACTAACAAAGGAGAGGTATAAAATTTCAGTAGTCTCATGTAGAAAATTAGAATAATTTCCACTTAGAAGTGATATTAGTTTTAATGTTTTAAATGTCATAATCACACATAGCTGTAGAACTGACAAGCATTTTTTTAAAATATGCCATAATAGGAAGCTGCTCATGGATACTAGAAGCTGACCTGTCCCTATATACTTGCCCTAAGTTTTTTCCCTACACAGGAATGCCATATTGGTATTTCCACTGTTTTTAGAGCACAGTGGAAATTCTTGGAGCATTTGGACTATGATCAAAAAGATATCAAACTGTGCATACTCTTTGATCCAGCAGTGTTTCTACTGGGTTTATATCCCTAAGAGATCATAAAGGAGGGAACGGGACCCACATGTGCAAAAATGTTTGTGGCAGCTAGAAACTGAAAACTGAATGGATGCCCATCAATTGGAGAATGGTTGAATAAATTATGGTATATGAATATTATGGAATATTATTGTTCTGTAAGAAACAACCAGCAGGATGATTTCAGAGAGGCCTGGAGAGACTTACATGAAGTGATCTAAGTGAAATGAGCAAAACCAGATCATTATACATAGCAACAAGACTATATGATGATCAATTCTGATGGAAGTGGCCATCTTCATGGGAACTGAGTGTGGACACAACATAGCATTCTAACTCTCTGTTGTTTGCTTGCATTTTGTTTTGTTTTGCAGGTTTTTTTTTCCTTCTTTCTTAATCTGATTTTTCTTGTGGAGCAAGATAACTGTATAGATATGTATACATATATTTTAACATATTCAATATATTGGATTACCTGCCATCTAGGGGAGGCTGTGGGGGGGAAGGAGAAAATATGAAACAGAAGGTTTTTCAAGGATCAATGTTGAAAAATTATCCATGCATATGTTTTATAAATAAAAAACTTTAATAAAAATTTTTTAAAGTTATATGCCTTATTTTTAACTGGAAATTTGGAAATTGCAATAGTAGAAATATGAAGTGAATAATCAGTACTATCTAAAACCAAGAGCTAACATGAATTGCATACAGAAATATTAAAAGCATTTCTAATAAAATCAGGGGTAAAACCATAGCTATCTATGGTTATTGTTGTTTATAAAATTTCTAGAAAGCAATTATCATCTCTATTTGTAAATAATTTTGATAATTGAAATGAAATCTGTTAGCCCAGACCCCATCTTGACTGTTAACTAGGTCCTGCCTTTACTTGTCTAATTGCTTGTTAGGAGGGATTCCCCATGTTAATAAAATTCCTTTTTGCTTTTACCTTGAGAAACTCCTTGATTTATTTGAAACAGTAATCTTGTCCCACGCATTGGGTTCCTTAAAGAATAACAGCATATCTGAATATAATCAAAATTATTTTATGATCAATAATTAATATAAACTGAGATCTTTTGGGGGAAGGGTTCGAAAGGCTCTGATGTGGATTGTGTACCCCTTAATCTATGGGGGAAGGGTGATTCAGGGTCTCAAACGCTCCTCTAGGAGGGGGGTACACCTCCTGTTCATAAAGGAAATTTCCAAGAGAAATCATTTCATTCAATTTTGAATGGAATTGAATTGAAAATCAGATTCATCCGGAGTGGGGCCAAAGTTCAAAGCAGTCCCAATATATCTAGCACTGTATGTCCAGACATTTCGCAGAAGTCCTAACAAGATTTTGCCCACCAATGGAAGATATCTTCTTCTCAGTCTTAACCCACCTTTCCTAATTCCTAATCAGGAAGGCCTGCCTTTCTGGATTTAGCCCACTGATGAAGACATTTTCTTCTCAGTGTCAACCCATCTTTGCAAAAATCATCCTGAGAGTATTGTTTGCCCACTAAGAAAGCCGTCTTCTTAGCAAGCTTTCTTCTTAGTATAAATAAATCCCCTTTTGCCACAAACTTTGGGTTTGCGAATTCTTTCACAAGTAATCTGAGACAATGACCAGAGGGGATCTCTTGCTCTCAATTCTCACACTTTATCATAACCTATGTTCTTCTAATTTGTTTATAATATCATTCTTTACATCTAGATCATGAACCCATTTACTCCTCTTTATATATGTGTTAGGTGTGGGTCAATACTTACTTTCTGCCATGCTAGTTTCCAATTTTCCCAGCAGTTTTTATCAAATAGTGAATTCTTATCCCAAAAGCTGGGGTCTTTGGGTTTGTCAAACACTAGATTGTTATAATCATTGATATTTTGTTCTGTGAACCTATCCTATTCCACTGATCAGTTTCTCTATTTCTTAGCCAGTACCAAATGGTGTTTATGAGTGCTGCTTTATAATATAGTTTTATATTAAGCCACCTTCATTTGGTTTTCTCTTCATTAATTCCTTTGAAATTCTTGACTTTTTGTTCTTCCAGATGAATTTTTGTTATTTTTTTCTAGGTCAGTAAAATAGCTTCTTTGGAGTTTGACTGGCATAGCACTAAATAAACAGATTAGTTTAGGGAGTATTATCATTATTATTTTTGCTCAACCTATCCACAAGCACTTGATATTTTTCCAACTGCTTAGATCTAACTTGATTTGTGTGGAAAGTGTTTCGTAGTTTTGCTCATATAGTTCCTGATTTTCCCTTGGCAGATAGATTCCCAAATAGTTTATACTACTGACAATCATTTTAAATATTCTAGATTTTATTAGTGATGTATAAAATGCTGATGATTTATGTGGATTTATTTTGTATCCTGCAACTTTGCTAAAGTTATGGATTATTTCTAATAGTTTTTAAGTTGATTCACTAGGGTTCTCTTAAGTATATCATCATATCATCTGCAAAGAGTGATAATTTGGTTTACTCATTACCTACTCTAATTCCTTTAATCTCTTTCTCATCTCTTATTGCCAAAGCTAGCATTTCTAATACAATATTGAATAGTAATGGAGATAGTGCAGACAAGATTAGAAGGGAAGCAGTAAACTGGGAAACCATTTTTACATTCAACTCCGAGATACCACTACATACCTCTCAAGTTGGCTAAAATAACAGGAAAAGATAATGAATGTTGGAGGGGATGTGGGAAAACTGGAACACTGTACATTATTGGTGGAACTGTGAACAGATCCAACCATTCTGGAGAGCAATTTGGAACTATGCTCAAAAAGTTACCAAAACAATGTTTCTACTGGGCTTATATCCCAAAGAGATCTTAAAGGAGGGAATGGAACCCACATGTGCAAAAATGTTTGTGGCAGCCCTTTTTGTAGTGGCTAGAAACTGGAAAGGACTGTGGACCACAACATAACATTCTCACTCTTTCTGTTATTGTGGGCGTGCATTTTGTTTTCTTTCTCAGATTTTTTTTCCTTCTTGATCCAATTTTTCTTGTGCAGCAAAACAACTGTATAAATATGTATACATATTGGATTTAATGTATATATTTTAACATACTTAACATGTATTGGAATACCTGCCCTCTAGGGGACTGGGTAGGAAAGAGGGGATAATTTGCAAGGGTCAATGGTGAAAAATTACCCATGCATGTTTTGTAAATAAAAAACTTTAATAATAATAATAAAATAAATAATAAAAAATAAAAAAATAACAGAATATCAGTGAAAATAATGACTGAAAGCTATTTACTAGGCTATATTACTAGGTTTACATATGAAAATATTTATAGCATATTATTATTCTGTAAGAAATAACAAACAAGTACATTTTAGAAAAATATGAAGAGACTTACATGAACTGATGCTAAATGTACATTGTGCACAACAACAGCAAGATTGTGTATAATTGACTTTGCCTGCTTTTCTCAGCAATACAATGATATTTATTATACAATTCAAAAAGACTGAAGACAAAAAATACTATCCACATCCAGAGAAAAAACTAGAGCTGACTGCAAATGAAAGTATATCTTTTGCTATTTTTTCTTTCTCACGGTTTTCCACTTTTGTTCTGATTCTTCTTTCATGATGTAACTAATGTGGAAATATTTTTAATATGATTATATGTGTTTAATCTATATCAGATTATTTGCCATTTTAGGGAGAAGGGAAGAAGGAAATAGGGGAAAAAAACAAATCAAAATATAAAAGTAAATATTGAACACTAATATATATTGAGAGATTGATAGATAATAAAAACATCTAAACTGGATAAAGATATCTCCTTTCTCCAGATAACTTGATAAAAATTCCTTTGGAATTTAGATCACTTCAACTGGCTATAATTACAATAAATTTTGCCCCTTAGTTTGAGTATGGGTTCAAGCCTGAAAATTCTTTTGAGACATTACCTACACCAATCTGTGACCCTCAATCTTTCAGGGTCCCTTTCTAAACTCAACAACACCAAACTGGAAGATGTCAAAAGGGAAAAAAAAACCCACAAGATGGGTCTTAGGAAAAAAAAAAAATTCTCAAAATTGTATTGTTGGAGGAGAGCAAAATTAACTTTTGGAAAAAAAAAATTTAATTATACCAAAATAGACATTATATCATAAAGAATCTACAATCCAAGGAAACTACTACTAAGTAAATACTCCTAAGACATCCCAGGCAAAGGGAAAAGGACAATCTGCATACATATATATTTGCAAACAAAAACTGTTTTAGCAACTTTTTAAAAAGCAATGGGTTAGAAGGAAAATAGAAGTGAAGTAACTTTGTAAAGACTGGGGAATGACTAAACAAATTATGGTATGTGACTATAATGAAATATTATCGTACTTTAAGAAGAGAAAATAAAAGATATGGAGAAACTTAAGAAGATATACGGACTGAAGAAAGTAAACATAAAAAAAAAAAAAAGTACCAAAGGACTTCAGACCAAGGATTAATACCAGAACTAATCATCAAAGTCATAAAAGTGAGAGGAAAATATGCCTAAAAGCATAGAAGTGGGTTGGACTAAAGGTATGAAATAAGGAAGGTATTTTCAGATGCAGCCAATCATTGATTTATTTCACTTGGTTATACTCATTACAAGGAAAAGTTCTGCTCATTAAGTTGTAAACTATGAGAGCAGGGACTCTAGCCTTTTTTTTTTTTTTTAATTCCACCACTTAGCATAGTAATTAGCATATAAAAGATGCTTAATGATTGTTTACTGATTGGTAACAGGGATGTGAAGGAAGGGTCACTAGGCATTAACTACAATAAAAGAAAATCAATAAAAGTTATAAATATATCCAAATCATGCTTATTTTAGAACAGAGACTGAATTTATATGGCTACATACTGACACCTGTTTAGAGAGTCTATAACTTTCAAATGTTACTTCCCCAAAGTTTATTTAGTCTGTTGTTTTTTAAAAATCAAAACACATTTTCCCCAGAGGGAAAAAATGTTACTGCTCAGTCTAGCCCACAATGATCTATTTAATAATCTCTGGAACCTAGAAAGAAACATGGGGTCTCTATCCAGTAGAGAAGGCAAAAGAAAGCACTATCTTCTCTTATTTCTAGATACAGGAACAACTCTTGACAAAATTCTCAAAGAGTTATCTTTAACACCCTTTTATTTTCTATTGCCTCCTTTTCCAAGGCACCTGGATTCCTAGTGTTCTCTTTCTGTATCTGAAGCTTTGGCACTTTTCATTGTTCCTGTCTCCCCGAAGTGTTGCATGATCCATGATCCATGTCCCAAAATCGCTTAACCTCATTTTCCCACACCAAAGTTTCCATATACAATCAACACTGCTAATTAATAAAAAGGCTTGCAAAACATCTTCCAAATATCATCTCATTACATATTCATATAAAGAAGCAGATACTCGATTACCCTGATTTATAATGGGAAAACTGAGATTAAGGTTAAATGCCTTGCCCAGGGGGATAGGTGTTCAAGGATAAATTTGAACTTAGGTCTTCATGAGTCTAATGCTCTATCCAACAAGGTGCCTAAGCTGCCTACAAAGTGTAGGGAAGAAGTGCTGATCAAATGAATTCATACTGAAGTGAAATTATATATGTGTGTGTGTGTGTGCACATGCATGCATTTATATATACACATATGTAATACACATTTATATATGCACGCACATATGTAATAGACATTTTATATTCAACATACATAATGTACATATATACACATAACATACAGTTACAAAGTAAATTCTGATGAGAGAAAATTTAAGTTATGATCAACTCACTGACTTTTGTCAATCAAAGAAAGGTCAAAGGGTACGGGGAGGAGACAAACAGAGATCATTGTGATACAAAATAACCTATGCATCTAACTGGTTAAACTTCAGTAAGTACAGATAGCAAACTGAAGAAAAAAAAATAAATAGCCAATATAACAACAAATTTTTCAAAAGATGGATTTCTACCTCTATCTTCTCTTCCATTCCTTTAAGGTCTCAGTTTTAGGAAATTTCTTTTCTTTCAAAGCCAATTTTATAATTTTCCCTCTTTCCTCTTCCTTTACTCCTCAATGGCAAAAACAGTGTTTGCAAATATGGGAGTGAGTATTTCTTTTTCTTTCTTTTTTATTTTTGCTGAGGCAAGTGACTTGCCCAGGGTCACATAGCTAGGAAGTGTTAAGTGTATGACGTCATATTTGAACTCAGGTCTTCCCGACTTCAGGGCTGGTGCTCTATCCACTGCACCACCTAGCTACCCCTAGATTATTGGCCATAAATTCATTTATTTCCATTTTTATTTTTATTTATTCATTTATTTTGCTGAGTCAGTTAGGGTTAAGTGACTTGCCCAGCATCACACAGCTAGGAAGCATTAACTGTCTGAGGGCTGATTTGAACTCAAGTCCTCTTGACTTCAGTGCTGGTGCTCTATCCACTGTGCAACCTAGCAGCCCCTGAAGTACCATTTTTCAACAGTTTTAAAACCATCTAAGAGATGGAGTCATTGGCCTCCATAATAGAGACATCCTAGCCTTGGAGTCAGGAAAACTTGGATTAAATCACACAAGCACTATCTTTGTGACCTTGGGCAAATCCCTTACTCTCTCTAGGACTTATCTATGAAATCAGAGACAGATTGGGTCTCTTTGCTGAGAAAATCAGAGCTTCCATCTTTAAATACTTAAGTCAAATAAGATCAATATACTTGAAATCAATAATTCAAATTGTCTATGATTTCATTTCTGGATATAATTTCTCCATCAGCAAATTACAAATTTATCCATATCTTAATATATAGTATCACATGTGGTTTACTTATTTCTAAACCTCCAGTGCTAGACATTTCCCAAAACATCTCTATGATTTTCCAATTTTCCTATGTGAATTTTTCCCCCCTGCTTGATAGGCCCTGCCATAACTGTTGGCACAGCCCTCAAGAACCCAAACTTAACTTACAGATTGACCTTAAGCAGCTCACATGCATACTAACACAAGCACTTAATAGGTTTACAAGGTACTTTGCATGTGTTTTGATTGAGCTACAAACCCAGGTAAAAGTACAAAACTGGACTCCCCATACCACAGATTATGTGGAAAGGAATTTATTTAAAATTAAAATGGAAGTTGTCCAATATCTACTTAGGTGGACAGGAAGAAACTAGCACTGAAACTGAACCAAGTCTAAAATTAAGGTTAGGTAATAGTTAAGGATAACTGGGCAAAGTACCATTCCTCTTCTTACCAAATCTGGAGCTTAATGCTTTTCCCATTATACTATTAGATTTTCAACAAAATTATACAATGATCAGCCCTGATGAGTATTGCTCTTTTCAACAGCAATGTGTTTCAGGCCAGTTCCAATGGTCTTGTGATGGAGAGAGACATCTGCACCCAGAGAGAAGACTGTGGGGTCTGAGTGTGGATCACAACATAATACTTTTACTTTTGTTGTTGTTTTCCTTTTTGATTCCATTTTTCTTGTGCAGCATAATTGTGGAAATGTGTATAGAAGAATTGTACATGTTTAACATATATTGGATTATTTGCTATCTAGAGGAGAGGGTGGGGAAAAGGGAGAAACAAAACTGAAACAAGGTTTTGGAGAGGTGAATGCTGAAAACTATGCATGTGTTTTGAAAATAAAAAAAACTTAGCTTTTGAAGGCAGATTCTCACTTTGGGGAGGGGAGTATCTCCAGTACAACTTTTGATTCACAGTAACATAGAAGCTGAGTCTTGAAGGTAATCAAGAATTCTAGAGGTGAAGAAGGAATACATTCCAGTAATAGGAGATAGGCAGTACAAAGGCACAGAGATGGGACACAGAGAGTATTTTATTTAAGGCAGGAAAAAACCTTTTTGACTGGACCATTATTCAGCTGTAATCTCCTTTGATCCTTCAATTAGTGCACTCTCTTTCCTCAAATCACCTTGTACTCCACATACAACAAACACCTCTGTTATGTCCTCCATAAGAATTCATACCAACTTGAATAGAGTTGTTCTTATTTTTTGGAACTCCAATGGTTTAATATAATAGATACTTAATAAGTGCTTGTTTGGAGAGGGCTGAAACTCCAAAAAGGTATGCTTGAATCAGACAACAGAGCACTTAAGGCTAATTTTCTATTCTATGTGAGAAAATGACTCTATTAGCATATATTTGGATAAATGGCTCTTTTCACCATAGATGCTTGCTGAATGTTTGGTGTTAAGATAAAGAGAGGCAAGGATTGGAGGGCAGAGAGAGAGAGGCCAGAGTCACCTGGTGACAGGGAGAGGAGAGAAGGTCCCAAGGACTTCAATTCATCTGGACTCTGGCTGACTCCCAGGCCTTCAGGGAACTAGCCAGTACTCTACACTTGTTGATAATGAATATATATGTCTGGGAGCTAGAAGTATCAACTAAATCAATCACAGGACAGAAAGAAAGAAGCTTTAAGTTCTAGGACAGATTCTATAACTTAACCATGGGCAAGTCACTATTAGTTTGGTTCATTTTTTTCGAACTGAGGGGAATTGTATTAGAGATTCTTTAAGGTCAATTCCAGTAAGTAGAAGGAAAACAGAATAAGGAATAAAGAAACTAGGCTTCAAAGTCTAGATCTGATATACCAACTTTTGTTGTGACTAGAGAAGTAATCTAATTCTTCAATCTTGGTTTCCTCGATTGCCAAATAAAGATAATGCCCTCATTATGTACCTAAAAGAGTTTAAGAAAATTATCTTTAATACTTATAAATATGAACTATTATAGATTAAAAACAACAACAATGACAATCATTTAAAAAAAAGTCTCTACTCATAGTTTACACTAAGGGTTACATAGTCAGCAATTAATTAATGTGCAATTCATGATCTTCCTATCTACTTCCTTCAATTGTCTCTGTGGTCTTACTATCCTATCCCAGTGAGGTAGCCTAAGGAGAAATAAGTGATTCTGTTTTCTAGTGCAAAAGACTGAAAATAGAGTCTCACCTAAAACAATGTCTGTGAGTCAAGGGTATTTCCAGATGGTTCATACTATTGAGGCTGACATCATGGCTCTACATAGATGAATTGAAATTTTTATCAGGAGAGAAACTGGGCTTTAGTCAGAAAAAGTACCTTAATCATTCCTACAAATAATTCCTTATAATTTCATAGAATTTGAAACACAGGAAAGATGCATGGTGCTCATATATTAAGAATTAATAGGAGGGCCGAGATAACAGATGTTTCTTTCTAATCTTCTCCTATGATCCTCAGCCTCTGAATTAGCTCTGGACCAACAGAACCCAAAAATAGTGGGAGTATAACAAATTATCAGCAAAAGATAATTTCGAAGATGACCAAAAAAGGACTGTTTGAATAAGAAACAGGAGAGAGGTAGCCAAGCACAAGCACCTGAGCACAAAGCCAGCACAGACAGCTCAGAGTCCCAGGGCAGATAATTTATGGGGAGGAATCTACTGCAGTGTTGGCCACTCTGTCCTGGTTGCAAACTAGTAGATCAGCACAGAAATTATAAAACATCCAACACAAACACAAAAGGTCAACAGTGAACTTCAAAATGCCAGAATCTCAGGAAACCTGGCCACGCCCACTCAGTATCAGGAGTGAATTAGCAATTAATCCAGCACAGCTACACCCACTTGCAAAGGAAGCTGAGGAAGCTTGAAAACCTCCCCTATCCTAAAAGCAGACCTTAACATTTTTTTTTAAAAATGGGAAAACAAAAGTAAAGAGGACTCTGACAATAGACAGCTTTTATGGTGAAAGAAAAAAAAGATTTCAAACCCTGAGGAGACTAAAGGCAGATTATCTCCAGATGAAGCCCCAAACAAAGCTCTCCTAGAAGAAATTAAAAAGGATTTTAAAAGAGATCTAGAAGAAAAATGGGAAAAGGAAATGAAAACTTTGCAAGAAGGTTTGGAAAAGACATATAACTCATTAAAAGATAAATTTGATAAAATTAAAAAAGAAAGCAACTCCCAGAAAAATAGAATTTGTGAAAAGAAAAAGAAAACAACTCCTTAAAAAACAGAAGTTGTGAAATGGAAAAAAAAAATTACACAGAACAAAATTTAAAACTTCAATTGGACAAATGCAAAAAGAAGTAAAAAGAAGTAAATGAAGAAAATAATTCACTAAACTTCAGAACTGAACAAATGGAAATGAATGACTCAATGAGACAATAAGAATCAGTCTAGCAAAATTTTAAAACTGAAAAAAAATAGAAAAAAATGTAAAATACCTAATTGGGAAAAGAATGAACTGGAAAATAAATCTAGGAGAGACAATCTAAAGATTGTTGGACTCCCTGAAATACATGATGAAAAAAAGAGCCCCCAGACACTATTTTTCAGGAAATCATCAAAGAGAACTTCCTGGATGTCACAGAATCAGAAGATAAAATGACCACTGAAAGAACTGACCGAACACCTCCTGAAAGAGACCCCAAAATTAAAACCCCAAGGAATATCGTGACTAAATTTCAAAACTATCATACCAAGGGAAAAATAATACAAGCACCCAGAAAGAAACAATTCAAAGATTGAGAAGCCACATTAAGAATTACTCAGGACCTAGAAACTTCCACTTTAAAGTTTAAAGGCTCAAAGGGCCTGGAATATGATATTCCGAGAGAGAAGGAACTTGGAATGCAGCCAAGAACAAATTACCCTGCTAAATTGAGCATTTTCTTTCAGAGAAGGTAGACATTCAATGAAACTGGTAAATTTCATTTATTTTTGATGAAAAAACTAGAACTAAACAAAAAATTTGATCTTTAAATATAAAAAGCATATATCAAGCATAAAAAGGTAAAAAGAAAAAAACTCTTAAGAACTGTATTTCTGTTCTGAGTATACATAGAGAGTACATGAATAATCTGATTTTATTGTTATAAATATTAAAAAGTAACTAGAAGTGGAAAGGGGATTGCTACAGAAAAAAAAAAGGGGGGAAAGTGAAAGTAAAATGAGGGAAATTACATCTCAGAAAGAGACAAAGAAAACCTATTATACTTGAAAGAAAGAAGGGTGACAAAAACTGTGAATCTCACTCTCATCAGATTGGCTCAAAGAAAGAATATTAGATAATAAATATTTGGTTTCACCGAGAAACATCTCTCAGCTTATAGAAAAGTGGGAGGGGAAAGAGGAAAAGAGAAGGGATAGGCTAAATAGAAGGGAAAACAGAAATAGTAGGGGAAAGGTAAAAAAAAGGGGAAGGATCTCTAAAAGCAGAAGGACTGCTTGTGACAAGTAGGGCTCATAAGTAAAATACTAGGGAAGAGGGAAAGGGGAAAAGGAAAGAGAAAAGTATAATTTGGAGTTAATGAGATGGTGGGAAATATAGAATTAGTAGTTTTAACTCTAAATGTGAGTAAGATGAACTCTCTCATAAAACGTAAGTGGATAAAAGACTGGGTTAAAAGTCAGAATTCTACAATATACTGTTTATAAGAAACACATTTAAAGCAGAGTAATACATACAGAGTAAAGGTAAAAGGCTGAAGCAGAATCAATTATGCTTCAGGTGAATTCAAAAAAGCAGGGGGTAGCCATCCTGATCTCAGATCAAGCAAAAGCAAAAATAGATCTAATTAAAAAAGGTAAGGAAGGAAACTATATCTTGCTAAAGGATACCACAGATAATGAAGCAATATCAATACTAAACATATATGCACCAAGTGGTATAGCATCTAAATTCCTAAAGGAGAAGTTAAGAGAGTTGCAAGAAGAAACAGACAGCAAAACTATAATAGTGGAAGATCTCAACCTTGCACTCTCAGAATTAATAAGAAGGCAGTTAAAGAGGTAAAGAGAATACTAGAAAAACTAGATGTGATAGATCTTTGGAGAAAACTAAATGGAGACAGACACTTTCTTCTCAGCAGTTCATGGAACCTATACAAAAATTGACCATATATTAGGATATAAAGACCTCAAAATCAAATGCAGAAAGGCAGAAATAGCAAATGCATGTTTTTCAGATCACAATGCAATGAAAATTACATTTTAAAAAAGGACAGGGGAAAATATTTTTTATTAATTTTTATAATTATAACATTTTCTTTGACAGTACATATCCATAGGTAATTTTTTTTTTTTTTACAACATTATCATTTGTACTCCCTTCTGTTCCGAATTTTTCCCCTCCTTCCCTCCACCCCCTCCCCTAGACGGCACGCATTCCCATACATATTAAATATCTTATAGTATTTCCTAGGTACAATATATATGTGCAGAACCAAATTTTGTTGTTGTTGTTGCAAAGGAAGGATTGTAGTTGGAAGGTAAAAATAATCTGGGAAGAAAAACAAAACAAAACAAAACAAAAAAAACAAACAAAAAAAAAACAATGCTCACAGTTTACACTCATTTCCCAGTGTTCCTTTTCTGGATGTAGCTGATTCAGGACAGGGGAAAATAGACCAAAAAGAAATTGGAAACTAACCAATCTCATACTAAAGAATAAGTGGATGAAACAGCAAATCATAGACACAATCAATAATTTCATCCAAGAGAATGACAATAATGAGACAACATATCAAAATATGTGGAATGCAGCCAAATATTAAAGGGAAATTTTATATTTCTAGATGCTTGCTTACATAAAATAGATAAAGATCAATAAATTGGACTTGCAACTAAAGAGGCTAGAAAAAGAATAAATTAAAAACCCCAAATCAAATACTAAACTTTAAATTTTAAAAATAAATAGATCAACAAAATTGAAACTAAAAAAAAAAAAAAAACTATTGAATTAATAAATGAAACCAGGAGTTGGTTTTATGAAAAAAACAACAAAATATAAAAACCTTTAGGTAATTTGATTAGAAAAAGGAAAGAGGAAAATCAAATTGTTAGTCTCAAAAATGAAAAGGGAGAACTATCCACTAATGAAAAGGAAATTAGACCAATAATTAGGAGTTACTTTGCCCAATTTTATGCCAATAAATTTGACAACCCAAGTGAAAAGGAGGAATGCCTACAACAATATAGATTGCCCAGATCAACAGAAGAGGAAATAAATTACTTTAATAGTCTCATTTTAGAAAAAGAAATAGAATAAGCTACTAATCAACTCCCTAAGAAAAAAAATCCCCAGAACCAAATGGATTTACATGTAAATTCTACCAAACATTTAAAGAACAATTAACTCCAATACTATATAAACTATTTGAAAAAATAGGGAATAAATACCAAATTCCTTTTATGACACAGACATGGTATTGATATCTAAACCAGGTAGGACGAAAACAGAGAAATAAAACTATAGACCAATCTTCCTAATGAATAGTTGTGAAAATCTTAAATAAAATATTAGCAAAGAGATTACAGAAAAGTCATTCCCCAGGATAATACACCATAACAAAGTAAAATTCATACCAGGAACTTAGGGCTGGTTCAATATTAGAAAAACTATTAGCATAATTGATTATATCAATAACCAAATTAACAAATACCATGTGATTATCTCAATAGAGGCAGAAAAATATTTGATAAAGTCCAACAACCATTCCTAATAAAAACACTAGAGAGTATAGGAATAAATGGACTTTTCCTTAAAACAGTCAGTATCTATTTAAAACCATCAGCAAGAGTGAAATGAGCAGGACCAAGATCATTATATACTTAAACAACAATACTATATGATGACATAACCTTCTTCAACAATGAGATGAACCAAATCAGTTCCAATACAGCAGTAATGAACAGAACCAGCTACACCCAGTGAAAGAACTCTGGGAGATAGATGACTATGAACCACTACATAAAATTCCTAAGCCCTCTATTTTTGATTTCCTTCAAAGGCTAATTGTATATTTCAAAGCCTGATTCTTTTTGTATGAATATAACTGTTTGGACATGTACATATATATTGTATTTAACTTATACTTTAACATATTTAACATGTATTGGTCAACCTGCCATCTGGGGGAAGGGGTGGTAGGAAGGAGGGGAAAAGTTGAAACAAAAGGTTGCCCACTATCACCATAACTTTTCAATATTAGAAATGCTAGCTTTGGCAATAAGAGAAGAAAAAGAGATTAAAGGAATTAGAGTAGGTAATGAGTAAACCAAATTATCACTCTTTGCAGATGATATGACGGTATACTTAGAGAACCCTAGAGAATCAACTAAAAAACTAGTATAAGCAATCCACAACTTTAGCAAAGTTGCAGGATACAAAATAAATCCACATAAATCATCAGCATTCTTATATATCACTAACAAAATCCAACAGCAAGAGAAACAAAGAAAAATTCCAATATGAACAAAACTACAAAACACTTTCCACACAAATAAAGTCAGATCTAAGCAATTGGGAAAATATCAAGTGCTCATGGATAAGTCAAGCAAATATAATAAAGATGACAACTAATTATTTATATATAATGTCATATCAATCAAACTCCAAAGAAACTAACTTAATGAACTAGAAAAAAATAACAACAAAATTCATCTAGAAGAACAAAAAGTCAAGAATTTCAAAGAAATTAATGAAGAAAAAAAGCAAATGGAGATGGCCTACCTATACCAGATCTAAAACTATATTATAAAGCAGCAGTTATCAAAACCATTTGGTACTGGCTAAGAAATCAAGAAGTTGATCAGTAGAATAGTAGATAGGTTCACAGAACAAAATAGTCAATGACTATAGCAGTCTAGTATTTAACAAACCCAAAGGCTCCAGCTTTTGGGATAGGAATAGACAAAAACTGCTGCGAAAATTGTTAACTAGTATGGCAGAAACTAAGAATTGATCCACACCTAACACCATATATAATATAATGCCTTATACAAGGTCAAAATGGTTTCATAGGATAGTTTACCTGTGAGATCTGTGGAGGAGGAAGGAATTTGTGAGCAAAGAAGAACTAGAGATCATTATTGATCCCAAAATAGAAAATTTTGATAATACTAAGTTAAAGTTAAGTTACATTTCTGTACAAACAAAATTAATGCAGATAAGATTAGAAGGGAAGCAATAAACTGGGAAAACATTTTTACATCCAAAGGATCTGATAAAGGTCTCATTTCTAATATATATATAGAGAACTGACTCAAATTTATAATTGATTAAGTGATAAATGGCCAAAGCATATGAACAATTTTCAAATGAAGAAATTGAAATCATTTGTAGCCACATGAAAAGATGCTCCAAATCAGTATTGATCAGAGATGTACAACTTAAGACAACTCTGAGATATCACTACACACCTGTCAGATTGGCTAAGATGATAGAAAAAGATAATGACAAATGTTGGAGGGGATGTGGGGAAACTGGGACACTGATACATTGTTGGTGGAACTGTGAACAGATCCAACCATTCTGGAGAGCAATTTGGAAGTATGCTCAAGTTATCAAACTGTGCATACCCTTTGATCTAGCAGTGTTTCTACTGGGATTATATCCCAAAGAGATCTTAAAAGAGGACCCACATGTGCAAAAATGTTTGTGGCAGCCCTCTTTGTAGTGCCAAGAAACTAGAAACTGAGTGGATGCCCATCACTAGGAGAATGGCTGAATAAATTATGGTATATGAATGCTATAGACTACTATTGTTCTTTAAGAAAGACCAGCAGGATGATTTTAGAGAGGCTTAAAGAGACCTATGTGAACTGGCGCTAAGTGAAATGAGCAGAATCAGGAGATCATTATACAAGGCAACAGCAAGAGTATACAATGATTAATTTTGATGGACGTGGCTCTCTTCAACATCGAGATGATTCAAACCAGTTCCACTTGTTCAGTGATAAAGAGAGCCATCTACACCCAGAGAGAGAATCATGGGAACTGAGTATGGAATACAACATAACATTTTCATTCTTTCTATTGTTGTTTGTTTACATTTTGTTTTCTTTCTCAGTTTTTCTTTTTCTTCCTTATTGATCTGATTTTTCTTGTGCAACAAGATAACTATATAAATATGTATACATATATTGGACTTAACATGTACTTCAACATATCTAACATGTATTAGACTACTTGCCCGCTAGAAGAGGAGATGGGGAGAAGGAGAAAATTTGGAACAAAAGGTTTTACAAGGGTCAATGTTGGAAAAATTACCCATATATATGCTTTGTAAATAAAAATCTTTAATTTAAAAAAAATAATAATAATAGAGTGCTTTCAGTTTGCAAAATAGTTTATATATTATCTCATTTTATCCTCACAAGGTGGGTACTTTTATTAAGATAGGCACTATTATTTCATTTAATTAATTGGAAAACTGAGGCTAAGAGAAATTAAGTGACTTATAATGGGTCACACAGCTAGTATTTGAGATAATATTTGAACTTGGCTCTTCCCAAACTCCATCCACTATAGTGAGATAGTAGTCTCCAATTTTCAACTTCTTGCCCAGTGATGATGACTTTCACTGTAAAAGGATTTTTGATGTTATTGAGGTGCCTTGGGACCAGAAAAGGAAGTGGATCATATGACAGTGGCAAAAGAGAATGCAACACAAAATGCACTAAGTAAGAAATGATGAAAAGATCTAGGGAAAAATATACTCAATGAAGTCAGAGATTCACCAAAATAAAGACTGAATACTTCCACATTCCTTTTTCAAAAATGCAATATCATATGTTTATCCTATTTTTCAACCTGAGGAAGCTGAGGGCTTTCAGGAGTTAAATTCATGCTGACACAAGATAAACTAAGTTCTGTTATTTCATTAAAACTAAAATCCCACCACCAAAGCAGCAACTGTTCTATTAACTACTGCTAGAGTGCCATCTTCATTAAAGGACATTACTTTAAATTTACTCTTTATAGACAGCAAAGTAGCAAAGTGTTCATGTTGGACTAAAAACATGGATTCCCATTCACTGAAGATTAAGAAAAGTTTAGGTGGACATGAAATGTGGATTATTATCTGGGGAATCAGCTGATTACTGAAATTGAACTTTCGATTCTAAAACTCTTTTCTTCTGCATTGTATTAACATTAGTAATGACAAGAAAAAAGGTAAATATAATTAGTTTTTGCCACTAATGCTGAATAATGCTCATTCTTAAAATTTCCATTCTAATTAAAAACTAGGGAAGTATATCATACCAACTGGGAAAAAAAAAGTTACAAGTTGTGCTAAAGATTGACAGAAAAATTCTTTGCATCAAGGACTTACATAATTACATTTCTTGTGATATGCAGTAACACATACTGCTCAGGTTTTGTCACTCTGATTATATTTAAGCTCCTAAAAATAAAATCCAATCACCCTATACATTTAACTTGATGTATGATTCAGGGAAGACTCAGTTATTAAGCTCTAAAATGTAAAAGAATTTATATGGCCAAAATCTAAGTTTTTTTTTTAATCTTTGGAATTGGATTTGATGAGGGTTGGGGTCCCTTTAAGATTCCTTTCTATCCTGATCAAAGGCACTCTTTGAATATTTGAGCCCAGCCCCCACCATCATCAGCTCAGCTTTCCCCAGCCCTCACCTGATCTGAGTTAACTGAAAAGCCAGAAGAGAACTTAGAGGTACCGCCCATCATCTTTTGGGTATAAAAGAGGTGAGCCAGAACGCCCTCATTGCAGGAGCTCTCTCGGCCATGGTATTCTTCCAGCCATGTAGGGGTTCCTGCCCACCAGCGGCCACCTTTGTTTGGCCCTGGTGTCTGAGCTTTACTTCCAAATTCCTACAATAAACCTTTTATTTATCAATCTAGGTTTTCGGGCCTGTAAATTCATTTTACAGGGGACACTGCGCCTCATGGGATTATCTATGTGCCGAGAAATGGGGTTCCCCCTTTCCTTTCCCTCATTAGATTGTTGTAATTCTTTTCCACATCTTTGTCCCACATATAAAACCATAATAATTCTAGTTACTCTCTATGATTAATTAAAGGGATTATTTTTTTTTAATTGGGGATGGGGAATGGGAGAAATTATAATAACAATAGTCAATTCAACATATATATTTTATCTACTTTTTACAATATTAAATAATTGAGAACAAGAGAATAGCTTTGCATTCCCTATTCAGCCAACTTAAGTCTTTCTCCCTCCCCCATTAAAAAGTCTTCTGTCCTCTATTCTACTTCTAATAAATAAAAAAAAGATTTTTATTTGAAGAACTGAATACTCTATGTAACAATAAGCACAACAAACATTGTCAATTTATATTTCTCGTATAAGTAAATCATAAGCAGAATGCTTAGAAATTTGGGTGGGTCTAGATTATCTTCAGTATTGCAAATTCATGTGTGAAGGGGGAAAAGGACAGTCTTATGTCACAACATAGAACAAAATCTTACAAAAAGATACCTAATCACAAATGGGACATTGATTTAAAAGTTAATGTTTAATGAGGATAATAACAGAATTTCAACCATTCTTTTACACATGGACATTGAGTTTAATGCTTGGTCATACTTCACAGATAACTTTTTTTATAAAGTTGGAGGATGTTGTCAAGGAAAAATACGTCACTAGGAAAAATAAACAAAACCAACTACATACTTCCCTTTCCAGGGTTTCAAAATATTTATGGTTACCTGAAACATTAAAACTAGAGATTTTGTCAATTGGAGTTGGATAACAACCTTCTCTAGAGAAGCCCTATTTCTGCTCTATTTTCAACTCTCAAAACAATGAACCCTTTGTCTATTGTATCAACCTCAGTAAACAATATGTGACCATTGTTAGCATAGACTGATTGCATGGAGTTGGGGGTGGGTGGGGAGAAAAGATAAAAACAAGACTTCTGTCAATGGATTTCTAGCATTGGAGTGTAGTCAACTCCTCATCAATCAGTTAAATCAAATCAACTAAAGCTGTTTTGGGAGAGAGATGATTTGGTGTGGTTTTGTTTTTGAAATTTCAGCTCTGAACCTAATTATAATAGTCAATTGGAATAGTTGCTATTCTATCTTTGCTAATTTTTTTTTTCTAAGAAGCTCTCATGAACATTTTTTAAATGCTTTAAAATTAAAGAACATCTATTTTCAGTAAGCAACTTAGCCAACAATGTTAAAATCCCTGAGGGGAACAAAAAAATCTAAACTATGGTGGGGGTAATAGTTTTGGTAAGGGATTTCCTAAAATTCTGAAATCAAAAATAAAAACAAAGAATAAAAATCCATTATTAAGATATTGTATCAAAATTAACTTATAAAAAAACTTTTTAAAAAAAGTTTTAATCCTGTAAAATATTATATTTTATTAACTTTAAAGCCAAGACTAGAATAGGCACCATTACCAAATGTTGATTTAGAGTGTACTGATCAGCAAAAGAGAAGATGCATAAAATATTTGATAAAAATCTAATCTCTCACTATTTCATCTGTAAAAGGAAATGTGTGAGATAAAAAGATAAAAAAAGAAAAAAGAAAAGGAAAAAGTTATCTTTGTCTTTTAGCCAAGTTTTTATTATTCCCTAACTATTACTAGTGTAAAAAGTCAGATATAAATCATAAAATAGCAAAAGCTTTTTGGTCATCAACTCACCTACTTTGATTAAACATATTAATAGAAACAGTTGTAAGAGTTCCTCAGAATATTTATATTTTTTACCTTAAATGGAAAAAAAATCTAGATTTTATAATTTTGAAAACAATTCCTTACTCTTACTGTTCTGCCTGTTAAGTCTATTTTAGATTTCCATGCACTTTATAAATAAGGTTATTTAACTTTTATTTAATTAGAAATAATTTATCATTATCAAAAATTTTCAATTTTTATTTGTCAGAAGGGCATTTAAAATATAACAATTCACTTTGGGAACAAAAGACTAAACATTAAATTTTTGTTTTGATGCCAGCTTCAATTATCTTGAGTTAATCCATAGCTATGAAGGTACAGGATGAAAAAACCAAAATATCATTATCTTGTAAAATAAACATAGCCTGCAGAAGCACTTCATAAATGTTTAAGTTGTTTTGTGACCTTGTACCACTCATTTGAGCTTTCTCTTTGACTGGATTTCCTTTAAAATTAAATGGGATTAGCTATGGATGGATAGTCTCTAAAATTCTCTAAATCTAGTATCTCATTACTTTAGATGTTATCTAGTCTGACTTATTTATGTTTTAGATGATTTTTTTTTTTAATTGCACATGTTTAACCTATATTGGATTACTTGCTTTCTGAGGATGAGGGATAGGAGAAAAATTTGGAACACAAGATTCCAAAGGTAAATGTCGAAAATTATCTTTGCATGTATTTAGAAAAATAAATAGCTATTATCGAAAAAAATGATTTTTTTAAAAGGCAAAATTTTACTAAAATCTATTACCAAATATTTCCCAATATATCCCAATACCTCTGCCCATTCAAAAAGTATCATCATGGAAGCCCTATCCCCCTTCTAATGACAAGCTGCCATCTTCTTTTCACAACAGCTTGTGACTCAGAGGAAAGAGTCCCCTGTAGATGACAAAGGACTTCCCAAATTGGAAACAACATTTTCCAGAAAGTACACTTTAAATGGTAACTAGATGCCACTGTAATTCATATAATTATAGGATGATAAATGTAGAACTGTAATAGACCTTACAGATAGACCAGCTTTCTTATTTTGCAAATGAAGAAATTGAGATTCACAAAGAATTTACAAATATCACATAAGTAAAATAAATGAGTAGAAGAACAGAACTCGTTTACTCTGAATTCAAATCTGATGTTCTCAGCATGCCACCTTTTTATCAGTGATATGTAAATAAAATTTATAGTCTTCTTCCTCCTGAATTTAATGATAACTAGTATTCATATACATTTTATACAAAATACTCCAAAGTATTATTTAATATTTTCATCAGAATAGCTCTGGGAAAGTAGAGTTAAGGAAATTGAGGCAAAGGATAGGTGACTTGCCCAGAGTCACAAATTGTTTGAGGCTGCATCTTAATTGATCTTGATTCCCAAGTCCAGAACTCTAGTCACTATGCTATCCAGCATAGGAAAACAAAAACTTAATATTCCAGATAGGAATACTGATATATTTTTGTCAACATGATATTTTTGAAAGCATAAAATAAAATACATACAATTACAAAGAAAAGCAACACATGAAATAGTTATCAAATATAAATATATACTTTTAAAAATTCACAGACCCCCAGCTTAAGAATCCTTGCTATAATACAAGAAGGAACAAATAAAACGTTACCAGAGCTATTTCTGGGAAATCTCAAAGTAGTTTGAGTTAGTTGAATTCACTGTGATTTTTTCACCCTTGAGGCCAAAACACATTTCTCACATCTCTCCTCAACCCTAAAACACACTCAGACATGGAACAGACCTGCCCGAAAGTAAGACAAAACCATGAAAAGAAGCTCATCTGGAGTTGAACTGAGGAATAAATCAATGGGATATTTGCTGGGGAACAATGCAGCTCTGCAAAAGAAATCAATAAGCTTGACTTGAGTCATGTGAAGAGCTCAAGGACAGGAGTGGGGGGGGGGGGGAGAGGATGGACGGGACATCAACACCACTTATTTTAACTTCATTAGAAGAGTCCCCTTCTAAGCTCCAACTGGAGGCAAGGTAGATCTGTGACAGATAAGCATATGGAAAAAAGATGGAAAAGTTGGTAGACTCCCAAAATACATAAAAGTTTCACTGGGGAAAGGGGAGGAGTGGAGAAGCAGAAAACCATTTTATCAACAGATTATATAAAAAATCTGACAAGATACAGAAGGCCTAAAAGGACACACAACACACAGCACTGGTACATTATTTAAACTCTAACTGAATAATGCATCATTGCTTTTCCCAGCTAAACAGCCACAGAAATATTTCAGCCCACTCAGAGTGCCCTGTTAGAACAAACCAAAAACAAAAACTTTCCCAGATAGAAGTTCTGAAGTGGAGTGGGAAGGAAGTTAAATTAAAACACCACAGCAACTAATGTTAATGATATTGAGGGTGGATGGGAAGAAGAGACTGAAAGTCCCTAGTTCACCCTGGCTGGAACACTAGTGAACTCCACTGCTATGTTCAACAAGTTTTGAACTGCTTCAGTTCTGACCTGTCCTTGTTCTCCCTTTTTATGCAACCTAGAAGCATCTAGCTCCCAGAGGCTTATCATGATAGTTTGGACTTCAGACAGATACCTGATCAGCTTTATCCCTCTTGCAGCTCAACATTCCCAAGCTCCAGAGATTCCCCAGGAAAAATAGGGATTATAAACGTGCATTATTGTAAATGCTTCTGGCATAAATTCTCCAATAAATGTTTTCCATGTTTCATGTTTCTGTTAGCTTCCTACAATGTGAAAATTGTCTTCTGTGAATTATTTTCCTGGAGGTTAAAGGCATAGCGTTACTTAGGAATGTCTGAGAATCCTCACTGTTCCAGCATCACACAATTTAATATTAGATGTAACTCCTGAGCCTAGGTCTTCCTAACTCCAAGGAGAGCCATTTTTACCATCATGTTTCAGAAACATGATTTTTTAAAAAACCTATATATGTAAAAACCATCTCTTTAGAAAAATCAATATTCCACCATATGAATTTCATTAATTTAGGTTCCCCAAGTCATCAGTCTCATTAATGTTGCAATATATTTGATATTGATGTAAACTGAGATCTTGGGGGGAAGGGTGGTTCTGGGTTAGAAATCTCCAACCCCTCTGGGAGGGATCCCACCCTCCTGTTCATAGGGGAAGCCAAAGATTAATATACTCCTAGGATTCAATTGGAGATCTTGGTCAGGGGCATAATCACTACTCTCTCTATTGAGTTGAAAATTAATTCCTCAAATTGCTCCAAGCTCAGAGCAGCAAAAATTCAATATAATCAAAGGCTGTGGGCTCAAACCTTTGCAAAAATCCAAACAGGATTTTGCCCATTAAGAAAGTTTTCAGGGGCAGCTAGGTGGTGAAGTGGATAGAGCACCAGCCCTGAATTCAGGAGGATCGGAGTTCAAATCTGATCTCAGACACTTAACACTTCCTAGCAAGTCACTTAATCCCAGCCTCAAAAAAAAGAAAAAGAAAAGAAAAAAAAAGTTGTTTTCTTAGTGTAATCAATCCATTTTTTGTCACAAACCTCTATTCATTCATTCAGGTTGGTGAAAGACTGCTACCAGCCAGGTGACTCCAATGCTGTCAGGGGATCTCAACCCTCATTTCTCACACCTCAACAATTTGATCCAGCCATTTTTCACATAATCCTATACAGATTTCTTTTTAAAAATCAAAGTATTTTGTGAGTTCTCTCACACTATCCAAACATAGTTTATTTATTTTTTTCAAAAATATTCAAGGACTTGCTCATTCAAGTACTACAATTGGATTGTTTTTCTAAAAAATACAATCCAGTATAATTAATACAGAGATATTTGGAATCACTAACAAACTTCGCATCAATCAACCAAAAACATTACTAAAAATTGTTTAATATAATGTTTTACTCATTAGTATGAACTTAATAAAAGTATACATTAAGTCCATGTGACAGGCTTTGTGAGGCATGGGCAAAAAAAATCTTAGCCCTCAAGAGCATGGGCCCTAGAGTCTGAAGGACTTGAGTTCAAATCTTCAGATACTTATCACTTATTAGCTGTGTGACCTAAGCAAGTCAATTAATGCCCATTGCCTCACTCTTCCCCCTCCTCCCAAAAAAAAGAAAGAAAAAAGGCTTTAGGGTTTAGAAACTTAGTAATTGGAAAGAGAGTTGATATCCTATACTGGGGTTATCTTTTTTTTTTTTTGGTCATGGACCCTTTTAGTAATCTGATGAAATCTATGGATCCCTTGTCAGAACAAGATTTTTAAATGCTTAAAATATAGGAAAAATTACAAAGGACACTAATTATACTGAAATTGTTGTAAAAAAATTTTTAAAAAAGAAGTTTATGAACCCCCAAGGTTAAGAACTTCTTCCCTAGAAAGAAAGAAATAATGGAGAGTTGTAGGTTGGCGGGGGGGGGGGGGGGGGGGGGGGGGGGGGAGACAAAATTCTGTTTTGGACTTGAATTTGAGATGCCTAAAAAAAATAACCCATTTCAAAATGTCCAAAAGTCAGTTGGCAGTGAAGGATTAATGTTCAACAGAGAGAGATTAGGAGTGGAGATAGATAATAGTTAAATCCATAGGAAATAATGAAGTCACTAAAGGAGTAAAGACTAGGAGCCTAGGAGTAGATCCATAGGGAATATGGATGGGATGATGATAGGGAGTGGTCAAAGAAAAGAGGAGAATCCAGAGATAAGAAGAGCAGCAAAGACCAGAGAATATGCAGAAAAGAGAGGATGTCTCTTACAATATATGTAAATTACTGTCACAGTTTACAAGATATAAACATAACCCTCCGGTAAAACAAGGTGTTTTTTTTCTCAATGGTCTTATTCAAAAGGTGAATTAGCAAGAGCAAAATTCTTGAGTAAATTAATGGCTTATCCCTAACAAAAAGACCTTTTCACACTTGAGCTAGCTCCCTGGAGCAAACTGTCACCTTTGGCCTATTAAGTTTCTTTACAAGGATTTTCTGTTGATTTACAATGGGACCTAAAACAGCAAATTACAATCCCTTTATATCTTCTTATCCAATGAAAGATTCTAGTCCATAAATCTCCAAAAGAGGTTCCATTTAATTGTTTCCTTAATTCTCTCCTTGGATGATTCATTTTCATCATAAGTCACACAATTCTTCAATATTTTCTTTTATAATAATGTATAAGTCCTTAATAACAGTTTATTACAATACAATACAGAAACCGACACTCAAGAACAAAATTAACAATCCCAATAATACAGACTTGGATTAGAATTAATTTTCCTTTGTAGACCTCAAAGTTCATATAAGATCTTGGACTTAGTGTCTGATTTTTATATAGGATGCCTATTAGGCATTGAGACATAGCTATTATTTATGCTGATACAGACTTCTTAACCTGTAGCCATTCTGAAATATTTTCTATAATGTTTTCCCTATTCAACCAAGGAAATATTTAACCAATTCATAAATTATACTGTTACTCTCTCTTGTTGTGCCACAGTTTCCTTTTATTGTCCTGCCTCAGTTTCCCTGAATTGTCCTGCTTCAGTTTTGCCTCAATCCCCCTAGTTGCCACCCCCCTCTTGATCATTATGATTGAGATATTAAGGCTTGGAGATCTGGCCATTCCGATATTTCAAGAGTCATAAAACTCCAGATGTCTGATCTCAGATACCTAATTGGTATCCTCTTCAGACTTCCTGGCTCTAGTTTGATTATCTCCTTTACTCCCAATTAGTAAGAATTTATGTTCCTATCCCCAACCTGTCAGAACCAAATTGATGGTCCTCTTCTTGGAAATTCCAGACCTCAGTGTTCTGGCTCCACCCCTGTCTCTATTTACCCTGGTAGCTTACACCCATATATATATATATATATATATATATATATATATAGTTCTTGGGTACCTCACATTGGCTGCTGGATATTTTAAGATATATTCAGCCGTGGTGGCAACAGCACAATCTCTCCCTCTCAAATAAAATATTAAAAACTCTAATCTCTATCTTGCCTTAGTTTTTCCAGCATTATATTCTCTCTTTCTCAGAGAGTTTGTGTTTGTGTCTGTGTGTGTATATATGTTTAAGATTAATTTTTTAAAGATCTTCCACAGTTTGATATAAAGTGTTAATATGTCATCAAATGAACTAGGCGTCCCAATGTAGGGCAATAAAATGTAATGTCCGGACTAGCTTTGTGGAGGTTCTCTAGATGGGCCTTGGTCTTTAGTGAAGTGATGAAGGCAAGAGAAGTGACCTCAAGGAGGATGATCAAAGATGGAGTCTGGAGTCTTCTCTTGTGTTTTTGTCTAAGACTCCTAGTTCCCAGTCCTCTCAGCCCTTAAATATCCCAGCACGATTACCTCACTACAGCAACTGAGCATGTGCCAACTGTAGAATGTTACATCACCATATCACACACTAAGTGTATGCCAACTAGAGTGATTACATCACATTAAGTATGTTTAACTAGAGAACCATTATCCCATCAATCACACTGAGTAGATGCTTAACTATAAGCACCCTGCTGTCCTTGATTCAAGTATACCTTTCATTTTTTTTTTTTGTCTAAAAGGAAAATCTTAGCAATTTTTGTTCTCATAAAAAGGGATCCTCTCATTTTGTAGACTAAGGCACTAAAGTAAATTGTCTAACATTCAATATTTCTTCCTTTCTGTAAAAGATTTCCTAGTGTAGAATGATAATTCTTGCTAAAAACTAATTTATATGCCAATAAAAAGCACATTAAAAAAAAAGGATTAATCAAAGAACCAATTCTGACACCAAACATTTTTCAAAAATTAAATACATACTGTTTCAATTCTTTTGCTGTCTACAATCTTTTAAAATATCACATAAACAAGTTATATTATGATTCTAAAATTACATCCCCTCAATAATGTTATTTTCTTGACCAGTAGGAGGAATACAGAGAGGCTTGGAGAGACTTACATCAACTGATGCTGAGTGAAATGAATAGAACCAGAAGATCGCTGTACACTTCAATGCTGTATGAAGAGGTATTCTGATGGAAGTGGATATCTTCACCATAAAGATCCAACTCACTTCCAGTTGATCAATGATGGACAGAAACAACTACACCCAGTGAAGGAACACTGGGAATTGAGTGTAAGCTGTTAACACTACTGTCTATCTACCCAGGTTACTTATACCTTCGGAATCTAATACTTAATATGCAACAAGAAAATGGTGTTTACACACATATATTGTATCTAGGTTATACTGTAACATATGTAAAATGTATGGGATTGCCTGTCATCAAGGGGAGGGAGTAGAGGGAGGGAGGGGATAATTTGGAAAAATGAATACAAGGTATAATGTTTAAAAAAAATTACTTATGCATATATACTGTCAAAAAATTATAGATAAATAAAATTTTAAAAAATAAATAATGTTATTTTCTCCCTGATTTTTATTACTCTAAAAATGCCAGAAATATCATACACATAAACAACAACAAACATTCTAAATTGAAGTGACACAGGAAAGTGTCAAGGCAGTATCAGAAGGAATGAGAAATCATAAAAACAAATGAGGCTTATCGAAATAAAGTAACTTATTTAAGTTTATTTAGTTTCTCTAAGGGATACAAATAAAATGGAGAATGGTTGAACAAATTATGGTAGGTGAATGTGATGGAATACTGTGCCATAAGAAATGATGAATAGGATAGTTTCTAAGAAACCTGCAAAGACTTGCATAAATTTGATCTAAAATGAAATAAGCAGAACCAGGAGAACAACTCTAAAATAACAATATCATAAAAATAACCTTACTTTTAAAGTCTAAGGAACTTTGACCAACACAATGAGCAACCATAATTCCAGAGGGCTCATGAAAAACCGTAATAGACATCTAATTTAAAAAAAAAAAAAAAAAAAAAAAAATGAACTGAAGAGAGCAAAACTGAGACAGTTTGGGATACATGACCAGTGCAGGAACTTGTTTTGACTCTGTATTTCTGTGTCTTTTTACAAAAAAACCCTTACAAAAGGGGTCTCGATTTTCTCAATAGGAAAAAGGAAAGGAAGATAGATGTTGATTAACAAATAAATCAGAACTCTGACTGTAACTCAAATTTCTTAAAGAACAGGACTTTATGCTTATTAACACAATTCTGAGATACCACTACATACCTCTCAGATTGGCTAAAACAGAATCTTATATTTGATCCTGAAGCTTATAGGAGAGTTCAGGAATTTACTGAATGGGAGGATAACATGGTCAGACCTGCTCTGTAGGAAAATCACTTTGACCGCTAATAGGAGATTGCATTGGAGAAGGGAGAGGTTTAAGAAAGGGAGATGGTCTTTTCAGCAGTTCTGGAATGAGGTGATGAGACCCACACCAAGGTGGTGACTATATAAGTAGAAACAAAGGGATATTTAGAGAGATGTTTGGAAGGTAGAAATGATAAGACTGGCGAGCAGATTGCATAGTCTATATATTATAGATGATTATGGAAAGCACTTTGGAATTATTCTTTTAAAAAATGATTTAAAAGTCCATATCCTTTGACTCATAAATTTTACTATCAGATATGCATTCCAAAGGGATTACACATACATCACAACATTCAAAGCAGTACTTTTTTGTGGGAACAAAGACCCAGAAGCAAAGTAGATACCTATCAGTTAGGTAATGAAAAAACAAATTAAGTTACATGAATATAAGGAAAAAATAATATATTAAGAATTCAGAGAAACAGAGAAAGAGTTACTTTAAATCACACAAAGTGAAAGCAGAATTGGAAAAATAAAATATCCAATGTCTACAACACTGTAAGGAGAAAAAAAATAAAACAAATTGAATGCTCTGTAGTCAGGATGAGTAAGGATGGCTCTGGCATAGTTCAGAAAACATACCTCTCTTTATTGCAAAGATGGGAGATGGCACAATAGATGCATACTTACTTTGTCAAACAGTTGATGTGTTGGTTTTACTGAATACTATTTCTCCTTTTTATTTTTTTAATCACAAAGGTTATCTTTCTTGGGAAGCTGAGAGAGGCAAATGAGGAAATAAGAATAATAGCAGCTAACATTTATATAGTATTTTTTATGTGCCAGGCTTATAATTATCATCTCATGTGATTCTCACAACAACCCTGGGAGGTGAATGCTATTATCTGCATTTTAGTGGTGAGGAGACTGAAGCAGAGATTAAGAGATTTGCCTAAAATGAGGTCAAATTTGAACTTAGGTTTCCCTGGCTCCAGATTAAGAGCTCTATTCACTGTGCTATTTCAATAAAATGAAAGAAATGTCAAAAACAAACAAAAAACTTCATAAAAATATAAAAAAGAAATCCAGAATCAAGTGCCAACAAGTTCTGATAGGGATTTTACTCACTTTCAGGAGGATTAATATTACCGTTTGAGATGGACTTTAAAAGATGAGTGCAAATCCAACAGAAAAGCAAAGGAAGACTGGAGGCAATACAGGATATGTTTAAGGACAAAGAAAGAGTGGTTCAGTTTGACTGAAGGAGTAAAGGAAATGTGAGATAGGGCTGACAAAGGAAAGTGATAACCAGATTGTGGAGCACCTCAAATAATCCATACAAGAAGGATTTGGTTAAAAAAAAAAAAAAAAAAAAGTGGGAGCTAATATTTTTAACCAAAATACAGGTGACCTCATATACTTTAAAGGGAAGAAGAGGAAACTGATATTTAATCTTTAGTCTAAAGGACCACAGAAGGTCTGGGGGTTGAAAAGTAATATGAAAAATTCTGTGACTAAGAGGAAGGTAAATGATCTGGTGGTGTGAAGATCAGTAGGATAAACTGGAAGGGAGGAGGAGAGGTCAGAAAACCTGTTTGTTCAGAGTCTATTTCAGTAGTCAGATAGTTTTAGAATTATTTTCCTCTTCACATTTGTGCCTGGATTTTCAGTTTCCCTATCTTACCAACCTCAAATTCAGTGGGCTAGTAGCAAAGTCCAACTGTGAAGTGACAAATGCAAAAAAAGCATTGCAAAAAACCCACCAACATCACATAGGCCAAACAGCCTAAAGTAACTAAGTTCTGAAATGAAAATAGAGGTAAAGGAGTGCATATTCCATTACCAAACCCTGAAGCTAACCACTCCCAAATTCCTGAACATTTTTAAAAAGTTAAAACTACAGTAGGGATCTCATATTGCTCACTACTGAAACTACAAGAAAGAAACAAAGGAGGGTAAGAGGGAAGGAGGGAGGAAGGGAAGGAAGGGAAGGAAGGGAAGGAAGGAAAGGAAGGAAAGGAAGGAAGGAAGGAAGGAAGGAAGGAAGGAAGGAAGGAAGGAAGGAAGGAAGGAAGGAAGGAAGGAAGGAAGGAAGGAAGGAAGGAAGGAAGGAAGGAAGGAAGGAAGGAAGGAAGGAAGGAAGGAAGGAAGGAAGGAAGGAAGGAAGGAAGGAAGGAAGGAAGGAAGGAAGGAAGGAAGGAAGGAAGGAAGGAAGGGAGGGAGGGAGGAAGGAAAGAAGGGAAGGGAGGAAGGAAAATGACAACTGAAGGTACTGTGGAGCATTATTATGGACCACTATCCTAGAAAGTCATGATTCAAGGTACAGTTTTTCTAAGTCTCTGGGTAGAGTGGACCAAAGCTGAATTTTATTCTGAGCTACAACTAACATTGGAAAATGGGGAAAACCAACTCTTAGGATGGAAGGGGCGCAACAGCAGTCCTCAAATTAAGCGTTGATTCTGGGGATGAAGAACTAAAATTTTCCAGCATTGAGGAGTGGGATTTGCTGTAGGTGGTTTTCCATGATCCTTAGCAAACATTCCCAATCTCAGATACCTTTGGAGAGGCTATGCAAAGAACAGAGAACTAAAAGTACTCCTCAACATTCAGCCTGAACCTCTGGAACATAGGCGCCTAACCCTGGATCCAGCTCCCAAGCAAAAATAAGATACTCACAGTGACCCAGGCTGACAGCTCTCGCCTGTAGGAAAACAACCGCTCTCCTTTCACTGGCATCTTGAATTCCTGGGGGAAGGAGCGAGATAATTCTCGCAACCCAACTCCTCTCTTAACAGGGTATCTCAGCGCTTTATACAAGGCGTCTGATCTTTTAGGATTCCGGATATCACGCACTACCACTACCAAGGGATCCGCATGCGGTCTCAACTAAGAACTCGTGAGCTCTCACCCTCTAAAAAACTAAGATTTCCAAGTGTGCGGGGATCCATCTCAGGCCCTTCCTCTCACAAGTGTTAACCCCACTGAACCCACAAGGTTCTCAGAAACTCAGAAACATTCCAGTGGCAGGGCAACATTCTACCATCTGCTAGAAAGGGGAGAAGGGTGACTAATGAATCATATGTTTCACACGGGTGTGAGTAAAGCAGGAATCTGTTCTAGTCCATTGAGTAACATGTAATTCTGATAAAAAGGGAAGGGCTCGAAGGAGAAAGATAGTGGGAGAGAAGATAAAATGACTGCCGATTCTTTCCTTTCTCCCCCTTTCGCAGTTTTTTTTTTGGTTGGGTCGGGGAGGGGAGGGGAGTGAGTGGAAGGGGGAGGACCTCAGAGCTAACACATTTCTTTGGGAAGGGATAGTGCAAAGTGCAAACCGAAAAGATAACCAGGGAGATTGGCCTGTTCCCAAACTAGGTCATTATTCTGGCGTTAAACTAGAAGGATTAAGCTAAAGTCAAAGATAGAAAATTAAGAAAGTAAATTCACAAAGTCTGCTTCGGAAAATGGAAAAAGAAATGAAAATTATTTGTTATGTTATCACGTCTATTAGATCTTTAAAACACTATGACTAAAAAAATCTTGTCAAAACATTTCTCCTCAAAAAATGTTTTATCCTATACTCCAAAATATACTATCTGCTTTTCAAAATTATGTAGTCAAAACTGAGATTATATGAAAATAATTACATTTATATTTAAATTTTGAAGTTCACAAAGCAGAAAGTACCAAAATAGTATAATTTCTTGTGCCCTCATTAGGTTTCACCATATAGTTTTGTCAACTTCCATCCTCTCCCTTCCCACTAACACAAATTTCCACAAAAAAGTTATCATCCTTTCTTTAGAAATGTTATTTGAAAAGCTGTAAGTAGGTCACTTATGACTAACCCAGTGCTTTGCACTCAATGGATGATTAAGGTTTGTGGAATGAATAGATGGTTCTTACACTGATTCTGCATTTGATAGCATCTTAAACCAATCAAAATGGTCTTAATCATCACAGTGACAGCACTACAATCAGTCTTTTGGAGAATTTGTCAGGCTCTAACAACCAATTAATTATGACTAACCTTTATTCTAGGTGTAACATGTTGAGTTAAAATCTAAGATAACTTTATAAAAAGAAGTGTCTGGCCCATCTTGCCAACTCTCCTTTTACCCAAATTCAGGCCCAAAATTCAGCCTATCCTCTCAAGGAAAAGGTAAAAGTACAATTTATCTCATCTGACAAGATATAGATGTCAGGCTTCCTCTGAAAAGTTGCTTCACTTACTGCCCAATACAAACTAGTTTGGCAGATTAGAAAGAAAAACAAGTCTGACAAACTCCTCTCCTAAAGTGTTTCTCTTTTCTCATAGCCTTTTAAGTAACATCGTCCACACCCAAGATTGAAATTTACTATAATGAATGTCTTTTCAAAATAGCTTGGACTTTCTTAATTCAGATATTTTGGTTGCAATTTCTGATGTGCCAAATAACTCTATCAACCAGGTGCCTTTCTAAAATCCTACAGTGGAAAAAGACAAGGAAAGAGAGAGACAAATAACTGCATAAAAAAAAAAATTCTCACATGACCCTGGCCCACAGATAAAAATCAGCCAGCCTAGAAAAGATTCTGTTCTGTCATTTTGTTGTTGTTGTTAAGGCAGTTGGAGTCAAGTGACTAGCCTACAGTCACACAGGTAGGAAATGTTAAGTGTCTGAGGTCAAACTCAGGTCCTCCTGACATCAGCGGTACTACTCTATCCACTGAGCCATTTAGCTGTTCCCATTCTCATTTATTCTTATTAGCAGAGGCCTGTTTAAAAGAAATTTGGCTAGGCCTAAAAGAAATCAATCTTACAGTAAATTAGATTCTGAAATATGGCTAAGAGTATTAGGAATCTTTTAAATTTAACATGTTAGCCTACGTACCACCACTATGATACTAACATAGGTAAGACAAAATTAATGTTATGAAGGCTAAGACATTTGGCAGAGCATATTTTTTCAGCCTTCTGAATACCAATGAAGAGACCTAACAATTTGAAATTTTTTATCTCAGACTCAAATGACTGCAAGTCATTAACACTGTGAAATTTCCCACTGTGAAATAAATATATTATTATTATTTTTCTACCTGAGAAGTGCTGTGAAGTAAATTAATGCTTTTATACCAGTGACCTCTAAATCAACTACTTTTGGATAAATTTAGGCATTACAAAGCGATGTGGCCAACTTCATTTAATCAAATAAAATTATCACATTTACTATTTCATTTATATTACTGAAAAAAACCAGATTATGTACAATGTGGTTCTTAATCTTTTTTGTGTCATGAATGCTTTTGTCAGTCTGATAAATCCTCCCGAATATAATGGTCTTAAAAGCATAAAATAAATTGCATATGATTACAAAGCAAACCATTATATTTAAATAATCCTTGTATATCTATCTATCTAAAGTTCATGGACCTACCTTACTAAGGTTTTGATATATTGTAGACTGGCATAAGAAATTAAATGGGAATTTTGCATATGCTACAGATGTCACAGAAAAAGCTTACAAGGGGGCAGCTAGGTGGCACAGTGGATAGAGCACCAGCCCTGAATTCAGGAGGACCCAAGTTCAAATCTGGTCTCAGACACTTAAAACTTCCTAGCTGTGTGACCCTGGGCAAGTCACTTAACCCCAGCCTCAGGGGGAAAAAAAAAAAAGCTTACAAACTCAGAAATGCATAAAATCTATGTTTTAATATAGCATTGTATATTATCAATCCAAAAAAAAGAGTCTTAAAGAATTCAATTTTCATTTCAGGAAGAAGTTCGGGATTATTGAAAGAATTATACAATTAACCAAAAGCAACCCAGCATACTCTCTACTCTTTTCTTGTTTAATTCTGGATCTATTTCATTATCTTTCTGCAATGGCTTTCCAAGATATATGTAATGACATTATCAGTTATATAGGTTGTCTATCCAACTTCATATTCTTGGTTTCTCAAAATTCTTTTGAGTGATTATGGATCTAATTTAGAAGGCTATATAATGTTATATGGCTTGATACAATGAGTACAATGTCATCTACAAATAGGAGCATGTGGAGGATCTTAGTACTTACAGATACACCATCTTTGACCTGGATTATCCCAGCACATTCTCCATGGCATTGTTGGATAAGTTTGGTGAACCTGTTTTATATCTCAATATCATAATCAAAAATAATCTTTATATTGATGTTATTTCTCTCAAGTTCAAAGTTTTAAGGCATTTAATACTTCTGATTCACTCATATCATTCACATCAAAAAAATTGCATTGTCTTGTCATTGTATGAAATATTTTTAGTCTTACCTTCTTTTTAATTCTGCTGTCACTATCTAATTGACTCCCATCCAACATGAATTAATCAAACATACCATTAACTGTTCTTCCTACTTCCAATCCCTCCTCTCTAACCCATCCTTCATATCTCTACCAAAGTAAAATCTAACTTAAAAATCTGATTACATGGGGGCATCTAGGTGGCACAGTGGATAGAGCACCAGCCCTGAATTCAAGAGGACCCGAGTTCAAATGTGGTCTCAGACACTTAACACTTCCTAGCTGTGTGACCCTGGGCAAGTCACTTAACCTCAGCCTCAGGGAAAAAAAAAATCTGATTACATATAGTCAGCTAGATGGTGCAGTGGATAGAGCACCATATCTGCAGTCAGGAGCACTTAACTTCAAATCTAACCTCAGATACTTACTAGCTATGTGACCCTGGGAAAGTCACTTGACTCTGATTGCCTCCTTTCTCTAGCCCTCCAAAATCTGACCACAAATAATTCCCTTGATTAAAAAAAATCTTCAGTGACTCCCCGTTTACTACTAAGTAAAACATAAACTCTTTAAAGATGGGCATTTAATACGCTTGCATTCTGGTTCTAGTCTAATGTGAGTTTCACTTTTTGCTTGGTTCATCCTACCACCTTTAGACTCAAACACAAATTCTTCTCTCACATTTTTTAAAGCCCTAAACTACCAGACTCTAACCTAGGTTTCCAACCTATAAATTATTTCTTTTACACTGTGTCTAGTCTAGCTAAATTGTACTTCTTATTGTTCCTCACACACATTTCATCTCCCATCTCCATGCCTTTATGTAAGCTGTCACTCCTGCCTGGAATCTCATCATTTCCTGCCTCTTCCTTTTTGCTATGTTAGGGATACAAAAACATATAAAATAGTTCTTACACTTAAGAATCTTACATTTAATCCAGGGTAATATGTAAATATAAGTTCATAAAATGTATATAAGTACATTAGCATATAGGGAAGGGGATCAGGAAAGTATAAGAACTATTTCATGTTTTTGTATCCCTAACACATAGCAAAATGCTTAACCATAGTAGGCCTTGAAAAAGTATTTCTTTATGATTAATTCAACATAGAGAAATTCTTAATTAGTATATTGAATGTCAATTTTCTTACTGGCAATATGAAATGATTTTTCAAATTCTTAAGAATATTTCTATTTAAACAAGAAAAAATGTGACTACTTACTAACACATTAATCTATAACATTATTTTCCAAGTCATTTTCCTGTCATGTTTCATATGCTGCAGTTAAAAGATATCAATGTATGCTATATTGTGATTATTCACCATCCTTACACCTTACTACTGAAGGAAGAGGTAACATACTGAATAGAACGCTGAACTTGAAAGCAGGAAAACCTTTAAATAATGCCTCAGACATTTACTGTGATCCTGGACAAGTCAATTAGGAGAGGCAGCTTGACAGTGGATAGAGAATCTGCCTCAGAGTCCAGGAATGAGGAAGATTTTAATTCAAGTATCTTCCTTGACAATACAGTAGATCTTTGGAAAGTCATGTAACATATTGGTGCTCTGGAAAACTTTCTAATATTCAGCCTTTTCTTGAATATCTATTAACAACAATTAATATTGTGACAATTCTAATTGTTTTTAAAAATTGTTTCCTTATACTGAGTTAAAATTTGATTCCTTGTAACTCCCATTCATTAATGCTAGTGCTCTCTGTGCCACACCTTTCTCTAATTTCATATAGAACAAATTAATCTTCTACTACACATTAAACAGAAATTTATAGGATGCTATGCTAAAACCAGTTAGGCTACAAATCAATCAATGAGTATTTTTAGATTCTAGTATGAATTAGGTATTGGTATGAAATGACAAAATGAGCCAGTTATTGCCTCCAAAGACCTTACATTCTATAGTAAGACAACCCATGCATATTTAAGCTTATACAAAATAACTGCAGGGTAATTCTGGGGGAAGGCACTAGTAGTTGAGGAGGTAAAATAAGAAAAGGCTTCATAGAGGAGATAGGGGCGTGGACTGAACTTTGAAGGAAACCAGGATAAGAAGAGAGTGCATTTCAATCATAAGGGACAATCTATATAAAGCATGGAAATGGGAGATAGAGTGTTTATGATGGAACATTATTGTTTTATGGTAAATGATAATCAGGATGCTCCCCCAAAAAAACCCCAAAACTTGAAAAGTCTTCCATGAACTCAAGCAAAGTGAAATGCATTATATGAAAATAATAACAATGTTCTGGGATGACCAGCTGTAAACAACTTTATTCTCAGCAGTCCAATGACAAACAACTACTCTGAAGGACTTACTATGAAAAATTCTATCCATATCAAGACAAGGAACTGATTGGGTCTATTTTTTTTTTTGAGGCTGGGGTTAAGTGACTTGCCCAGGGTCACACAGCTAGGAAGTGTTAAGTGTGTGAGACCAGATTTGTACTCCGGTATTCCTGAATTCAAGGCTGGTGCTCTATCCACTGCGCTACCTAGCTGCCCCCTGATTGGGTCTAAATACACATTGAAGTATTCTTTCTTTTTTAAAATTTTATTTTTCTTAAAGGGTTTTTTAAAAATTATCTTTAGGGTGGGAAATCTGTGTTTTCTTTTAACAACATGACTTTTATGGAAATGTTCTGCATAACTTCACATGTAGTTTCTTAATTGTGAGTGGGAATAAGGAAGAGAATCTAGAATTCCAAAAATTTTAAAAACAAATATAAAAAAAATTGTTTTAAATATAACTGGGGAAAATATGAAATCAAAGAGAGAGAAACACATGAAAGAGGTTAATGTGTAATCAGTTTGAAAAGGCAGTCTGAAGCTAGGTTGTAACATCATTTGAATGAAAAACTGAGGAGTTTGTATTTGATCTTAGACTTAATAGTAGAAGATACTCAAGTCTGCAGAATAGGAGATTAACTTAGTTAAGCCTACATATTAGGAATATCATTTGCGTAGCTGTGTGGAGGTGACCTACAGAAGTGAGAGAGATCTGACAGAGGAAAACCAATTCAGAACTTCTCTGTCTTTGAGGAAAGGAAAGCCTAAGTGAGGGAGTATGAATCTGAAGAAGGTGAATGATTAGAGAGATGTTTAGAGTTAAAAATCAACAAGAATGGCAATTGTGTGGCAATCAGAGAGGGAGGAATCAATGATAGTAGATTAATGGGATTCTATGCAAAACTCCTTGTCTGAAATTCTTCAGAAGGAAAAAAAAATCATTATTTGAAAAACATCATTCATTCATACAATCATATTGTTGATATTCCTTGTTTAATCTCCAACTTCCTTTGGGCTAGTTTCGGTTTTCAGCCCCCATTCTAATGATCTGAAATTCCTTTCTGGAGAGAGACTGAAGGAGATAACAACAGAGAATTCCTATATTATTTACAACAACAGAGAATTCTTGTATTATTGACAAATATCTCTGGAACCTCTTGGATAACATCTCTGTGCAAACTTTGTTTTGATGACTCTAGTTATGTATATCAGGAAGGTTAAAAAATGAAATCTTTGCATTTGGTGTATACCAGCCAATGCCCATCAACTGACGTCCCCTTGCAGGCAGTCTGGTCTTCCTGAAGGCCAAATGCCTGTCTATCCCTTTACCATCAATAAAGACTTTGTTTCCATACAGCATTGAGTAGCAAATTCATTTGCTACCAACCCCACCCTTGGTTACTTTGGGAAGGAGAAAAGGAACTGACCCATCTCAGTTTAGAACCTCAGTTTACTCCTCATCAATATCATACTTATATGATGGGAAGATTTGCCAATGAGGGTCCATTCCTTGGAACATATTCAAATGTGTCCTTCCTGGTGAGTTATATAAAAACAAGTCAAATGTTCCCTGTTTTCAAACCAACATATATATGATGGTGTAGGGAATGCCTGAGGAACTGGTGTGTGATGATAAGGAATTTTCTGGTAGTGATTAGAAATATGTGAGATTTATAATGGAGCCAGAACTAGGTTCTTGTTCAAAAAGTTCAAGTCACCCCTCTCTGAATTCCACCCCTGTTAGGTTCTTACTAAGTGCTAAGTCGGTACTTAACAATTCTCTAGTTCCAGCCTTTACTGGGAGTTTTACTTCTGTGAACTCCTGGGGAGGGAGCTTACATGCTTAGGAGGATCAAGTTCATAGGTTGAAGTATTTTTTTTCCCAGAATCCCTTGCATTTTCCCATGCCCATTCTCTGGGAGGATAAAAGAGGGAGGAACTCGAGAGATTGAGAAGAGTCTCTGCTCTAAGAGATCAGAGTTGGAGTGGCTCTCTGGAGGGAGAGAAAGAGTCTCTACACGAGGTCAGAATTGGCGGCAATTAATCTCCTCCCAGAGAGTGATGGGCAGTTTCTGGAGACAACAGCACATTACACACCCCCTTTTTTTCTGGTTTCCCTCTTCCCTGGTTCCCTGTTTAGATATACACAGATAAATAACACAAGGTACTAGAAGGAAAGAGAAAACAGTAACTGGGATAATCATAAGTTATAATATATTAATGGTAATAACTAACATTTATGTAGCACCTACTGTGTGGCAAGGGCTGTGTTTAACTACTTGATAATTATTAATTCATTTGATCCTCACAATAAACCTGGGATGCATGTGCTTTTATTTACAGGTGAGGAAACTGAGGCAAGAAGCAGTTAATTGACTTGCTCCTGTTCATACAGCTTTTAAGCATCTAAAGTTGATTTCGAATTCAGATTTTCCTGACTCTAGGACCAGTGCTCTGTACATTTCACCATCTAGCTGCCTCCCAAGTAGCATCCATTTGTGTAATGTGAGACAATTAACAATATAACTATCAAATCCAACAAGCATTTACAAAGTACCTGCTACATTCCAGGCACAAGAGATATAAAGATAAAATGGCAAATACTCCCTGTCCTTGAAGAATTTATATTTAAATAGGATAGCAGTGTTTGATAAATGGTAAACCAGTGATATGGATAAGTGTAATAGAGTCTAGACAATGGAACCCCATTCTCAGAACAAGCATGGTAAACTTGCTTCCAGAAAGATAAGATCATATGTAATAGAAGAGGCCTTGCTCATTTCATCATATTAAAAAAAAAAAAAAAAAGGAGCCAGAATTGAGAAAATTTTAAAAAGGGTTGTAGTTTCATCTTTCCTGTCTGGCTGTGTTCAAATGAAGTAAGGACTTGCTGCAGGCCCTAGGTGAGGAAGCAAGCCTCTCCATTAGGAGCATTCAATAGCGGATACAGCATCATGTGCCCTATGGCTGTATGATCTAATTGTGCCTTTTGTCTATTGTGTCTATTCTTCCTGATTTTAGGTGAATCTTTGAATGAACTTAATTCTTAGACAATGCTTAATGAATATCCTTTAAGTGTGAACTCACTTTTCCTAGGATCTGAGGCAATAGTTCAAAGGAAATGAGTTCTTCAGTTCTATAGATTTGCAATAAATATTCTTTTGTAAACTTAATTGAAGGCAGCCAATTGAAGCCTGATGGGATTTTTAAAAATGCCCTTAACTCCCCAGATGTCCCTAGGCTCCAAAAGAGTTATATATGAGAACTCAACCAGATAGTGTGTAGGTGCACTGAGTAAATTACTGAGAGTAAATTCAGTTTCACTGTGTATATATATTATAGTAGTGCAGCAAAAAAAATAACTGCCAACTGGAATGTTAATCAAGATTCAAAACAAACTGATCCAGGTACAAAAGCATTACTGTATGAAATCAAATCAAGAGCACAGTAATTAAAAATTTTTGGTGGTAGTGGTGGTGTGTGTGTGTGTGTGTGTGTGTGTGTGTGTTGTATTTTAGTATTATCTGGACATGTTGTTCAGGCACACAGTTGCATAAGAAAAGCTTAGGAAGGAAGGGGTGAGTCCCAAACTAAGAAAAACTGTAAGTTGGCTGACTTGCCTCAAACTCCCCTCCCAATCCAAGGGCACACTCTATGCAAAGCTCATCTCTGCCTAGGGTGGAATTTATGTCTAGATGACTGAATCAGTTGCCTCTGTAAATTCCTGAAACTGATCTTAGCCTGGTTTCCTGCTAATCCAATAATTTCTCCCTAACACCCTCCCACCCCACCCTAGGGTATGTATCCTCCCTTATAGCAGCCTAAATGATGAAAATGAGGCACAGACTAGGTCCAAAACCAAATTCATCATCTGAATCACCAGGTAACAAAGCTTTAGAGTCATTTGATTTTTCTATTTCCTTTTCTCCCCATGCCCTGCCCCCATAATCATTTTCTAAAAATACTACAGTTTTACCTCTTTAATTCATCTATGCCTTTTTTTTTTTTTTAATTGATACTATATTTTGTTTTCCCATTACCTTCATTTCTGGATATGTCCCTTCCCGACCAATGAAACATCATCTCTTGTTAAACAAACAAATATTTTCTTGAAAAAGAAAAGAAGAGGCAGCTAGGTGGCACAGTGGATAGAGCACCAGCCTTGAAGTTAGGAGGACTTGAATTCAAATCTGACCTCAGACACTTAACACTTCCTAGCTGAGTGATGCTGGGCAAATCACTTAACCCCAATTGCCTCAGCAAAAAAAAAAAAAACACTCCACTATCTGACATATCAATTGAGAATGACAATATATACATACAATGCCCCAATACCCATAGTCCTATATCTTTTTAAAATTGCTTTTCTCCTTTTTTCTTCTGTCCTTTTTTCCTGACCACAATCAAAGCAAGACTGGATCTCAAATATCAATATCTAGTTCAACTTCTTCATTTTATACCTTAGGAAATAAAGACAAAGTGGTTGAATCACTTGCATAGAATCAAATATATATTAAGTGAAAGAGTCAGGATTCAACTTCAGGTCTCCTAACTCCAAGCACAGCATTTTCTTTTATGCCACTAAAGCTTAAAACCCTCATCACTTCTTACAGGTACTATTCCCCTCTTTTCTACGAATATTTTATTTTTTCCCAATTACATAAAAACAAATAGTCATTTTTAAAAATTTTTGAGTTCTAAATTCTTTTCTCTCCCTTCCCTCCTCCCTGAGATAGCAATTTGATATAGGTTATACATGTGCAATCATGCAAAACATATTTCCATATTAGTCATGTTGTAAAAGAAAAAGCAGACCAAATGTTTTTAAAAGCTCATTATCAAAAAACAGAGTGAAAAATAGTATGCTTTGATCAGCATTTAGATAATATCAGTTCTTTCTCTGGAGGTAGAGAGCATTTTTCCTCACCATTTGAAATTGTCTTAGAACACTGTATTGCTTAAAATAGCTAAGTAATTCATAATTGATCATCGTCAATATTGCTGTTACTGTGCACAATGTTCTCCTGGTTCTACTCATTTCACTTTATTGCAATAGATGCCTAACCAAGTCTCTCTGATTCCCAATTTTTGTCCCTCCAATATTATTTATTTTTACATATAAGTGATGGGCAATGGTTTATACCTGTTAGGACATTACCTGCTCAAAAACATAGCATACTCCAGTGTTTAAAGAAGGAAATCTAAATCCTAGAGACTCCCTGAGCAGACTTAAATACTACTTTTTTAGCATTATGGCAAGAAGAACAAAATAAAAATTCCACTTTTTAGGTTAATGGTCAAATTTGGTTATCCTAGTCATAAGTAGTACTTAAAGCTTGTTCCTGATGAACAGAATATGATGCTGATGTTCTGAATTTCTTTCTTTCTTACTTTTTTTTCTTTAGTGAACCAAGGGAGAATTTTTAAATAAGTATTTTGGAGGATTTTTGATACATACTAACTCTGTAATCATAGGCAATTCAATGCTCTACTCAAACACCAAATTGAAAGGCTGCTGACCTTCTTCATTAATACAGGAAATTTCCTCACTGGAAACTCCCAATATTCAAATAAATTTGTGATCTCATCAATTCAGGGGCTCCCACAATTGTAATCCATTCATGATTACCCATCCTATGCAATTCCTATCTATATTTTCCCAATAGTTCACTACTACAACTCCACATAAGTGCTGGAGGGTTTCCTTGTTTTTCCCTTAACATTGTACTGATAACAGTGGAGTTCTCTGCATGCTTCTTTCCTTCTAGTCTCTTGCTCATATCACATAATCAGTTCATCTTTTCTTATCATAAAACTCCAGGGCTTATGTTCTATTGACAAAGCTTTCAAGAACCTATGGTCTCCCTTCCTGCCATAAATAAGCATTACAAAAATTTAGATAATATTCCTTTTCTTAAGAGGAAGATATTGTAGAATAATGGATAAAGCTCTAGAAATGGAGTTAAGGCTGACCTGAATTCAAATCCTTTCACTTTATTCTTTCAGCTCAAGTTTCCTCATTCATAAAATGGGGCTATTAATAGCACACACCTCACAAGGTGATTATGTGTATCAAATAAGAATACATAAAAAGCCTTTAGAAAATGTTAAAGTGCAACATAAATATCTGCCATTATTCATTATTATTGATAAATGAAGAAAATTAGCATCTTCCTAGGGCACTGATAAAGTAGAATGCCCAGAGAAAAACAACTATTGTGGTAGAGGGTCTTGAGTCTACAAATATGATGAAGAATTATAATAATTTGGCATGTTTAGACTGAACTTAGGTTACTGACTCAGTAGCTATTTTCAAGTACTTAAAGAGCTGCCATATGGAAGAAAGATTATACTTTTTTCTGTTTGGTCCCAAAGGACAGAACCAGGAGCAATAAATGGAAGTTGCGATTTCAGGAATAACTTCCTAATAATCAGAAGTTGGCCAGAAGTAGAATGGGCTTTCTTAAGACATGTAGAGTTCCCCTCCTTAGAACTTATGAAGCAAAAGGCTAATTGTAATATTCTCTGGGAGCAGGTTTCTTGGGGAGCTTCTGGAGGCAACCTTAGTTTCAGTTCAGTTAAATAATCCCAAATGCAGCCAGGAGTCCAAATCCCTTACTGTCTCTTTCCAAATGTTATCTCCTTCACTTGGGGCTCGGCTAGTTTTCTGGAGGCCTTCTGGATCTTGGTTTTAGAGTTCTCCACAGGACAGCCTGCCACCACTTCTCTGTCTTACTTCAATTGTCAACTGTCTCTTCAATTCCACTCAGTACCTTGTTTCAAGTTCTGGCCCATAACATCTCCTTGTAGAATCAGATCAACCATACTGAACCATGCCAAATTAGATAATTATTGTCTCTATCCATTTCAGTGACTTAGCACCTTGTAAGAATCCCAACAGCTAATTCTTTTATTCTGTGAAACCCAATAAAGCTAAATTCAAAAACTCCTAAAACACCTAATGATAAACGAGAACCTTACAATGCCAAACCAATCTTCCCAAGGTAAACAGATATATATTTCATTAAGATCATGAGGTTTTTATTTGCTACATAATTCCTGGATTTCTAGTTTCTCTTAGCACTTACAACGCTATCCTATTCATTATTACAGAGAAATAATACAACATAAAAAATATGCTCTACATGAAAGTATTACAGAATAATAACGGTTTTATTTTCCATTTACTCCTCTCTGCTTCTGCAAGTGGGATACCTGTTAGCAAACTCAATAAATCCTCAGTTCCTAAAATTTACGGTTTTAGGTTCTGATTTTGGTTTTGGTTTGTTCCAGTACTGACAATTTTACCCACATGGATAACAATTAAGGCAAGGCTGCCAAACAACTCATGGGCTAAAATAATGCCTAATGAATGTATTTTTATTAAAGATCAGGAAGGCAAACAACACTTAGACTAGTTAGTGGAGAAGGTTGTGGCACAACCTACTGGTGTGTGTGTGTGTGTTTTATCATCAACAAAGCACAATTCTGTAATTAATTTCAAAGTCTTTTATATAACTCACTGATGTACTTTCCAATTTTGCATAGTTACTAAGGTAATTTATTTTTCAGAGTAGAAAACTTAAATAATGTCATTTCTAGCTTTAAAATCCTATAAATCAGTGAAGGATATCTTACTCAAACAGAAAAGTCAACATTAGAGACTAGAACCTTGATGTCTTAATTAAACCTTTCCCTTTAAGGTCAACTTCATTCTTCTATGTATCTATCTGATATGTTACTAACTTTCTACCTGTTGCCTCCTTCATGTAAACTCAATGAGAGCAGGGACTGTTTTTGTATTTTCCATGCTTAAAACAATACCTGGCATATTAGTAAACATGTAAATAATGCTTAGTGATTAGCTGATTAATTTCTAAACTGTTACTTTTCCCAGTAATCATACTTTCCTTTCCATGGTGACTTCTAATTTGACTTTAGTCACCTACCAAAAATGGTAGTAAAAACTTTATATGGATAGGTACTTTGGTTCTTCTACATTGTTTGGGGTTAAAGGATCATCTGACTAAACATGACTAAAATGATTCAGAGGGAACACATGGAACACTCCCTCTCAATGACTAGAGTAGCCCAACTGAATGGGATGTTCCTAGCAGATATACCTTCTCCATTCAGCCATATTCAGTTGTCTTTAAGTGATAACTTCCCCCCTTTAGACTTCATTAACATTCCACCCCTGTATCTTTCAGGTGCATGTCATATAATAATTTGTATTAGCAATATCTGTGTTATGTCCTTAGTATACTGTAAGCTTCAAACTACCAAATGTTTTATCTCAATTCATGTAGAGTAGATTCTTAAGAAATATTAAATTGATGTGCTGGCCACAGTTTAGTTATGAAGCAGTTTCCAGGTATATCTGGAATCTATTTAGATTCGTAGAAAGGAACTAAGAACTGAAAGAGACCTGGTTTATTTAAAAAAAAAAAAAAAGAAAAGAAAGAAAGAAAGAAAAAAAAAAAGCATAGAGGAGAAAAAAGAGAAAATCTACTCTCATTCTAGCTAGCCATGTAACTTAGCATGTTTCTGAGGCCAAAGAATCAAATGAAAATAATCTAAAAATCAGTTGAATATCTTGAATTAATACTTTGTAAACTTCATTTCATTCCTATATGACATGAGCCAACAATACAGATAATGTTGATTGCTAGTAATGAAGGTAGCTGGATAGCAAAATGACTTTCAATCCCAAGCATCAAAATATCTTTCTCTACAGTCCCATCAGCTAACGATATACTGTATGTTGTAATAAAAGTATTCGGCTGAATTTCATCCAAAAAGCATTTAGTAATAATTTACTACATTCACATACATACACAGTGCTAGGTGTTCAGAAAATCACTCTAATGGCTTACTTTCTACTATGGGATATCACAGGTACCTAGCTAAACACATTCAAAGTACATACAAAGCAGGTACAAGATAATGTTGTTAGAAACATAGAAGAGCACTAAAAATCGGGAAGAATTTAGAAAGTGACACCGAAGACTTAACAAATAACTGATTGTCTAACTATGAAAAACCATTCTGTCAGTTCAGACCTTCTCTGAAGACAGAAACTTTCTTTCTTTTAATGAACAAGATCTTATCAATTAAAATTTCACTGCACTTTGCTCAACTATTTTCTCTCCAAAATTAAAAGGGTATTAGAAACTTACCATAACGTAGCAAAATTTACAATTTGTTTTTCTTAATGATGGATAGCAAATTAATTAAGCTTACATACAAATGAATTAAGATACATTTGAAGAAATGAAGCTGAGTAATTATAATGATCAATTGTGGCTCTAATAAGAGATGAGAAATCATCATCCATCATAAAGGGATATGAGGCTAAAAGTGTGCAATGTTTGTAAACACTGTCTACTGTGACTGTCAATTGGTTTTGCTTAATCATTTCTCTCTCATTTGTCTTATTTGGCTAAGGTTAGGGAAGAAAGGAGTATGTGGAAAGGATTTGTGCTTTCATAACAGAAGATTTCAATAACACTTTTAAAAAGACACAAGTTAACAAGTACCTGGCTAAGCAATCTGTCAGTTGGCACAAGTCTATGATGTCTTGTAGAGTATATGTGCCTGGAGGTACAATTGGGTTGCCAGTCCCACTCACAAGGAGATGACAGCAAAGTTGTATTCCTCTCCCTGAAAAAAAAAAAACACCAAATTTGCCCAATTACATGATGAAAGAAAAGCTATTTATGTAGAAATCTTGGAAGTTTATGAGGAAAAGGAATTTAAGTAAAATGATAAATTCCCACTATAGTATTTATTAGCTGTGTTGTCCTGGGAAAGTTACTTAACTCCTCTGTCCATTAGTTTCTTCTTCTATAAAGTGAAAGACCTGATAGTCTCCAAGATTCTTTCCAGCTCTGAATTTTTGATATGACTGACTATGAGATGGGATAATAGGCTGCATTTTAAGAAGCAAATGTATTTCATCTTAGAAAAAGGAAAAAAAATTGAACATGTAGCTACAATCAACAGGGAATTCCTAATTCATATTGTCAATATGAAGTTAACAGCAGACAAGTTAGCAACCAGAACAAGAAATGAAAAGCAAAGAAAACCATTATTTAAAGTGATTTATTCTCTTAGGGTTAATTTGTGTTTAAATTTACTAGTTTACCTCTAATATAATTTATCAGAACATAGTCGATGTGGTTTTCTCCCTCCCCAAAACATTAACAGATGCAACATAAGGTACCCAAATCCTATTTTTTTTTTTAAATAGTTAATTCTGTATGTATTTCAAAAACCACACATGGCAAGCTTATTTCTGAATGGAGACTGGATCATTTTAACCTTTTGCTATGCCAAATAAAAACTATGTATGGGATAAAAAAATGTGTTGTTTCTAGTTAGTATTAAGTTACTGGGCAAAGAAATTCTGTGATATTTATGTCAATATTCTCTGAACAATGGAATGTTTAAAATGATAGTGTTTTTATTTTTACAGGCTTGGTACATGTTTTCCTGTGTCAGGAAGCATCAGGAAATTTAGGCACAGACTAAAACAAAACCATCTGGACAACCACAAGGAGGTCAACAGGATTAACAATTTAACACAAATAATTTTTATTATTCCTTTCAAAGAGAAATGTCTAACAAATCTATATGAATTTGATTAAATTTTTTATCTTGATAGTAAATGTATTTACTCAAACATTTCATCCCTCTTGGATCTAGTTTTAGTCCTGGATAAAGTTTCAGTTTTCAACATTTCTTTTATTATTGCTTTACTTACTTAAGAAGATAGAAATGCGTCAATAATTTAAAAAATAAAACATTTTTGCCTGAAGGCCTCTACTCCAGATAATTCTTTAGAAAATAAGTCATTTCATTCAACTACAAAAGTAGGGATTAACTTGTGAGGAACAAGAGAGCTGGCCATTTTAAAAAAGTAATCTGTAGCTGAGAAAATATGACATAGAGGTATCAAGGGTTGAAAAATTAACAAAAGCTTGTAGAGAGATTAGTTTTTTCAATTTTCTCACTGGTGCCATTAACACTATTCTACCTGCATATGGGATCTTCATAAATTGTTAAAAAAGAAATTAAGAAATATTTTTTGAAACCTATTTTGAAACCTACTATGGGACATAAAAAAGATATAAGAGCTCACCAAAACAACTCAGCATTTATGACACTATATACAATGCTGATTTTGTATATTCAGCCCATGATCATGTAGTATACAAAGGAATACCATAAACTGTTAAAGATAAATGTATAAATCTTAAAACACTATCTATGTGTGAGTTATTAGTGATAATGTTATTAAAACCAAGTAAGAAGCAGAATTCTAGTACTAGAATTATGTACATACAATGGAACAGATCTTAAAGGTCATTCCTATACCACCAGAATTTTAGAGATTGTATTCTCTCAAGAATTCTCCATGCTGCAAGTTTGCTCTACAGAAATTTTCTAGTTCATCTTTAATAAGATTATTCTAGAGCACCGTAGCGGAGCCAACAACCCAACTCTCAAAATTCTTGCACTGATGTTTTCTTGCTCTAATTCCCAATAGAAGCTCCAACTAAGTATCACTGACCCAGCTGCCTCTGTAAGATAAAAGTGGATAATATGATGGGCTACAACATCAATAGTCACATTTATTCTCCAAGATATCCAGAGAGCTGTCCACATGAAAAAAATTAATTACTGTGTGGTAAATATACAGAATAGACACATAAAAACATATGTACATATGTATGTATGTATATATAGACACATATATATTCATTTTTAAAAGAAGCAATAAAATAGAACTTTTTAAACCATTCTAGAGTTCCCTCAGATTTCTATACAATTTCCATTTTCCCCCCAATTAAAAAGTACCCTTCTCTACGAAGAAAAATCCTGGACTTTTCATCAACCATCACTGAATAGCTCATTTAATGTTTTAAAAATATAAATATTTTAAATAAAAGATATGTTTATATAGTGATCAACACTGGAAAGGAATAAATGGAGATATTTAGAGAAAAGTTAAGAAGATGTTTTATAATTAAGTCAATAATCATTTTTTAAACATCTTTATACTACTACCATGGTATTAAGCATTGGAAATATGAAGAAAAGAGCAGAAAAACACCTCAAAATACTATATCCTTAGATATAGTGAATTATTAGAACTTTTAGTAAAAATATATTAAAATATATTTAAATTACATTAACAGGATAAGAAAGGCAACATAGCATAATAAATACAGGTAGGAAGATTTGGGTTCAAGACCTGATATACAGAAAGATGACAGACACATACATACATACATACTAGCTGAATGACCACAGGTAAATCACTTCATTTCTAAAGGTTTAATTCACAATTTCTTAACTTCTCTGAGATTCAGTTTCTTTATATGTAATAAGAAGTTAGATAAAAAGATCTCTCATGTCCCTTCTATCTAAATATTTGATCCAATGATTTCCTAGACACCTCTGAAAAAAAAATCTCTTAAATTACAAGTATGTTGCATATCTTCTCTAGAGAAAGGAATTCCCAGCTGAAGAATTTTTTTTTAATTAGGAAAAATCTTGTCACAGAGAAAAAAGTATAGTTTTAACAGAAAAAATTATTTACTTGTATCTCAATATGTATCCTTGTTCCTGCCTTCATTTCCCCTCCTCTCCTGAGAAATTCCCAAGATTAGATTTCCCCTATAAAAGAAATATTCATGATGAAAATCTTTGCTAAATCCTGTTCATAACTAAGTCTGTTTTGAAGTACTCTCTCTTTCTTTCTCTCTCTCTCTCCCTCCCTCCTTCCTTTTGGGAATGTCTTCCCTAACTCTGATTACTTTGGTAAAACTTCTATGAAGTTTTAACCTTCCAGTCAATGGCATACTCAGGTCTCATGGCATATTACTTTAAGGGAATCTTTCAAACTCCTTTCTTTTGTAACCCTATTGCTCTCCCAAATTTATTTTATATTTACCACTCCTGATGCCTATTTTACCTCTTTCCTTTGTCTGTAACCTCTTCTCATAAATAAATGTACCTTTTTGGGGAAAAAAAAAAAAAAAAAAATATATATATATATATATATATATATATATATATATATATATATATATATATATATACATAGTTGCATACAATTAAACTTTTCTTCTTGAGAAATGAAGGCTGATGGCTTTGTGAAATTCCCTCATTTAAATCCAATTCATGTATAAGTCAAGTCAATCATCCATCATATCACTGATCTTCTTTGATAATAGTAATTAAACTAAAAATATACATAATATGCTAATTGGGGTAATAATTCCCCAATTAGTCTGTATTCTCAAGTCTGTCTCAATTTTTCTAATTATATCCCTCATACTTGGCACATAGTTCAATACATGCTTTTTTCATGCACAAAAGTTTTTGCTATAATTGTTGCTATAATTTGAACTTTTGATTTTAAAGCCTGAAAATTAAGAAGTATCTAGGTCATAACTATTTTTTAATTAAATTGCTCCAAGATGCAAGTATATCAATTCAGCTGACAGAATTAGCTATTAAGGAATTTCTTTAGAGCACCATACCCTAAGTTTCATCACTTAATTGTAATTCCAAAAAGCTACATCTAACAACTCAATTACACGTTATTAACTGCATTATAGACATCACTAATTTCTATATATTTCAATCTACTGCCAAGAAATATTCACTAGATATCTATATTCAGCCATCATTGTAATAGCTATCTATTTATTCTTTGCCTATTGTGCTTACCCTGGGCGCTGCCACAGATTCACATGTCTGCGGCTCTCAGGAAGGAGTTCTCTCTTGTTAAGTGGGGTGATGCCAACCGCAGCTTCCAATATTGTGATATATTTCTTATATCTCATGTCTTCTCTCTGTCTGTTGCTCTCTCAGTACATCAGCACAAGGATACATAAATTAAAAGTAGTGTTCGCTGACAGCAATTTTAATATTTTCTGTACTATGAACTGCTGGATTTTTTGGAGTGTACTACATATTATAAGCTATAGTTATAAAAATAACTGTGCAAGGGGAAAATGGCCCAAAACCCCCAACAACAACAACAAAAGAAGCCCTGCTGGATTCTCCTGAAATGTCAAGTGTTATATAATTCTGTGGATCTTTGAATAAAGCACTAATGAAAATGATTTTCAGGACCATCATAGTCTGTCTTAAGCCTAGTTATCTAATGCACACACTCCAATTTGTTAATCCTCAGATAAATCTTTGAGGCTGATAATCTTTCAAGTACTAATGGCACAGGAGGTGATTTATTTCTAAATAAGGGTTAGTAATAATTGATCCAGAGAGTTTCCATGCTTCTAGAAGGACATTTTTTCCCATTTAAAAACTCTTCTTCTTTCAAAGGCTATATTTTGCTAAAAAGTGGCAGACAATATTTCAGATTGTTGGAATATAAATTTTTCTTGCAGATTAAACACCTTACTTTAGCAAAAGATGTGACAAAGAAGTAAGAGAAAATTTGACAATTCTTTCACTACCTTTTTGGAGTCCAATACATGCCCTGTTAACCAAATGCTACCAAGACCCATCACACATCTCAGTTTAATTTCTTTTATAGAAACTACATTACCTGGTTGTCTGAATACCAATAAGACTATAAATTAAACTATGTATACATAGGAAAATGAACTGAAGAAAGGAACATTTAGTCATTAACCATTAGGTATCCAAATCAAAAGTTATCCAGTCTTCCTCCCCAATACTTCTCTAATTAAACAAGTTTAAAAAAATTAAAAACAAAATTAAACATACAACAAAAAAAATCCTTATTGAAGAAATCTATTCTTTCCTCTGTAACAGGTCTTTATTTTGTACCTGAATTACTTATTAACAGTTTTGATAATCTTTCTGAGCATTCTTTTGCATATAAGGGTTGGGGTTACTGATCAATTAGTCAGTCACACCATACTTAAGCAAGGGTTAAGATTCTATGTCTGCTACATTAATACATTTTAATCGATCAAACATTCTAGTCTAAATCTTAAAGGAAACTCATTTTGAAAGCCACTGTATTAACTGGATTATCTAGAGTGACAATATTTTGTATAGATTGAGAAAATTTAGTCATGCATTATGGATCATTCTGTAAAATAGCCAGTTTGGGACCTAAGAGAGTTAAGCAATCAGCAGTTCAGGGTAAGAGAACTTCTAGTCAAGGCCTTGAGGAATAATGACTAAGGGTGAGGGAAAAAAAGAATCTTGGCCTTTTTCTTCCCACTTTATCTGAAGAAAACCTTGAAGTTTAAGCTTTGAAGGGTCCAGAGAATTTTGGACTTCCTATTAGAATTCTGAAATAGGATTCTACTGAGACAGCAGTAGTTGATGGCAACATTTACATCAGAAATCAAGGACAGTTTGGATGAAGAAAGATAAATTAAAGACTATCAGGAGCTCAGAAGAACAGCTACACTACATCTAAGGGGAAACACCTTGAGGACACAAGCAAAAGTGATTAATAAGGACTCTGTATAGAGTTGTTTCAATAACATTTAACTAGTTAACAATTTGCTTTTACCAAGGGATATTTACTGAGAAGATATAGAAAGAATGTCATAAAGCATTTCTTCCTGCTGGTGATATGCTTTTCTCCCTCTACCTATCTGTTTCCATAGGGCACAGCATCTTCTTATTTGTTTTAAACTTAAAGCAATTGCTACATTACCTTTGTCATCACCAACTCCACTTCCAAATGCAACATAGTGATCAAATAAATCACTCTTCTTGAAGCAAGATACTTTATCTCAGCTACCAGGTTCCTTAAACCACATGGACTTGGCTATCAGTAAACTCTAGTAAAGACTCTAGTTTCTAAATCTATGCTGACTAGTCCTTTCAAACTTTCAAAGATCACAAAACTTTCCAAAACTCCTTTATTTCTAGAACAGATACAACAGGGATAGAAAACAGCTAAGCCATATGTTCATGGGTTACTATTAGTCCTTATAGGGAAAAGATTTCTCTCTCTATCCAGAGGCTTATAGCATATAAACCTGAATTGCCCCCAGGAAAGAGGCAATATAATGTGGCAGTCATTATTGTCTTATGTATATACTTAGTTCCAAGCTAAAAACTCTTCTTGATAACATAGAAAGTAATAAGAACCAGTTATAGTGCATGTGAAGACCCAGGCCCTTCTATTAGTCATCATTATCAAGGTCCAGCTTCACCAAATGTCCAGAGGAGTGGTACAATCAGGCAGAACATACTGTACATGCTTTGAAGAATGGAGGCTCATTGGCCAGATCTCTGTTGGGTATATGCCTATAATATAGGATATTAAACTAAAAGTTCTCCAATTTTTAAATTATACAATTTTATGAATTAATTCTCAATTAAATTCAATAAACATTTATGAAGTATACTGTGTGATAAGTATCCGAAGATGAAATCATGTAGGAATGAAAAGACATATGTCTTGTCTATCATAGGTACTTCATAAATGTCTGTTTTGAACTGAACAAGCAACACGCAAATTTGATTTTGTTCAAGACCTATGATTCCATCAATGTAAGGAAACTCCAATGCAGAGTGTCTATAACTTGCAGTCTCAGAGGTCCCTATTGCACTGAGACAATAAATGACTTTTCCATGGCCACATATTAGTATTTGTCAAAGACAGGACTACAGTTTCCTTGACTTCCTGTAAGTGCTTTCTAAAATCCCATCTTTTATAGAGTGCCTTTCCTAACCCCTCTTAATTCTAGCATCTTACCTCTGTTAATTATTTCCTATTTATTCTATTAAAACACAGTTATTTGCATGTTATTCCTCTTATTAGACTGTGGTCTCCTCAAGAGCAGGAATTGTCTTTTACATTTCTTTGTATTCTGACAGAAGCCTTAAAAAAAATGTACATGCCCATTGAGTAATGGAATGGTTAAACAAATTGATATGTGAGCATCATGAATTACTTTTTTCCTTTAAGGAATAAATTATAGGGAGAATTCACAGAAATATAGTAAGATTTAGAACAAAAAAGAAGCAGAATTGGAACAATGTCCACAAAGAATGCAATACTGTGAATTTCCACAAGACTTAAAAGATAACTAAGAGATACCATGAAATACTTGGCTTCAGACCCTATCACTTTTGTCACTACCAATGTAACATTGGAGAAATCACTTAAATTCTCTAGGCCTCAGTTTCCTCATCTGTAACACAAGGCAGGTGGATAGGATGTACTCTAAGAGCCCATTTTTGCTTTAAATCTATGATTTTATTAATTCAGATTAAGGACAATAACTGATGCTGGTTCTGATGCAGGCGTAGCCCCCTTTAAGATTCCTTGTACCTTTGATTTACAAGATCTGGTCAAAACCCCAAGGGGAGAGATCAGTATCTGAGCCAGTTTGGGCTTGTACTCAGCCCCCCCCCCCACTGGATCTGAGCTGGCTTGGATAACCCAACCCCCAACTATCTGAAAAGCCCACCAAAAATCTGGCCTTCCAGGAATCAGCCCATAGGCTTCTTGAAGCAGATAAAAGAACCAAGGTGGAATCATCTTTGGTCAGAGAGTTGAAAGATGCCAGCCAAGATGCTTGCATCAAAAACTCTCTGTCCCACTGCTTTAGGCGTATATCTTCCCCTATCTAATGCCTTTTGCTAACCAGACCTTAACCAATTCCAAACATGGCAATAAACATCTTTTTACCCATCTAGGTTTTCGGCCTGTAAATTCATTTACAGGGGACTCTTGCTGATTTAACTTTCTATCCTTGTGCTGAATCCTAAGGGGTTGCAGGGGAACTCGATGTGACTCCCTGTACCCCAATCCTGCCTCTAGACCTCAATTATTTGGGTTCCCTGTTACCTCATCAGTTCCAGTTCTTTGGAAAGAGCATATACTATGGCTGTAGAATGCTTTGCTGTATATTAGTCACAGTATTGAATAGCTTTGTTTCTCCTATATTTTAATATATTTTGGAGGGAAGGCAATTACTAAGAAGTGTTTTGTGGTTTTAAAAAACAAAATTCATCAACAAAATATTTTAAGAGGTCATTAAAGACCATCAATAATTTCAGTTCAGTGATGAAGGCCATTAAATACACTTTTCTTTTTTCTAGTTAATAAATCTTGCCTCTGTTAACAAGAGCAACAACAACAATATATATTTACAAAGCAATTATTATGTGCCAGGCACTGTGTTAAGCACTTTATAATTATTATCTCAATTGTCCTGGAAAGAACTGTGGGAGAAAGGTACTATCATTACTCCCCAAAAAAATAGAAGCAAATAACTTAAGTAACTTGTCCAATATCAGAAAGAGAACAAGTATCTATCTACTGCACTACCTCGCTGCCCCTAACAACAGTCATAATAGTGAAAGAGTCTTTAAATCCATGGATAGTTCTGGTTACTTATAATATCTTGGAAAATGTCCTTATATTTGCCTTAGACAGTCTGTATTTCATGATATTAATTGCTCCCATGGGCTCATATATGTTAAATATAGCTGTGCTTACAAAATAATGTCCTTTAGTCTAACATATATAGTTTCGAAGGTTACACTATAAAGAACTACAATTAAATTCCCTCATATTCCCTCAAGTTACATAACACAACAAAAAACCTTCAAGTTAGACTTGCTACCATTATAAGTAATTTGAGGGAATGTTTATATATGCCCAGCATCTAATATATTTAGGGACTTTATGTTGTTGGTCTTCAATCATTTCAGTAGTGTACAATTCTTCTTGACTTCATTTCCTTCTTCAGCTCATTTTACAGATGAGGGAACTAAGGCAAAGAGAGTTAAGTGAGTTTCCAGGATCGCACATGGTTATTAAGTGTCTGAGGCCAGATTTAAATTTGGAAAAATTAATCCTGACTTCAGGCCCTGTACTTTATCCACTGCACTATGTTGCTATTTTATAACGCCTACTAACAATAATTTAGGACTGTTCATTCTGTACATGAGGAAACTGAGAGCCAAAAAGGTTGAGTGATTTCCTCAAGTTCATACAAGTTACAATGTTTTTGAACAAGGTCCTTGGAGAACGAAACAAGCATCCTTTCTAATTTATCATAATATGTCTCTCATTTTAAGTTGTTTTTATTCATGTAAAGATCTGACAATATTAAGGGACTTCTCTTCAAAGATTCCAAATTTCAAAGATTTCCTATTCCAAATATTTTAAAGTAAAAAAAAAAAATTTTCTTACAACAATCTATCTATTCTGTTGAGTTTAGTGGCAGTGCACAGAGTAGTGGGAATCCCTCTTTGTTCGGTGCAGGTCAAAACATTCACGAACTAGAAATATTAGACTGACAAAAGGAAGTTTACTGTTGGCACTATAAAAGCCGGCTTTTGCTAGAAAGATTGACTTCCAAATGACAAAGTCGTGGCAGAGAGATAAAGGAACTAGCAGAAAAATCCTGGCAGAGAGATAAACAGGTGTGAACATAACACAGAGAAGAGAATGTCTTCTCAGCGGGCAGGGGTCCTGACAGGCAGCTATGCTAAGGAGAGAGGTTTCTTGACAAGGCATGGTCCTGCTTTTGGGCCTTTGCAAAGAAATGAGCCCCAAATTGATTCATAGGAATCTGAGACTGAAGTTTCAATTGAATGAAATTCCTTCAATGTTGTCACTGTCCCCAGGCCTAGACTTCTGGTTGAATAAAGAGACCAGCTTTGAATGTAGTTCCAGATAAGTAGGAATGGTCCTGGACTAAGTTTCAGCTCAATACAGGATGCAGTTTTCAAAAGAAATATCAGGTCCAGATCTCCAGCTAAATAAGACCACTTAAGTTTGAGCTAAGTAGGGAGTGCTCTTGGGCTAATCTTAATGAAACTACTTATCTGCCTGGAAGGTGGGTCCCTGTCAGAGGAGAGTTTCAGGGCTCCTCGAAAAAGTTAAGAAGAACAATTTCAGAGTTGTTTCCCCCCCCCCCACCAAAGTCAATGGCTGTAAACTAAGACTTTCATTCAGAAAAGAATACTGTATTATTAAATATTGGAAAAAAATCATAGTTCTTCCATAAGTAGAATTGTTCAATTTATAAATTTATTTATTCCATTTTCTAAAGGTGTGTGCAATGTAAAAACTCCTTTATAAAAACACATAAAGACCATAACACATTGAATAAAATAAATCTAGTCAAAATAACATATTCAAGCTTATTTTTTTTTTTATGGCCTTTTCTTCAGAGATTTAAATTTGGGATATTTTTGTATAACTACTTCCTAGCTGCTAAAGATGCTTAAAAGATTGAATAGGTCATTCATATTCATAGAGTCATAGGTCACATTGAATACTTATTTATACTCCTCCCCCAACTATGTTATATCCTCCTAATTTTTAAAAAAACTTATTAATCATCTAGAAAATTAAAAATAGAAATAAATATCCCACAAAATTGGATTGAAAGATAAAGTTCCTGATGCTAAATGAAGTGAGCAGAACCAAGAGAACATATACTGTGTATACACAGTAACAGCAAAATTATATGATTGAGTAACCGTGATAGATTTGGCTAGTCTCATCAATGTGGTGATTCAAGACAATTCCAATAGTCTTGGGATTGAAAATGTCATGCGCATTCAGAAAGAGAATAATGGAAACTGAATGTGGATCAAAGCATGGTATTTTTACCTTTTTTTGTTTGCTTTTTCTTTGTTGTGTTTTTTTTCCCTTCTGGTCTAATTTTTCTTGCACAACATGACAAATAGGAAATATACTTAAAAGGATTGCACATTCAAAATGTTTGTGGCAGCCCTTTTTGTAGTGGCTAGAAACTGGAAAATGAATGGATGCCCATCAATTGGAGAATGGTTGGGTAAATAATGGTATATGAATGTTATTGTTCTGTAAGATATGACCAACAGGAGGAATACAGAGAGGCTTGGAGAGACTTACATCAACTGATGCTGAGTGAAATGAGCAGAACTAAAAGATCATTATACACTTCAACAATGATACTGTATGAGGATGTATTCTGATGGAAGTGGATATCTTCAACATAGAAAAGAGCTAATCCAATTCCAATTGATCAATGATGGACAGAATCAGCTACAGTCAGAAAAGGAACACTGGGAAATGTGTATAAACTGTGAGCATTTTTTTTTGTTTTTCTTCCCAGATTATTTTTACCTTCCGAATACAATTCTTTCTTTGCAACAACAATAACAAAATTAGGTTCTGCACATATATATTGTACCTAGGATATACTATAAGATATTTAAGATGTATGGGAATGCCTGCCATCTAGGGGAGGGGGTGGAGGGAAGGAGGAGAAAAATTCGGAACAGAAGGGAGTACAAGGGATAATGTTGTAAAAAAACAAACAAACAAACAAAAACCTACCTATGCATATGTACTGTTAAAGAAAAATGTTATAATTACAAAATTAATTTAAAAAAAAGAAAAGATTGCACATTTTAAACCTATATCAGATTGCTTGCACTCTTGGGGAGGAGAGAGGTAAGGGAAAAGGGGAGAAAAATTTGAAACATAAAAATCTCATAAAAATGAATGTTAGAAAATATCTTTATGTATATTTGGAAAAATACAATACTACTGAGAAAAAAAAAAAAAAGAAAGGTCAAGATCATCCTTGAGGGGGCTACCTGGTTTACAAATTCTTTTTTTGGAACACTCTTTCATAAGAGTAGAAATAGTTTCAATTTCATCATCTGAAAATTGTTCATATCCTTTGACCATTTATCAATTGGAGAATGGCTTGATTTCTTAGAGTCAGTTCTCTATATATTTTGGAAATGAGATCTTTATCAGAACCTTTAACTGTAATAATGTTTTCCCAGTTTGTTACTTCCCTTCTAATTGTTTGCATTAGTTTTGTTTATACAAAAGCTTTTTAATTTGGTTTACAAATTCTAAATAATTTCAAATCTGCCGTTGATTCATGGGACAGCTTGGTTGTCATAAACGTAAGAGCAAAGACCAAGGTTCTTAAGTCAGATAGCATCTGAACATAACCAGGCTAACACTGAAGTAGGAACCAAGTCCCAGTCTGAAACATGATCCCTATGGCTCAATTAAAACCATAGGAGGGGCAGCTAGGTGGTGCAGTGGATAGAGTACCAGCCTTGAATTCAGGAGGACCTGAGTTCAAATTTGGTCTCAGATACTTAACACTTCCTAGCTGTGTGACCCTGGGCAAGTCACTTAACCCCAGCCTCAAAAAAAAAAAAAAAAAAAAAAAAAATTAAAAAGCATAGGAAAAAAAAAATCAAAAAAAATCAATGGAGTTAGACTATTGTCTCAAAGAATCCATCCCTGAATGTCAGATAACAAGATTCTTTTGTAGGGTAACATGAACAATGACATAATGGGGGAGGTACCTGGATGGGGATGACATAATGGACGCAGCCATAATGGAGGGAAGTACTAGAGAGGCTCCCAATATTCTAATGCTGTCTAAAATGGATAAAGACCTTTATCCCATCAAACATTAAGAGGGAATAAGTAAAGCTTAATGTCTAAGATTTAAGACCTTTATTCTATCAAACATTAGGAGGGAATGGTTATAACCTGAGGCAAAGTAATTAAATAGGACAACTAGGGAAACTGGGTCAGGACATTAAAAGAGAACTATGGCACAACACTATATTTAAATTCTTTCTCTCTGATACTAAAAGCTGTATGTCTTTGAGAAAATCACTTCATTTTTCTCATACTTAATTTTCATACCAACAAAATATACAGATAGAGAAGATGGTAGAATTAGAGGTTACAAAGAATCTTAGGCCCCCATGTGCTGTCCTAAAAATTAACAAAATAAATGTCAAAAAGAAACAAAAAATTGCTAGTAGTCATCACAGGAAAATGAATGAACAAGCCAAACAGATCCAATGCAATACAACTTTTTGAGTAAAAGATTTAGTCAGGAGACCTAGGCTCAAATTCTGACTTTACTATTTACTTACTACCTTTGACAAGTCACTTTTCTTATCTATAAAATGAGTATTGGCCTATCAGTCCTTTTCACTCCAAATTCTAAATCTTATCTCAAGATTTTATGAGCTGGTTGATAAAAAAGCAGAAACTTAAACTACCACATTTACAAATCATTTTGATCTAAACAATCAAATCTTCATCAATATAAAAAACTTCTAGCATGGAAATTCTATCTACTAAAACAGGCTATTATTTGTAATTTATGGTTTTAAATACATAAGGAAACTAAAGGATTAAGTCAACCATTAAGTTTATACTAAATAGTGGTGCTGGGTAAATTCAAGGCAAGACAAATAAGAAATTAAATTAGCTAGAAGTGGACTTCTACGTCCATAATCCCTGATACTAGGAATGCTCAAATTGGTAGATTATTTGAGCTAAGGAATCATGAGCTAAATCTGGCACCAATATGGTAAGCTTCAAGGCACCAGGTTGGAGAGGTGAATTAGACTGGTTGATTGGTTGGGTGGTTGATTATTGTCTTTTTGTTCTTGAAAAGGACCAAAATTACATCACTATGTTAAAGTAAAGTTATAAAGTCCAATTATGGTTGATCAGAACAATACAAACTTGGAACGCTCTACCACAAATTGAGCTCAAATTGTCCATATGAACATTTGAGGTAGATTCTCTAAATCCACATCTTTTGAGCTGTTCAATTCTGCTTTGCTCACAGAGCAAAGCACTTTCTCTGGTGAAAACATGCCATGCTGTGCAATCAATCAATTCCAGAGTTCTTCAGAGAGACCTTGAAAATGTCAGTATATCACTTCTGACCACCACATGAGCACTGTGTATGAGTTCTCCATAAAATAGTCTTTTAGGCAAGTATACACCTGGCATTCAAACAAGGCCAGGCCATCAGCGTTGTGCTCTCTGCAGCAGAGTTTGAATGCTTAGAATGTTGGTTCAAAAAAAGCACCTCAATGTCCAGTATTTTATCCTGCCAGGTGAGCTTCAGAATCTTCCTAAGATAATTCAAATAAAATCAAGGTCAGCTACTGCACTGATTATTTCATTTGAAAAGGCCACAAGCCAAGACTAAGTGGAAGGAGAGTTGGTACATGATTTTTTTTTTTTTTTTTTTTTTTTTTGGTTCTCAAATTATGTACTCAAATACAGCCTCTGAAGCTAAAATCAATTCTCTGCTGGTTGGGCTAATTTTGGCCCAACAATTAGCACCAAGAAAACACAGGGGATCCATCAGGCAGTATAACACCATTCATACATGAAACCATCTATTATAGCAAATAGTTGTGAATACTGTGGAGATGTTTATTTGTCTTGACTATATATCTTCCAAGGATTCCATAGAGAAGGTTGTCACACACATTACCAGAACCAGCTCAGTGTTGGAAGGCTCCAAAGGAAAGTGGGAGAGAAGATTTTAGACTGACTATCAAACTAAAGATTTGTAACTATTGTGCTGACCTCATTGTTGTAAGTCTGTGAAACCTGGGCAGTAATACCAGTGCCATTAGAGGCAAACTATATTGGAAACAGCAGGTGAAAGCTTCAATGTCAATAAATAGTAGGATCAACCTATGAGTGGGCACTTCCATCCTTTATACCTGGGCAAATTGAGGATATCCAGCATCAAAAAGAGAAGAGAAGGGGGAAAATATTAAAGGAGTAGGGGAAGAAAGGAGGTAATTTCACAGGGAATAGGGCTTGTAGGGTGGTTATAGACAAAATAAAGATGAAGATATGGGGAGGTACAGATTACCTAAAACAATCAGCAAAACAATCAAGAAGGAAGGAAGACCATGTTTTAAAGTTACTATATGATAGGGTGAATAAAATGTGGACTTGGAGTCAGGAAGAACAAAATTCAAAACCAGATTCTGACTCTTGTTTAGTTGTGCGACTCTGGCCGAGTTACTTAACTTGTCACAGTTTCCTTATAAAAAAAAAAATGGGGGTAATGATAGTATCCATTTCCCAAGGTTGTTGCTTCTCCCCTCTTTCCTAAGAGCATTCTGGACAACCACTGGCTGAAGAAGAGGGCAAAGAGAAAGCAACAATTAAGAAGAAATGTATTTGATGTATCTGTCAAATGTAGCTGATAAAAATGTGACATTCAGAAAGACACACATAAATTTTTAAAAGTAATTAACATTCCCCAAGGATAAAATGACCAACAGATTAAATAATTTTTGAAAAAGAGTAAACATGAGAGTAAATATGAAAAGAGAGTAAACATGAGGATGACCCCTAGAACTAGCTCTGAAAATAGTAGCATGAAAAAACTTGAACCTTGGGACAATGCCTCCCTGTCCCTAAATGAGCAGAGCCCAACTTTAACATAACATTTAAAGTAAAGAAATAGGCTGGAAAAACAAGCAAGCAACAATAATAATAATATCTAAAAAAAAAAGAACTGGACCATAAAAAGTTGTATAGTGGCAGGGAAGAGTAAGAAGATGACAATGTGAAAGCATCTGCAACCAAAGCCTCAAAAAACTGGACTCAAACTCAAAATTTCATTTTTTAAAAAGAATACAAATTGGGGGCAGGTAGGTGGCACAGTGGATAGAGCACCAGCCTTGAATTCAGGAGGACTGGAGTTCAAATGTGATCTCAGACACTTAACACTTCGTAGCTGTGTGACCCTGGGTAAGTCACTTAACCCCAACCTCAGAAAAAGAAAAAAAGAAAAGAAATAATAAAAATTCACTGAAGAAAACAATTCCTTAAAAAGTATAACTGGGGGGGGGAGATTTCTGGGAAGATGTTGGAGTAGGTTGGTAAATTTCAAGTTTCTTCGATTTCCCCCACAAATAGAACAAATCTGCACCTCAGGGTAACCGGAAACTGGTAAAAAATTAAGAAGACTTGGGGTAGGACAGGGGCCCTCCAGATAGAACCCCGAGTTGATCTGAAGAAAGAGACCAGGCTGGGAATTAACCCATATAAACTACAAACACCTCCAAATTTCAAAACTCCCAGATCAACTCCCAGAGAAAATTTTGCAAGAAACAAGGAAAACTATTCAAATACCCTGGAGCTACAATTAGAATTGTACAAGACTTATTTATTGTAATAAAGGACTGTAGATCTTATAAATCATATCTCCTGACAATCAAAAGTAGGCCTGCCACCAAAAATATCATATCTAGCAAAATTATCTATAATTTTGAATGAGAAAAAATAGATATTCAAAGAAACTGCAAAGTTTCAGGACTTTCTATCAACCAAATCTAAACTTAACAGAAAATTGAACATATAAGAGACAATATCAGAGATTTTAAGGAACTCAACATGGACAAATTGTTTATTTATTTTTTAACAAAGGAAATGTACACTAAGGTTAAGACACAACAATAGGGTAAGTAGCTCAAGATAAAGATTAGAGTATTCAATACAGAATTTATTAAATGAAGAGATTTACTGGGACCAAATGGATCTATGATTTGGTCCCAGGGCTGAATGAGATTGTTATCTCAAAGAATCTAACCCATTCTTTTATAGGGTAACAAGAACAATGACATAATGGGGGAGGTACCTGGATGGGGATGACCTCATGGGGGAAGGAACCATAATGGAGGGAGGTACTGGAGAGGCTCCTGATATTCTAATGATGTCTAAAATGGATAAAAACCTTTATCCCATCAAACATTAAGAGGAAATGGTTATAGCCTAAGGTCTACAGGGGTTCTCGAACCACTCAGCCAGCTGAGGACGTTTATGTGGCTGGCCAGGTTAAGGCAAATGGGCTGAGGGGCGGAGACTTCCTTTTGCCAGTTTAATATTTCTGGTTCATGAATTCTTTTAAGTTGAACCTGAGCCGACCAGAAGGGGATTCTCACACCTCAACTCTCTGCCCTGCCACTAACCGAATTATTTTGGTTCCTTAACTGCATCAGGTTCAATAGGCACCTTCCAAAATCTATAAAGTAATGGGAAGGGAGGGAAGGGAAAACAAGGGAAAGACCCTTGAGTGGAGGGGAAGTTAAGTAACAGCAAAGCAAAATTTAATTAAAGAGTCAGCAGAGATAGGAAAGACCTGTGTGTACGTATATGTATGTATATATCTACAAGAATGGGACTGATTTGGATGAAGTTTTCTCAGTTTGAGACTAAGTCACATGATCCCTATTCCCAGACCCTTTGTCAGACCCTCAAGCAAGAAGCTGGTCAGGTTCAATGAGCACATGGCAGGAGTAGGATGGCTCTCAGGTGTGTCAGTGCCTCTCCCAGCAGGGACTAAATAAATGTCTTTGTACCTAAGGATGTCTCTTATTAGTTAATTTGAGAAAGGGGGTTTAGCATACATTCCACACATACATATGTATACATAATTATATCTTGTCTTAATTGTAGCTTCCTTGGAGGTGGGGGGGGTGAAGAATAAAAGGGGGAAAAATAATAAAGTAAATAAGGAGCATAGCTGAGAACTAAGGAATAATTTACAAGGAAGTAAAGAAAAAATTATATTCATGAATATAATTTCTTGATATGGTCATTTATTGTATAATTTGAATCCTCCCAAAGCAGGACCATGCCTTGTCAAGGAACCTCTCTCTCTCTCTCTCTAAACTAAACGTCCAACCTCTTGTTATTTTGGCTTACCTCTACCAAGCCTGGACATCTACAGTACTTTCTTGATTCTAAACCCTGTCGAACCTATTCTATCCAGTGACAGACTAAGCACAAGTATAACCATCCAATGTATAAAATATCTACAGACACCCCCATTAACAGAAAATAAACTAAAAGAACTCCCCAGGCCATCCCACCTGAACTGCCCAGCTTTTCAGAGCCTAACTTTTCATCTATAACAACCATTGCAGGCTGACTCATTGCTATGATACATTAGTCATAGAAAGAAAGAGCTAAAGGGACCTAGTCAAAACCACTTTGTTTTAGAGAAGAGAAAACTGAGGTGAAGTATTTGGCCAAAATTGGTTAAGTGGCAGAGCCAGGTCTTGAATCTGACCACTCCTACACCATACTATGAACCTAACAAATGATGCATGAAAAAACAAACTGAGCTTACATATTTCCCCATTTTCCTTTACCCAAGTACTGGGTCACTTAGCACAGTACCTAACATATAATAAGCATTGTATAAGTGTTAGTTATTATTATTTAAGCATGAACTATTATTACTTTTTTTGATTCACATAGTAATTTAAGTGAGAAGTGCCAGCATTCTTATCTTTGTCCTCCTTACTCTGCCTTCTACAATATCTAAAGAAAAATCTCTACTTCTAAAAGAAACTGGTATGATAGTGGAAAAAAGTATAAAGCTGCAATGCCTCCACTCTCATCCATAGTCAAAAGAGTTTGTTTAAAGGTCTAAGATATGATGAAAAGAACCATTAAGTAATCAGCATTAAAACTCTCTACAAGACAAGACATTCCCAACAACTATTCTGAATGCAAGTGTGGTCAGGATGGCTAAAATAGGTAATATGATATATCTATATCTATATCTATATCTACATATATATATATCTATATCTATCTATCTATCTATATCTATATCTATATCTATATATCTGTGTGTGTGTGTATTTTTTTTTCCTTACCCTAGCAGAAATACAATGCAATTTTTTCCTTTAAAAAAAAAAATCAAGGAATATTGATTTTGATCTGTTGAGATTAAAAAGAAAGGTGAAAATATAACATCAGATTTAATTCCAAGGATCTTGTTTCTTTGACCTTCCTCCAAGGATTTTTCCATATGTGTCCACAGATTCTCAAAATCGGCTTATATCCCATTAACTTAAGTAGAATCAGAGAAACAGTAATAGTCCAATTAATTGAATCTCTAAAGTTATTAGCATAGGAAATTATAGGCAAATAAAGAAAAAAAAATAACTTCTGTAAATTTGACAAAAAAATCTCTCCTCTGGTTTAAATGTTTGTGGCTTTTAAGTAAATGGATGGAGATGGAAAAACAGAAGGAGGCCAAAGTTGAGTCTGCTGATTTGAGAATAGTATTTAAACTATTAGAAATTCTGATTATGAGCTTAGATACTTATCTTTTTTTATAAATCTTTTAAGTTTTAAAAAATAAATACTTTAGTATTCATTGTTTAATGCTTATTTTTATCTATTTATTTTAAATTATGGAATAAAACATGACTTCACATGAAACTGCAAATTTATTATGTACAACTTACATTAATATATGTTATCTAAATTTCGTTTTTCCTTTCCTTTCTGCACCTTACGGCTGGCTTTCATTAGAGACAAATATGTATGTATGTGTGTACACATATACATATATATAGCATGTACATACATACATATGTAAAATAAATCAATATATTCTTCTATTTATCACTTCTCTCTCTGGATTCAGATAGAATCTTCCTTCATAGAACCTTTGTAGTTATTTTGGATACATATTATAGTCAAAATTACTTGTTCCCTCAAAGTTGCTCTGAAAACAATGTGTATATAAAATGTTCACTTCATTCTGTTCATTTCATGCAAGTTTAACCATGTTTTTCTAAGATCAAGCTGATTCTTTTTTATAGCAAAGTACTATTCCATCTCAACCATATACAACAACTTGGTCAGCCACTTCCCAAATGATAGCAATCCATTCGTTTTCCAGTTTTTGCCATCATCAGGAAAGCTGCTATGAATACTTTAAAATATATATAATTAACTTTGCTTTTTCCTCTAATCATCTTGGAAAACAGATCAATTAATGGTTTTGTGATTCAAAAAGTATAGGCAGTTTAATGATACTTTGGATATAATTCCAGATTTCTCTCCAAAATGGTTAGATCTGTTGTTCTATCAGTTCTAATAACAGTGAATGTATCTCAGTTTTCCCACATCCCCTCCAACATTTTCACTTTTCCCTTCAATCATATTGGCCACACTAAAGCTGTAATATATCTCAAGGTTGTTTTAATTTGCATCCCTCTAATCATTAATGATTTAAACATTTCTCTATGACTATAAACTATTTTGATTTCTTCAAGAAAACTTCTTATAAAGAATTACATTCTTGTAGATTTGACAATTCTTTATATATTTAAAATATGAGACCTTTGTCTGAGAAATTGTCTATAAAATACTTTCCCTACACTTTTTTTATTTTCTTCCAACTTTGGTTAATTTTGTTTTATTTGTACAAATTCCTTTTAATTTAATGTGATTGAATTATCGGCACATGGGCAATAAGTCCTATGTTCTTTAAATATTCTTGTAATACCTTTTTAATAGGTATTTTTATAGATATAAAAAATAAGTTTCCCTATGTCTGATAGGCAATAAGTTGCATGTTCTTCAAATATTCTTGTAATAGCATTTTCACTCTTAAAGAAAAATATATGTTGTATGCTATTCATTTTTTTTTAAATGTTGACTTCCATGGGGCAGCTAGGTGGCTCAGTGGATAGAGCACCAGCCCTGAATTCAGGAGGACCCGAGTTCAAATCTGGTGTCAGACACTTAACACTTCCTAGCTGTGTGACCCTGAGCAAGTCACAACCCCAGCCTCCAAAAAAAAAAAAAAAAAAATGTTGACTTCCCAATACTCTCCCTCAGTCTTTTTTCCCACTGATTAGGAAGGCAATTAATTATACATGAAGTCACAGAAAGCATATTTATACATTAGCAACAGGCAAGTTATTTTTAACTTGTTTGCCTCAATTTCTTTATCTTATAAAAATAATGATAATAATAGCATCAATATTCTAGAGTTTTTTGGTGTATAAAATAATATTTGTAAGACACTATGCAAACCTGAATAGATTACTGTTGTTGCTAATAATAATTATGAGAATTCAGAGCCACATGAGAAGCCTTCTATGAAATGGAGAACTAAGAAAATAGAACTAGAAAAAATGTACAACAAAGTGAGAAAGCATTTATTATTTATTTGGCACTCATGTGCCAAATACTATATTAAAGACTGGGGATACAAATAAAAAGACATGACAATGGCTGACATTTTAATTAGGGGAGACTACATATATGGTGGCCAAGTAGTTAAGCGTGCCAGACCTGGAATCAGGAAAACTCACGTTTGTGAGTTCAAATCTCACAAACATAAGTTTAAATCTAGCTTCAGACATTTACTAGCTGTGTAACCCTGGCTAAGTCACTTAACCCTGTTTGCCTCGACTTCTTCATTGGTAAAATGAGCTGGATAGGGAAATGGCTAAATGCTCCCATATCTCTGCCAAAAAAGAAACAAACAAACAAACAAACAAAAAACAAACAAATAGGATCACCAAAAGTGAGACACTACAAAAAATGAATGAACAACACACATATAGGAGAATTCAGCTGTAAGGTAGATGAAAAGGCCTAGTAGCCCTAACGGTTCAGGGACAGTTCAGGGATAGTTCACTACCAGAGTCTTTAGGGTACAACAGCAAAGCATAGATGGCAAAGCCAGAGGACTTAGCAGCAAAGCACATGGTAAAACTCAGGGAATATTTTTCTCTTGCTTCTCATTTTGCTTTGGTCTAACATTCTCAATATTTGTTATATTTATGCTAGCAGGGTAACTAAGCAGCAGTAAGAGAAGGAAAAGCATCATGGTGCAGTCACTAATCCTAAGGAGAGTACCAGTTTCTATCCCACTAGGGTTTCCATGAGTTTTCATGTAGAGGATATGAAGTATCCCAGAAAACAAAATGAAGTTCCCAAAGGGGAGCATGTCCTTTATGATGATGAAAATGAAAATGACATTACATAGAAGCCAAATTTGTATTAACTTCAATGGCATCTTTGTTTCATAGATGAAAAACTTCTCTTGGTGGGAAAGTAAAGTATCAATGGCACATACTGTCTCATATAGGCCAGTTTGTCAGTTTTGTCTTAGTTTTTTTCTCTATCAAAAGGGAAATTTGAATGGTGGGAAGAGGAATAGGGAAAAATAAAAGGCATCAATAAAACTTTCAAAAACCCACATTCAATTCTGATTCTACTGTCTCTCTCCTCTCTCCTTTTCATTGTCAAATTTTGGTTATAAAATTCACTGAATTTGTGGAGTTCTTGCTAATTGCAGTTTTTTGACTTCAAAATTTGGGCACATAAAATTTATTAAACTTTGGAATGCTAATATTTAGGTGTCTGTATTAAGAATGTATGAATTAATAATTATCCTTTATGTTTAACACAAAGGAATTCTTCCCTTGATCTTTTGTACCTACTGATTATTATGCATTTTAGACAGATGATTCATAGTATTTGTAGCCTGAAGCCTAAGAAATATTTTTTTTCAAAGCAGACTGCTTGAATTAATACTATTATTCTGTTTTCTTTAAACTGGAATGTTAAATTCTATTGCCATAATATTCAAGCAAAGCCAAAGAATGCATAGTGGGGGGAGGGGAGGGAGAAAGAAAGTGGAGGGACTGGAAACCTGCAGTATTAGTAGAGGAAATCTTTTTTCTTCAGACCACTCAAACTGAAAAAGGAATTCAGGAGATGGCCTTTAGACAGCCTTTTTAAAAAGGCATTTTCAGTGATCCCTCTTCCATTGGAATTACTTCTTTGTACAAGTCAAAATGAATTTCAAACAAAAAGAAGCCAAAAATTCCTAGATATAAGATGAATAGCTCCAATCCAGGGGCAAGCAGTCACCAAAAGTCAGGTATCAAAATGATATCTGGCAGAATATCTCATTAACTGCTTACTGAATTTTTGCATTATCCATGCTTTTTTTTAAATGTATTTTATTATTCAGTTGTTTCAGTCATGTCTGACTTTTTGTGACCCCATTTAGGCTTCTATTGGCAAAGATGCTGGAGTGGTTTCTTTCTCCAACTAAAATAAAATCATTTTAGTATGTTTGATATTAGATAACTCGTTCATTCATCACTTAGCATGATTAAAGAACAAAATTAGTTTAAATGAGGAAACTGAGGCAAATAGGACCTTGCCCAGGTTCACAAAGCTAGTAATGTCTGAAGTCACATTTGAACTCAGATCTCCTGACTCCAGGGCCAGTGCTATAACCACTGTGCTATCTATCTGTGTCCTTTTTGTATATAGAATCGTTTATATGACCTCGATGAAAAGGGTATCACCAAAGATCAGAAACTTGAAGAAACTGCAGTTAAATCAAATTTCATTCTTATGGGGGAGTTTCTAAAACATAAAAATGTTTATGTGACTATGGATGCATAAAGGCTTAAAATATGTCCTTTGTGCTCTAGAAAAAAAACAAAAAATAAAAAGGTAGTGTGATGTTCTCATGCACCTGGAATGGGGGAATAACTGAATTTAAAACCTGCCTCAGATACTTACAAAGTGATAGGACCTTGGATAATCACTTCAACAATAAAATGAGGTATACCTATACACTGATGCTACTTTAATTTTTAAACTCAAAAAGTAGGTATTGCCCATTTCATCAGAAACACTTATCCTTGGATATCATGCAGTTTTTATTCTCAAAGAATTTCTTACTGTGGACAGCTAAGTAGCATAATAGGTAGAATTTGAGTCTGAAGTCAGAAAGATCTAAGTTCAAGTGTTTCAAAATGAAACATTTATTAATTGTATTATCCTGGCAAAAATCACTCCATTGTTCCTTGTCTGCATTTCCTAATCTGTAAAATGGAAGTAATAATAGCACTTAAGATCAAAAGAAAAAATATTTGTAAAGTGCCTGGCACATAATAAGTGCTATATAAATGTTAGTTATTATTTTTATGGGATAAATTGGTAAAAAAAAAAAACCTCCCCCGCAAAAAAACCTAAACCAACTACAGACCAAAGGAGGAATCCAAATGTTAAATGATTTAAAAAAAAAAATTCCACTTTAAAATAAAGTGGTGGAACTCTTGCAGCAGAATCTCTTTAAATGATTTCCAAACATTTAATGGTAGTGGTACGAAATAGACTTTAAAAAAATTATACATTTCCAGACCAATTCATTACAAATCTTTATTACATTTCAACATTATAAACAATATTTATTTAGTGAGAGGCAGGAATTATTTTGTTACCTATGCTTTCTAACTGGAAAAACTATTGAATAAGTTAAGATGATTCAGGATTGTTTTTTCCTTTACTTAAATATGCTAATAGAGAGATGTTCAGTTAAATACATAATAGCTAAACCTATGAATTTTCATTTCTATCTCCTAGTTTATTTCTAATTTGACTTGAACCAAGAATTTTTTTTATTTTAGCAAAACAACTGACTTCTCACAAATATTACTTAGAAGGAAACCTAAATTATCTTCAACTATTTTCAAATTTGTTTGTATTATTTATTTGTGGCCTAATATTCAAATTAGCTTTACAGATGTTTGCTTCATCACTTGTGCATTGATTGATTTTCTTGGCATTTATCTAAAAAGCTACAATGGACTTTGGTACAAAATTTAAAAAACTAATCAAAACTAATCCTTTAAAAAAAAAAAAGAGAGAGTATAAATGAAGAATTTGTCAGACCAACAATAAGCGTATCTTACACAACTGGTTTCATTCAATAACTGATTTCTGATCCTTGATTCTACATTTTAATTCTGCAGTCAACTTCACACAGTACAAAGCTGACAAGGATAACAAACTACCTTTACAACTTTCTTCTTTGGGGAGATCCCTAGACTTGCACAACAAAATTTGAGATATAAGAAAAAAAGGGCAAATCCTTTTCTAACAAATATCAGCACAGAATTTTGTCACTAGGGGTGTCTAGGATATAGGCGTTCCAATAGGCATTGGTTTGGAGGTGTGTTATACAGAACACAACACAGAAAACAAAACGTACATTTCTTTCTTTCTTTCTTCTTTTTTCCTGAGGCAATTGGGGTTGCCCAGGGTCACACAGCTAGGAAATATTTAAGTGTCTGACCACATTTGAACTCAAATCCTCCTGAATTCAGGACTGGTGCTCTATCCACTGCGCCACCTAGCTGCCCCATAAAACATTTCACAGAACACTTCCAGGATGCCCTAAAACCCTCATGAATTACAAGTAAACATAGTATCTTTTGAGCTTCCCCTTTTATTTATTATTATAAGCTAAAATGAATAATAGTGAAGTGATCTGAAATCCTTGAATGATTGACTGGAGTTCCCAAAGCACTGCAGTTAATAGGCAAGAAGCAGGAAGTAATTTCTCAGCAGGGAAATAGCAAGGACACTCATTCATTCAACTTAAGTTCCAAAGAGTGACCCTAGCTAAGACTTAAACAATTTTGAAATTCCCTTCTCAGGTAAAAAATCACCTGAAATTCAGTGGCCTTTAGCCAATAAAAAGAGGCAGCTCTTTACAGTGGACAGAACTTTGGATTTGGAGTCGAGGATTTAGGTCCATATGCCGCCTCTGCTACTAGTGAGCAAGTCAGCCTTCAGTTCCTTCATGCTTAAAATGAGATTGGCCTACTTAGCTTCTTAAGGTCTCTTCTGTTCTATATGTAAGATCCCATACTGTCTGACTCAAATGTGTAACAACTTTGAAAACTAACCAACTTACTGCATTTTTTTAAACAGTCCATTCCACTGTCTCCTTCCCCCTCTCAAATGGGTTTATTTAAACTCTGAATTTCTCCAATGAACTATGCACACACTAGCGGCCTAATAAATGTGGGAATGGAGCTGGTTAAATAACGTAAAAAGGAAGTACAAAACTTGACTCACAGCTCTCGTGGAGAGTACGAGACAGGCAACTACAATTTATTTCATTTATTATTTATTAGCTAGTTCTTTCTCATTTTCCTCAAAGCAATGCCCTTCCCTGTCTAGGCTCTGTGCTCACGTTAATTAAAAAATTATCTCTGATCCCCGCCGTCAACACGAAAACACTAGATGGACAAAACAAAAAGAAACATTCGAAAAGACCCTTTTAATCTCGTTAAAATGAATCTCAGGCGAAAGTGAAAGTTTCAATCCAGGATGTCTCCCATATGATTCCAGGCGGGGGTGTACGGGGGAAATGGGAGCACTCCCTTCGGAGCACCTGTAGTAAGAAACGAAGGGGCTTCAATTTGGAGAAGGAAGTGTAAAAATCCTCCACGCTCGCCGACCCAAGCAAGGAGTTTCTTCCCTCTAAGACCAAAAAGCAAGAGCCAAGAAAAGAGATTCAAAAAAGGTGTAACCTCCCAGCAGCGTCCACCGCTACAAGTGCCGAACGCCACAAATCCTACAGCGCCCGGCGTCCTAAAAGCACAGGCAGGAGGAAAGGAAGTCCCGGCGACGCCCTGCTCCCGCACCTCTGGCTCAGCTCGGCTTGGGTAGTCCTGCCGTCTCCCAGGGGAAGCCTACGCGTCACCAGAGACAGCCCAGAAGCTCGGGCTCCTGGCTCTTAAAGGAGAGCGGGAAAAACTAGATCGGGGAAAATATGGAAGGTACTTGCCTGCAGCCGTCGGCCTAACCGGCTGGTGCGATACCACTACAGCCCGAGGTGGAGAAAGCAGAGAGAGGACTTTAGTTCCAATGCCCCTGGTATTCGTGCCCAGCTTGCAAACTTGGACACTGGGCTCTGGGCTGCCTTCCCTGCTGGCTGCCGACTCTCTGGAGCCAGAGCGCGGGGTTCTTGACCCGGGATTGGGTGTGTGAGTCGCCGCTGCTCCTGTGTCTGTATTATTGTGACTCAGGCTATTTCCTGTTTGGAGGTTTGGGAGAAAGGAAAAAAAAAAAAAAAAAAGGAGCGGCAAGCCACCCCGAGTGGGGGAAGGGACAGTTGTTACGCCTCCTCTCGGTCAGTCTTCCCGGGCTGCAAGGTGAGCACCCTGGGGTACTATCCCTAAAGTCCTAAGATGGAAAAGGGAATGGGCCAGAGAGGAAGCAAGCGACTGTGGCAGCCACTGCCGCCTCGACACCTGTTTCTCCGCTTCCTAAGGGAAGCAAGATTCGTAACTAGCCCGGGTCCTTCTTTAGGGAATGGGACAGGAAAAAGGTTGGCACTTGCCTACGCCATTATAGGACGAGCCTAGTCACCGGACCCGTGGCCTCTCGTGCCGGAGCGCTCTGGCATTGGCTTTATTTGGTCAAATAGGCCCTGAGAATCCCAACCGGAGGTCTCAAGGTTTACGCCGTGACTTCCAATCCCTCTGCATCCCCTTCTTCCCTCCCTCTTTTTTCATGCCCTGATTTCTTTCCTGATAAACTTCTCAATGCTTCAGGACTAAAACACTGCACAGGCCTCGGGATTTTAGGAGCCACAGATGTCCGCTCCTACATCAGAACGGCAAGGTGGCGCTTTGGGGGCTGGCTGCCGGGTGGGCGGGCCCTTCCACTCTGACCTTGGCTGTGAATGGGAAGGGGCCGAAGAGTTGGAAAAGTTAACCCTTTCCTCTGGTTTTGGCTTCGCTGCTCCCCACCCCCATCCTCGTCCGGACATCCCTTGATCCTGCTCTGCCGGAAATACCGGTTCCTTGTTCTGGGACAATAGGTGTGGGATGGGATTGAACTCTGCACCCGGTGTTTAGTCACAGTCACAGGAGCCAGAAACTACATTAAAAAGAAAAGCATTAACTCCCAACCAGGTGTTTCTTCTTTTTTGTCCATGTAAGTACGTATGAAAAATCTCGAATCTTGAATAATAAAAATAATATCCATTTTTACAGGATACCACTTTAAAATTGAAAAGGGCTTTATACAATCTTATTTGAGCTTAGAGCCCTGTGAAATGGGTGCTGCAGGCTTTATGGCCCTAATTTTAAAGAAGTGAAAACCGAGGCTCAGAGAGGTTAAATGATTCACCAAGGATCATACTGTTCTGTAGGATCTGACTGTCTGTGGGCCCAGGAGGGCAGAGATTTTCAAAAAGTCCAAAAGTTTTTGAGGTATTCTTATTTACAAATAATCATATTTTATTTGCCTAACACATTAATAAAATACTGTTTATTTTAATTCATATTTATAAGGATATTTCCCCTTTTCCATACCACCCTCCCACTCCAGTAACAAACAGGCAAGTAACCAATAGGATTTAAGGCTTTCTCCCCTACCCCCAAGTTTTCAACTGACAAAAAAAGTTTGAAAATCATTGCTAGAAGAGTAGTAATTTATTATTGTTTTTAATACTAATATTTCAATAAATCAAGCATTCATGATATTATCGGTGTGTCAAAATTCTTTAGTCTTTTAAAGTTTTTGTAAGCTTATAAAAAAAAGATTAATCAATGGCTAACCTAGAGTGAATTTAGCTACTGTGGTTCTCAAATAAATTGTAAGCTGGTTTTGGAAGTATCGGAAGCCTTTTCTCTTTGGTAGGACTTTCACTAGGTGAAATAGTGTCACCTTGTCACTGTAATGAATCACTGGAATAAGATTTTTAGTGTCCGACTATTATAATTCATAAAAATAGGATTAATCTATATAATCTCTTGAATGTTTTTCTTCCAAAAAATATGCATATATTATTTCCCTCCAGAATATTATCTTCTTGAAAGCAGGGGCTATTTTATTTTATCTTTGTATCCCTCTAAGACCAACAGTATTTGCCTCATGGTAGTCAGTTGGTAAATGCTTGATTCATTGACTGAACAATTCTGCAGGGTGTTTGTTTGTTTGTTTGTTTTTTAATATAGAAAGCTTTTGACTTCACAGAAGAGAATAAAGGCTTAAAATCTCTCCTGAAATTATTTTTTAATGTTAAAATCACTCAAGATTTTGTCTATAATTGATGGGTTATCACCTTGAGAGATGTCTCTCAAGGACCTCTTTTCTGAGCCCAATTTTCTTCTGCCTGTAATCTATATTACTTGGTAATCTCAACAGCTGCCATTAATCTTGTCCGATTAATCTTTCTATATAGATGATTCTCAGGATTTATTTCTCTAGCTAGGTAGTGAATGGAGTGCTGAGCTTGGAGTTAGGAAGACTTGAATTCAAATGTGGCCTCAGATAGCTGTGTGACTGTAAGCAACCTATTTAACTCAGTTCCTCATCTGTTAAATATCTTTGCCAAGAAAATCTCAAATGGAGTCACATAAAGTTAGGCAGGACTAAAGAACAAACAATCTATTTCCTGATCTCCAGTCTCAGATTCGATGTCCTGGTAGACATCTTAATCTCAGCATGCCCCCTTTTTTTTCATTTACTGCTAGCCTCTTGGTGTAAATCCTCATCTTGCACCTGAACTTGCAATAGGCTTCTTTCAATTTCCCTACCTCAAGTCTCTTCCTCCTCCAGTCCAATTTCTTCTACTAATCCATCAAAATTCTCCTAATGTGCAGATCTGTCCATATCCATATTGCCCTTAATAAATTCTAATGTCTCCCTGACTCTTAGTCAGACATGATTGAAACAACAGAACAAAAAGCTCTCCAGGGATAGCTAGTTAGTACAGAAGCTAGACTATCTGTCCTGGTGTCAGGAAGACTGATCTCCTGAATTCAAACCTGTCCTCAAATTCTTACTAGCTGTGTGATCCTGGACAAATCACTTAATGCTCTTTGCCTCAGTTTCCTCATCTGTAAAATGAGCTACAGAAATGGCAAAGCACTCCCAGTACCTCTGCCAAGAAGGCCCCCAGTGGGGGTCACCAAAAGTCAAGCATGGTTGAAAAATGGCGGAATCGAGAAAGAGCTATCAGTCTGTCAATCCTTTCCATGTCCAGGCCTGGTGAGGTTCCCCATATTGTTATTCATATTGGAATGGCTGGATAGAGCACTGAAGTCAGAAAGATCTGAGTTCAAATGAGGACATACTAGAGAAGAAAATGGCAAACTGCTCTAGCATCCTGTCAAGAAAATTCGATAGATGAGTTCAGACAGAATTTAATAACAGACAGATGTGACAGGCACAGTGCTGGGTATACAAAAAGAGGCAAAAATGATAGTCCCTGCCTGAAAGGAGGAATTCCACATACAAAAAGAAGCTGAAAAGAGGATGGAGATAGAGGTTGGAACAGATGTTTGGTAGAGTTCAAAACAAACAGAATGGCTGATAGAAATGGGAGAGGAGAGGCTACAGAGAGGTTTAGAAGATATCAAAAACTGAGTGCTTAGTGATGGAGATTTCTGAAGATCAGCTTATTCTGGGCAAGCAGTAATTCAAACCTAGGAGAACTATTGATGGAAGATAAGAGTCCACCTGAGTCCTGACTTGATTAAGGACCATCTTCAATCATCCTGACCTATAACTTGCTACTGGACCCAGAGGCTCTGGAGGAGAAAGTGAGGCTAGTCTTCTCTTTCACTTACACCCAATTCACTTGAATGTCATGTCTTCACTTTCCTGATGTCATAGTCCTCTTTAAGAAGAAAGAGCAAACAACAATCTTTCCTGATTATTTAACCTTTTTTAGGCCTCAGTTTCTTAAAATAGGAATAATAACTAGGATCTACCTCACAGAATGTACTTGAAACACTAGGTAAGCTTAATGTGCTATGTATTCTTTTTTTTTTTTTTTTCTCCTTTTGAGAGATGGGGTCTCTCCACTCTTTTTTTTTTTATTTTAATTTTTATTTTATTTTATAATTATAACATTTTTTTTGACATTACATATGCATGGGTAATTTTTTACATTATCCCTTGCACTTACTTCTATTCAGATTTTTTCCCTTCCTCCCCCAACCCCTCCCCCAGATGGCAAGCAGTCCTATACATGTTAAATATATTACAGTATATTCTAGATACAATATATGTGTGTAGAACCTAATTTTTTTGTTGCACAGGAAGAATTGGATTCAGAAGGTAAAAATAACAGTTTACATTCATTTCCCAGTGTTCCTTTTCTGGATGTAGCTGATTCTGTCCATCATTAATCAATTGGAATTGGATTTGTGCTATGTATTCCTATTGCTATTTTCCCACTTCAAGGAACTTTTGCCAAGACTTTATATAGGAATTTTTTTGTACTAACAGAATTAATAAGTTGGTTGGAGAGGGTCACTTCTGTCTGGGGCTTGCATAATACCAAATAGAGCAAGGCCCTTCTCAAGACATTTGAACATCCTGTTTTCCAGAGTTAAGGTTCAGGAAGCAGGCTGTGTCCTAACCTTGGTTCTCTGGATGATCTCACCTGCTGGTGAGCTGGCAAATTTTGCTGGCAAAATTTATTGCTTTGACTAGCACCAGCTCTTGGGGATTTATAATTTTTATATTAATCAATAACTGTTTAGATTTATTGGAGCTCCCGTTATTTCCCAGGGATCTGAAAGCCAGAACAGGTGGTAGTCTACAGCCTAAAGCCATCCACCACATCTCCTGACATGCTAATAATTGCTGAATAGCTCTGGTACATTCTTGTCCCTGACACAGTGATTCTCTACCCCTCCTGAATAATCACAAGTCTCAACAACCCTTAAGATTTTAGATGATCAACCTGGAAACAGTTTCTTCAGGATAAAGGAATGTCTGCCTTGCTCATGGTTTTGCCTGCTCTGAGAAGGACTACTCAAGATCTAAGAATGATTGTTTTATGGTCCAATCCTTATTTATATATAAAACACTGCCTTTATTCCAGAATGTTAAACCCATCTTTAGGGTGCAGAGAGGGGAAGAACAAGGGACAAGGAGGAGGTTCAGCTTGCAAATTAGTCACTTTGAAATTGATTAAATCAATACTTGATTCCTGACACAGTTGCCTCTGTTCTGTTCTGTTGATCTCTGGTCATTCCCAAGTCAGAGACCTGTTCCACTATGGTTGATATCCTCAAAATACCCCAGTTATGTTTACAGTCTTGTTTGCAAACTCTTTAGTAATTCTGTCTCAAGATTCAGTGCTCTAATATCATCCTCTCACTGATGTTCTTAGCCTTTTGAACTGCCATTTTGACTTTTATTGGTAAAGAAAACAATTTTCTTATCATTCCCAGTTCCTATTTTAGGGTGTGATTTGACCCCTCCTACTTGCTGTTATTCTAGGGTACAGGTGAATGGGGCTGGCAAATATCAATGTCAGCACCTCAGAAAACAGGAGCTGCCTTTCACCAGGAAGGCAATGAAATGGGGCTTTGTCTATCTAGGAGGGATAAATAGGGAAGGATGGTGGCTTCTCCTGGTGTCCTAGTTCCACTGGAAGTGTATGAAAACTGATAATTTTGTCTACAGCCATGGACTTGGCATCCTTTGCTATATGTGTGTCACAATAACACCTCTGTGACCAACTCTTCTTTCAATTCCCTTAGGTTTTCCATTGTTTGGTTTTAAAAATGGAAATGTCTCATAAAATGTTGCTTTACTGATTATATTAAAATTCTGGCCAATGAATGTAGCATGTAACCAGAATTAAAAAAAAAAGTGAGAGAGAGAGAATTATTTGGGACAAACAGAAAAATACTAATTATCACCCATATAAGTAGTATTCCTTTCTTTGAAATGATTTGTTAAAAAATGATACAACTTTTGAGATTCAATTTCTGTCTTTTCAAATATAATAGGAAAGAAAGGCATTTCTATATGCAAAATGAGATTGGTTGGATACAGAGTAAACCAGAAAAAGAATAAACAAAATTACTCCAATAAGATAAACAGAATTAAATAACCTAATTGAAATAACCTAAGTAATTTAAAATTTTTTAAAATTTTATTTTAAATTTATAGAATAAGGAAACATTTCTGTAACATGTTTTTTTAAAAAGCTGATGGACATGAAATTGAAAATCTATTCTGTGTGACTTGCTGTTTCTTTTAAATATATAATATAATTTCCTCCTTTTTTTTCCCTCCCCTCCTCTGCCCCCAGAGATGGCTACCATTAGACACAAATATGTATCTATGTAAAATCAAATCATTCTATATATACTTCTATTGGTCAGTTCTTTCTATGGATGCAGATTTTTCTTTTATATGTCCTTTGTAGTTAATTTGGACATTTATAAGTCAAAATGACTTATTTCTAAAAGATGTTCTTAAGATAATATTGCTGTAACCATATAGAACAATCTCTTGATTCTGTTTATTTTGTTCTTCATTTCATTCAAGTCTATCCATGTTTTTCTGAGATCATGGAGCTCATCTTAAAATTCTACAATAGAATTCTATCACAATCATATACTACAATTTTTTTTTTTTTGCCATTCACCCAATTGACAAGCATCTTCTAGTATACTACAATTACTGCTTTAAAAAAAGAAAGAACTTACATAATTTTATTAATGAATTTGGATTGTAGGTTGAAATCTTTTTTTTTTAACAGTTTAAAATATTTTTATTTTTGTAGCCTTCATCCCTTCCTTAAGGAAGCTAAAACATTAAACCTAACAAATGGTTTCTTACAGTTGACAAGATAATATCCCATTAATAGCCTTATAATTAAGTTTCCACACATATATTTAGCTGACAGATTTGTACTTGATCCAGTGATATCACAAATCTCAAAAGGTGCTTCTCTGGAATAGCTCTGAGAGCTATTCTCAAAGTGGTTCTGGATCAGCTGTAGCAAACTGGAAGGTATCATCCATCTCTTTCCTTACTTTATCATCAATTTCTTTTAATTCTTCAGGACTGGCAAAGTTGTTGTTCACTGTGTTATCCTTGAGATATTACTCCTTAATTCCTAAATTACTCCTTAATTCCTAAATTTCTTCCCTACTATTGAAAGCTGAACCCAGGGAGCTACATACTATATCTATAATAATGATATAGTCTATTATTCCATCAGCCTGAGCCCTTTCCTGATCAGCAGTAGGCAGCTGCAAATTCTGCTGATAGACACACAGAACATATATATGTATGCTTATTTTTTTTTAAGTAGTCATTGCTGGCTGTAGATCTGTTTCCATTCCATATTTTTTTTTTTTTATTTTATAATTATAACTTTTTTTTTGACAGTACATATGCATGGGTAATTTTTTACCACATTATCCCTTGCACTTACTTCTGTTCAGATTTTTTCCCTTCCTCCCCAAACCCCCTCCCCCAGATGGCAGGCAGTCTTATACTTGTTAAATATATTACAATATATTCTAGATACAATATATGTGTGTAGAACCGAATTTCTTTTTGCACAGGAAGAATTGGATTCAGAAGGTAAAAATAACAGTTTACACTCATTTCCCAGTGTTCCTTTTCTGGATGTAGCTGATTCTGTCCATCATCGATCAATTGGAATTGGATTAGCTCTTCTCTATGTTAAAGATATCCACTTCCATCAGAATACATCCTCATACAGTATCATTGTTGAAGTGTATAATGATCTTCTGGTTCTGCTCATTTCACTCAGCTTCAGTTCATGTAAGTCTCTCCAAGCCTCTCTGTATTCATCCTGCTGGTCATTTTTTACGGAACAATAATATTCCATAACATTCATATACCATAATTTACCCAACCATTCTCCAATTGATGGACATCCATTCATCTTCCAGCTTCTAGCCACTATGAAAAGGGCTGCCACAAACATTTTGGCACATACAGGTCCCTTTCCCTTCTTTAGTATTTCCTTGGGATATAAGCCCAGTAGTAGTATGGCTGGGTCAAAGGGTATGCACATTTTGATAACTTTTGGGGCATAATTCCAGATTGCTCTCCAGAATGGTTGGATTCTTTCACAACTCCACCAACAATGCATCAGTGTCCCAGTTTTCCCACAGCCCCTCCAACATTCATCGTTATTTGTTCCTGTCATCTTAGCCAATTTGACAGGTGTGTAATGATATCTCAGAGTCGTCTTAATTTGCATTTCTCTGATCAATAGTGATTTGGAACACTCTTTCATATGAGTGGAAATAGTTTTAATTTCATCATCTGAAAATTGTCTTTTCATATCCTTTGACCATTGTAGGTTGAAATCTTGCCTCTGACACATACTAGTTGTGGATCTCTGGAAAGCTACCAGACTTCTCAATACCCCAAGCAGCCCTCTAAGACTGCCTAATCTGTAGAAGTAGAAAAAAGTGTGTGTGCGGGGGATGGGGAAATGGGGAAGTCATGACCATAACATTCCAAAGAGGTTCTCCTAAATAAAATGGAATCTTGGTTCTGCCATAAGTATTCCTACTCTTATCTAATCCATAAGAAGCAAAATTGTCTATGTGTAAATAAAAATTTTTAACTATAATTCCAGTTGTTGTTGGGCACACACAATCAGTCAATAATTTTTGTATAATATAGTACTGTGCCCTTATTTTTCACAATAACCTTTCTCATTCAGGCCTCTGAGCCAATTGGAAATGATGAGACAATTTTAGTTCTAAAGGAAATTATGCCTTTTAATACCTCTGTGTCTTTTATTATTAGCTAAAGTAGAAGTTATAGGGTTCTTCACTCCTAGGTTTAACTGTATGTGCATCCTGAGCCACTGAGAAGCATCTTGACTTTTGTCTTGCCACTGGACTTTGAAGACTACATAAGAGAAAGTGAGGCTGACAACTCTGCCTCACTTAAATCCAATTAATTTCCAAGTAAAGGTATTATCCATATATATTGTATATCATGGAGATTCTTCATGACATCATTGGGCTTCTTCAAAAACGAAGGATAAAAAAAAAAAAAAGAAGGCTGAACAGTCAGTGTCTGATTCACACACTGGGAATAATTGAACTGTGCAAATTATTATATTTTCTTACATGTTTTCTTCTGGGGAAAGTCTAAAATGTGAGCTTGGTATATATCTCCCAGAAGTTGGGAAGGATGTCATACAATTAGGTAAAGGTTTTCTAATCTATTTTTTGCAAAGCTTTGGTTAAAGACAAGATCTCGAAATGCCAACTATTGAAAATTTAAGAGCTTCTAAGTACCTAATAATTGCTTGGTACATAGCAAGACATATAAATACTTGATCATTAGACAATCCTAAGGAACTGATGACAAAAAATTCGATCTATCTCCAGAGACAACTGATAGAGTCTGAATGTAGATAAAAGCATACTTTTTATTTTCTTTATTTTTCTTGGTTTGTTTTTTGTTTTTGTTTTTGGTCTGTTTTCTTTTACAGTATGACTAAGGTTTTGCATGACTATGCCCTGTCTTTTCAATGAGGGGGGAGGAAACGATTTGGAACTCAAAAATTTTTTAAATTGATGTTACATTATTTTTATATGTAATTTTAAAAACACTGTTTAAAAGATTTTTTAAAAGTTTATTGATTAAATGACTGGATACCAAAGTTAAATGTTCTTTAAAATAACTTGAGATTGTAATAAATAAATTTCAATGTATCTCCCAAAAAGACATCAAAACAATTTTTCTGAAAGTTTTCTTCTGCTATCCAGCAAAGGCTGGATGAAAGTTCATCATTACTTCTAGAATCAAATATAAATGCTGGCTTTTAAAGTTCTTCACAACTTGGCTATATTTCACGTTATTACCCTGACCTATTTGCTTATCTCACATGTGATATTGTCATTCATCATTTTTAGGACTTTGTAAGAATTAGTGAGATATTACTAAAATGCCCTAAACTGAGTGGAAAATTATTAAATAAATAATAATTATAAGAATAGCTAACATTTGTATAGCACTTTAATGTTTATAAAGCATTCTATACATTTTAAAAGCATTTTATTTTCACAGCAACTCTGAGAGGTAGGTCTTATTTTCCACTTTTTCTACAAGTGAGGAAATTAAAACAGAGATTAAGTGACTTTATATAGACTAAGTATTTAATTTCTAATGTTCATAAGCATAGAATTTGTTTCCTTTCATATTGAATAAGGAAGATTTGCTGAAAACTAGGAAGTATAGGGTCTGAAAAAAGTTGGGAACCTTTATTTCAAATTGTCACACATCTTTCCATATTTGTGTCTCTCCAGGGCCAAATACATTGAACAGCATATCATAGAAGCCTGATAAAGGTTTGTTTGTTAACCTGAATTTCTACAACATTTGGATTTATTGTGCATAATTTAGCCCTTAAATATACACTAATCTATGATTTTGTGTACAGTAATTTTTCTCTCCTACTGAAATGGAAATTACTTGTGTATAACATTTACTATATTTGTAACCTCCATATTGAAACATTGTAGTTGGTGACCATGGGACAAGTCATTAACTTCACAGTGCCACAGGAAACTCTCACAAGACTTAACAATTTGCCCAACAAGTGTCAGTCTATTACTATAGGGTTCTCTATTACAGTGAAATCTTAAATTTGGAAAATAAAAATGCATAATCACAGAATTTGAGTTGGAAGGGATGTTAGTGGCATATAGAAGAAATCCCCACTATATTATATCCTACAAGCAGTCATCTAGGTTCTGCTAAAAGCCCTTAAAGGTACTAGAGCATATCACCTGAGGCAGCCAGCCTACTTTTCTTTGAAAAAGCTCTAATTGTTATGAAGTTTTTCCAGACTAAAGGCCTAAATTGGTCTTTTTGTAACTTTTACCCTTTGTCTTCTTTCTGGGACCAAAAGGAACAGATCTAAGTCCTCCTCCATCACATGAGAACCTTTTAAATATTTCAAGGCTGCTATTATTTCTCTCTTCCCTACTCTTCCACCATCCAATCTTTTCCAGACTAACCATTCTACTTTCAGCAAGTAGCCTTTTTCAGTTCTCCTTAATCTTAGGATTTTCTCTCTGAGATTATATCCAATTTATCCTATATGTATCTTATTTGTATATAGTTCTTTGAATATCTCTCCATCCCTGATTAAACTGAGTTCCTTGAGAACTGGCTTTTTTTTTTTTTAACCTTTTTTTTTCATTCCCAACATTTAACACAATGCTTGCCACATAGTTGGTACTTAATAAAGACTTATTGACTTTATTAATTCTTTAAACAATTTTCAATTTGATTTTCAGGTTCATATTTTCTTTTTTCCTTCTTCTTCCCCCCACATCGAAGATGCAAGAAAAATAAACATTACATAATGAAGTCAAATAAATTCCTGCCCCTAAAATGTTTCAATCTGAAGAACTCTGAATCCATCACTTCTCTGTCAAAAAGTGGGTATCAGCTTTTATTATGAGCCCTCTTGGATTGTGCTATGTCATTGTGTTGACCAAAATTCCTAGGTCTTTCTTTTTTTTTTTTTTAATTAATTTTATAATTATAACATTTTTTTGACAGTACATATGTATAGGTAATTTTTTACAACATTATCCCTTGTACTCTTTCTGTTCCGAATTTTTCCCTTCCTTCCCTCCACCCCCTCCCCTAGATGGCAGGCATTCCCATACATATTAAATATCTTATAGTATATCCTAGGTATAATATATATGTGCAGAACCAAATTTTGTTGTTTTTGTTGTTGCAAAGGAAGAATTGGATTCAGAAGGTAAAAATAACCTGGGGAGAAAAACAAAAAACATGATAACAGTTTGCACTCATTTCCCAGTGTTCCTTTTCTGGGTATAGCTGATTCTGTCCATCATTGATCAATTAATTCCTAGGTCTTTTCAAAGTTGTTTCGAATCTTTACAAAATTGCTGACACTGTATAAATCATTCTCCTGGTTCTTCTCACTTCATTTTATATCAATACATAGAAGTTTTCACAGGTTTCTCTGAAAACTTTGAGCACAATAATATTCCACCACATTCATGTACAATAACTTATTCAACTATTCCCTGTTGATAAATAAACCCTCACTTTCCAATCCCTTGCAACCACAAAAAAAGCTGCTCTATATATTTCTTTCAATCACTCCAAATATGATAGGAATTCAAGCCCCCTCTTAATCATCCTGATTACTTTCCTTTGAATACCCTCCAGCTTATTAATGTCCTTTAAAAACTGTGGTGCCTGTAACTGACCACAATACTCTAGATGAGTTCATGTGATGAAAAATACCCTGGACTCTCATCATAGTACATTGCTATTACCATGTAGAAGACATCAATGATGTGTGTAGAAATATCCTCTACTAGATTTCAACCTATCTATGCGGTTATGTTTTTCTTTAATTGCCTAAGATTTAAGTCTTAAGTAATTTAAGATTAGTCTCCAGATGCAAAATTTGAACCAAAGTCTTGCTGACTCAAAATTCAATACTCTGTCCACCATGCTGTTCTGCCTCCAGCACATAGTAGACCCACATTAATATTACTTTGTTGACCCCATTGAAATGATTGTAACCTGTGAATCTCTCTACTGAAGAAATCTCTGGGTTTTTTCCCCTTTCTAATAATTACTCCATGAGAAAGAAACTTTTTAAAAAATCATCCAAAATGCCAGGCTGGATGAATCAAAATCTAGGAGAAATATCAACAATCTCACATAAGTAGGTGATACTATTCCTATGACAAAAAGTGAAGAGAAATTTAAAAATCTTTTAGTGAAGTGTGAAAACTGGCTTGAAACTTAACATTAAAAAAAAATAAAGAAAAGAAAAACTTGGCAACTGGTCCACCACTTCCTAATAAATAGAGGGAAAAGAAATGGAGGAAGTATCAGATTTATATTCTTAGATTCAAAGATCACTGCACATGGTGACCCCAATCATGAAATTATTCTTGAAAGGAAACCTATGGCAAATCTGGACAGCATACATAAAAGCAGAGATATCACCTTGTCAACAAAAGTCTATATTTCTCAAAGGCATGTTTTTTCTAGAAGTAACATATGGCTGTGAATCTTTCTAAAAAGAAAATGGAGAGCAACAGAATTGATGCTTTCAAATTATGGTGCTAGAGAAGACTTGAGATAGCTTGCTTATTCAGCAAGGAGATCCTATCAGTCAATAGTTAAAGAAATGAATTCAGACTATTTATTGGAAGGTCAAATACAGGGCCTGAAGCTTGTATTATTTGGACACAAGAAGATGGTACTCAGAAAAGATCTTGATATTAGGAAAGATTAAAAGCAAAAGGGAAAGAAAATGAGACCAATAAATATTGTCAAGGAAACAATGAAGATGAACTTGGACAGACTTCAAGAGATAGTGGAGGATAGAAAGGCCTTGAGTGAGTCTATGGAAGAGTCCATGAAGTCATGAAGAGTTGGACACAACTGAACAACATCAACGTATGTACATACATGTAGAGATATGATATACGTACATTGGTGCAGACCTATGATTTCTTTGCCCTCTCCCATGGCAAATCTACAATTATTCTGCAACTATCTTCAAGAGTTGCCTGGGCATAATGCAGAGCTGGTTCAATATTAGGAAAACTATTAGCATAATTGACTATATCAATAACCAAATTAACAAAAACCATATGATTATCTCAATACATGCAGAAAAAGCATTTGATAAAATCCAACACTCATTCCTATTAAAAACACTAGACAGCATAGGAATAAATGGACTTTTCCTTAAAATAGTCAGTAGCATTTATTTAAAACCATCAGCAAGCCTCATATGTAATGAGGATAAACTAGAACCATTCCCAATAAGATCAGGGGTGAAACAAGGTTGTCCACTATCACCATTGCTATTCAGTATTGCATTAGAAATGCTAGCCTTGGCAATAAGAGAAGAAAAAGAGATTAAAGGAATTAGAGTACTTCATGAGGAAACCAAATTATCACTCTTTGCAGATGATATCATGGTATACTTAGAGAACCCCAGAGAATCAACTAAAAATCTATTAGAAACAATTCACAACTTTAGCGAAGTTGCAGAATACAAAATAAATCCACCTAAATCATCAGCATTCTTATATATCACTAACAAAAATCCAACAGCAAGAGCTACAAAGAGAAATCCCATTTAAAATAACTTGATAATATAAAATATTTGGGAATTTTATCTGCCAAGGGAAAGCCAGGAACTATATAGCAAAACTACAAAACACTTTCCACACAAATAAAGTCAGATCTAAGCAATTAGAAAAATATCAAGTGTTTGTGGATAAGTTGAGCAAATATAATAAAGATGACAATTTCCCCTAAACTAATCTATTTATTTAGTGTTATGCCAATCAAACTCCCAAGAAACTATCTTACTGAACTAGAAAAAATAACAAAATTTATTTGGAAAAACAAAAGGTCAAGAATTTCAAAGGAATTAATGGAGAAAAGCAAATGAAGGTGGCCTAGCTGTACCAAATCTAAATATTTGGTATATTATATTATTATATTATAAAGCAGCAATCATCAAAACCATTTGGTACTGGCTAAGAAATAGAGAAGTTGATCGATCAGTGGAATAGGTTAGGTTCACTGAACAAAATAATCAATGATTATAACAATCTAGTATTTGACAAACCCAAAGGCCCCACCTTTTGGGATAAGAATTCACTATTTGACAAAAACTGCTGGGAAAATTGGAAACTAATATGACAGAAAGTAGGAGTAGACCTACACTTAACACCATATACCAAGATAAGGTCAAAATGGGTTCATGATCTAGACATAAGAATAATAGTATAAACAAATTAGAAGAACATAGGATAGTTTACCTCTCAGATTTATGGAGGAGGAAGGAATTTGTGACCAGAGAAGATTTTATGCATATGCTGGAGATAAGGCTAGGCACTGGGGATAGAAATAATAATAACAATAAACAATTTCCACTCTCAAAGAGCTTAATTCTATCAGAGAAAACAAAGTGAAAAGTACAAAGAGCAGAGGTGATACAATGTGCGGATTCCACAACTAAAGACTGCTTTGATATTGGGTTTAACTCTTTCTTGAGACACATCTTAGTTTTGTGGACATAGATTTAACTCTCTGAAAATTTTAACTCTTTGAAAATGTTTTCTCAACTACAAATGGAGATGATAATATTTTTACTATCTATTTCACAAATCCATTGTAAAAGGTGTGCTTTGTAAACTTTGAAGTACAACTTAGTTGTGAATTATTAACATTAATTGTGTGAGCCTAACAGGAAAAATCCAGTCTTTCTCTGTTGTTCTCTCTCTATAGGAAAAAGAAATGGATGCTTACTTTAGGCACTTTTGAAGCATGCTTATTCTGATAAATTGAGGGATTATAGACTTACATGTCAAAAAAAAAAAAAAAAAAAGCCCATGATTATCTTTTTGGAGGAAAACAGAGTTAAGTGATTTATAAAAGGTCACACACCTAGTAAGTGTGAGCCAGATTTAAATTCAGGTCCTCCTAAGTCCAGAGCCAGTGTTTTATCTACCATGCCACCTAACTGTCCCAAGCCTATGGGACTTGTTAAAAATTTTTATTTTACTTTTTAAAAATTTTATTTTATCAAGATATATATCTATCATAGTTGATTGTCACATACTGTTGCTATGTGTTGCTGTGTACAATGTTCTCTTGGTCTTGCTCATTTCATTCAGTATTCATGTTTTTCAATGCTTTTCTGAAATCAATCTGTTCATTATTTCTTATAGAACAATATTCCATTGCATTCATTTACCATAAATTATTCAGCCATTCCCCATTTAAAGAAACCCACGCACAAATCTTCAACTGAACAAAACTATTTAAGACAGCAAGGAAACACAGAAGGGTCCCTATCTGCATACTTAAGGAGTCACAATACGTAATTTCCCCCTCTTCCCCTTTTAGAAGGAAAGATAATGTGAAAAGCCCAGTTAGACTCTAACATGATTTTTCTTTAAAAAAAAACAAAACAAAACAAAACAAAAAAAAACACAAAACTTGTTTATACCTTAGAGGGCCAGCTCTGAAGTGTTATTAACCCCTAAAATTATGTAGGGGTTAATAACAATCTGAGAGCTGAGCTTTACTCTAAAATTCAAAGCATCACTCTTCCTTTAAGCAAGGTAGAGAGCAGGATGTCCTGACCTATTACTGAATCTGGAAAGATCAAAGAAGTGCTGTAAAGAACAAGAAAGCAATAAATAAGAAATTCACGCATGAAAAAACAGAGGCTTCAGGAAATTACACAGTTCTATAGAAAAACAGCTCTTTCTTGTGTATATAGTTTGAACCCTCAGATTAATAAATAAACTTCTTTGCTGAAGCACTCACCTGCCCTGCATCATACTTTGTCCTTGGAGAGGCTCTTGAGCAGATCTCAGATTCCTTTCATTTTTTATATCTCCTTCATTTCTGAACATATCCTTACCTTTGTTCCCTCTCATTTCCAGGGAAACATCCTTAGTAAAAAAGAAATTTTTAAAAGAGGAGGTTAGCAAAACTAATCTTACATACCTGTAATTTAACATTTAAAATTTAAAATGTTTTTACCTCCTTTCTTTTCTCTTCTCACTTGCTTCTTTCTTTTTTCTTTTCTTTTCATTCTTTCTCTTTTTTTTGGAGAATCAGACTTAAATGACTTGTCTATGGTCACAGAGCTAGTGTTTGAGGACAGATCTGAACTCATTTCTTCCTGATTCCAGAACTAGTATTATATTCATTGTGCCACCTAGCTGCCCTGAGAGTGTAAGCATGGGTTTTCATGTTATTACTCCTCTACTTTTATCATCATACATTTACACATAGATCATGGCTGGCCATATTTACTTATTAAGTTCAAGTCAATTCAATTTGATTCAACAAGTATTTCACAGAATCACAGAATATGAGTTTGAATAGATTTGGGATCATTTAATGCAGCCCATACATGAAAGGAATCTTCAATTAATATATGATACTCAGTCATCTAGTTTCTGCTTTTAGACCTCTAAGAATAACCCAGAATGGATAAATTATTAGACAGTTTTTCCTGAAGTTAAGCTTAAATTTGTCTCTTTTAAAAATTTTATCCCTTGTTGCTGTTTTTTCCTTCTGAAGCCAAAGAGAAAGAACAAATCTAAATACTCTTCTGAAATTTAACAGTCTTTCACATAGTTTGAGGCAGCTAGGTGTCACAATGGTTAAAGAGGTGAGTTTGGAGTTAAGAAGACTTGACAAATCCTAGATATCTACTGGCTATGTGATCTTAGGCAAATCACTTAATCCTATTTGCCTCAGTTTCCTCATCTGTAAAATGATCTGGAGAAGGAAATGGCAAACCACTTTAGTATTCTTGCCAAGAAAACTCTAGATGAGGTCACAATGTGGATGGGACTGAACTAACTGAACAACAATAAATACTTGAAAACATGTTACCCCTCTGAGTTTTCTCTTTTCTAGTTCATACATCCCCAGTTGCTTCAATCAATCCTCATAACCATTCTGCTTTCCTTCCTCTGGACACCTCCAGCTCATCAATATCCTTCTTAATCTGTGGTTTTCAAAACTGATCACAATGCTCCAAATGAGATTTGACTAGGATAAAGTACAATCCAACTGTACAGAGTGCTGGACAAGGTAGCTAAAAGACTTAAATTCAAATCCCACTTGAGATATTACTAGCTGTGTGATTCTGGGCAAGTTAATCTCTAGAAATCTGGATCCTCATCTGCAAAATGAAGATTATCAGATTATTGACATCTAAGATCCCTTTCTGCTTTAAATTTCTTATCCAACTGCCTATTATCAAATCTATGCCTCTTTTAATAAAGTCCAAGTATTCTAGCCATTTATTAAGTGTCTACCATATACTAGGCATTGTAGTATATCAGAAAAAGAATGCTCTTAGATGGGTCACTATAATGTGCTGTTGTCTCCAGAGATTGCCAATCACTCTCTGGTCTAGAGGAGAGACTTCTTCCTCCAGAGAGCTGCCTCAACTCTGACCTAGAGCAGAGACTCTTCTTTCCTCCAGAGAGCCGCCTCAAGTCTAGCCCAGACGAGAGACTCTCTATCTCTTGAGTGCTGCCCTCTTTTATCCTCCCAGAGAATGGGCGTGGGATAACACAAGGGCTTCTGGGAAAAATTACTTCAACCAATGAACTTGCTCCTCCTAAGCATGCAAGCTTCTCCCCAGGAGTTCGAAGGGGTTAAGCTCCCAGTAAAGGCCAGAACTAGAGAATTGTTAAATACCGACTTAGCACTTAGTAAGAACCTAATATCTCATTATCTCATTGGCACTTAGTAAGAACCTAACAGGTCACTTCACAACTCAGAAACATACTGGTTGTATGAGTCTAGGCAAACAATTTAACTTCTTAGGATCTGGCAATCTTTTAAAATGATGATTGGAGGAAATTTTGTTTTTCTGCTTTGATAGAAGGACTTTCTAATGAAATTATAAGTGTGGGCAAGAAAAAAAATTGTGCTAGATACAAGGACATCTCATTTTATTGTGCTTTGTTTTATTTTGCTTAAGAGATGTTTACATTCTTGTTATTATTTTACATATTGAAGTTTTGTAGAATCTATCAGTACCAATTTTTTTTTTCCAATTGTGTGTGTTCAAATCTCTATGTCACATTTTGGTAATTCTTGCAATATTTCAATGTTATGGTGATCTATGATCAGGGATCTTTGATGTTACTACTATTTTAATTGTTTGGGAGCATCATGAATGATGCTCATATAAGACAGTGAACTCAATGGATAGATGTTCAGACTGCTCCACAGACCTGCTATTCCCCCATCTCTTTTCCTCTCCTCAGGTTTTTTTGACCTGAGATATTTGACTATTGACTATTGAGATACAATAATACTGAAATTACACCAATTAATAATCCTCCATCTTAGTGGCACTCAAATGTCACAAACTTCATTGTTGTCTTATTTTAAGAAATTGCCAGGGGTAGCTAGGTGGTACAGCAGGTTCACATCTGGTCTCAGACACTTAATCTTCCTAGTTGTGTGACTCTGGGCAAGTCACTCAACCCCAATTGCCTCAGTAAAAAAAAAAAAAGAAAAAAGAAAAAAGAAATTGCCACAGCCTCCCCATCCTTCAGCAACTACCACACCAGGTTAAAGAGAGCGACTGCTGTCTGCAGTGGGCTTATAAAGGGCCTGTGAGGTCACATACACAGCCAATCAACGAGAGAGTCGTTACCCATTATGAAGCTGTCTTAATGTGGCCAAGATCCCACCTACAGGGCAATCCTAATATCCATAGAGATTACTTCCTGGGGCATTCAATTTCCCTTTGCACTGTGGCACCACCCATTTAAAGGGCCCTTACAATTCCCTTCTCTTGTTTTGCAGGAAACGCACATCTTATCAAGCTAAACTTTTAGCACCAGCTATAGTTCACTTGATCCATGAGATGACAGAGTGTTATGCCCAAGGAGGTACAAAGCAGCAGATCAATAAACAGAAGTATGACAATGAGAACTAGGCTCAACAGTGGCCCAAGTGTTCAACCCATTCATTAAAGTCATACTCAAGGAGATAATAAGCCAAAGAGGTTGGATGCCAATGAGGTAGGATGTCAACACTGAGGTGGGAAGTCAACAAGGTAAAACATCACAATTCTAGTTAACAATTAAGCATCCATCAACATTGAAGAAATACCTTCTACCACCAAAGAAGACTACAACTCATCAAAGGCTCAGATAATGGTTAGTAATTTTTTGGTAACAATAAAATTATTTTAAATACTATTTTGCACTTAATAAAATATAGTACAATGTAAGCATAACTTTTATACATACTACGAAACCAAAAAATTCATGTAACTCCCTTTATTGCAATAAAGTTTTCATCTTTCAAAAGATTTTTTTTTTTTTTTACAGTGGTCTGGAATTGAACCCACAATGTCTCTGAGGCATGGTGGTACAACAAAACAGTACCTTTCCAGTAGAAGCTTACATTTTTGTAAGATAAGTCACCAGAGAATATTTATAAAATGAATACCAGAGATTCCAACTCTAATCCTTTTGAAAAGGATTCTTATTTATTTACCCAGTAAAATGTTAGTCAGTCAACAAGCATTTATTGATTATCTAGCCTTATCTTAAGAGCTGGAGATACAAAGAAAGGAAAAAAAGAAGCTTATATTCTATTGAGAGAGACAATATGTAAACTACACATTAGCTAATTGTATACTAGCTATATTTGCAGAGTAGCTGGAAAGCAGTTTCAGAGAGAAGACACTAGAAGTCTGAGTAGGGGTTCTTAATTTCAGATCTGTGCATTTGTGTGCTAGTAATTATTTGACAACCAGATTGAGAAGAAGGGGGATTCCAAGATGTACTTTAAAGTTTAATCTACATTACTGAAATTTTATCCTATTCTTGAAGTCTAGATAATCTTGTAAAGCCAAGTCAGTTTCAGCACACTGCTGGATCCATAGATCTCAAGGAAGCTCATAAACTGAGAGGGAGGAAAAAGTGTTTCCATTAATCTTGGTTTCTTTTGTAATTCTATTTATTTTATTTTGTGCATGTAAAACCTTTCTTCTGAAAAGTGTTCCATAGACCTTACTAAGTTGCCAAAGGAATCCATGACAGAGTTGGGAACCCCTGCATAGGAGGAATTGGGAAAGACAAAAGGGAGGATTCTAGTTGAATTTTGAAGGAAATCAGGAAAGCTAAGTGAAGGTGAAGGAGAACATTTCAGGCATACTTGGGCACAAGAATACTAGGGCTTTGATGTTGATTGTGCTGTCTTTTTCTTGCCCTATGTTCCAAAGGGCCATTACTCAATATGTATCCAGTCACTCCCAAGTCATATTACATCTCAAAATCAGATGTGGCTCCTCATGGCTAAATCTTGGTACAGTTTAGCAAAACATGAAATAGGCTAAAGAAGATGAAATCAAAGTCTGAGTAGATCAGGTGATATGATAGCGATCATACTGTATAGTAAGAAAAATGGTAAGATAGTGTTAGGATTACCAGGTGAGAACTCAGGTTGTCTGGACAGTGACAAGGTGAGAATTCAGGTTGTCTGGACAATTACAAGGTGAGAACTCAGGTTGACTTGACAGCTCTCTGGCTCAGACCTTTGGTTCGGGCCTTTAAAGGGAATTTACACCTTAGGAATTCTAAGAGGAGCAAGTTAATTGGTGGAAGTATTTCTCTACGACCCATTGAGTCCTTACACGTCCATTCTCTGGGAGGATAAAAGAAGGGCAGAATTGGGTCTGGGAGGATCGACCCTGGGATAAAGTCTTGACGCCAGGCAGGCTGAAAGGAGACCAGTCTGATTTGAGGAAGTACAAGAGTTGGAAGAGATTCAGAGCTCCCAAGAAACCTGCACACAGAGGAAAAGATTTTACAGATCTCCTCCCAGAGAAGGATTATAATTGAGCAGACGACCAGACCCTCACAATTCAAGAACTTTACAAGACAGGACACTCAGTTCCTTTGCCTCCAAACCCAGGACTTTCCATTGTAGAATGCTGCATCTACATTAAGTATATTAAGTCAATGTTTCCCCTTATTCAGGGATGTGCCAGAGACGATTCATACACAATTCTTAAAATTTCAATGTGGATGACAACACTCCCTAAACTAATCTATTTATTTAGTGTTATGCCAATCAAACTTCCAAGAAACTATTTTACTAACCTAGAAAAAATAACAATAAAATTCATCTAGAAGAACAAAAGGTCGAGAATTTCAAAGGAATTAATGAAGGGAAAAACAAATGAAGGTGGCTTAGCTGTACCGGATCTAAAACTATATTATAAAGCAGCAATCATCAAAACCGTTAGGTACTGACTAAGAAATAGACTAGTTAATCAGTAGCATAGGTTAGGTTTACAGAACAAAATAGTCAATGACTATAGCAATCTAGTGTTTGACAAACACTTTTGGGATAAGAAGTAACTATTTGACAAAAACTGCTGGGAAAATTGGAAACTAGTGTGGCAGAAAATAGGCATAGACCCACACCTAACACCATTTATCAACATAAGGTTGAAGCAGGTTCATAATCTAGACATAAAGAATGATATTATATAATGAATGTTGGGGGGGATGCGGGAAAACTGGGACATTGATGCATTGCTGGTGGAGTTGTGAAGGAATCCAACCATTCTGGAGAGCAATCTGGAATTATGCCCAAAAAGTTACAAACTGTGCATACCCTTTGATCCAGCAGTGTTACTATTGGTCTTATATCCCAAAGAAATACTAAAGAAGGGAAAGGGACCTGTATGTGCCAAAGTATTTGTGGCAACCCTTTTTGTAGTGGCTAGAAACTGGAAAATGAATGGATGCCCATCAATTGGAGAATGGTTGGGTAAATTGTTATATATGAATGTTATGGAATATTATTGTTCTATAAGAAATGACCAGCAGGATGAATATAGAGAGGACTGGAGAGACTTTACATGAACTGATGCTAAGTGAAATGAGCAGAACCAGGAGATCATTATACACTTCAACATCAATACTGTATGAAGATATATTCTGATTGAAGTGGATATCTTTGACAAAGAGAAGATCTAATTCAATTCCAATTGATCAATGATGGATAGAATCAGCTACACCCAGAAAAGGAACACTGGGAAATGAGTAAACTGTTTGTGTTTTTGTTTTTCTTCCCAGATTATTTTTACCTTCTGAATCCAATTCTCCCTGTGCAACAAGAAAACTGTTCAGTTCTGCACACATATATTGTATCTAGGATATACTATAATATATTTAACATGTATAATGCTGCTTGCCATCTAGGGGAGACGGTGGAGGGAGGGAAGGGAAAAGTTAGAACAGAAGTGAGTGCAAGAGATAATGTTGTAGAAAATTACCCAGGTATATGTTCTGTCAATAAAAAGTTATAATTTTTAAAAAAATTTTTAAAAAAGATTGATATTATAAACAAATTACAAGAACATAGGATAGTTTACCTCTCAGATTTGTGGAGGAGGAAGGAATTTGTGACCAAAGAAGAACTAGAGAGCATTATTGATCCCAAAATAGGTAATTTTGATTATATTATGTTAAAAAGTGTTTGTATAAACAAAACTAATGCATACAAGATTAGAAGGGAATCAATAAATTGGGAAAACATTGTTATATCCAAAGGATCTGATAAAGGCCTCATTTCTAAAATATTATTATTATTATTATTATTTTTTTGAGGCTGGGGTTAAGTGACTTGCCCAGGGTCACACAGCCAGGAAGTGTCTGAGACCAGATTTGAACTAGGGTCCTCCTGAATTCAAGGTTGGTGCTCTATCCACTGCGCCACCTAGCTGCCCCTCTGATTTCTAAAATAAGTAGAGAATTGTCTCAAATTTATAATAGTTCATTGATAAATGGTCAAAGGATATGAACAAATAATTTTCAGATGAAGAAATTGAAACTATTTGTAGCCACATGAAAAGATGCTCCAAATCACTATTGATCAGAGAAATGCAAATTAAGACAATTCTGAGATGCAAGTATACCTATCAGATTGGCTAAGATGACAGGAAAAGATGAGGGATGTTGGAGGGGATGTGGGAAAAGTGGGATTGTTGGTGGAACTATGAACAGATCCGACCATTCTGGAGAGTAATTTGGAACTATGCTCAAAAAATTATCCAACTGTGCAATACACTGGGATTTTCTCCCAAAAAGATCTTAAAGGAGGGAAAGAGACTCACATGTGCAAAAATGTTTGTGGCAGCCCTCTTTGTAGTGGCAAGAAACTGGAAACTGAGTGGATGCTCATCAACTGGAGAATGACTGAATAAATTATGGTTTATGAATGCTATGGAATACTATTGTTCTATAAGAAATGTCTAACAGGATGATTTCAGAGAGGCTTGCTAAGTGAAATGAGCACAACCAGGAGATCATTATACATGGCAACAACAAGACTGTATGATGATCAATTCTGATGGATGTGGCTCTCTTCAACAACGAGAGGATTCAAACCAGTTTCACTTTTTCAGTGATGAAGCAAGCCATCTATACCCAGAGAGAGAGTTGTGGGAACAGAGTGTGGAACACAACATAAAATTCTCACTCTCCCTGTTGTTATTTACTTGCATTTTGTTTTCTTTCTCAATTTTTCTTTTCCTTCCTTCTTGATCTGATTTTTCTTGTGCAGCAAGATAGTTGTATATATATATATATGTATATATATATATATATATACATATATATATATATACATATATATATATATATTGGATTTAACATGTATTACAACATATTTAACATGTATTAGAGTATCTAATACATGGTATTGTATTAGGAATAGAGGGGAAACGAGGGAAAATTTTGGAACAAAAGGTTTTTCAAGGGTCAATGTTGGAAAACTTATCCTTGCACATGCTCTGTAAAAATAAATAAATAAATAAAAATTTTTTAAAAGCTACAAAAAAATTTCAGAGTGAATATTTACATTGTGACTCACTATTTGACAAAAACTGCTAAGAAAATTAGAAATTAAAATGGCAGAAAGTAAGCATTGGCCAACACCTAACACCTTATACCAAGATAAGGTTGAAATGGGTTCATGATTTAGACATAAAGAGTGATATTATAAGCAAATTAGAAGAGCAAAGGATAATTTACCTCTCAGATCTGGGAGAATGAAGAAATTTGTTGCTAAAGAAGAACTGGCATATATTATTTAATATAAAGTAGATAATTTTGATTATATTAAGTTTAAAAATTTTTCTATACAAACAAAACCAATGCAGACAAAATTAGAAGGGAAGCAATAAGGTGGGGAAAATTTTTTACATTCAATGGTTCAGAAAAAGATCTCATTTTAAAAATTAATTTTATAATTATAACATTTTTTTGACAGTACATATGCATAGGTAATTTTTTTTTTTTTACAACATTATCCCTTGTACTCCCTTCTGTTCCGAATTTTTCCCCTCCTTCCTTCCACCTCCTCCCCTAGATGGCAGGCATTCCCATACATATTAAATAAAAAGATCTCATTTCTAAAATATATAGAGAATTGTTTCAAATTTATAAGAAGTCAAGCCATTCTCCAATTGATAAATGGTCAGGGGATATGGACAGACAATTTTTAAATGAAGAAACTGAAACCATTTCTAGATATATGAAAAGATGCTCTAAATCACTATTGCTCAGAGAAATGAAAATTAAGATAGGTACCACTACACACTTTTCAGATTGGCTAAGATGACAGGAGAAGACAATGACAAACGTTGGAGGGGAAGTGGGAAAACTGGAATATGCATTATTGGTGGAGTTGTGAACAGATTCAACCATTCTGGAGAGCAATTTGGAAGTATGCCCAAAGGTCTATCAAACTATGCATCCCTTTTGATCCAGCAATATTTCTACTGGCCTTGTATCCCAAGGAGATGATAAAGAAGGGAAAAGGGTCCACATGTGCAAAAATATTTGTGGCAACCCTTTTTGTAGTGGCTAGAAACTGGAAACTGAATGGATGCCCATCAATTGGAGAATGGCTGAAGAAATTATGGTATATAAATGTTATAGGATATTATTGTTCTATAAGAAATGATCAGCAGGATGATTTCAGAGAGGCCTGGAGAGACTTATATGAACTGATGATAAGCGAAATGAGCAGAATCAGAAGATTATTATACATGGCAACAAGACTATATGATGACTAATTCTGATAAATGGGGCCCTTTTCAATAATGAGATGATTCAAACCAATTCCAATTGTAAGAGAGCCATATTACTTAGAGGGAGGACTGTGGAAACTGAATGAGTACCACAGCATATCATCTTCACTTTTTCTGTTGTTGTTTGCTTACATTTTGATTTCTTTATCAGGTTTTTTTTTTCCTTCTTTACTCGATTTTTCTTGTGCAGCACGATAACTGTATAAATATGTATATATAGATATTGGATTTAACATATATTTTAACATATTTAACATGACTACCTGTCATCTAGGGGAGGGGAAGGGGGGAAGGAGGGAAAAATTTGGAACAGAAAGTTTTGCAAGAGTCAATGCTGAAAAATTACCCATGCATATGTTTTGTAAATAAAAAGCTTTAATAAAATTTAAAAAAACAAAACAAAACAAAGAATGTAAGACCCTCAGCCAAAGAGGATGAGGGTCAGTAGTGGGAGGGGTTTTTGCGTTAGGGACTATTTAAACTTTGGATCAGTTTCTAAGGTGCCTCCTCCCTTTCATTGCTTGCTTGATTGGAGTGAAGACAGCTTTTCAGGAGAATATATAATAAATCTTTGTTTTGCTCCTAAAGATATCTCCAGTTTTTGTTTTTGTTTTTGTTTTTTGCTGAGACAATTGGGGTTAAGTGATCTGCCTAGGGTCACACACCTAAAAAGTGTTAGGTGTCTGAGTTCAGATTTGAACTCATTTGATGCTCTATCCACTGCAGCACCTAGCTGCCCCATGAGTCACACATTCTTAACTATTAAAATAGAATAATTTGATTCAACAATAAATTATTATAAGAACAATTTCCAAATCACATGGAGGCTCCATTATTATCTATACTTATTTGAAAAGAGCTGATCTTAGGTAATTATGGTACTGATTTGTTTTATTTGATTGTACTTCTTATTCCCTATAAGGAGGGGATGTATATGGGGGATGAGTGTAAGTAAATGGGCGGCAATAGAGATAAAGAAAGAAAGGAAGGAAAGAAGGAAGAGAAAGACAGAGGGAGAGAGGGAAAGAGGGAGGAAAAGAGATAGGAAGGAAGGAAAGAAGTTAGAAAGGAAGGAAGGAAGAAAGGAGAAAAAAGGAAAGGGTTAACAATAAAATAGAAGAAAAAATTTAAAACAGTTCATAAAGGGACAGGGATGGTATAATTTTGTTATTCAATCATTTTCATTTATGTCCATTTGGGGTTTTCTTGGTAGAGATCCTGGAATGGTTTGCCGGTTCCTTCTCCAGCTCATTTTATAGATGAGGAAAATGAGGCAAACAGTGACTTTGCCAGGGTCTCACAGCTAATAAGTATCTGAAGCCAAATTTGAATTCAGGTCTTCCTCACTTTAGGTCCAGTATTTTATCTATTATACAACCTAGCTGTAATTTTGTTACTTCTTTAAATATGCATTTAAATGAAACAACCCATGTAGCAGAAGTTCGTTCCCAAATTCATTTCTCTCTTCTTTGTTCTTTCTATGTTGAAATATATGTTGCAAGATATTATAATCCATGAATAAATTAGAGCTGGGAACAATTTTAAAAACTATAGAGCTCAAATATTTCATTTTTACCGGTGAGGAAACTAAAACATACAGTTAAGCAATTTTCCCAGAGTCACATAGTAAATGTTTAAAGCAGTATTTGAATCCGGGGTCTTCTCACTCACTGGTCTGGAAGCCTATCTACTCTGCTCTACTGCCTTTTATTAATGATTATTATATTCAAATTTCTAAAAAAGGTAAATTTAAATGAAAAATATTTAAACTAAAAAGTTAAATTAAATAAAAAAGAATTTTTATTAAGAACTAAGCTGATAAGGATGTAAGGATTCTTTTGTGTAAAAATCATATGTTAACTAGAATGACCTGGAATGGATGATTTCAACTCCAGGGGAACCCTGAAAGCATGACTTGAGGATTCCCCATGTACAAGATATAGAATATCTATACAAAGGTCATACTGTCTAATACATTATTCAGAATTGCTTTGGTAGTCTTCTAAGCAACTCTTCTTTGATCACTTTATGAGATGATTTGCATATCCAAAAGAGGGAACAAAAGGCAAAGACTGAAGATTTGGGGATGGGTGGCAGGAAACTGTAAGAGAATGATCTGGAAGGATTTCATCATGGTAGGAATGACCAGCCAGTGGTGCAACCTTGCAGTCTGGATCTGGACAACAAAGATTTTTGAGATAATAAAACCAGTATTCAATCCTCCCCAGACCTCCCTGATATTGGTAGAGGGAAATGATAATTGGTATTTGAGTTCAAGATTCTTAGTAGGCATTGTACCCTAATTAAGTCACTATCTGTATAAATGCTTTTCATCTCTAAAATGGGGTTAATAAGAGCACCATTTCACATCTCTCAGATTGACTAATATGATAGGGAAAAATAATGATAAATGTTAGCGGGGATGTGAGAAAACTGAGACACTGATGGAGTGGTGAAAGGATCCAACCATTCTGGAGCGCAATTTGGAATTGTACCCAAAGAGCTACAAAACTATGTATACCCTCTGAGCCAGCAGTGACACTATTGGGTCTGTACTCCTAATGAAATCATATAAAAGGGAAAAGGACTCACATGTATAAAAATGTTTGTGGCAGTCCTTTTTCTAGTTCTTAGAAGGAACTAGAAGAAAGACTTATATGAAATGATGCTAAGTGAAGTGAGAAGAACCAAGAGAACATTGTACACAGTAACAAGAGTATGTGATGATCAACTGTGATGGATTTGGTTCTGAAAAGAAATTATTCAAAACAATTCCAGATTTGTGATGTAAAGTACTATCCACTTTCAGAAAAAGAACTATGGAGACTGAATATAGATCAAAGCATAGTATGTTCACATTTTGTTGTTTTTGTTTGTTAATTTGCTTGGGTTTTTTCTATTTTTTTCCTTTTTTATAGGATTTTTCTTGTGCAGCATGATGAATATGGAACTATGTTTAGAAGAATTGCACATATCGAATTGCTTACTGTTTTGGGGGAAGGAAGGAAGGAGGGAAGGGAGAGTAGGGAGGGAAAGAATGAGAAAAATTTGGAACACAAAGTTTTGCAAAGGTGAATATTAAAAATTATCTTTTAATGTAAATTCTACTATAATTTAAAAAGAAAAAAAATGATGCTGCAGAAGCAGAATGCTCTCAAAAAACCTGGAGACTTCCACAAGCTAATGCAAAGTAACAGCAAAGATGATCAACTATGAATGATTTTGCTATTTTCAGCAATACAATGATCCAAGATCTCCGGAGGATTTATGATGAAAAAAACCCCCAAAACTCTCTCTTGTCTCTCTCTTTGTCCTCTCTGTTTCTGTCTCTGTTTCTTTTATTGTCTTTGGGAAAGTCAATTGTCATCTGCAAAATGAAGATCTTGGATTAGATGATCTCTAATACCCTTTAAACTTCTGGGATCCCAAATTACTTGCACTTCTGAGTCTGTTTTCTAATCTGTAAAATTCTGAGTATAGACATGATTGCCTATATGGTCTCTCTTTCCAGTTTGAAAATGTGGGGAGCATGTAAACAAAGTCTGTATTTTCTCTGAGGCAGAGGTCCTATGGGTGGGGAATAGTATGCTGTTTCCTTGACTCCAGATTAATATATTGCATTAAGTAGTTTTTCCTCCTTCATACTATAGGATTCCATGAAAATACACAATGCACACAAATGATACAAAGAAATACATTTGTCAGATGTAGTCATTATAGAAGATAATTTGCTTTATTTTTTCTCTTTGTCATTAAGGGAGATTTCAATGGCTATGTTGATGAGATGGAGTTTCATGCCTCCAATATGATGTAAAAGCAACATGCTTTAAATATAACTTTTTGGGGGGTAGAAGGAGTCTTTCAGTTCTCCCAGCCAACTTATTTCCCTGGTGTCTATTCTGGTCACTGAGTGAGTGAATGAAAAAGCATTGTGTTTTCCTGCAGCCAAATGTTCTTCCAAGCACAGGCACACAAATACAACAAAAACAAAGAAGTAAAACAAGATAGCTCCTTGCCTTCCTGGACCTACATTCTTTTTTTCTGGATTAAAAAAATATTTTTCAACAGTATTTTATTTTCCAAATTCATGCAAAGATAGTTTTCAACATTCATTTTTGTAAGATTTTGTGTTCCAAATTTTTCTTCCTCCCTCCTTTACTGCCCCCCTCCCTAAGGATATGCAATTCTTTTAAACATACTTCCATATTTGCTGGATGTACATTCCATTGGGAAAGACAATACACATGGGGGAATGGTGTCCAGGAAAAGGTGTTTGGGGCTGCGAAAGTCATTGGAAAGGTTAGTGGAGCAATGGAAGAAATGATTGACCCATCTCTTCATGTAATGACAAGGTTTATCTGAGCAGATTTCCAGGAAAACTAGACCTGAGGCCTGAAACACAAAAAATAAATAAATAAATAAACAAACAAACAAACAAACAAACAAACAAACAAATAAACAAATAAGTAAATAAATAAATAAATACTAATTTAGCAGCCACAGCTGATAAGGAATAGTGACGTTTTATACTCTCCCACGCCCCATCCTTCAATGTATTTTCTAATTCTCTCTTCGGAACTCTATGCTTTTCTGAAGTCAGTCCTGTAAAGAAGACAATAGTGTGGTAGTATCCTTTTTTTTTTTTTTTTTTTTTTAAGGCTCTAAGTATTTTTTAAACAATATTTTTGGGTTTTTTTAATTATATATAAAAATAAGTTTTATTAGTTTTTTAAAATGCTGAATTCCAAATTCTCTTATCATGCCTTCCCCTTCCTTAAAATGGCAGGTAGTTTGATTGTATGACAAATCTTTAAAAAAACAAACAAAAAAAAAACCTTTAATGAAATTAGGATGCAATTTCAGCACAAAAATTTCATAAATTGATTTGAAAACTTTTTGGTAATGTGTTAAATGCATGTCTTTTCCTAAATAAAGTCTTACACTTAAACAGCATTTGCAGAGGGAGGGCATAGTGGTACAAGGCTATGATCCCTGCAACTTGGGATAGGGGAGCAAACTAGCAGAATTAAGGAGTTCTGCAATATAGGTAGGCTAAAGCCAGTCCAATCTTCCAACCCCAATGTAAATGGATGCCACCAGCTGTCTAAGAAAGAGGGAATTGGCTCAGGTCTAGAAAAAAGAGCGAGTTAAAGCTCCCATATTAGCCAGTATTGGGGTTGAGTCATGAGTGGTTGCTGCATTTCCAGCCTGGATGATTCAGGTTTTATACTAAACAATAACAATAATGATAAAAAAAAAAAAAAAAAAAAAAAAAAAAAAAAAACACATGTAAAATCAAGCCATGATATAAAATGATACAAAAGTGAGAATTCCATTCAATTCCATGAACCAAGGCAGAAAGAGGGCAACATAGATCTCTAGAGCATCATCATTACATCATTATGCACTGCTTTAAAATTTGACAAGTGAAGCTGATTTCAGAAAAGCCTAAAATGACTTACATGAACTGATGCTGAGTGAATTGAGCAGAACCAAAAGGATATTGTACACACTAACAATATCATGTAATGATCAACTGTGATAGACTTGGCTCTTTCTAATTTCCTGTCCACCACTTTGTGGTGTAGCACTTAAGGCTAATTGCCTATTTGATGTGAGATAATGGTTCTATATACATATATTTAGATGAGGTGGTGGTGTTGGATCTCCTCACCATTGGTGCTTGCTAAATGTGTGGTGGTGAGGTAATTGTTGGCAAGAATTGAAGGGCTGAGGGAGAGAGGTCAGAGTCACTCTGCCCCAGGATGAGGAGGAGAGAGACATAAGGCTCTGGACTCCAGAGTCTAAGAGTCATCTTTGGCAAGCCATGTGGTAGCTTGCCTTCTTCCTTCACTTCTGCCCCTAAAGACCAAGGACTTTGATTGAGCCTGACTCTGACTGATCCTGAGGCCCTCAGGGAGCTAATCCAGACATTATATTTGGCACCCCAATGTGGACTAAGGACCTGCATGAAGCTGGATTGTAATTTCAGTGAAGAAGTCCCTGTGACCAGGAACAAGCAGGAAACTTTCTTAAGGGCTTGAATGGGGCAGATACTAGGAAAAGAGACTCCCTACCCCACCCCCATGCCTACTCCAAGGGAGGTTTACAGAAAGTATACTTAGGTTAATAAAGAGGCAAGGTTTGCTTGTAACTTGGGAGCAGGTTGGTGGACTCTTAGAAACATTAGAATGTGTATATCCCCTTGGTTTTCCAAGGAAGATGAAAGAGAAGCAGATAATTGGAAACTAGTAGGAGAGCAACTAAGTGAATATTACAATGATAATGGTCCTGATTAAATTTCTAAGGAAACATTCTATATATACAACATAATATACTTGGCCTTAGAGAATCCCACAAGTTCAAAAAAAAAAAAGTTTTAAGGATAACAGCCAGACAAGGAAGCCTGAGGAGAAAAAGGAAGAGAAGGGGGATGGTAATGACAAAATCACTGAAAGGCAAGGAGAGTTGAGTGAATTTAAAGGGTGTAGTGATTCTCACTCTTACAGCTCAGCTTCACTTCCACTTCCACCCAAGCAGGCTCTTGACCCTTCCCCATCAATTTCATCTTCCTGGATAGAGGGAAGAGAAGGAGTGGGAAGGGCAGTGACACCACCAGCACCTCTTCCCCAGCAACTACCCCCCCACCCCCACCCCATGACTCTATTGCAAAAGGCACTATTTAAAACCAAGGAGGAAGGACAGCTGATTTTAGAGTAGAAACTTATTCTATGATTAAACAGTTTAACTCTTCAGGTCAAGACAAAAGAAGATACACTTCTTTTAATCTAGAAATTATCAGATATCTGAAAAAGACTTGCACTCTTTATGACGCTACATCATCTTCTGTTAAGATGTTATTAGAGAATTTGGCTTATAAAATTTTAATTCCCAGTAATTGGAAATCTATAGCAAGGACATGCTTAGAACCTGGACAAAACTTATTGTGGCTTTCTGCGTATAGAGAACTCTAGAGAACACAAGCCCAATGAAAAAGGCAAACTGGAGTTAATATACCAATCACCTGTAACCAACTAACAGATGTAGGTCCTTATGCAGACACTTCAGCACAGATTAATTATCCTATAGCAGCATATGAGCAAATTGCTTCTGATGTTATCAAAGTATGGAGCACCTTCCCAGGAAGGCAAGATAGAGGGGAAGCCTTTATGAAAATAGATCAAGGTCCAAATGAACTTTTTGCTGATTTTGTGGAACTTCTGCAGAGAGCTGTCATATGAATTATTGGTGAAAATACAGCAACAGAAATTATAAGGCAACTTGATAAAGAAAATGCTAATGAGGTTTGTAGAACAATTATACTATACTGACTACACAAAGATGCTCCTTTAGATGAGATCATAAGACTCTGTGCCACAGTGGGCACAAATACCTTTTGTAGCCAGGATATGATGCAGACTTCCCAAGATTCAAACATGGGAAGACAGAGTCCCTTTTGGCAAGGGACTTCCAGAGGGACTTGTCAATGCTTTAAATGTGGTAAAGTAGGGCATCTGAAAGCTCAGTGTTGACATAGAGACAGAGTGAGAAAACAGGGTGGGAGAACAAGACCCAAAACCCCATGTCCAAAATGCAACAGAGGCTTCCACTGGGCATCAAAACATAAATTGATTCAGGAAAACAGGCTGTAGGGCCCAGCCCCAGGGCCCAAGGCAAAAAACACTTGGGGCATGGTGGCAGCTGATGCTACACCCAGAGAGTCCTTAAAAGTTCAGTACCCAGACATGACCAATCAGCCAAAAAGCAATTCAATGGGAGAAAGGGATTGCATAATCAATCAGCCAGGAAGCAACTTGATGGGAGAAAGGGATTACAATTAGGGAGAATAGAGTTGTATGCATCTGGGACTACTGAGATATCCTCTGGAGAGATGAAATCTGTTTCTCTCCAGCCTATGGATCCCTTGCCTCCAGGCACAGTAGGCTTGACCATTTCACCTCCTGAGAGTGCTTACAAAACAGTGTCTATACATACACCGATGTGGGAAACTGGGGAATGTGTAGATAATATCTCAGTCACTAATACAGGTAGACAATGTGTGACTTATCAATTAGGAGAAGTAGTAGCATCAGATTTACTGATACAGACTCCTAATAAGCAATCTGGTGATAATCACCCAGATTCTGACTCCAAGCAACAAAATCGAGGAATATACTGGACAGCAGCTGTGACAGCTGACTGATAAGCTCACTATCTATATAAATGGCATAAGATTAGAAGGTTTGGTAGACACAGGTGTAGATCATATACTCATTAGAGGTGCCAACTGGCCCAGTCACTGGCCAAAGACTAAGGTAGACACCTATATATGTCTAATATAGGAAGATCAATAGCTTCTGAAGTTAGTTCTACCCCTTTGAGATGGACATTTGAAAGTGAAACAGGAGTTTTTATTCCTTTTATAGTTGAAAAAATCCCTACCAATTTGTGGGAAAAAGACACCTTACAACAGTTAGGGTTACAATTGAGTACTTCAGTTTTTTAGGAAAGGCTGCTGTTGAAGGCCTGCCAGTATGTATAAAACAGTGGCCCTTAACTCGTGATAGGATTCAGGCTTTATTAGATATAGTACAAGAGAAATTTGACCAAGGACACTTACAACCTTCTTTAAGTCCTTGGAATTCCCCTGTACTTGTAAGAAAGAAATCTGGAAAATGGAGGATGCTGACTGATTTAAGAAAAGTAAATGAACAGATGGAAATTATGGGTACTCTTCAGCCTGGACTTCCATCTCCTACTCAATTACCTAGAGAATGGCCTCTCTGGGTTATAGACGTTAGGGATTGTTTCTATTCTATACCTCTTGATAAGGAGAATATTAAAAGATTGGCCTTTTCAGAGCCCAGTGTCAACTTAACTGAGCCTTATAAAAGATATGAATGGACAGTTTTGCCTCAGGGAATGAAAAATAGCCCTACTATGTGCCAAACGTATGTTGCTACTGCTCTTACTCTAGTAAGAAAAGAATTTTGAAAAGTTATGTTGTTACATTACATGGATAATATATTGGGATGTGCATCTGAGAAGGAAATGTTAGAAAGATATGTACAAAAGACCATAGAAACACTAAGGAACTACAAATTGCATGTAGCTCCAGAAAAAATTCAAAGACATGCTCCTTTTCAATATTTAGGACATGAAATATATTCTACAGTACAAAAATTACAGTACAAAAACTTTCCTTTAGAACAGAGAAGCTAAACACCTTAAATGACTTTCAGAAATTGATAGGAGATATCCACTATCAATTACAACCATTATATGACATTTTAAGAGGAGACATGGCTTTAAACTCACCACGCCAGCTTACAAAAGAAGCTCAAAAGTTTTTTAGAGAAATTGAACTGGCTTTATCCAATATGGTTGAAAGAGTCACTCAAAAACCCTAGGAAATATCAGTTTTTGCTACAAGAGAGGCACCCACAGCAGTTCTTCATCAAGGAGACAGTGTGATCAAGTGGGTGAACCTCCCAGCACAACCAGAACAAAGCCTTACTCCTTACCCAATGCTTGTGGCTAGAATTTTATTAAAGGCTATTAAGTGAGCAGTACAATTATCTGGGATAAGACCTGACAAGATATACCTCTTTTATACTCATGCACAAATTAATGTATGCCGTGAAACCATCCCACAGTGGCAAATTTTATTGGCCACAACTCCAAATTATACATATGGGTCTCCATTAAAGATAACCAGACTATTACATAATTGGCAATGGATTCTTGAAGAAAAATTTTCTAAGGTTCCTCTTAAAGGACCAACTATTTTTACAGATGTATCCAAACATAATATTTGTGCTGTATACTCTCATGACTCCTTTTCAATCCACTCAGCAAAATAAATTGTATGCAATTATTCTAGCTCTTACTTGTTATTCAGGAGATATAAATATAATATCTGATTCAGCTTATTCAATAGGTGTGGTGTGGTACAAAGAATTGCCACAGCCCAAATAAAATTTGTAGCTTCTAATATATATCAGCTCTTTAAGGAACTTCAAGAGCAAGTGAGAAAGCATCCAGGTAAGATTTATATCTTGCATATCCACTCTCATAGTGCACTTTCAGGTCCTATTTTTAATGGAAATTCAAAGGCAGATAGCCTTCTAACTATGCTGGCCAATACTCCTTTATTTCAAGCAGCCCAAGAATATCATTCTAAATATTATCAGGCTGCTCGAGCTTTATGTTTGCAATTTGGGACAAAAGAAGAACAAAAGAAGCTAGGAGCATAGTAAAAGCCTGTACAACTTGCCTTCCTTTCCACACTCCTTCGCTCCCTCCAGGGAAGAAACCTTGTGGTTTGAGACTCAATGAAATTTGGCAAATGGATGTGACCTATTATAAATCTTTTGGTCGGCTGTCTTTTATCCTTGTTGTAATAGACATCTTTTCAGGATTTACTTTTGTAATACCAGTAGCAAAAGAGACAGCCTGAGTGGTCACTGAATTCCTTATATAAGCATTTGCAATTATGGGTGTGCCACAAGCAATAAAAACAGATAATGGGCCTGCATATACTTCTAAATATTTTGCACACTTTTGTGCACAATATAAGATTTTACAGACCACTTGAATATCTTTTAATCTTCAAGGACAGGCAATAGTAGAGAGGAAAAACAGAGACATCAAGATGCTCCTCCAAAAACAAAAGAAAGGGGAAGCCACAGGGAACCCTAGAGAACTTGTAAATTTAGCTCTTTGTACAATTAACTTCTTGATTTTTTATAAAGATGCACTGGCTCCAGCAGACAGGTTTTGTAACTCCACTCTTTTTTTTTTTTTTTTTTCATTACATTTTTATATTGTCCTCTGTGAAGACCGAGTTAGCACCCTGGATACTTTAAAATCAGCTGGAGTTAGGATAAGCAAAAGTCCTTGGTCTTTATTCTTGGTCTTAGGAGTAGAAGTGAATTGGATCAATCCAGGATCTGCATGACCTCTCCTCTCTTTTTCTTTTTTTTTTTTTTTTTAATTATATATATATTTTTTATAATATTATCCCTTGTATTCATTTTTCCAAATTATCCCCCCCTCCCTCTATTCCCTCCCCCCCGATGACAGGCAATCCCATACATTTTACATGTGTTACAATATAGTCTAGGTACAATACATGTGTGTGAATATCATTTTCTTGTTGCACAATAAACATTAGATTCCGAAGGTACATGCAACCTGGGCAAACAGATATTAGTGCTAACAATTTACATTCACTTCCCAGTGTTTCTTCTCTGGGTGTAGCTACCTCTGTCCATCATTGATCAACTGGAAGTGAGTTGGCTCTTCTTTATGTTGAAGATTTCCACTTCCATCAGAATACATCCTCATACAGTATTGTTGTTGCAGTGTACAGTGATCTTCTGGTTCTGCTCATTTCACTCAGCATCAGTTGATTTAAGTCTCTCCAGGCCTCTTTGTATTCCTCCTGCTGGTCATTTCTTACAGAGCAATAATATTCCATAACCTTCATATACCATAATTTACCCAACCATTCTCCAATTGATGGACATCCATTCATCTTCCAGTTTCTAGCTACTACAAAAAGAGCTGCCACAAACATTTTGGCACATATATGTCTCTTTCCGCTCTTTAGTATTTCTTTGGGATATAAGCCCAGTAGTAGCGCTGCTGGGTCAAAGGGTATGCATAGTTTGATAACTATTTGGGCATAATTCCAGATTGCTCTCCAGAATGGCTGGATTCTTTCGCAACTCCACCAGCAATGTATTAGTGTCCCAGTTTCCCCACATCCCCTCCAACATTCATCATTATTTGTTCCTGTCATCTTAGCCAATCTGACAGGTGTGTAGTGGTATCTCAGAGTTGTCTTAATTTGCATTTCTCTGATCAATAGTGATTTGGAACACTCTTTGTAACTCCACTCTTTAGATAATTGCCAGGTGATGTGGAGAGATTCAGAAAGTGGTGAATGGAAGGGACCAGATAGGTTAACTGCTTGGGGGAGAGGGTTTGCTTGTATCTCTACAGATGGAGAAGGAATCATATGGGTGCCAATGAGCTGTATTCGCCTTGTCCATTGGAGTGAGATGGAGCAGACCCTTGAAAGGAAGGAGAAGAGCTAAGAAACATTGGGTGTTTCCATCACTGACTGTGCCCACTACTGAAAGAGCATGGCAGTTATGTCAATTGACTCATGGACATCAAAATTTGTTAATGGACTGATTCAGGACTTTAAAACATTCAAGAATCATTGGAATCCCTGAGATATGATAAGATTGTTGTAGGATTTGAAAACCCTCAGGAATCTTGGATTCCCTGACACATGATATTAAGGGCCAGAACTCTGAACTTGAAATAAGGATGCTTACAAGGTACTAACTCAGTGGAATTGATAAAGACAATGATTATCTAGTTTAGTATGGTTCAGTATGATTGATTTAATCTTAGAACAAATAATTATTTCCTAATGATATAATGATTGGTTTATACTCAGTGTGGAGCATATAAGCAGGGACTAAGAGCCAGAGAGGAGAAGCTCTCAGTGGGCAGAGAAGACAGGTGGGAGTTCAAACTCTTGGAACTAAGGACAGACATTCATTCAATCTTCAGTCAGGCCACTGGTGGCAGGCTCTCCTCCTGAGACCAAGGCCATTCTGTAAGGCTCTCCAGAAAGCTAACTGGGCCCCAGGAAAGGAGACAGGACTTTGAAAGAGAAAATAAAGGATTTGGACTTTAACCCCTAGCTGTTTTTATGGTGATTACTCTGAACTGAAAAGAAGCCTGCTCCAGAGACGCCAAGAAAATCGAACCAGAGAACATTACAACATGAAGTAATGGACAATAGATTGGTTTTGGATTATCTCTTGGCTGCTGAAGGAGGTATATGTGTGCTTGTTATTTATATATCCTCCTAAGATTTTTGGAAATCTTTTACAACACCATGTTGATTCATATTGTTTGTTATATTACTACTTACATGTACAATTCATGTTTGTTACACCACATTGAGCCTGCACTAGCTATGGGGAGAGTCATCATTAATAGCCCTGTGCTTTATTGCCATGTGCTTGTGTAATACCTCCTATAATGATTGATTTGTGCATACTTGTTTCTAGTAAGACTCTTCTGCTCAGAAACCCGCCCTAATATCTGGTTTGACTCCCCACTTCCTTTTGCTGTTTTTTCATCTCTTTTCCTGAGAAGTCAGTGGAGGGGGGAGAGGGATGATCACCTCCTATTTGGGGTTCTCATCTCCCTGAGAAGTCAGAAAATCAGACAGCAGAGCACTTAAGGCTAATTACTTATTTGCTGTGAGATAATGATTCTATATACATATATTTAGACAACACATTCTGCCCCAGGATGAGGAGGAGAGAGATTTAAGACTCTGGACTCCAGAGTCCATGAATCATCTTTGGCAAGCAGCATGGCAACCTGCCTGTCTTCTTCACTTCCCCCCCTAAAGACCAAGGATTTTGATTGATCCTGACTCTGACTGATCCTGAGGCCTTCCAGGGAGCTAGCCTGGACATTAGAGGGCAATGGAAGGAGATGGAAGAGAAGAGAATGAGAATAAAGAGAATAGAACTGTTCAGTTTCATTGGAAAATGGAATATTTGGAGAAGAGTAGTATTAGGTAAACATGGATAGTCAGGTTGGTGAGACTGTAAGGGGCCAGAAATGTATTTATTATTCAGCAGGTGACAGAGAGACACAGAAGTTTTAAGTTAAGAAATAATATAATCAAAGTGGCATATTATAAAGATTACTGGAATTAAGTGGTACAGGTTATAGATTTAGAGATAAGATAAACTAGAGACCAGTTTTTAACTTGCTATTCCAATAGCCTAGATAAGGAGGGATGAGCATTTGAATTAGATCAGTTGAAATTTAAATAGCTATTTGCATTGGTCTTATAATTTACTTGTTCTAAATAGCATCATTTTACTTTTCTGGACATTAGGTAACAGAGAAAAATAATCTAAAGACATTTCCATCATCCTGCTATGCTATTATTTATTTATTTGTTTGTTTTAAAATAGACCTATTGCTAAGCTTCTTAAAGAACATATATAGCTATGATGAAAAGTGTTCCAATCACTATGCTCAAAAAGTTATCAGAAATTCCAGCAGTATTTCTTCTGGGTTTACATCCCAAAGAGATCTTAAAGGAGTGAAAGGGACCCACATGTACAAAAATGTTTGTGGCAGCCCTTTTTGTAGTGGCAAGAGAAACTGGAGAATGACTTTATAAATTATGGTATATATAAATATTATGGAATATTATTGTTCTGTAAAAAACAACCAACAGGATGATTTCAGAAAGGCCTGGAGAGACTTACATGAACTGATGCTAAGTGAAATGAGCAAAACCAAGAAATCATTGTACATGGCAAAAACAAGATTATACGATGATCAATTTTGATGGATATGGTTCTCTTCAACAATGAGATAATTCAAAACCAGTCCCAATTGTTCAGCGAAGAAGAGAGCCGTCTACACCCAGAGAGAGGACTATGGGAACTGAGTATGATTCACAACACAGCATTTTCACTCTTTTTGTTGTTGTTTGCTTGCATTTTATTTTGCTTCACTTTTTCTCCTTTGTGGCAGCATGATAATATATGAATATATTGTATTTAATATATATTTTCTACCCTATGTTTAACATATATTTGGACTACTTGCCATCTAGGGGAGGACATGGGGGAAGGAGGGGGGAAATTGGAACACAGGATTTTGCAAGGGCTAAATGTTGGAAGATTATCCATGCATATGTTTTGAAATAATAATTAAAAAGTATTTATTTAATAAAAAAAGTGTTCCATTCCAATGATATATATATATATATATATATATATATATATATATATATATATATATATATATATATATTACTATAATCTAATGCAATACACACAGGAAGGATAAAAGGAATTAGAGATAAAAAGACATTAAATAAACTCTTTTACATGTAGGAAACTGAGATCTTAAGAAGTTTAAGGTAGAATTTCTCTCGAACCACATGAAACCAAGCTTCTGAATACAGTCTGCCAGAATGAAACCATTTTCCAGTTTAAGATAGAGAGAAAAACTTCAAAAAAGGTGAGTATCACTGGGATTAAAAGGTTGCTCAGCCCAGCTCAGACAGATTCTGGGAAAGCTTGTGAGAGGTCTTAATCACAGCAAAGAAGCTCAGACCTGGCTCAATAGGCGAGCAGATCTGTGGAGCATCCCCTAGGACCTGCTCAGAAGGCAAATTTTGGGAAACCAGGATGTTTTCTGAAAAGAGCAGGCAAAGCTACCTTCTATAAACCTGAGGGGCCCCTGTGCTTAAAGCCAAGAGTCAGAGCTTCACAAGAAGTTTGGGACAGCCCCTCCTTTACCCCAGGTGCAGAGCTCAACCATAAAAGTAAAAAATTAGGAAATATCAAAAGAAAAGGAAAGAAAATGAGCAAGAAACAGAAAAGAACCTTGACCATAGAAAGCTACTGTGGTGAGAGGGAAGACCAAAACACAACCAAGGATAAATTTCAAAGAGTGATCTGATTTGGTCTTAAGCCCAAAGAAGCTTCTTGAAAGTGCTCATAAAAGACTGTAAAAGGACAAATAATAGAGGTAGAAGAAAAGATGAGAAAAGAAATAAGAAGTATGCAAGAAAAAGTCAACAGCTTTGAAAAGGAAGGGAAAAAATTGATTGAAGAAAATAACTCGTTAAAAAATAAAATAGGCCAAATGCAAAAAAAAATCCACTGAAGAAAATGCCTTTAAATGTAGGATTAGCCAAATGGAAAAAGAGATACAAAAGCTAACTGAAGAAAAATCACACATTAAATACTATACCAAGGCAAATGAAAGCTAATGATTTATGAGACAACAAGAATTAGTCAAGCAAAGTAAATAGAATGAAAAAATGGAAGAAAAGGTGAAATAACTCATTGGAAAAATAGCCGACCTGGAAAATAGATTCAAAAGAGACAATTTAAAAATCATTGGTCGATCTGAAAGGTTATTACCAAAAAAAAAAAAGAGTCTGGGATATCATTCTTGAAGAGATCATTTAGGAAAACTGTCTTGATATTCTAGAAACAGAGGGGGAAATACTCATTGAAAGAATCTCTCTGTCACCTCCAGAAAAAGATACCACAAGAAAAAGCCTAAAAAACATTGTTGCAAAACTCTAGAAGTACAATCTCAAGGAAAAGTACTGCAAGCTGCCAGACAAAAAACAATTCAGATATCAAGGAGCAAACAGTCAGGATTACCTAATCCCTAGCAGCTTCTACAATAAGTCTTTGGAGAGTCTGGAATACTATATATTCTGTAAGGCAAGGCAAGGACCTAAGGTTACAACCAAGAATTAACTACCCCATATCATCTTTCAGGGTCGAAGATGGATCTTCAATGAAGTAAGAAACTTTCAATCATTCCTATTGAAAAAATCAGAACTAAACAGAAAATTTTATTTGTAAACACAGAACTCTAGTGAATCAGAAAAAGGTAGACGGGGGGAACATGTATTATTTATAGGTTAAACTGTTTATATTCCTAAGTGGGAAAACAATATCTATAACTCTTGAGAACTATATCTGTCACTGACAGAAAAGGGCATCACATGAATAGAGTATGTGGTTGTGCATGGATTCTGATGTGGTGATATCAAAGAAAAAGAGCTTAAGGAGTGGAAAAAGAGGAAAAGGGAGGTTTAATGCGAAAAATTAGATCACATGAAGAGGCATAGAAGAGCTATTACAGTGGAGGAAAAGAAGGGGGGAGGGGGGGATGAACACTGTCTGAAGCTTAATGTCATCTGTTTTGGCTCTTAGAGGGAAAAACTCAATTATTCAGTTGGGTATAGAAATTTATCTAATCCTATAAAGAAATAGGAGGATAAAGAAAAAAGAAAAGAGAGGGGCAGGATAGAAGAGAGAGCAGAAACACTAGGAAAAAAGCAAGAGAAGAGGGGAAGGAATGATACAAGACAAGATAGTCAGTGGAGTGGGTTAAAAAGAGAAAGGGAGAATGATTGGTAGGAGATAAGATATTTGGTAGGGTGGGTAAAAAAAAATCAACATTTCTAAAGGACAGGTTGGAAAGAGAGAACAAAAGTATATACAGGGAAGAAAATAATCATAACTGTAAACATGAATGGGATGAACTCTCTCATAAAACAGAAGTGAATAGCAGAGTGGATTAAACAACAAAATCCTATAATATGTTACTTAAAAGAAACCTATTTGACATAGAGAAACACATACAGAGTAAAGGTAAAAAGCTGGAACAGAATTTATTATGCTTCAGCTAAAGTTAAAAGCAAGGATAGCAATTCTGATCTTAGATAAAGCAAAAGTAAAAATGGATCTTATTAAAATCGATAAAGAAGGAAAATACATCTTGATGAAAGGTACCATAAACAATGAAGTAGTGAAGATATTAAATGTAGATGCACCAAGTAGTAGAGCAGCCAAATTCTCACAGAAAATTTGAAGTCAGTTACAGGAATAAATAAAAAGCAAAATTACACTAGTGGGAGACCTCAACCTTCCCCTATCAGAATCAGACAAATCTAACCACAAAATAAAAAGAAACTAGGGAGGTTAATAGAATCCTAGAAAACCTAGATATGATAGACCTCTGGAGAAAATTGAATACAGACAGAAAAGAAGTTCAAGGTAATAAGTGATGCGGGCGGTAGCCTCCTTTAAAATTCTTTTCTGATCCCAACCCCCATGGCTGACCTTTGATTTACAAGTCCTGGTCAAAAGCACCCTTTTGAATTCCAATGATATCGGGCTTTCCCAGCCTCCATCCGATCTGAGCTAACATTGAGCTGTCCCAGCCTCCATTCTATCTTCCCCAACCCCCACAAACAGTTCCTTATCTAAAAACCCATTGAATTCTATTCAATTCTAACCCTGGCTAAAACCAGACAGGAACCAACATGGGACTCCACCTACCTTCAAGACCAAAAGTCCCCATTATAAAAAGGGGAACCCTGAAGCCCACTCTTTGCAGGTGCCCCAAACTTGGCAGCCTTACGCCGGCCATGTAAGGGTTCCTGTCTGCCTGGCGCCAGTTCTGGCCCTGGTGTCTTTCTACCTTTACCCTTACCTGTACCCCAAACCTCAATTAACCCTAATTTTATTTAGGTACCCCTTATCTAGACCTCATTGATAAATACTTGAGCTAGAATATAAATATAGATTCCCCAATCCAATACAATGTACATCATACCATGATAATGAATATTAGATATACTTGGGGTTTATGGGTTAGATTTCTTTCTATGCCTTAAATACAAATTAGCATGGCCAATAATAAGACCCATTTGGTCATTGTTTGGGTCCTGACTGTGTCAGAGTGAATGTAAATATAAACTGTTTCTTTTTTGGTCAGAAATTCTGAGGATCTTCCCTTTCTAGTCTTATATACTTACACAACCCCCCCCCCCTCCCCGACACACACAATCTATATATATCTATGTAATATACATACATACATTTAAAAAAAAATTTTTTTATTGAGTAAAAGAGGCCATTCTTGTCTCATTTCTTACTTAGCCTTAATCACTTTTAGGCAATTGCCTGAATTAAACTGAAAACTATTAAAGACCTTAGCTCCTACTGTATCCAGGACTATCTCCTGTTATCCTGGTGTATGAGACGGATGCAAGACCCCCTTTCCCAAATTAAGTAATCAGAGACATCTTCCGGTACAAAGAGAAAGCATTTATTTAATTGCTGCAGAGAGAGGCCTAGAAATACCTAAGAGCCATCCCAACTCTGCCATGTGCTCCTGGAACCAGGCCAGCTTCTGCCTTGTCTAGGACTTAAAAGCAAAAGACCTGAGCCTTCTCATTGGATCTTGACCAATGGTCACCAATGTTGGCTGCCTCCCACAGGTCACAGCACTTCCTCCAATTTTATCAACTTTCACTATCCCAGGGTTCAAAGTTTATCCCTCCAGAGATCATATGACACCCCCCCCTTCCCCAGGTCCCAGCTCTGGGAACAGGGATCATGTGACTCAATACTGAGAAATATTTCATCCAATCAGTCCCATTCACTGCCTATATCTAGCCACTGGGGCCTAGATGGCTCTGGAGGAGAAAGTGTGGCTGGTGACTTTGCATAGCCTTCTCTCACTTAAATCCAATTTCTTGCATATTATAGCATCACTTCTATGATGTCATGATCCTCTTTGAAAATGAAGGACAAACAACAACATTAGATATATAAATGTAGCAATAGGCCTTCAAATATTTCTGACCTAATGTATTTTTCATTAATGGCCACTCAATCTATATGTCTACAGGAACTTTCTCTCTCTTATGCTTCATAATTTCTCTTACTTCATCTTGATATGATAAATATCACTGCCTGGGATTTTCCCTACTCATTCTTCTCTTTGATCTAACAAATACATTCTTCTTTTTACTTTCATCATTTCAACTCTAACCTATCCCTCTTCCTTCCATATCTCTATCTTTTCTACCTCTCAGACAATTTTTTCTTGTCCCAAAGGCCCTCTCACTATTTCTATGATGACATATTTCTATGATGACATGTTTCAGTATAGCTCTTTGTGAAAAAAAAAAGGAAAAAAAAGTCACTTTTTGAAATACAGATGAATCTTACTTTTTTTCCTTTGCATACTCATTTAATCAATAAGTAGTTATTGAGCTGAGTTATTGAATTATTGAGTTGAACATTGTGCAATGTTCAGGTATTATTATCACATATAAAATTTTGCTTCTCCCTTCAAGATTTACATAAAAATGAAGTTGAATTTAGTCTCTTTTAGGATTATTGAAATAAACTTAACCCTTCTTCTTATACTTAACAGAGTGCTCCATATATCATAGAATATATATCATTTTTATTATATAATAAAAAGTTTGATTTGATTTCATTTAGCTTCATTTTGCTAGTGAGAAAGCTGAAACCCACAGAGAAGTGATGTGTTTTGGGTCATATTAAAAAAAAACAAACTTCTTTTTTCCTCAATAGTATTTTATTTTTTCAAATAAATGTAAAGATATTTTTCAGCATTCATTTTTGCAAGACTTTGTGTCCCAAATTTATCTTCCTTCCTCCTTCTCTCTCTTACCTCCCTTTCCCCCAAGATAGCAAGCAATCTTGTATAGGTCAAATATGTGCAATTCTTTTAAAATATTTCCATATTTGTCATGCTGTTCAAGAAAAATCAGACTAAAAGGTAAAACGCCACAAGAAAGAAAGAAAAAAACAAACAAAAAAGATAAAAATACTATGCTTCAATCTACATTCAATCTCTATAGTTGTCTTTCTGAATGCAGATGGTATTTTCCATCCCAAATCTATTGGAATTGCCTTGAATCACTGCATTTGCTGAGAAGAACTGAGTCCTTCACAGCTGATCGTCACATAATTTTGTTACTGTGGACAATGTTCTTCTGGTTCTGCTCACTTCACTTAGCATTGTTTCATGTAAGCCTTTCTAGGCTTTTCTGAAATCAGTCTGTTCATCACATTTTAAAGAATAATAATATTCCATTATATTAATATATCATAGCTTATTCAGCTATTCTGCAACTGAGGGGCATCCACTCAATTTCCAGTTCCTTGCCACTACAAAAAGAGCTTCTACAAATATTTTTGCAGATGTTCACCCTACATTTCTATTGTTAATGAGTAGTTGAAAACTTCAAAAAGACAATACGTTTGCTTCAGTAAAGAAGTTGTCCTGGGGGTAGAAAACCTGAGAGGAAGTAAGGAGTGATGATATGATCTCAGATAAGTCATAATTTCTACAGTTTTCTGTTTCCTTTTCTTTAAAATGAAAGAAATTGGACTAGATTATTTCCAAATTCCTTTCCAGCTCTAATCTGTGAGCCTATAGAATCATACTAAGAAAGGGATGAGAACCAGGTGGTTGTATCTCTTATTTTCTTCTGGGTGATGGAAACTGACCTAGGACTAAAGAGCAAACCTGAGGAAATATTATTCACTTTCCTTCTTGATGCTGATTCAACCATCTTATCAAATAGCAAACATTTAAAAATCCTACTACATTCTAGCACTTTGCTATAAGCTTTGGGAATACAGACAAAAAAACGAAATAATTCTTGCCTTAAAGGATCTTACATTCTAATAGAAGGGATAAACATATACATATACATATGTTTGTCCTTTGTTTTAGTTATGTCCCTGATTCCTGAGTGAATTGTATTTAAATGAAGCAGAGTTGCACAAAGTCCTCAGCCTCACTCTTTCTTTTATCAACAAAGTCCAGTGACAAGACAAAAGACAAGAAAACTTTGATGATCTGAGATGCATTGGGTGACCTTGGCATCTTTGATGTCTGACCAAGTTCTAAGTTCTTCACAGCGCCTGCTTCAGGTACCTTCATGGCCATTGGAACAAAACTGTTTCCATCTGTCTATTCTGAGAGGAAAACCTTCACATTCTTGGGATAGACACCCTTCTATCCTCCCCACCAACAATTAACTGATGGGGTTTGAACAAGTCAGTTTACTTACTCTTAAACTGGCTGAGTCTGCTGAGACTATTTACCAAGTTGTAGTTACTGTGCATTGCTACAGCTTTCTTTCTTTCTTTCTTTCTTTCTTTCTTTTCTTTCTTTCTTTCTTTTCTTTTCTTTCTTCTTTCTTTCTTTCTTTCTTTCTTTCTTTCTTTCTTTCTTTCTTTCTTTCTTTTCTTTCTTTCTTTCTTTCTTTCTTTCTTTCTTTCTTTCTTTCTTTCTTTCTTTCTTTCCTTTCTTTCTTTCTTCTTTCTTTCTTTCTTTCTTTCTTTCTTTTCTTCTTTCTTTCTTTCTTTCTTTCTTTCTTTCTTTCTTTCTTTCTTTCTTTCTTTCTTTCTTTCTTTCTTTTTTCCTTCCTTCCTTTCTTTTTTTAAAATTTTATTTTTTTAAATTAATTTTATAATTATAACATTTTTTGACAGTACATCTGCATAGGTAATTTTTTACAACATTATCCCTTGTACTCCCTTCTGTTCCGAATTTTTCCCCTCCTTCCCTCCACCCCCCTCCCCTAGATGGCAGGCATTCCCATACATATTTAATATGTTACAGTATATTCTAGACACAATATATGTGTGCAGAACTGATTTTTTTTTGTTTTTTGTTTTTTGTTGTTATTGCTGTTGCAAAGGAAGAATTGGATTCGGAAGGTAAAAATAACCTGGGAAGAAAAACAAAAAATTACAAACAGTTTACACTCATTTCCCAGTGTTCCTTCTCTGGGTGTACATGCTACAGCTTTCATAGGTGAGAGCTGAGTGCTAGGTAGACAACAAAGGTGGATGAGCAGCCCTGAATGGGATAAACTGAATGAAGACCTCTCATAAGAATGTGACTTGACTATACCCTAATGGTGACTTGAGACTTTGCAATAACAAGTTGAGCTATAGGGATATATATAAAATAAATTATATGTCTAATATGTCTAAGGATAAGGTATTTACGAGATGTCCTTGACTCCAAAATATTCAAGTTAGGTTTTACTGAAATGACACCAATGGGAAAACTGAGATTTACTGATTATAGTTTGATAGGATGGGTGGAAGCTTTCCCCTGAGCTCTGCTGCCTTAAGAAGGGTTAGTGGAATAACATTGGAACAAATTGTACCTAAGTATGGATTGGTGGAGAGGAATGATTCTGATAATGAAACATACTATAACTTCTAAAGTTTTATAAGAAATAATGGGGAGGGATTGCAAATTGAGTGGCAATATACACCTGAGCATATGTCCTCATCAGGGAAAGAATGAATTGGGTTCTTACAAATGGATTACTAAATTGGAGACTAGTTGGAGACTAGATTGCCTTAGACCAAATGTTTGCCTATTGCTTTGTTAAAGAATCAGAACTATCCCCAGAAGTGATCTGGGACTTTCATCATAAGAAATTGGATTATTTTATTTGGGAAGAGAAAAGGAAAGACACTCTTTTGAAGCAAAGGGATAAGTTTTTGTTTTTTGTTTTTTTATTTAGAAGTTTTTTTCCCACAGTACATATGCATGAATAATTTTTTTAATAATATTATCCCTTGTATTCATTTTTCCAAATTATCCCCCCCTTCCTCTAATCCCTCCCCTTAATGACAGGCAATCCCATACATTTTACATATGTTACAATATAACCTAGATACAATATATGTGTGTAAATACCATTTTCCTTGTTGCACATTAAGTATTAGATTCTGAGGTATAAGTAACATGGGTAGATAGACAGTAGTGCTAATAATTTACATTCACTTCCCAGTGTTCCTTCTCTGGGTGTAGTTATTTCTGTCCATCATTGATCAACTGGAAGTGAGTTGGATCTCTTTATGTTGAAGATATCCACTTCCATCAGAATACATCTTCTGGTTCTATTAATTTCACTCAGCATCAGTTGATGTAAGTCTCTCCAAGCCTCTCTGTATTCATCCTGCTGGTCATTTCTTACAGAGCAATAATATTCCATAACCTTCATATACCATAATTTACCCAACCATTCTCCAATTGATGGACATCCATTCATCTTCCAATTTCTAGCTACTACAAAAAGAGTTGCCACAAACATTTTGGCACATACAAGTCCCTTTCTGCTCTTTAGTATTTCTTTGGGATATAAGCCCAATAACAGCAATGCTGGGTCAAAGGGCATATGTACAGTTTGATAACTTTTGGGGCATAGTTCCAAATTGCTCTCCAGAATGGCTGGATTCTTTCACAACTCCACCAACAATGTATTAGTGTCCCAGTTTTCCCACATCCCCTCCAACATTCATCATTATTTGTTCCTGTCATCTTAGCCAATCTGACAGGTATGTAGTGGTATCTCAGAGTTGTCTTAATTTGCATTTCTCTGATCAGTAGTGATTTGGAACACTCTTTCATATGAGTGGATATAGTTTCAATTTCATCATCTGAGAATTGTCTGTTCATATCCTTTGACCATTTATCAATTGGAGAATGGTTTGATTTCTTATAAATTAGGGTCAGTTCTCTATATATTTTGGAAATGAGACCTTTGTCAGAACCTTTAACTGTAAAAATATTTTCCCAATTTGTTACATCCCTTCTAATCTTGTTTGCATTAGTATTGTTTGTACAGAAACTTTTTAGTTTGATGTAATCAAAGTCTTCTATTTTGTGATCAATAATGATCTCTAGTTCTCCTCTAGTCATAAATTCCTTCCTCCTCCACAGGTCTGAGAGGTAGACTATTCTCTGTTTCTCTAATCTATTTATTATCTCATTCTTTATGCCTAAATCATGGACCCATTTTGATCTTATCTTGGTATATGGTGTTAAGTGTGGATCCATATCTAATTTCTGCCATACTAATTTCCAGTTTTAAGGGATAAGTTTTTAATGAATTATATATTGGCAGTATTCTCATCACTTTCAGTCCTTAGGAAACAAGGATTTCTGGCCCAGACAATACCTTTGGAGTTTGCAATTCCAGGAGAGTGAGTGGGTGCTTACTAAGTCCTGGAAGAAGCAGAGTGGGAAGGACCTTATCAGACTTTACAGATGACTGAAACTGTGGTCTGGAGGCTGAGAACACCACTGTTAAAGGACTTGGAGAGGAGCCTCAAGAATGGACTGTTAAGGACAATTTATAACCTCTAAAATTGACTTTGCACAGGGCAATTAGGAATGTTTTGGTGGAAGGGGAGATTAATTGTGCTTAGAGGAATTTTAACAATATTGGTGTTACACATATTATTTATATTTCCAGAAAAGTTCATAGAGACTTCTTGATTGGAGGAAATTGAATTAACATTTTTTAGGATAAAGAAATTATTGTTAATTCTGATTGTTTTTTTTTTAATGTGAAATTAGAACAGTATATTCTGTATTTTATGTGAGTTTAATTGGTTGTATTGAGCCATTTAAAGCTGTTCCATTGTTTAGGGAGATTCTGAAAATAGTAGTCCCTTTGAACATGGTTAATACCTAAACGTGTTTTGATATAGATTAGTTATTGAGCATCTTAAAATAAAATGATTTGTGTGATGTTGAACTTAAAACCATCTACTTAGATATAAAAATAGGCTATGAACTTTCTAATCTCTTACTGTTATCAATGTAAGATTATGGTCAATACTTAATTTAGGATATGTGATCCTTGATAGCTAGATTCACCTAAAGCTTGATTGATGAGGCATGCTATTTGAGATAAAATCTTTTAGGACTGTAGCTGATATTATTTGGAGTTTTGAATTTAGGTATGATTGTCTGATGGATCATCAAATCAGAAACTGACCATCTGAAAGGAATATGCCACAAGTTATTCAGATGAATGTGATCCTGAATTGTTACAGTTAGACAAACTTGGCTTCCATTTAAGGTAGGATCCTTCAGTTTCACTTTCCCAGTGGTGTTTCTTTGAATAAGAGCCTACCTGATTATTTCTTAATCTGGCTATAAGGTGGAATGATTGGTTGAAAACTGTGACAATTACCTAAAGTTAAACTAAGCTAAGGATGCTTTATCTAGTTATGTATGTGCTCTCAGGCTGAGGTCTGAAGGAATAGTTTTTGATTATAATCATGTCTCTGCTTTTTCCTCTTATAGCAAATTTCTATAATAAAAGCAAGTAGTTAATAGAAGCTATTAGCACAATTTAAGTGTGTAAGATCTTTCAGTTTCCTATCTGAAAATACATAGTCATTATATCCTAAATAAGTAGTAGGCAAGTGAATATTTGGCCTAATCATTGATGCATATGCCTGTTTCTTTTAGCATTTCTGCTGTTGCTGACCTTTGTGATAGGAAGGGTTATTTTCTCTAATTACTTGGGATGCAAATGGTTGGATTGATAACTCTAGAGTGGAACTGAGGGTTCAGAACCCCAAATTGTATGCTGATTAGGTTCTCTAGGCCATGGTTGAAATACTTACTATAATAAAGGTACTGGATTTGTTGGCAGATCAGGCCACTCATTCTAGAAAAGCAGTTTTCAAGCATAGATTGGTATTGGACTACTTGTTGGAGTTTGTGGGAAATTAAATCTACACATCTGCTCTGTGAAAATTGATAATGAACAGGTAGTGAAGGAAATTGCCAAAAACATCAGAAAATTGGTTCATATCCCATTACAGATCTGGTCCTCACTGTTTAATACCTCTTGGTGGTCTTGTTCTGGAGGAAGCTGGTGGAAAGATTCTTTGGTTCCTGCTGATAGCTTTAAATGGAGTCATACTAAAAGCTGTGATACAGCTTTTCACAATGTACAGACATCAATGATTAGGATGGCAAAAATTGACTAACCTGAAGGGGGAGGTCCAGTTAGACTTGGAGTATTAAAAAAGATGAGGATGGACCTCAATGGAGAAAAAGGACAAATCCAGGTCCAGAGGGATTGGAGCCTGAGAACAAGCTGGTTGAGGTAATGTATCAAGAATGGTGTGTGCAGACTTCAAAAGTTAATAAATATGAGGAGGGATTGAATGTTATAAACTGAGTGAAGACCTCTCATGAGGATGTGCCTTGACCTATGCCCTAATAATGATTTGAGACTTTGTAATAACAAGTTGAACTATACCTAAAAACTGAGGGTGTTCAATTATCTTTAGATAAACAAACATTTCTCTCCTGTCCCCCCCTATACTCCCTTATTGACTAGTATTCTTTGTTTCTGGGATACATATTTAGTCTCTGGGTAAATTGGAACTTCCCAGCCAGTGGGGGGAAAAAAAAAGTCTGAAGGTAGGGTGGAGGCTTCTGCATTAGGTGCTTTGCAATCCTCTACTGATATCTTGTCCATTAGGAGTGGCCCTGTAGTAAATCAATAAAATCTTTATTATAAGTGTTTGTATAAATATCTTTTCAATTAAATAACATCTTAATCCTTCATGGCAGCTATGTGGCACAGTAGATAGAGTGCTAAGCCTCCCTCTCATTTTCTTGAGTTCAAATATAGCCTCGACTCTTACTAGCTGTGTGACCCCAGGTAAATCACTTAGTTTTTAGTTTCCTCAAATGAAAATGAGAAGAAAATGTCAAAACTTCAGTATTTTTGCTAAGAGAGCCCTAAATGAAGTCAGAAATGCAAAATAATACTTCTCAGTCATCTTGGAACTTCTGAACTGTGATTCTGAGTGTTTATCAGACATTATAATCTAAAGAACTTGAGTCTCACATACACCAAAAGACCTATTTAGTCAGGCCAAATAATAAAGAATGATGGTTTTTAGGATACGGTCAATTATGTCAAATTAAGGATTCTATTCTTCTGTGTGTACTAAGAAAGCGTCAGTCTACACAGATGAGGTAATTATTATTTTTTGGAACAGAGTACACATTTTCTTTTTTTCTTGGTATTTGATTTTTCCAAACACACATATAGTTTTCAATTTTTATTAAAGCTTTTTATTTTCAAAACATATGCATAATTTTCAAGATTAATCCTTGCAAAACATTGTGTTCCAAATTTTTTCCCCTCCCTTTTCCCCACCCCTTCCCCTAGATGGCAAGTAATCCAATATATGTTAAACATTTTTCCATACATATTTCCACAATTATTATGCTACACAAGAAAAATCAGATCAAAAAGGAAAAAAAATGAGAAAAAACAAAATGGAAGCAAACAACAACAAAAAGATCATTGGAATTGGCCTCAACATTTATTTTTGTAAGATTTTGTGTTTCAAGTTTTGCTCCCTACCTCCCTTACTGTCCCTGACTCCAATACAGAAAGCAATATTCCATAGGTTAAATACATACAGTCCTTTTAAACATATTTCCATGTTTATCATGTTATGCAAGAAAAATCAGATCAAAAGGGAAAAACTATGAGAAAGAAAAAACAACCAACCAACAAAAGTGTTGATCCACATTCAGTCTCCATAGTTCTCTCTCTGGATGCAGATGGCATTTTCCATCCCAAGTCTATTGGAACTGACTTGAATTGCTGCACTGCTGAGAAGAGCCAAGTCAAAGAGGTAGTTATTAAATGACAATATATGGAGATCAAGGGAGCAGAGATCTGCACTAAGGAAAAGCTTTGTTTATGTAAGAAGAAGAAGAACAGCATCAAGTAGCTTCAGTTTATTAATAAAAGGGACTGAAGGATCTGAGCATGTTTGTCCAGAAGAGAGTTGGTATCTGGAAGTGTGTGCTATCCTCAAGTATTTGAAGGGGCAATTAATAGAGGAGCCATTGTACTTTTTTATGTCTTTATTAGATTCTTAATAGGGGGGATTTCTTTCAGGTATGGGTCAGTGAGGTCTCAAGAATTAGGTGATTCTGTAAATTTGTATTTTTACCTCCTTCCTGAGCATGCAGTTGTTTTTTTTTTTTTTTTAAATCAATAAAAAATGTTTTTTTGCCACTAAAAAAAAATTAAAACCATTGTCTAAATTTCTTCTTGTTCTAATTTATCTCTAGTCTTGCAACCTGGGACTTTTCTCTTTTCTTTCTTTTTTTGCTGAGGCAATTGGGGTTAAGTGATTTGCCCAGGGTCACACAACTAGGAAGTGTTAAGTGTCTGAGACCAAATTTGAACTCAGATCCTCCTGACTTCAGGGCTGCTGCTCAATCCACTGCACCACCTAGCTGCCCCCACTTCTCTCTTTTCTATCATGCACATTGACCATTCTTATTAGCCCAAATGAACTTATTTGTACATTTGTGAATTTAAGAATAATAGCACTTAATTTTTGAAATATGCTTTTGCATGTGATCTCATTTGATCCTTGAACAACTCTGGGGAGGAGCTATAATCATTTTACAGATAAGAAGATTGAGGCAGTATTAGTGACTTGAACACCCATGAGTGGTCATGTAGCTAATAAATGTCTCTAACAGAGTTAACTGGGATTTTTCTGACTCCAAGCCAAATACTCTATCTGCTGCACCACCTCGCTGCTCTTGATGATAATTAACAATTTTCTAGTGCTTATGTACCAAGCACTGTTGGGTCCTGCTTTCTTGAGTCCCCAAGTTAGGGTGACAAAATGTGCCATTCTTTCTAGAGCCTCCATGCTGGGATGATTAAAATATACCGTCTTAGTGGAGAAGTGATGAGGTGGGACTTCTGAGGATGGGGGAAATATGGATTCCATTTATTTCCAGTTCTTCCCCTTTTTATATCCTCATATCCTTACATAATTAAAACAACACTGGGCATGCATGATATACCATCCACGTGGAACCACATAAACAACTTGCTATTATATGTAATTTATCCCCTAATATCACTCTGCTTCAATCACAACACAGGTTGTCACTGTCTGGTTTGACTTCTCAGGAAGGCCGAGAGCCCTTAGGGTAGATGGGGAGCCTAATCAGACATTGTTAGCAGGTTCTTATAAAGTTCCGGTTAGCTTTCTGAAGGTCTTTGGACCAGCCTTTGTTTCAGCTGAGTAATCACCACTGAGAATAGCCAGAGATAAAGTCCAAATTCTTTATTGTCCCTTTCCAGTTTGTCTCCTTACCTGGGGCCCCGGCCAGCTTTCTGGAGGCCCTTCAGATGGGCTTTGGTCTCAATGGGGGAAGCAGGACAGGCTAGCCATCTTGGATGTTGGGAGATAGAGTGAATGTTTCTTGTCCAGTCCTTATTGGTTCTTTTATACTCTACTATAATTACATCATTGAATCTTGAAGAATAGGTGTCAATCCTGTAGAACTATATTAAGTACTAAGAACATGTACTGAACTAGAATCACCATGCTAAACTAGATAACCATTGTCTTAGCAATTCCTTTGAGTTAACACCTTGTTTCAAGTGTGCTTCTCCAGAGTTCTGGCGCATTCCCTCTGGGCTGAAATGTCTTATACCTTACCCAGAGTTCCCCCACTGTTTATGAACCTCTACAAGGTTCAAAGTGCTTTAAAATTATCTCATTTTATCCTCAAACCTGGGAAGTAGGTTCTATAATTACCTTCATTTTACAAATGAGGAAATAGAAAAATAGAAGTGACTTATCCAAGGTCACTCAGCTAGTATCTGAAGCCAGATAACTCAAGTTTCCAATCACTCTAAAACCTGTGCTCTATCCCCTAGCTTCTTAAAACTATGGATAGTGACCCTATATGGGTCTCATAATTGAGTGAGGGGGTCACAAACTTGTTTTATTATCAATAATTATTTGCTTGATATACCCATTTAACATAAATACTCTTTTTATACTCTTTTTAAAAAATAACTTTTTAATGACAGTACATATGCATGGGTAATTTTTTACTATATTATCCCTTGCACTCACTTCTGTTCTGATTTTTCCCTTCCCCCCCTCCACCCCTTCCCCTAGATGGCAGGTGGTCTTATATATGTTAAATATGTAGATACAATATATCTGTGCAGAACCCGTACAGTTCTCTTGTTGCACAGGAAGAATTGGATTCAGAAGGTAAAAATAACCTGGGAAGAAAAACAAAAATTCAAACAGTTTATACTCATTTCCCAGTGTTCCTTTTCTGGGTGTAGCTGATTCTGTCCATCATTGATCAACTGGAATTGAATTAGACCATCTTTTTGTCGAAGATATCCACTTCCATCAGAATACATCCTCATACAGTATTGTTGTTGAAGTCATATATACTCTTTATATACTTATATAACCAGGTAAAAATTTCTCTGGTGAAAAGGAGTCATGAATGAAAGAAGTTTAAGAAACCCTGTATGAATCCACTATACAACCTAGTTGTCCTTGGAAGCACACTTTTCATTAGCTATAACTTGGGCTGCTGTTTCACATGTTTTCTTTGCCATATTTTAGACCAGAGGAATGGCATCTCCCAATTAAGATAATCATGCTGTGAAGCTGAGTAGGGATGGAAAGATACTCCATGTTACTGGAATTATTGGAGACAACGAAAAAGTTTGAGAATGGAATGAAACTGAGGATGGAGTTTTATACATGGAACACATTTGTGAAATAGTTTCATATTTAAAGATACAGAATAAATAAGTATATATTTACTGGATGTAAAAAGGTCTTTATTATATTCTTGCCCCTTTTGTGTTCCTATTCCTTTCTCATAGCACATATTAAATCGCATAATTAATACTCAAAAAGAACAAGTGCAAAAGTTATGTACTATATATACACAAAGAAAAGATATTTCAGTCATGCCTAATTTCTTCATGACTCCATTTGGGGTTTTCTTGGCAGAGATACTAAAGAGGTTTGCAATTTACTTCTTCAGCTTAAATGAGCCAAAGATGAGGAAACTGAGGCAAACATGGCTTGCCTAGCATCACACAGCTAGTAAGTGTCAGTGGATTTGAACTCGGGAAGATGAGTCTTTCTGACTTTAGGTTTGGCACTCTATCTACCGTGTCACGTAGTTGTCCCAAACTGCTCTTTATGGACAAAATACTTATTTCAAGAAATTTAGGTAAAAATATTTATTTTAGAAAATGCATCATCTACTTTACCTACTTTCTTAATCAGAATCTGTTTTAACTTTTTTCTTCATGATGGAGGTCAACACTATGAACATCCATAATCATACTGTGCTATAAGAGAGTGATGACTGAGGGTTTATTGATGTATACAAGGTTGCTTGTCCCTATACTAAGTAACTCCACATTATTGACTTTTTTAAAAGTTGTGTCTGCTTTTTATAGATTTGCTGTCTGATTTTTTGCCATCAAGCTTTCAATATTTGAAAAGTCTATGTGCAAAATAAGAATAAAGGTCAGAAAGAAGCCCGAGAGATAGTCTATTCTATTTCTGTAGAGGTTGTTTTTTGTTCTCTGTAGGTGAGATTGCTGGACAGCTGACTTTAAAGTTGTTATTAAATTGAACAGAAGGAAAAAAAAACATCCAAATTTTTATTAATTCTATAATTGGCACTGACTTAAGATGTTAACCATAACCAATAATAATAATAAAAGAAAATTACTTGAGGAACAATTTAGACAAAATTTCCAATCCAGTCTAAGTACTATTTCTTTTGTTTTAAGATTTTCCTTCTAAGAAACTGGAAACTGAATAGATGCCCATCAACTGGAGAATGGCTGAATAAGTTATCGTATATGAATGTCATGGAATATTATTGTTCTGTAAGAAATGACCACCAGGATGATTTCTGAGAGGCCTAGAGAGACTTATATGAACTGATGCTAAGTGAAATGAGCAGAATCAGGAGATCATTATACATGGCAACAACAAGACACACAAGGATCAATTTTGATGGACGTGTCTCTCTTCAACAATGACATGATTCAAACCAGTTCCACTTGCTCAATGATGAAGAGAGCCATCTACACCCAGAGAGGACAATGGGAACTTAGTGTGGACCACAACATAGCATCTCACTCTCTCTATTGTTGTTTGCTTGCATTTTGTTTTCTTTTGCAATTTTTTTTTCTTCCTTCTTGATCTGATTTTTCTTGTGCAGCAAAATAAGTACAAATATGTATACATATATTGGATTTAACACATATATATTTTTAACATATTTAATGTATTGGACTACCTGCCATCTAGGCAAGGGGGTGAGGGGAAGAAGGAGAAAATTTGGAACAGAAGGTTCTGCAAGGGTCAGTGTTGAAAAATTACCCATGCATATGTTTTGTAAATAAAAAGCTTTAATAAAAAAAAAAAAGATTTTCCTTCTATAATGGAGCATCTATTTAATGCAAACAACCCTTAAAAACATTTTATTTGCCCCAAACCTAAGTATGGTACCAGCAAAAATTGGGCATCTTCTCTTACAATTTAGTATATAAAGGCACTCTGTGTGTGTTTTTAAGAATAAATAATTTCTGTAAAAATCAGAACTTAAACACATCAAATTCAGCAACAGGAATTCAATCAAAATTCCCAATGTGTGGGCAATTATCACATACCAAAATAACAATATCTTTATTATACAATTGCTCCTGAAGTCATTACTGGTATTTTTTGATCTCCTTACTGGGGGAAAGAATAATAAATAGGCTGTCTAGCTATCTCTTCTCTAACCTCCAGAGCACATGGTCTTCACTGGAACCACTGGAATCATTTATTGGAAAATTCCCTTCTGCCTTTGATGGTGAAACACTAAAGAAGTTCACAAGTACTATTTTATTCTTTTGATGGAGTGTGGGAACCTGTATGTTCTATTCAGTAAGAAGTCTCATTCTGATAAAGCCTGGTGGGGCTGACAATCTATTTATTACTTTGTTATTTTTATAGGGCATCTTTCATAGTAACTAGAGTGAAACCAATTCATCTTTTCTTGGGGTTTTTACTTTTAAAAAACAAACAAGGGTGCAGTTAGGTGGCTCAGTGGATGGAGCACCAGCTCTGAAGTCAGGAGGATCTGAGTTCAAATCTGGCCTCAGACACTTAACACTTGCTAGCTGTGTGATCCTGGGCAAGTCACTTAACCCCAATTGCCTCAGCAAAAATAAACAAAAAACCCAAACAAAAAAATTTATAGTTCTTCTTTGCTATAAGTTTATAAAAGTGAGATATAGTACAGAAATAGAACCAAACAATTTCAAGAAATTCACAGCCAGAGTGGAAGTCAAAAATATATATTCTTACCATATAACTATCATGTAAAATGAAGCTAGATTGGGGAGAGGAGGTGGGACATAAGAAGACAAAAAGAAATTCATTTGTGGAGGAGAGGTACTTTTTGTCAACAGCTTTCGACATCTTTAAAAATTAGATTTTTGTCAAGTGTCTTTTCCAGAATAGACCAGGGAAGACATGTCCAATTGAGTTTTCAAGGCTTTAGAAAACTCCATTTCCAGCAGTTCATGGAGGGACATTCCATCATGAGCATACACCCAATTCTTCCCTGTCCAGTCATAACGTTTGGGACCACTAGAAGACAAAACAATTATATGATACATTTCATGTAGAAAATATGTGGTAAAAAGCGAGAATTCCCATTTAGAGAGATGCCCAGAAATGCTTCCCAAAGCAATCAGAAACATGATGATGTTTTGTTATAAAGTAATTGCCCCTATAGATATTTAGAAATACATGGGACCTTTTGTCCCACGTCAAGCAATCATTGAGCATTTATTAAGAACTTAGTATGTTCCAGGAACTGTGCTAAACACTGGGGATACAAAGAAAAGCAAAAATACCATTCTTTTCCTCAAGGAGCTTATATCCTAATGGGGGGATGGAGCATGGCAAGAACTAGCTACATAAAAGAGAAACAAAGGTAATCTGAGATTATTTTGTGGAGAGGTTTTCAAGGAGACTGGAGAAGGCTTCTTTCAAGAAGGTGTGGTTTTCATTGAAAGTTGGAAGCCAAAAGGTAGATACAAGGAGTGAAAGCATTTTAGATGTTGGGGAGAGCCTGTGAAAATGCTTGGAATTGGAAGATCTATACAATGTCTAGACACAATAAGTATTTAGTAAATTTTGGTTATGGTTTGGAACTGTAATTTCAGCAGTGTTGAAACTAGGTAGAGTGAATCCCTTTAATCAATGAAGACTAGCAGCTCCTTTTGTAAATTGTTTTAATTTTGTAGAGTAATTTGCCTAGTATATCTTAATATGAGGCAACTAGATGATAAAGTGGAGTGCTGGACATGGAGTTAGGAAAACCTGAGTCCAAATATGACCTCAGATACTTATTAGTTCAGTGACCCTGGTCTAGCGATTTAACTTCTGTTTGCCCCAGTTTCCTCAATTTTAAAAAGAGGATAAAACTAGCAACTATTTTTCAAAGTTGTTGTGAGGCAAAGCGTCAGAAGTATGACTTGAACTCAAGACTTTCTGACAGAGCCTGGGCCTTTGAAAGGCAAATTAAAAATGGTTTTTTTACTAAATTAAATGGAAATATTAAGTTGTGATGTATGAATTATGCTGAGATACCTGTGTAAGAGTTTCTCTTTAGATCAGAAGAGAAAAGGAGGGAGAATAAAGATATTACTCACCTTTGAAAACAGAAGTGAGGGAAGAACTGTATTTTCTCAGCTTTAGAGCTAAGATCTCAGAAACCATATAGTTCAAACTCCTCTACTCCTAACCCTGATATTTTATAAATGAAGAAACTAAGGCCTAAAGGGATGATGTGAGATGTCAAAGTCACAAAGAAGTAAAAGGGAAAAACCTGGATCTGAACCATGTTCTTCCAGTTCTCTCTTCATTAAATCAGAGGGCCTCTTGCTTTACTTTAGTATTACCATACACAGTGAGTGAGATTAGCCTATATCCTACAGAAAGTTCATATAATAAGTAAAAATGCTACCACAATGAGTGTTTCTGGCTTTTTCTCTTGAAAGAAAAAAAAAGAAAGAGGAATAAAATAGTCAGAGACTGGAGGCAGCTAGCTTGTGCAGTAGATAGAACACCAGCTTTGAAATCAGGAGAACCTGAGTTCAAATCTGACTTAATACTTCCTAGCTGTGTGACCCTGGGCAAGTCACTTAACCCCAATTGCCTCAGCCAAAAAAATAATAATAATAATAATTTTAAAAAAAACAGTCAAAGGCAGTAAAAAAATGACTGCCATTTCATCCTACCAACCTCTCATTTACTATCCTGCTCTGGGAACTGGATAGTATATGAGACATAGCAATTGGGGAGTTTCCTGAATGTGGGAAGAGAGTCCTCTTTAGGATCAGTAAGGGAAAAAAAGGGAGAATTGAACGTAACATTCCAATGAATATTCTTCACAGTAAAAACAATATATATAGGCACTTGTTAATAAGGATAAACCAAACTGATTATAAACTGTGGAGACATTGCCTTTTCTGCAGCTCTAAGCTGATGACTGTTTGGAATTAGGATTATTTGCTCCACTTACTTTATTATGTATCTTCTTTTTTCACAAACAAAAAACCTGGAGCAAAAGATGACATTTAGATTCACTTATAAAGATTAATATTTTAAGGATGATATTTTATTAACTGTTGCCATGAATGTTGGGCATGAACAAAATGATTTAAGATTTAAAGGAAAAGGAAAAAAAAAACCAAGCTGTGCTGAATTTTCTTCTTAATGATAATAATTCATTGTACCCTAGTTTGCTGAGGAGAAGTTCTAGCAAGATGGTGGAGTAAATGGACTTTACTAAGGCCTCAAAAACAACTATACGTGCATCAAATAAAAGAAAAAAGAGATGGAAAATAACCCTTCCTATTGCCACAGTGACCACTACTAAATATCAACATACATAGGAAGTTACTTGGCTCCTCCCCCCCAACCCCAGCCAAATTTCCAATTCATCTCCCTTTTATTAGAACATGGCTCCTTAGCTTGTGGGTAGTGATACTGTGGTGTTTAATAATCTTCACTTATTTATGGTACTGGGTCCCACATCATCTTTTTGGAAGGTAAGGTGAAATAAAATCAGTATTTCCTTGCTCCCTTTGACTGAAGAATGGTTAAACAAATATAACAGATGACTTCTGTGCTATAAAAAACAATGAATTCAGAGAAGCAGCAGAAAACTATTGTGAACTGAGGAATAGAATAAAGTAAGAAGAGCAATGAAATCAGTATATGTAATGACTACGAAAACAAATGGAAAGAAAAGCCATCACAAAACAGTCAAAAATGGATGTTACAAAATTACAAACCCCCAAAACATATTTTGTTTTAAAGAAGAAATAATAATAAGATGAAATAACAATTCTTTCCTCACTGCTCCGTAAAAGAGGTGGTGGTGATAAGAGGGTAGTGGTTCATGGTTATGGAACCATTAAATACAGATTTTTTTTTAAAAAAATGACTGATTTTGCTGAACCTGGCTGAATTAAGCCATAGCACAGGGATAGGTAACAGGCCTAAAGTGGGCATATTATGGGGAAAATGGCAAAAGATGGGACTGTCCTAGTGCCACTTTCCAGTGGGGTCCCTGTCCAGACTATGACTTGGGGAATCTTCTAAAAGAGAGTGAGGGGTGAGGGTCAAGTAGATTGCTATAGGCTAGGCCAGAGATAGTGTGAACTATTAAAACTTACTGAAGTTACTTGTTTATCAAGATGCCTGATAGGCTGTCTAAAGGAAACATTTCCCTACCTTTTGAGTAGAGAATGGCAAAGTTGATATAAGATATTTGTAAAGTACTTTGCAAACTTAAAGCTCTATTATGTAGTGCCATATTCTTCTTCATCCCCAGTGATCATCAAAAATTATTAAATTCTCATTGAGCTATACTTGTCACTGCCTTAAGGATTGTGGCATGCATATTTTAAAAGAACAAAGGAACTAACCATTCTGGAGATCAGGTTGGAATTAAGCTGAAAAAGTGATTAAGATGCTTTTACTTTTTTGGCTCAGAGATCCTTCTGCATATATCTCAAGGAAGTCAATAATAAGAAAGTCACAAAAATATTTACAGTAGTCTTTTTAGTAATAGCAAATAACTAGAAACAAAATTAGAGAAACAAACTGTGATACATGAATATAATGAAATATGACTGTACTATAAGAAATGCATGAGTATGATGAACATGGAAAAACTTAGGACAATATATACAAAGCAAACAATAGAACAAGAAAACAATATATATGACTACAACATAAATGAAAACAGGACTGGCATATAACTGCTCTACAACAGTCTTTGGGTATTGTTATGGCCACAAAAACTAATCACCCTTTAGACAACTTGGTTATGTGCTTCTTCAAATTTAGTTAGACTGGTCTTCAAACTAGCAGACTCATGTTAGTAAAGTCAAAGCATGTCACTTAAAAAACAACTCCATATAAAGTCTGCTATACTCTCAGCCTATAATATAAATATCTCCCTTCTCCCTAACAAATGGAATTGTAAAGGGGTTCTGTTGTATTTCTCTCCCCTTTTCTGCTACACAGTTCCATTAATTCTCAAAGATCTGTCCCCCACTCCCTTTAGGAATAATTTAAAGAATAAGTTATTTTGGAATAAGTAAGTGATAATTTATGAGACAAATTTCCTCTTTTGGGGATTGTTTTCCTAATTTAGAATCTTTTCTTCTTCATGCCATCTTATTCTGCTGCCTCTTTTTGGAAAACAAGTTACCTTACTTCCTATCTGGCTTGGGTAACATGGTGTCAGTAACAATTAGTACTGCCCCTTACTCATGCCAGCCGAAGGACCATGGACAAGTTTCTTAATTTCTCAGTGGCCTGGGTAACTTTCAATCTGTAAGTCAAAGCTGAATTCTTCATCTATGTTGGTAAAGATAAATCCCAGGTCCCTGGTGAAATTTTTTTGTTTGTTGCCTCTTTGCCTTTAGGTCCTCATCTGTTTATTCTTAAGTTATGTGCACTATTTCTTGAATTTGAATTCTTCTTTTAGGTTAGCCATAATTGTTCATGCTTTAGGAAAATCTTTAGGTATCTTCTTATGTACCCCAATTACTTTCCAGAGCATAATGCTATCCTTTCTTTGTTTCTTATAGCTTTTTCATAAGGAATATAGATGGCAAACCTTCCTTTATGTTTGCATGAAAAATGATAATAATTCATTTATGGGTATAACTTGTTCAACAAGTTTTCAGAAATTTTTCTTTCAGTACTACATAAAGACCAAGTAAATGGTAATTAATATTCAACTACTTTCACTCTGATTGGAATATTTTCAGAGTCAATGCCTTTCAAACACTGGTGTTTGTACAACTTTTCCCTTCCTTTCTTTCTATTCATTCTCTAGCCTATCACATAGAGGACCTGGTCAGCAGAGATAATGTCACTACAAAAGGTCATTGTGTTTCCATAGGTAAATGAACCAATATCAGAGCAAGTACCTGGAAAGATTTTTAACCAAATCAAATAATCGAGAGATACATTTTGATTAAAGAGGGAAAACTAGAAAAACATATTTTTAAAAGAAAAAAATAGTATTTGTAACTTCCCTTGCATAGACTATTGGCAGTTTCTTTAAAAAAATTTTGGCATATGTTGCAGATGAAAAGTGCTACTTGGGTTTTCCACTAATGTATTACTCACTGAAATACACTTCTGAGCAAGACTAGTATAGCATCATGTTACTGTCATGTACATCCAAATAAAACATGGGCTTGCTTGGCCTTTTTCAGTTTATAGACATAGCTGAGTTTTTTTTGGTAGTTGCTATGACTATTACTATTATCCTCTGCAAATGGAGACGAAGCTACAGACATATACATTTTTGCTAGCCCAAGTGGGCTGAGATGTTTTTCCAATAATAAGGATGAATTTGCAGTGATCCAACCATATTTTTCTCCCTCAGTTCCTGCTGTGAACAAGAGCATGAATTTGTAGGACAGCTGGCCATGGGGAGGAAGTGAGAGTCATAGCCATGGACTAAGATGAAACTAATTGATTCACCTAAAAATCAAACTTCCATCCCCTGCTTCACTAGAACTGTGAGAACATATTTCTTTGGTGATATCTGTTAATTCTGTTCTCTTTAAAGATTCCTTACTAGCCAATAACAAATAGGCAGTTGGGTGGTGTAGTGAAAGGAGTACTGGGTATGGAGCCAGGGTAATGAGTTTGAATCTTGCCTCAGTCACTTACTAGTTGTGTGGCCTTGAACAAGACATCTCTTAGTGCTTCATTTTACTCATTTGTGAAATAGAGATAATGTTAGCACCTACAAAGTAGTAGGTGAAGCTCAAATGAGATAACAAAGGAAAAGCAGTTCAAGGTGCTGGAAAAATGCTAGTCGTCTGGCTAACCCCCACGTGGGCTATGTCTCAAAGTCTTTTGAAAAAGTCTTTAGAATACTGGAATTAAAAAAGATGGATTTAATTTTAAGGAGAAGTCTGGAAATATTAAAGGAGCTAAGTAATTTTATTACCCTGTCTGTTCTGCTCCTCTTTAATGCTAAGACCAGTTCATTAACTATTTATATTGTCAGTCAGAAAAAAAACAGATTCTACAGATTTTTTATCCAAATGCAATGTTAAAATCTAGGCAATCACCAGAGATAATGTGAATTTGAGACATCATTTATGGGCCTGAAGGAAGTGGGAATAATAGCTTACTAATATCTGACTGCTATTTAATTCACTTATAACCAAGAGTGATGGAACACTTCACTTTAGTGAAGAGATCATTCATAAGCTACCTCCTAATATTACCTAATATTAGATTAATATTTAAAAATTAGTGTAGGGGCAGCTAGGTGGCACAGTGGATAGAGTACCAGCCTTGAATTCAGGAGGACCCGAGTTCAAATCTGATCTCAGACACTTTACACTTCCTAGCTGTGTGACCCTGGGCAAGTCACTTAACCCCAGCCTCAGGGAAAAAAAATTAAAAAATAAAATAAAATAAAAATTAAGGTAAACACTAGAGCAGGGAAAATATAGCACCCTTTACACTGAAACATATATTTTACTCCTATCTTATTTTTCTCCATTAAATGTGCATCTATAGAAATTCTGGGCATGTACTCAGTGATCTGGACAATTTGTGCTCAGCCCTTTAAAACTCTTGTGCATTTTAGTCAAACTCACTGCCCTATACTACAAATAGAAATCTGCTAACCTTTGGTTTCCAGATTTGAAGCAGCCAAAAGAGAAATGCAAAACAAATCCAATGGTCAAAGTACAACTTATTTTGGTACCAAAATTGTATTATGCATAGAGAAAAACCCTGAAATTAAAAGCTATGTTATGTTTAATAATTAACCTTGCCCCTGACAAAGAGAGGAAAAAATACTCCTTTCTACTTTGCAGAAACTGATAGGTATGTGTGATCAGGGAGTCCTTTACCAATATCTTCAGATCACTGATGTGGTAGTGGTTGTTTTGGATGTACTGCTTTTTTCTCCTCTTCTCTAATGTTCATTACAAGGGTTGGTTTGATGGATAGGAAGGAAGGATAAACTTATGACATAAAGATAATGTGGAAACAAAAGATATAAAAATAAAAAAAATTTATACAGTGTGAACGAAATAAGACTTTGACATAGACATGCCATTAATTCAGAGATGATGAAGACTGCCTACTCACGGTTTTTTTTTTTTTTTTTTTTGAGTTAAGTATCCTCATGTCTATTTACAAAAATCAAATTATCAGCAAGGAAAATGTGATTGTGCGATCAAAGTTAATTTTCCTGCTTAGTACACGAGATAAATTATATAAACATACAAGAAAATTCACTTTTATGCTGGTTACTAATATGGGACAGGAAAGGGAAGAAAAGAGAGTGCGAAAGGACAACATAGGAAAGTATTAAGGTGTATCGCAGTTCAATTTGTTCCTATGTAAATTTTTCCAGTACAAAATAACTTACATACCTGGATGGAGAAGACAACCAGATCTGCCTGTTGGGGGTCTGTTTGTTGATCACATAGGTTCCCAGGTCTCCACCCAGCTTTACTGTTAGAACACCACTCTAATGTTTGGGGAAGGGAGGAATTGAAAATTGGCATCATGTCATAATTGCTTTGAATTTCCTAGTTTCTCAATACTTTTTTTTTTTTTTTTTTTTTTTTAGGATCCCTCCCCCCTCCCTCCAAGTCCCTTCACTTATTCCCCTTTTCCTTTTCCCTTTTCCTCTCCCCCCTTTTAATGAGGTGAGAGAAAATTCTCTGAAAAACAAATATGTTAATTATTTACTCTTTGAGCCTCTTCTGATGAGAGTAAGATTCACACAATGATTCTCCCCCTCACTAAGTTCCCTCAGATATGGTGTATTTTCTATGTCTCTTCCTGGGATGTAGTTTCCCTCTTTTTATCACTCCTTCCCCTTTTTCTGAACCGACCTCCTTCCCCTTACTACACCCCCTTTAGTTTCTCAATACTTTGCAATCATATTTGAACACAAAAGATATCACAACAATCTTGATTTAGGATTTAGAAATAATATCTCACAAATTTCAAAGCACTTTCATCTTAATCTCAGTTGGTCCTTGCTCAGAACTCTGTATAAATGCAAGTTAAGGTAGCTATGATGATCCTTACTTTTACAGATGTGGAAAATCTACCTAATATTATACTCCTACTAGTGTTCTTATATCGCAATATCCACAGAGATTCAAAATGCATATATAAACTGACAATAAAATGAGACATGTAAAATTCATCATATAAATCTACTCACAAAGGAAATATCAGAGTAGACCCACTTAACCATTTACTTTGGTATGAGAGGATGATGGCAAAGACCTCTGAAGCTCCAGGGACCCCCTTGAATTTGCTCCAACCCCAGATCTTTTCACATGTTACTAGAAAACTTTTTTTTTTTAAAATGGTTAAAAGACATTTCTTTTATGCTTCAAGTCACATGTGGAAACAGACTTATTCACTCACCTTTGCCCTCCAAATAAATTAAAATTAATACTAATACAAATAAAAGTAAAATGTAAAATAACCTTTCAATGATAGGGTCTTTTATTTCCACATCTCTTGTGCCTCTTTAATTTTTTTTTTTTTTTTTTTTTTGTGCAAATCAATTGGAGTTTAAGTGACTTGCCCAGAGTCCACAGCTAAGTATTAAGGCTAGATTTAAACTCAGGCCCTTCTGACTCAAGGGCCAGTGCTGAGGAAGTACAGGATAGGGGAGAAATATATTAGAAAAATAAAATTTTTCTTAGATTGGCAATGAAAGATTTTCTGGGTCTCCTTCACTATACATCAATTGTGGCCTGAAGAAAACATCTTTATAACATTGATGTGGATATAACCTATTCCTTTGGATCAATTCCCAAACCCATAGTAACTTAATTGTTATTAATAGTTCTTATAAAAATTTCTGCAAGTATGAAAACAAACTATCTAAATAATAATAATGATAGTAGTAATAATAGTACAATTATTAGACATGGAAAAACAACACAAGCAGCTTGTTTTTCAGATGCAACTAATCATTTGATAATAACTATATAGTCACAAGTAAAACTGAACATAATTATAGTTCTAATACATTATTAAATAGGTATATATGAAGTATGCCATCATTAAATTTATAACAGGAAATAAGAAGATGAGTTACTATTTTGAAGAATTAAATTGAAGGGGAAAAATGATGTTAAAAAGTAATTTCTTGCCGTTGCATTCAGAGATCCTACTGCTAGGCATGTAACACAAAGGGGTCAAACATAGAAAAAAGGTCCTAAATTCCACCACAATATTCAAAGCAACACTTTTTGTGGTGGCTTAGAACTAGAAAGAAAGTGGATGCTAAACAAATTGTAGTATATAAAATATGGAATATTATGCTGTTTGAGTATATAGAATATAATGGAATATTATTGTGCTGTAAGGACTAAGGAATATGAAGAAGACTTAGATGAACTAATGCAGAATAAAAATAATCAGAACCAAGAAAATAAACACAATTCCTATAATATGATAAATTGAAAAAACCAAAAATCAAACTGAACATTACTATTATAATGATCAAAGGAGTTAAGTAGTTTTAACTAAGGGTACTTAACTGTCTGGTTCAAGAGAATAGATGAGAAAAGTACTTCTTTGTTAGAAGTACATGATGGATATGGAACATTGCATAAATTCTGAAACTTGGTTGATGTGTGTGCTGGTTAGTTTTGCTGAATTACTTTTTATTTCTTCCTATTTTATTCTCTGTTAGAAAGGATGTCTCCTTGGTAAGGGAGGGGAAAAGATATGGTTATGCTAAGAAATGAAAGTCATGTATAATAAAAACAGTCAACCTTTTTTTTTTTTAAAAAGGATGTTCAATTAGTTTCCCACTAGTCCTCTGAAAAAAATATTTTAGTAGATCACAGGTTAAAATCTTTCCGTATCCATGGATTTCAGGTCTGAACATCTGGGAAAAAGGTAATAATTTGTGATAGTAACTATATTAGGAAAACAAATCACCAGAGCTGTGGTTTCTACCTTATGGGCCATGATTAATAAAAATTCACTTAAAGACATAATTGATTTTATGGTAACCTTTTCTTCTAATTTTGTATTTCATCAATCAACAGATTTTACTATCATGTTGGAAGAGTCAGGGAAATTTTTTGACACCTGATACTAGAAAAGCTCAGGTAATCCAAGTAATGGATACATGCTCTTTGCTTCCAACTCTCAATTACAGTTCATATACTTCTTGCTGTTTGTGGTGAATGAATACAATTCTTCCCATTATATGTCTATCTGTAATTTGAAGCTCTTCTAAAAGAAGCAACAAAAAGGAGGGAAATGAAGAACTAATTCTTAGTCCACTAAAGCATTTTGATGTTTGAACTGCTTGCAAGGCAGAGTAACCCAACATGAGGGTCAACTGGAAGAACTGTTTATGTGGGCACAGAAATAAGAACTTTGTTATAAATAAGTTATTTGTAGAAGTAGTCACAGATGAGCCAGCATACTCCACATGTAATTGCCTGGGACAAAACAAAAACAAAAACAGCTACAAGCATCCTTTAGACTCCAAAGAATACATCAATAATATTTAGACAATATGTCAGTTTCCAACTTAGTGAATAGAGGATCATACCAACAGGCATATTTTCATTCACTACCCCAATCTTATAGGAGTCTAGATCATCTTGGAAAAAAAAATCAAAGTAGAGGTCCAATGATATAGTGATATTCTATATGGATATGTCAGTGTTATTTGGTAAAATCTCCCATGGATAATTTAGTTAAGCAAAGCACTTAAAAGGGTTTTCAGTACATGGATTTTTGGCTCTATAGTGCTACAATCAAGACTCAATTATTCACATCAATTAAAGAAAAAGCACTAGCATAGATAAATGGCCTCCTTTGATCAGAAGACCCAGTTTGAAGGCAGGAAACAACTCAAATCAAACAATCTGTTACAGAAAACTGGAAGTTGCCTATAATCATTTTTTACCTGCTCACAGTTTTTTTTTTTTTTTTAACCTGATCTAACTGGATAACTGCTTCAATTCTAATTTCAGCCTAAGTTATTCTAGACAATTCTCTGTTTGATCAAGGGCAACCTGGCTAAGACTTGTCAATAAAAATAGTTGTTTTAAATATTTGTAATATTTACAATGTTCAATTTATAATTAGTGCATATTTAACTACTTAAAAGATGAGTCTCAGAAGGCAAACCATAATTCCTACATAACTTAGTAATAACTTACTAATGAGTCATCATGAATACTTCACACTACAGTCAACTCATATTAATTATTTTCATATTCCTTATCTAGAGATTTGGCCATGTCATTTCTTTGCTTGAAAGTCTTCAGGGGTTCTCAACTGCCTAGCAAGTAAATTTAAAACTTCTTTTCTTGGCATTCAAGGCCTCTATAATCTGGTCCTATCTTTTTATCTTTATCTCATTCATTTTCCTCAATGTATTTTACTAACTAAACAGAACTATTCTCTGTCTTATCTTCTAGAGAGCACTACATGTAAAGGCTTTGCAAATAGATGCAAGTCACTCATACCTTCATAGGTATTCTTCATTTTTCTGTTCATCTGTCTGTTAAAACTCAACTCAAAGATCATCTCTACTAAGCTTCCCCTCTGACCTCATATAGCACTGAGTTTTTCATTTTTTCAATGTATTTACTGTGTATAAGAATTACTTATTTTGGTACATTCTATTACAGTAATATAAGCTTCAATAGGGCAAGAAATATATTTTATCTAAACTTCTGAGTAAAGTAAGAGTTGCATAAATGGGTGGTGAAGCTAAATCTAATTAGGTTGGTTGTTGGATCTGTCCCTAGGCCCAGTTCTAAAGCTTCTTAAGATTTAGGTAAGAACTTCCAAATCTTCTAATTTGCTGTTTTAACTTTTAGAAATCATAATGAAGTTCTGAAGGTAAGCTTCAGGGAAAGATTATTATTATTAAGGCTCTACATACAGAGTAGTCATCATCATCACTGCCACAACTACCACCACCACCATCATCATCATCATCATCATCATCACAGCTAGCATTTCATAATGCCTACTCTGTGCCAGGCACTGTTTTAAACACTACACAAATATTATCCCATTTGATCCTCACAATAACCTATTCTTATTAATAGACAGCTGAGAAAGTTGAGGCAAATCCAGGTTAAGTGACTTGTTTAAAGTCACAGAATTTGTAAGTATCTGTAAGTATGCTGTAAATAATTGAAACTCAGGTCTTCTTGACCACATCATTCTTTCTGATAGTTACTTAGCTGTCTTTAAGTGCAGTATTGCAAACTAAAGAGGGAGAAGGGGGCATGGCTAAACAAATTATGATATGTGAATGTAATAGAATACTACTGTACAATAATCAATTGTCAAATAGATGGTTTCAGAGAAACCAAGATTTTTATGAACTGATGCAGAGGTAGTAAAGACCAGGAGAACAAGTTATATAAATTAACAACAAAATTGTAAAGGCAAAAAACTTAGAATTCTGAAAAGTGAAGTGACCAACCAAGATTCTAGAAGATCAATGATGAAGTTTTCTACACATCTCTTGATAAGCATGGGATAGACTCAGGATGCAGAATGAGACATATATTTTTGGATCCGACCAATATAGAAATTAATTTTGCTTGATTATTCATATTTGTTACAATGGAAAAATAAAAAGATGATAAATAAGCAAATAAATAAATAAAGTCTTCCAGTGTGAGTCCACTAGAGGAAAAATACTTTGCATAAAGGATTTGTGTTCCTTGACTATGCCTATTTGTTACCAGGATTCTACTTTCTCCCTCCCACTGGAAAGGAGAAGTGCTAGTGATAGTGTTGTTTCAAAAAGTGGGGGATGAGGCAATTAGGTGGCACAGTTGATAGAGCACCAGCCCTGGAATTAGGAAGATCTGAATTAAAATTTGGCCTCAGACACTTACTAGCTGTGTGACCCTAGGCAAGTTACTTAACCCTGATTGCCTACAAAGAAAAAAGAAAAAGAAAAAAAAGCAGGTCGTTGAAGCATTTTTTTAAATGCACAAAAGAGAACAGAAAGAAATTCAGAAGATAACAGATAGGCAGGATTGCTCTGAAAGTAACAAATTAAATTATTATATATTTTTGAAAAAAGTAAGCTATAACAAAGAATTATGGTTTTATATAAATAATATTTTCCTGTTTTACCCTGTACATGGAAGCATCCTTTTTTTGGGGGGGGGCAGGGAGCAGAGGATGTTCATGGAGTTCAGAAAAAAAAAATTTTTAAAGGCCACAATGGATGCAATGTGGTACAATGGAAAGATCATTGAACTTGGAATCAGTGGACACACATTTATATATCACCTCTGTCACTTACTACTTTCATAACTTTAAGCTAGACTCTCCATGGGCCCTGATTTCCTTATCTGTAAAATGTAATTAGAGGAGCTGATCCCTTAATTCCCTTTCAGTTCTTATCTCTAATTCTATCAATCAAAAACAGAACATTTATTAATGGCTTACTGTATGCCAGGCACCATCTAAGTGCTGGGTTCACAAAGAAAAAGCAAAGATAATCCCTGTCCTCAAGAAACTTACCTTAATGGGGAGATCTCATATATAGGTAATATATATATATATATATATATATATACACACACACATACATATATATATATACACATATATGTATATATATGTTATAGATAAATTAAAAATATAGAATATAGAATGGTCCTTCAGCTTTATTTTACTAAGTCAGATTCCTTTATGTCGATAAAACCTGTTTCCTAAGCTTCTTCTTCAAAGATGCCTTGCCTGACAAAGAATACATGTACTCAACTTCCTATTTCTTTAATACTTAATGTGTTCCTGTGAAGTCATCATATAAATATTTTTATGTTGGTCAGTCTCCCTAGTTAGGCTATGAAGCCCAGGGGCAGAGCTGATCATCTCTGATATTTTACAGTTATTCATTCTGTCCCCATAGCTCCTAGATAGTTCCTGTGGGGTAGGGATAGAGGAAGGGACACAGTAGTGGAAGGTACTCATTAAATATTGTTTTTGCACCTAAGATGATCTTCAAAAAAATCCTTATAAATAATTACAGAACTTAAAACAAACTGTCTGCTTTGTGATATTAACTGGTCTCAAAAAAAATTAATCGATTAAGAGGGGATTTTCTCTTGCTCAATGAGGAATTAGTACTAAACAATAATTAAAAAGATCAGAAGCCAGAAAATATCCTTTTCTAAGTATGACACCTAGTGGTTATAACCTTTTATTAAACACTCAAACACAAATGGCTAACACCATCCAATTTGAGGAATCTTAACTTAGTGCAAAATACCATATATAAACAATAATCCTATGGAAGTATTCCTAGCCATAAGATACATCTATTAAGTACCTGCTTTATGCAGAGAACTATGGCTAAAATAGGAAGAGGAACATAGGATAAGGGACAGTTTGTGACCTCAAGGGCTTTATAGTCTAAGATAATGTTATTGAATGAGGTAAGGCAGTGAGAATTGAGTAGTTAGGGGATAAAGAGAAGTTGGGATAGAAGGTTTCCATGTCATTCAACAAGGATTCCCCTTTTTAGATTTAGAACTGTGATTTCATCAGTGTAGGAAATCCCAGAGAGAAAACACATTCTACAACTATGCATCTTGTAGTCTTGGAATAGAATTTTTCATTCTGTAGTCTTTGAGAATTTTTATTTCTTAGTATTGATAACTATTCCAATATACTGTATTTCTTTTGCAATTCTACATATTTTGTTTTCTGCATTAAAAACATCATTTTGAGAAATGATCTACACGATTCACCAAGCTATCAAGGAAGTTGATGACATAGAAAAGGTTAGACATTCCTCTATTAGAGAATTGCTTGGAAGACCCAAGGGTTTAAGTGATTTACCAGGGTCACATAGTTGTATGTGTATGAAGTGAGCCTTGAATACAGTACTGAATACAGTACTACCAGTTCTAAAGCTGACTCCTTATCCATGAGGAAAAAGATGCTGCCACACCAAATAGAGCCTAGATCTAGAGTTAGTTCAGATATAATTTCTATACTAGGTGGAGTATGAAAGTGCAATTATTGTTGTCATTGTTCAGTCACATCTGACTTTTGATACTATCTGTGGGGTTTTCTTGGAAAAGTTACTGGAATGGATTGCCATTTCCTTCTCCAGTTTTATACAGGCAGGGGTTAAGTGACTTGCCTAGGATCACATAGTAAGTGTGTGGTGTCAGATTTGATTTCTGGTCTTTCTAACTGTAGGCTCAGGGCTCTATCCACTACATCACCTAGCTGCCCCAAGTATAATAGAAAGGTAAAAAGTAATATGGTGGTCTAAGAGGGAGAGATCACTTACATCTAGAAGTGGGAAATCAGGAAAGGGTTCTTAGAGGAGACGACATCTGAATTATGACACAGGGAACCAGGAAGTTGTATAGGGTCAAGACTATAACATCAACATTTTTGAAAATCAATTTAAGTTTTTTAAGTGATTTGTTGGCTGCCTTTCTCCAAAGCTCCTAAGGGTGTTGGCCAAACTGTATTTGATTTAATTCACTTTTTTAGTCCTTTTCTAATGTTTCAATGTAGCATAAAGGTGATCCTGTATTTTTAAAGGTAATGCCAGTGAACATATGCTGTCAGGTCCTATCAAGTTCCAAAGACTTTTCGTAGGACTCTGGCCACAGATGGATATATTATTCAAGAATTAGCTTATCTAATTAAAAACCAAACCAAAACAACACAACAACTCATCATCAAGTTGGTTCCTTGGTGATGAATTGTTTTCTGCTATTACTCTAGACTAAGATGCTATATTAAGGTACAAAGGGATTGGGGAATGTATTGGCAGAAGTCCACATCAGGGAACAGGAAATTAAGGTTTTAGACCAGATCTAAACTGTACCCTGTTTTTGCTTTGCTTTGTTTTTGTTCTTTGAGGCAATTGGAGTTAAGTGACTTGCCCAAGTTCCATAGCTAATGTTATGTGTCTCAGGCCCAGCCTGCTGTTTTTGTATGGCCTGTGAGCTAAGAACAGTTTTAGTATTAAATTTATACTAATGAAAAAACTAATCCTTCATGAATATATATTTTTTTAAATTTACCCTCTTTCATGGAAAGAGACTGGTACACAAATACATAAGATTCGTATTCTTTTCCACTCATCTAGTCCAGCTCTTATTTCTAAGGTTGGTTTAGTATTAAAGTTTACAAATTAGGCAAGATTGAAAAAAAGCAAGAGAATTTCAAACCATTAATCTGGGAAGTACTCCAAAGGTTGCTTACTCAATCAGAAGTTGAGAAAGAATTTCTAGACTCATTTAAAATTATTTCCCTTCAGGTACTCTGCCCATATTCTGACCAAACTGACCTGTATGCACAATGCTGAGTTAGTTCTAAACAACCATTTTAAAAGTCAACAGGTAGCAAGAACACTTTTCCAAAATTTCCAAATTCCATCTTTGCCTCTGGAAGAGGCTGTGCTACATACCTGGAATAACTTTTGTTTTCTTCTCTGTCTCTTAGAAGCCTGAGCTGCCTCTGAGGTAATTTCCTCCAGGAAGTTTTTCCTGGGCTCTCTAGTTCTTCTGGCTCATTCTCTCCTCGAATAATTATGCATTCATTTATCTGTATCTATGTCAAAAATCCTACTAAAATATAAGCTTCTGTTGTTGTTTTAGATTCCTTTGTATACAAAAGGCACTTAATATTTGCTAGATTGGTTCACACGTACAGTTAATTTTTAACAGACTTTTTTCTGAGTCATTTCTTGAATGTAGCAAAAAATTAAGGCTTGTTGACTTTGGTACTATTGCTTAGTAGGATTGTATCTTACTGACAATTCCCTGAGAACATGAGAAGAACACTATCAAATTCCACTGTCCCTAGCAGAGAAGGCCTCTGATATCTTCTTAGAAGACCTCTAATTCTTTTTTTTTCCAAGTCACATAGGGAGATGTTTTATAAAAAGATTCACTGAGCTACTTTCCTTAAAGTGATTTCTAAGTGGGAAGCTGGTGGAAAGAGTTCTGGATCTGTAGTTAGAGAAACCTTGGGTTCAAAATTTGGTTTTGTACTTATTTCCTGTGTGACCTTTGGTAAGTCATCTGACCTCTCGGTAATTTATCTGTAAAATGGGAAGGTGGGACTAGGATGACCTCTCAGGGCACCTTGCAGCTCAAAATCTATGATCTTATGTCTTATTTACTGAAGAGTCCTTCAATGTACTGTTGTTTCAATGGGTCAGAAGAATTAAAGTAAGAAGAGAAATACCCCGAATGAAACATCGTATTCCTTGGATGTGTAAGGCTTGTCTCCAAGATCTTCAAAGAAATATGCTAAGGAGTCCAATGTTTCTTCAGCAAGTTTTTCATAAGTGGTTTCATCTAGTGAGCTGCAGATGTCAGAAAAAAAGAGTAGTATACAGTTAGCAAAAATCATTTTACTCAGTATCAAATTAATAAAATTTTTAAAACAATAAGAAAATATTACAAAAAAAACCAAACAAACCAACTTTCTTCTTCTCTCCAATAATAGGACCAGACTAAATAATTTCTGAAATTTATTCCCATTCAGAAATTGTGATTTTAGAAACAGTTTTGAAGACCAAGAAGACTGTGACAAAACCATTACTCTTTAAGATTATGACTTTATGTTGGCTCAGTATTTTTCATTCTCAAAATAACTAGAAGCTGGAGGAGAGATTTTAGAAATTCTATAAATCTTCCTATTTCTTAAGAGGAACTAAAAACCACAAGTTCTAAATGGACAATTAAATATTAAAAGAATGGATTTGCACAGTTCAACTTAAAAACTAACAATCCAAAAGAGGCTATTGGAAGTAAATTGGTAAATACATGATATGGTCAGATCACTTAATCCACAAGTGTTTATTGAATGTATATGAAAGCATTTTCTTTTTAAATTTTTTTTCAAAGAAATAGGCATTTATTAAGTACTGGGATAAAAAGACAAAAATAAGACAGTCCTTGTTCTCAAGAGTTTATAATCTACTGAGGGATGGAAGAACAACTTGTGGATGGAAAAGTACATACACATGTAATTTTTAATTTTTTTAAAAGTATAGACTTGTAGAAGATTTCTAATGAGTAAACAAATTTCCTCTACCAGTACCAATCTGCACTACTACTTTTTTTTTTTTTAAAAACAATATATAGATGTCAATTAAAAAAATAAATAAATAAATAAAGACTACTCAATGAAGGGAGGAGATGCACAGGGAGTTTACAGGTAATGAATGCTTTGCCACACATTGATCTTCCTTTTTTTTTTTTTTTTTTTTTTTTTTTAATGGTGTCACCAACCAACACTTTATTATTTTTTTTTATTATAGTTTTTTATTTACAAGATATATGCATGGGTAATTATTCAACCTTTTGTTCCAACTTTTCCCCTCCTTTCCCTTCCCCCTCCCCCAGATGGCAAGTTGACCAGTACATGTTAAATATATTAAAGTATAAGTTAAATACAATATATGTATACATGTCCATACAGTTATTTTGCTGTACAAAAAGAATCAGATTTTGAAATAGTGTACAATTAGCCTGTGAAGGAAATCAAAATGTAGGCAGACAAAAATAGAGGTGTTGGAAATTCTATGTAGTGGTTCATAGTCATCTCCCAGAGTTCTTTCACTGGGTGTAGCTGGTTCAATTCATTACTGTTCTTTTGGAACTGATTTGGTTCATCTCACTGTTGAAGAGAGCCACGTCCATCAGAATTTGATTTTCCTTCTTAAGCTTTATTTTGCCAACCAATAAAGAGGTGGGGATTTGATTCCCCCCAGAAAATCACTGACAAGCTGTTGAGAAACCATTTAACTAAGTGACACCCACACTGTGATCTTGCCAAGTGTCTTCAGATTATTAATTTTCTTTTGAATAAAGATGCTAAATTATCCCGACTTACCACACACAAGGCTTCTCAGAAATGGAAAAACCCTCCAGGGTCAGGTAGTCCAACCTAATAACTTTTTTGTGTGAATCTCTTTCAATAATAACAACACAGAAAATTACTCCCAGGGTAATTAAATATACCATTCAGGATATTATTTTAGATTTGCACATTAAGTGCTTACAATAACTACAAGAATAACATTTACCCTGACAAGCTCCAAATTATAATTACATTATATAAATATAATTGCAAAATATTAAATTTTATTCTTCTGATACTTATATAAATGCTAAATACTATTATGGAATAATTACAAATGTTTTGTGTGGAACATTCTGTAAGAATTGAAAAAAATCAATCTAGCAAGACCGTGTATACTTATATTTTCGGCAAGACTTCACATTTAACTTTTTTATTTTAAAATTTTTGTAATTTAAATAACATTTTGATGAAATAATGTTTAAAATAATATGATAATAGTATATAAACTTAACTCTGATGTTAGACTTTTAAACAAAGTTTTTTTAGTTCAACACAAGACAGTCTTCAATCTAATCTTACATTGAGTTCATTTCTTTATTTTGATTTAAAATAAGAATAAACTGACGTTTGCCCACAAAATACACACACACACACACACACACACACACCAATATATAGATGAAAACATTTTCTTATAGAAAACCTTTGCACATAAAAACACACACATGTTCCAAAGTTTGTACTTAAAGAAAAGAAAATGAACCTTAGCTTAGCTGGTTAGCTGCTAACTTAGCTGCTTAGCTGGGAGGCAGATGAGAATCTATTGGTGTCTGACACCATTGTGTTTGTTACTTTGCTTGAATTCTTTTTTTTCTTTCTCTCTTTGTTTTGAAAGATGGCTTCCTAGGGAGAGGGCAGGCCAGGATTATATTTAAAATATACCAATAAAATTTTAGTTAATTATAAATAAACATTCTTTTGGGACTGTATTGATTTAGAAATTAATTCTTATTGACAGCCTTTGTTTTTATATTACTTACATCATCTCCCTGAGAATCATCCCTTATTACAAAGAGTCAATTCTTAAATTATCTTTCCTTATACGGTCAGTTGTTTTTGATATATTCTTCTCATATATTCTTCTAATTTTTCAGTCTTTAGACTTTGTTTTTATATTTCATGTTGTTTCATTGAATCATTGATCTTTAATTGTTCCATTTTATTTTTTCTGAATGTCTACTACTTGGATCATTTTTCCACCTTTCTCTGTTCTATGTAGTTTACTCTCCTTCCAATTTTTTTCCATAGGTGCTCTAATTTTATTAAAACAACAACAATAAAAACAAAAACGTCTTGCTTCATTTTTTCCATTCCTCTTGGAGTTCTTATGAAAATGCCATTCTTTTTCTTTGAGGTTCTATATGTACTTATTTTGAGATTATTTCTTAGGTTTTACTTAATCCCTACAGTATTGCTCTTCTCTGGCTAAAGTTCAATTTTTTTTTTCCACTCATGATTTCAGTCTTGGAATCCCAGGAGATTTGTGAAAAAGCCTATCCTTAATGATAGTGGTACTACCACAATGATGTATGTGAGTAATGATATGTGACCAGTGAATAATGACAAATGATAAACACTGGTAATGCAACTTACTTTTTGTCACCCAATGTTCCTGTTTTCCTCAAATTCATCAGATGAACACTCTGCTTTTTGATCTTTGGAATCTGGCCTTTGAAACCTTGGAACTGAGAACTCTGAATAACATAAATAATTATTACCTTTTTTTGGTATATATTTGAGTCATACCAAGCACCATTATAGAACTACCACCATTCTACTTATGAAGCTGATAGTGTTAAAATGTATGAAAAATTTATTCTTATTTTTATCACCAAGTATTACCAAGAGAAAAGAGAGACAGCTTGGCATAGTGGATAAAGATCTAGCCTCAGATATGGGAAGACTTAGGAGAAAATCTCAATTCTGACCTATAATATGTGACTCTAAGCAAAGCATTTAACCCTCTGCAATTCTCTAAAATAAGAAGTTGCACAGGAAGTGACAACATGCATTGAAAGAAGGAATTTCCTCATTCGGGAGTTTTCTATACTATTGAAATCACAGCTCCCTATTACCAAAACGAGTAAACTTTAGTAATGTTGAAAAAAAAAATCCCCCTATAATTCAAGATGCAATGTAAAACTGTCCTCAAGCAGTTAACAACTTAAGAAGATGAAGAGATTAGTTCCAGTTGGGGGAGAATCAGAGAAAGCTTCATGGAGAAAGAACTTCCTGTAGTAAAGCATGACATTTTGAGGAAGAAATAACAAGCTAGATTGGATCTAGAAGAAGAGGATCACAAGGTAGAGGGGATGGGCTGAAGAATTAGGGATATTTAGCCATGAAAACAAGAGAGAAATATTTCTCAAATATTTAAAGAGTTATCTCATGTGGAAAATGAATTAAGACTTGGCTTCCCTGGTCCCAAAGAACAGAAAGAGGACCAATGGGTAAAAGTCAAAGAGAGCTCAACAGAAGGGAAAACTTACTAGTGATGAGAACTACAGGTTCTTTCTGGATGCATCAAGCATCCTGTTAGTCTTTAAGAAAAAGATTAAATGACTAGTCAACGATAAACAACATAAACAAAAACAAAAACAAAAAATAAGGCAAGCAATATGGTTATCTTGGGCAAGTCACTTAATTGGAAATAAGCTTCCTCATTTGGAAATATAAATATTATTAATAAATATTTATATAGTGCTGTAAGGTTTGCAAATGTCTTTACATAAATTATCTCACTTGATCCTCACAAGAATTCTATGACGTACATGCTATTATTATCTCCAATTTTACAGATGAAGAAATTGAAGTTGAGATTAGGTCACATAACTAAGTGTCTTGAAGCAGGATTTGAATTTGGGGTCTTCCTCACACCAAAGTCCATGGCTCTATGAATGTATTACTTACCTGTCTCTTAGCATTATCTTCCTCTAAAGACTTTCTGAAAAACATGTTTTATAAACTACAAAACACTACATAGAAAGATAGGCCATCTTTAATGTCATTCTGTGAGTATCAGAGACTTCTCTTAAACAGTATTCTGTGAAGGGATTCATAGTGTTTGCCACATTGTCAGAGGAGTTCATGACTCAAAAGACAGATCTGTTCATTTTCTTATAGATTTCTTGTCAATAGTTGCTTTAAAAGTCACTGTATGTTTAACATGTATGAGACTGCCTGCCATCTAGGGAAGGGGATAGAGGGAAGGAGGGGAAAAGTTGGAACAGAAGTGTTTGCAAGGATCAATGTTGAAAAATTACCCTGCACATGTTTTGTCAATAAAAAGCTATAATAATAATAAAGAAAAGAAAAAAAAAGTCACTGTAAATACATGTGAAATACTTTTCAGAAATAATAAAGTGACAAGGACATCTGAATGTTCCAGTACTTCTAGAAAAGCTTTAGATTTGAAGTCATGAGAGAAGTGGCTTTAGAGACTGCTTTTAAGGCTTAAAAGCTTGGTGACCAAGGTGGGGTAGTTCAATGGCTCAGTAGACAGAGCCCTGGACCTGAAACCAAGATGTCAGTTCAAATCTGCCCTCAAACTCTTATTGTCTGAGTCTGGGCACATAATCTCTATGTTCATCAAATATAAAATGGGAATTACAAGAGCACCTACCTTGAGAGGTTCTGTGAGGATCAAATGAGCTCATATTTGTCTAGCATTTGGTAAAAGTTATATAAAATATATATATATATATATATATATATATATATATATATATATATTATTTCCCTCACTTCCCATTCCCATGTCTTAAGCTTTTTGAGCTTTATTTTCCTCTATGAAATGAACTCGTAAAGATTGCAATGAGGCTCAAATAGGATGTTTCTAAGTTCTGCAAACTTAAAAGTAATACATATATATGTATATAAAATGTCAACTATTAATTGCTTAATAAAAATGGGGGAGATGAAATATAGAAATAAACCTAAATCCTAAGCAGGTGTGGAATAATTTATACTTAAACAATATAATACACATTTATTAAGCACCTCTATGCAAAGCAGTCTGTTAAGTACTTTAATTACTAATTAACAATTAATTAACTTTAATTACTAATTAACAATTACTAACAGCAGCAGGCTTTTGTTTGTATGTTTTGTGAAGATACTTTATTTTTATTGCTTTCTTTCTTTCTTTTTTTAATCCTAAAAGATAGATTGAGGATGGGAAGGAAAGATAAGGAATATGAGGAAGACAGTACTGCAAATACATAACAGTCTCCAGTATATTAGTCAGTTATTATTATATTATAATTTTTATATTATATTAGTTGCTGCTGCTATTATTGTTGTCTAGTCATTCAGCCTTGTCCAACTCTTCATAAGCCCATTTGAAGTTTTCTTGGCAAATATACTGAAGTGATTTGCCATTTCCTTCTTCAGTGGATTGAGACAAACAGGTTAAGTGACTTGTCAGACAACTAATAAGTATCTGAGGTTAGATTTGAAGTCAGGCCTTCCCGAGCCACCAAGCTGCCCGCCTCATGGAAGTTGTTTACCAACCCTATAATAATATTAAATAAAGAAGACCGTGCACTGGTTAGTTTTAGAAAGACAAGAATTTAAATCCTAACTTTGGCACATATTGTGTGCCTGTATTAAAATCATTTATCTGCTAAATTCACCGGAATGTTCTAGGACTCTAAATTTTCCAGAAACTGTTACTCTGTATCAATGGAGGGAATTATCTTCAAAAGTAAGTTTTCTACAGTGATAGAATGGCAGGTTCCTACCACCAAAAAAACCCCAACAACCAAACAAAAAAACCAACTTTTATTTGTGGGAAGTCACACTTTATAGAAAAAATCATGGCTCATTAGTTGTGTATGTAGTGAGTGTTCAAAGTTGTAATGATTAAAATTTTGTGAAATAAGACCTAGGAGGAAATGATCACGGAATTGTGATGAATTCAGCCAGAAGTAAAGAAGCTGAATTAATGATTTCATAATCACCCAATGAAGAATTTTATACTCATGAAATATTAGAGCTAAAAATAGACTGGCTTTACAGATGATCTATTTTAATCTTCTGTACAGAAGAGGAAACTAAATCCCAATCAATCAGTAATCCCGAATTTATTAAAGATACAATATGTAACAGGTTTTTTGAAGCAAAAAAAAAAAAAAAAATATGCCCCTGCCCTCAAGGAATTTACATTCCAGAGGAACCCAAAAGATAAGCATGCAAGATGTTAAGCCCAAAAGACTTGCCTCAATTAATTTGTAAAATGTAGATAACAATAGGATCTTACCATCCCTGTCCCTGTCCCCCCATCTCTTTCGAGGATCAAAGGACGGAATATGAAACGTTTAGAACAGTGCTTGCACATAGTAAGCACAATGTAAATGTTATTATATTTGAAAGAGCTTTTGCAAACCTTAAAACGCTATATAAATATTAACTATATTACAAGATGAATTCAACAAACATAAACACATAAAAGAAAAGTCAATTTTGCACAATTCAAGCCTCACCAAGAGGTAAAAGGGAGGAAAACAGGGAACTCCAGAAATGGGGGTACAAGAACTGCAAAGTTACGGAGATACATGGAGGGAGACGTAAGAAGACTGGAGATGGAGGAAAGACAGGGGTCGTCGGACATTAAGTGTCAGGGAGAGAGAATTCAGACTATTCTACTTAGGGCAGTTTAGAGCTAAATATGCTCCAGACACTTTCGGGGTCTGGCCACCGTTCAAGAAACTCCGCCCCTCCTGTTCCACAGATCTCCCCCCGCTTCTCATTTAACCAAGCCCTCCCACTCCCCAGGTTTTCCTCTCCAACTCCATCGGTCCCACCCCTCCCGTTTCCCCAGGCCCCGCCCCCGTCCTTCCCGTCACCTGATCCTGCAGACAGGGCCGCAGTCACGATGCATACTCACCAACTGTCCCGGAGACCAAGAGGTCACAGTTCCGGCCCCTGCTTGCAGAGTCAGAGGGCCTAACCGGGCCGGGAGGCCGCAGAACCCAGCCTTCCTTGGCCTGAGCTCCAGCAGCTGCAGGGTACGCAGTTCGGCTCGATAGGGCCTCCGCGGTACTACTGCCCGCGCCAGCTCTCCCAGCCTGGGCCTCCACATGCTTCTTGCGCGCCTGGCAGCGCCGCCCAGCGCCTCAAAGTTGTGTGGGTGGGTGGGGGATGGGTGATCTGGGCCCGCCTACTTTGCGCCTTATAAACCGGGTAAACCCCAGCCTTCACGCGGCTGCCCCCTGGTGCTGCAAGCACCACAAGTTCAAATTTTTTTTTCCCCTTTTCTTCCCCCTTGCTAAAACAGCAAGAGATCGGATATGGATTATACAACTACAATCATTTTAAAAATAGTTCCATATTAGTCATATTGTGAAAGAAAAAAACAGAACAAAAGGGAAAAAAAAAAAACATGAGAAAGAAAAAGCACCCTCTCCAAAGTAAAAACAGGATGCTTCAATCCGTATTCAGTCTCCTTAGTTCTCTCCAGATGCAGATGGCATTTTCCATCCTAAGTTTATTGGATCACCTTGTCTTTGGTCTTGGATCACCACATTGCTGAGAAGATCTAAGTCTGTCTTAGTTGATTATCTGTGGGAAACTTTCACTCTGGATCTTTTCCTCATTAGTGACTCCCCTAAAAAGGATTCATTCTACATTTCATCTCTCTCTTAACTAGAACTTTCTCTGAACTCAACCTTTTTCCCCCCTTGACTTCCATGTTTCTTTGACTCCTCTATTCTCCCACCTCTCGCTTTGAATCACCCCTATATGTTTCTCTGAAGGTAAGGACTATTTTGATTGTGGTTGCATACCTATACTCTCAGCACAGCGCTTGACTCAAGTTAAGCCTTTAAAAAATCCTCTAAATTATTATTGATAAATAATTGTTGGGACAATGAATACATGAAATCTCTAATCAAACAAAGGAACTAGATGAAGGAACTAGAATGACTTCATGATGAGCACATAATGAATGTTTGTTATCAATACAAGGCAATTATAAGGTCTAGCATACAGAGAGATTTCTTGGAATCTTAAATGGTCAAAGTCAAGTGGGATCAGCTAGGCAATAATACCTCCTTATCCAGGAAATTTCTTGCTTGTGATTTGCATCCCCTTATATCCAGGCAAAAGCTCGGAGTTCTGAGGTGACTTAGTGTTTCTTTCTGTTTCTTATCTGACTCTTTCTCATCATTGCTGACTTTCACAGATAAGTTAGCCCCTCCCAGGCTAAGGGTTATGGAGGGAAGGCTGAGACGAGTCCCAGGGAACTAATGAAAGGGCAAACAAGCTCAGAAGGAGGAGAAAGCTAAAGAGCAAAAGTCTCTTAAGAAATTGCTTTCAAGAGGAGGGGGGCATCATGAATGCTGTGTCACCGAACCTTCTTGCTTTCCCCCACCTAAACATCCCCACAAGACATTTCTCAAACTCTTGTATGTCCTCTTAACAGCAGCTGCAGCTCCGAGGGGGAAAAGGGAATCATTCTGGGTTGATTTCTCCTTAGCTAGTCTCAAGTCCTACCTCCTGACTTCCTCTTTAGGGCCAAGACAGGGTTTCATAACAAAGATCTAATATATGTGGAGATCACTTCTAAAGTAGTGGGGAAAGAGCCTTAGGGAACTTATCCATCTAGAGGATATATATGAAACAAATACACAGCCTAATACATACTATGACATGAGAAGTATACTAGAAGGGTACAGCATGACTATTATATGACTGATATCTGAGGAGGAAAATCTGTTACTTATAAACTTATAACCCTAAAAAAATATCTTAAAGAAATTGCAAGACAGTCTCCATTGTATTTCACTTATCACTCAGTAAAATATCAGGAAAGGCTTCAGAGAGGAGAGGGATTTTTAAGGATAAATAGTAATTCAGTCAGTAAAGAAAAAGGCATTCCAGAATTGGGAATTGGAAGAAAAACAAGACCGAAAGGAAGGTTTTTAAAAAAAATTTTTCTGTCATGGACTCCTTTGGCAGCTTAGTGAAGCTTGTGGACCCCTTCTCAGAAATGAAATACAAAAAGTGCTCATTAGTAGAATATAAGCTTGTTGCTTCTTGAAGGTAAAGAATCTATTGGTTTTTGATTTGTATATCTCAGGTCTAGCATAGTGTCTTGCCTTGCTTAATAAATGTTGGATGGAACTGAATTCAATATTTCCTCCCCAAACATAAACCTATAGTTTGAACTTTATAGATGTTGGCTAATTTTTTGATTAGATTGGGTAGTGGGGAATGTTCTGTCCCACATACTGGAACTTGGCTCTCAGCCTAACTATCTGTTGCTTTATAAGTACACTCAGAACCCCAGTGATACAGAGTAATGTTCTCTCCATTTTCAGGAAGGGAAGTGGAATTTTAGTTATTTGTAGGTTACACAGTGAATAGATTTGGAGTAAGGAAGATCCATGTTCAAATCTTGTTTCTGATTCTTAGTTAATGTGTGACTCTAGTCGAAGTAACTCTTCTTGACCTTTACCTCCTTATTGATAATAATGGCACCTGTCTCCCAGTATTACAGCGAAGCTCAAATGATATAATGTATGTGAAGTGCTTTGCACCTAAACTTTTCTAAATTCCAACAATTAGTACTATGTCTATGACAGCATAAGTTCTTTGTGGGCCCTTGCAAAGCTAATCAAGACTCCACATTCTTTTCTTTTTTATTATTAAAACTTTTTAATTTTCAAAAGATATACATGGATAATTTTTAAACATTAATCCTTGCAAAACTCTGTGTTCCAATTTCCCCTTCCCTTCTTCCCATCCTTCCCTTAGCTAGCAAGTAATCCAGTATATATTAAACATGGTAAAAATATATGTTAAATCCAATATATGTATACATATTTATATAATTATCTTGCTTCAAAAGAAAAATCAAATCAACAGGGAAAAAAATGAGAAAGAAAATAAAATGCAAGCAACTAACAATAAAAAGAGTGATATGTTGTGATCCACATTTAATTCCTACAGTCATCTCTCTGGGTATAGATGGCTATCTTCATCACAAGGTAATTGGAGCTGCTCTGAATCGTCTCATTGTTGAGAAGTGCTATGTCCATTAGAACTGATCATTGTATAATCTTATTGTTGACCAGTACCATGATCTCCTAGTTCTGCTCATTTCACTTAGCATCAGTTCATGCAAGTCTCTCCAGGCCTTTCTGAAGTCATCCTTCTGATTGTTTCTTATAGAACAATAATATTCTATAATATTCATATATCATAACTTATTCAGCCATTTTCCAGCTGATGGGCAGCCACTCAGTGTCCTCCATATTCTTAATACTGCCAGTTACAACAGCAACAAATTGGGAAGGCACTAATATATGACTGTTAAGGTTTTTGAAACTCAGACACAGAAATTTGCAGGTGTTAGGAACTTTAGAGATCATTGAGCCAATTTTAGGGATGAGGAAATTGAAAGCCAGTGATTTGCTAGAAATTTGTCCTACTTGCACCTCATATCTGCCTTGTAAAAACAACTTGAGTAAAATCAATCACATTTATCAGCAGATATACATTAAATGTGTATAGTCTCTCCCTTTTCAAGGGAAGAGGATTCCATGTTTTTCCTGTGGGACTCATTTTGTCTCTGGGTCTCTAGCACCTAATATAGTTCTTTGCACACATAGGTGTTAGTAAATTTGGATTGAATTCAACTGGGATTCAAGTTCTTTCCACTTCTTACTTCCACTTCTTACTCCAAATTTAGTGTTCAATTTTTACCTCTATAGTCCAGTATTTTATCCCAGTTATAATTAAGGATGAAAATCAATATTTTCAATATTTTATAATGAAAATAATTTATGTATAGTATTTTATGCTTTGCAGAGTAATTTCACTTTTATTTTTCACTTGATCCTTATAAGTACTCTGTGAAGAAGACATAACCTCATAGAGGTTAAATTAGAAGTTCAAATTCATTTATCTAGAAAGTGATAAATGTGGGACTCAAACATGTCTTCTGGCCAACTTGGCACAGAGTACTGGTATTTCCAGAAATTCTGCCCATCTCTTTAGCTAATCAAAAGAAATCAGATCAAAGTCTGGTTGTAAAACAAAACAAAATAAACAAAAACCGAATATTACCCAACCAGGTAAATTCAATTTTGAATCAAATTCAGTTTTGAAAAAAAGACATTGCAAACTAAAAGATGCCTTTATGTACAAGTATCTTAAATGAGATAAAGTTCAGATGATTATTCTTTCTGAAAGGTAAGTCATTTATGCTATATTTGCATGAGATTTTTCTCACATTTTTGTCAAATATGTGAAGGGATAAGGACAAAGCTATGATGGGAGTTAGTAAAAAAAAATACTCCTAAAAGATATTGAAATTTGAAAATCAGTTTCCCACTTTTTTCTTTTGCTCCTATTTCATGGAAAGAAGTTTAAGCTACTTGATAAGAACAGAAATAATTACTTCTAACTGGATCCATGCACCCATCTAGTTCAGGGCCAATGACTCCTTTTTAATGACTGACACCTAGTGGATTTGACTTCTGGTCTTCATCAGAATCAAATCCAAATTTTGGAAAAACAGCAAGAAAACCTCAGATCATAATTTTAGAAGTCATGGAGTACAACTCCGTTTTTCAAACGAGGAAATTGATGCTCAGGTATGAAGTAACTTGTTCAAGGTCACACAGCTCATAAGAATTTGAAACAGGTCTTAAATCCAGCTGTCTCTGCCATTTTGCCTCTAAGTTTGGGTACCTACATTGCTTTTGTGACACTCAGTGTTCCTCAAGTGATGCTATGGCTTTTTCTTTGAAATATTGTGCAAGACAACATGACAATTATGGAAATATGTTTAAAATGATTGTATATGTATAACTTATATCAGATTGCTTGCTGTCTTTGGGAATGGGGAGGTAAGGAAGGAAGGAAAAAATTTGAATACAAAATCTTACAAAAATGAATATTGAAAACTACCTTTATATATATATGGAAAACCAAAATACTATTGATAAAAAAAAAAAAAGAAATATAGTGCAAGAAGTATCAAACATGTGGTTGCCAGCCTACATGTAGACCATAACAATCCTGGGAATAGGCTGAATAAGATTAAAATGTAATTGGGGTGTAATGAACGTGTTAGTACTCTGGATACCTTGGAATCAGCCAGAGTCAGGATAAGCAAAAGTCTTTATTCTTGGTCTTTTGGGGTCACCTTCAGGGGAATAAATATATCCTCTCTCTCTCTCCACTGCCAAAGAATGATCCTACTTGTCCTACTCTACCCTTCAATGCCTCTTTTCATTCACTGTATATACCCACAGATCGAACCAGCACAGGATGATGGGGCTGGGTCATTCTCCAAGCATATGCTAATAGAGTATTGTCCAATTGGTAATTATCCTCAAGTGCTTGGACTCAGTGCAACTCAGTTTTCAGCCCTTTACATTGGAGGATATTTAAAGAAGTAAATAAAAATACAGCATAAATGATATTACTTTTCAAAACTAAGTCGGTATGAGGTCTGCAACTGGGTGGTTTAGTTTGATACCATTAGTACAGTATGAAGCTTTTTAAACAGAGTCAGATAACTGAATGTTAAAAAAATGTGGCAGTAGTAAAATGTTAAGAGACAGGTCAGTTTTCCAAGAGCCTCCACAGCTGTGAATCATAACATTTGAAGGAGTTGAAAGGCAGCCTTCGCTGAACACAAGTGTTGCAGACTGTGAATGAGATAAATTGGAGGCCGAGGGAAGAGGAGAGAGGTCAGACAATACAATGAATGGCCTCTGTCACTGAGATTAGAGAACAGCAATTGCCTCTCAGTCTCCTTGTATCATCCTCTCACAAGAGGAGATCCTTTCTGCAGGTCTGGGTTGGATTTCCAGCAGCCACTGTCAGGTGGCTCCCGTATATTCCAACAATAAAAGAAATCAAATGTTCCACCAACATTTATTTTTTTATGTAAAAATAAAAAAGCATAGCCATTTAATTAGCATGTAAATTTGTTTTCATCTTTAATAAATGATAAAATTATATGCATACCAAAGAATTAAAATAAATTTCTTTATGATTTATTATTAGCAAATGTTTGATTTGCATCTCTATTACCTATCTACCCAGAGTCACATAAAATTTTTTTGAGTGAAAAGGGGTTGGGAGTAGAAAAAGCTTAAGAAGTCCTGGTAGAGGGCACTAAACTTGGGTGAGAAAAATATGGGTTTATATACTGTCTATCTCACATATTTACTAATTGTGTGATCCTGGGCAAGTCACTTAATTTCTTGCCTTACCCACCTTAAAAGAATCTCTCTCTCTCTCTCTCTCTCTCTCTCTGAGATAGAGAGAACACACACACAGAGGATATACATATATATGTGTGTATACACATATGCAAAATACACATATGTAGATATATTTATATACACACATATATACATGTACATATATATATATATATATATATACTAGCTGAGGTGAAAGGGGTGTTCAAGGAGGACTAGCACCTCTGGTATGAGGGCTTGCCTAGCCCTTTTCAGGGTTGCTTATCCAGCTTTGGTGTCTACCTCTCATTCAACATTTACCCTTGCCTTCAAAAGCTGAAGCAAGCACAATAGCCACACCTTGGCAAACCATTTTGGCAGATGGGCTAAACAAGTTTGAGGATAAGACTTTACCTCACAAAATGAGCAGATGAGAACAATTTGTTTCAATGGCCATGAAGGTGCCAGAAGCAGATGCTGTGGAGCACTTAGAACTTAGTCAAACACTAAGTTAGACATCAAAGACACCAAGGTCACCTACTGCATCCCAGACTATCACCAGTTAGTCTGACTTTTTTGTTTTGCCACTGGACTTTAATAATTGGAAGAGAGAGTGAGGCTGATGACTGTGCAACTCTGCCTTACTTCAATTCACACAGGAGTAGAGACATTATCACTTCATGATATCATTGGTCCTCTTTGTAAAAGAAGGATGAACAACAGTATGCTGGCTATTGGAATTATCTTTGTAATTCTGCTCTAGCTTTTTTGGTGCATATGAGCGTTTATCCTTTCTTTTGTGAGTTTTCAAGTTACGAAAATTTATTTTCTCTCCTCCCCCATTTTCTCCTTCCCCATCAGAGAAAAAAATTAGGGAAAAAAATCCTTATAACAAATAAGCAAAACAAATTCCTGCATTGGCCACAACCAAAGATGTATGTGTGAGTGCTATCCCTGCAATACCATATGAAGGGTCTTTGGCTTTTCTGTTGCAATAGTATTCCTTTGAAAGTTCCTAATCAATGCTCAGGAGATTTGAATGCTGATCTGTTCTTTACTTATGAAATTAAAAAACAAAAAACCAAAAAAACAACAACATCCTAAAAATGCATTAGCAAACCAAAATGAAAACTTACAAAATGTTTCTTTCACAATAATTTCATTACTATTATGACTATTTTAGAAGTAAGGAAACTGAAGTCCAGAGAAGTTAGCCATTAGGATCACATTAGGCTATTCAGTAAGAAAGACTATATTCAAATTTAACTTCTAATTCCAACTCCAATTTTTTTTAATGAGTCCACACTGAAACATGGAAGCTTGAGAAAATCTCCACATCTTTTAGAAATTTTCATTCAGGAGAATGCCTCATTTGATGTATAAAGGTTCCTTTATACATCTTTGACTCTGAAGCATTTTTTTCTCTCCCAGAAGTTGTAGACATAGAGACTAGAAGCTGCTTAGGAAGTACATGAGCCATGTTGGCTCAGTTAGCAAGCAGATACTTCATGTTGTGTTGCCTAAAACACTCTTGGTATGTAGACATTCTCTTATTCATTTTTTCTTAACATTTATTATTAAAATTATTATTCAATTTTATTAAAATTTTTTCATGTTAGTTAAAGCTATAATATTGCTAAATATAATAACTGGTTCTTGTCCAGTCATTTTCTGCTATGTCCAACTCAACAGTCCTTGAAGTAAGCAGGGTTAAGTGACTTTGCCCAGGGTCACATGGTTAATAAATATCTAAAGCTAAATTTGAACTCAGGAAGAGTTCCTGATTCCAAGACCAGTGCTTTACCCACTATGCCACCTAGATGCTCCAGTAATTTATTCTAGCCCAGTAGAAATAGATTCTCTAATTAATGACCATCTGCTTTGTTTACTTCTTTACTACTACACAAAAGTGTTGCTGTAAATATTTTATTATCTAGAAGCCCATCTTATAAAATAGCACCATTCTCTGGGTGCTGCTAAGTGGCTACAAATCATGGAACATTGGTATATCAGAACTAAAATTGTAGATGACTTAAAGGGCATTGTAAAGATGCTTATTGGATAAGTAGATTGCATCCTACAGAATTGTCACAATGCTCTCACATAATATGAAGGGCCTAGTTACACTTGGGGAAATTTCCCCTCTCTGACTTTTTGGCCCCATTAGAAAAGCTTTGAACCTTATCCTATAATACAATCCATTATATTGTTACATTCTCACACTTGTAAGTACCCTAACTTTTGAATGTAAAGAAAACGAAGCAGACTCATCATATCTTGTGAAAAATACTGACAGCTGTCACTGTATATAACTGGTCACATATAATCATGCTTTAAAAGATACGGTTCTAACAAGTGTCCCCTCCCACAAATTGTCCTCTAGCACTCTGAGTGTCCCAGCAGGTGGTGATAGGCCTTTTTCCAAAGGAAAAGCTACTTCTCTGACATAACTCTTAGTCCCCAAAGGGCACATGAGAGATACTTCTGAGTTATTATGTTGCTTAAATACAGGACCAAGCTTGTGCCCCTACTTTAAAGATAATTCTGAATTATTTATCATAGTATGGTAGTGAAAGATCCTTAGTTATATATATGTTTCCCCAGCTATCAGGAATCCAACCCAACAATCCACTGGGTTGGATAAGGTAAAAATTCAGTCTGATGGCTTATTTTCCAGTTCCCGACAGGTATGTTTTTGCTTGAGCCTATACTTTGTAGTGGTCTAAAAATGTTATATTAACACATCAAATTCTGCTCCTTTCCCCACTCTTGGGGCTAGCTGGGTGGAGTTATTTAAGTTGCTGGACTTCCTTCTTTGATAACTAGATTGGAATGGGAGAAGCATAGATGGCCTAGCTATAACTAGGGTAGAATGACCAGAGCTTTGCCCCATACACTAAATTCAAATGGTACTGATAGCATCTTCACTGTTTCAGCAAGGAAACAGTAGAGTTTTATTCCTAGATAATGAGAGTAAATGGTTGAAATGGGAATTATGAGGAGGCTGGAGGAATTTCTTTTTTGCCTTGTCTTAGCAATGGCATGAGACTCCCTTTTATTATTATTATTATTTTTGGTGAGGCAATTGGAGTTAAATGACTTGCCTAGGGTCATAACTAGTGTTAAGTGACTGAAGCAGGATTTGAATTCAGCTTCTCCTGACTTCAAGACTGGTGCTCTATCTACTACGCCATCTAGCTGCCCCCAAATTTATTATTATTATTATTATTTGGTGGAAGCACACTTTTACCTGAGGGTAAATTGTATCTCTCTTGCCTCAGGTATAGTTACATGAGATTATACAATCATAGAGTAAGAACTTTAGAGACATTGTGTCTAATCCCCTTATTTTCTAGATGAAAAAGTGTTCAATTACTTTCGAGGGTCACATAGCTAGTAAGTGTCTGAGGTTGGATTTGAATTTTAGGTTTACTATACTGAGTGCTACTCCATTTTGGGGAGTTGCTCCAGATGTAAAAGTTCTTACTTGTGATAGGGAGAGGAAGTGACTTTTCTCTTAGTCTTTCTGTGAGCCAGAAATAGAAAAATTTATAGCCCTCAGCTGTTTAACTTAATCAGTTAATTTTAAAAATGTTTAAGACAACTATCTATGTCTGCTGAATTTTCTATCAAATATTTGCTGGGGGAGGAATAAAAACTCCTTCATACTCTCCATTTTGTCATACCCTCCTCAATTATGCTGAATTGGGCTTCTTGCTGTTCTTCACACAACAGTCCATCTAATATTTTTATATCCTTCTACAGGCAATAAACCCCATGTCTGGAACACCCTTTCACCCTTATATAACAATAAACCCCATGTCTGGAATACTCTTTACAAGACCTTTGCCTTGTCTTGTATCATCTCTAGTTCTTCTACTTAGCTCAAGTTCTCTTGTTCAGTTGTTTCAGTCATGTCTAATTCTTTGTAACACCAGTTTTTTTGTTTTTTGTTTCTGGCAAAGATATTGGAATAGTTTGTCATTTCTCTCTCCAACTCATTTTACAAAGTGAGGAAACTGAGGCAAACAGAGTTGAATGACTTGCCCAGGGTTATATAGAGTCATATAGAGAATACTTATCTGAGGTCACATTTGAATTCAGCAAGAGAAGCACTCAGGGTCAGGAGCTTTATCCACTGTGCCACCTAGCTACTCTCCTAAGTGATCCAATCTAGTTTTTACTTCATTCTCCATCAGAGGTAATTTTGCTATATGTAGCTAGTGTACACCTCAGAAATTACTTTGTTATAAATTCCTTTGTTGTATATCTTCCCCCTGTCCCCCAAAGCTATTTTGCAAATATTTTTCTGCTTATTTTGCATTTGTTCTGTATTTATCTAATCTTCCCATGTTTCTCTTGAGTAAACTATTTGCTTCAGTGCAGGTGCTATTTTTGCTGTTTTCTCTTTATATCCTTAATTTCTACCACAATCCTCAACACATAACAATTACCTAATGCTTATTGGATGAATGAATGACTCTAAATATGATGGTTAATTTTTTATATTCAGGACAAAGAGCTGGGCTTATTCTTTTTGCCCTCAATACTCCATGGTGTTTACACCTAGTTCAAATATTTGTTTTATAAGTCTATTGCCATGAGTTGCCTGTATGATATGTATGTGTGGTGTGCTACTTCCTATAAACTTGCTCAAGAGGGAAGGAAATGTGTCACATTATTCTATGCCCAGCATACAGTATGCAACTCATCTGTTGCAATGCAATTTTTGTACAATACTACATTTAAACTTCATTGGAGAGAGGCCATTCAAGATAGGTTATGTTTATGTGAGTCTAGAAATAACATCATGGAGCTCCCAGGGCACATTATATTCTCCAGTGAAGATAGAAAATGATACAGCAGGAGAGACTATTTTAGACTCATATCCATAGACTTCAAGTTCACAGTCTAACCTTCTATCTTTAAGAGGGAATAAAGGAGAGGTAGCTTGGTACTATGGAAAGATTACTAAAATCTAGGGACTAGGGTAAAATTCTGACTCTCCTAATTATTGCCTGAATGACACTGGACAAGAGTTTTAGCCTCCATGGTACTCAGTTGTAAAATGAAGAAATTGGACTAATGGAGGAGGCAGGGAGAGGGAGAGTGGGAACTTCTAAGGTCCCTTCTTGTTTTCAGTCTAAGATCCTGTGATCTCTTTGCATGTGATCTTGTTAGACAGTCTTATCACTAGCTATCAAATGAAATAATATTTGTGTGCATTATTCTTTTTTTTTTCCCTGACTTGTGACTTGCTCAGGGTCACACAGCTCAGAAGTGTTAAGTGTCTGAGACCAGATTTGAACTTGGGTCCTCCTGAATTCAAGGCTGGTGCTCTATCCACTGTGCTACCTAACTGTCCCATGTGTGAATTATTCATAATATTTTATATTTTCCCAATTACTTGTAAAAACAATTTTTCACAATTTTAGAAAAAAATTGAAATGCAACTCTTTCCTCTCCCTCCCTTTTGCTCTCCCTTAAAGGCAAACAATTTGATTTTATACATATACAGTTATGCAAAACATATATCCATATTAGTCAAGTTGTGAAAGAAACAGACAAAAAACAAATAAAAAAACTCCAAACACTGAAGAAAAAAATCAAGTAAAATAAAAGTGTGCTTTGATCTGCATTCTGACTCCATCAGTTCTTTAGATGTGGGGAATATTTTTTTAAAAATTTTATAATTATAACATTTTTTTGACAGTACATATGCATAGGTAATATTTTTTATTACAACATTATCCCTTGTACTTCCTTCTGTTCCGAATTTTTCCTCTCCTTCCCTCCACCCCCTCCCTTAGATGGCAGGCATATTAATGTCTTATAGTATATCCTAGGTACAATATATATGTGCAGAACAGAATTTTGTTGTTGTTGCAAAGGAAGAATTGTATTCAGAAGGTAAAAATAACCTGGGAAGAAAATAAAAAAATGCAGTTTACACTCATTTCCCAGTGTTCCTTCTCTGGGTGTAGCTGATTCTGTCCATCATTGATCAATTGGAATTGGATTAGATCTTCTCTATGTTGAAGATATCCACTTCCATCAGAATACATCCTCATACAGTATCATTGTTGAAGTATATAATGATCTCCTAGTTCTGCTCATTTCACTCAGCATCAGTTGATGTAAGTCTCTCCAAGCCTCTCTGTATTCATCCTGCTGGGAACAATAATATTCCATAACATTCATATACCATAATTTACCCAACCATTCTCCAATTGATGGGTATCCATTCATTTTCCAGTTTCTAGCCACTACAAAAAGGGCTGCCACAAACATTTTGGCACATACAGGTCCCTTTCCCTTCTTTAGTATTTCCTTGGGATATAAGCCCAGTAGTAGTACTGCTGGATCAAAGGATATGCACAGTTTAATAACTTTTTGGGCATAATTCCAGATTGCTCTCCAGAATGGTTGGATTCTTTCACAACTCCACCAATAATGCACCAGTGTCCCAGTTTTCTGTAGGGAGTATTTTTAACCATAAGTACTTCAAAATTGTCTTGGACAACTATATTGCTAAGAATAGCTAAGTCATTTACATTTGATCATTGTATACAATGCTGTTATTGTATACAGTGTTTTTCTGGTTCTGCTTACTTTAATTTGCATCAATTCATGTAAGACTTTACAGGTTTTTATGAAATCATCTTGCTCATCATTTTGTACGCAAATAGTGTTCCAATGGGATAATATTTAAAAAATAGGTAGCACAGTGCCTGACACATAATAGGTACTTTGTGTCCTTCCCTAGAACTATGATGTAGTGGAAAGGCTGGTAGAAGAATTTCTCTTTCTTCCCTGATTTTCTCATATGGAAAATAAAGAACTTGGACTAGGTATACCATGATACTGAGTTTGGTACATCAGTATCTGGATTCATATCCTAGTTCTGCCACCTTACCACCTGCATGGCCATCAGCAAATTATTTGATCTCTCTAGTCCTCAGTTTCTTCATCTGTCAAATGGAAAGAATTTGAACTAGATGATCTCCAGTGTCCCTTCTAGCTTTAGATCTATGATCAATAGATTCTATGGAAGTTCTAAATACTGTATTCCTATGTTTCCAGTTTAGTTACAGGGAGCTTTAGTGAGCTGCCTTCCTCTTGCTGAGTCACCTAGGTAGTGCAGTAGATAAGAGTCAAGAAGACCTGAATTAAAATCCAATCTTAGATACTTACTAGCAGTGTGACTTTGGGCAAGTCACTTAACCCTGTTTGCCTTAGTTTCCTTATCTATAGAACGAGTTGTAGAAGGAAATGGCAATATCCCCAGTATTTCAGTATCTTTGTCAAGAAAATCCCAAATAGGGTCATGAAGAATAAGGTCCAGCTGAAACTAACTGAACAATAACAACACTCCCCCTTCTCTTTTTGAAAAAGACTTGGTCTTCAACATAGCATTCTCACTCTTTCTATTGTTGTTTACTTGCATTTTGTTTTCTTTCCTAGTTTTTTTTTTTTGATCTGATTTTTCTTGTGCAGCAAGAAAAATAAATATAAATATGTATCCACATATTGGATTTAATATGTATTTTAACTTATTAAACATGTTTTGGACTACCTGCCATTTAGGGGAGGGGAGGCTTTGCAAGGGTCAATGTTGAAAAATAAATGTTGATAAATAAATAAAAATGTTTATAAATAAAAAAGCTATAATACAAAAAGAGAAAAGAAAAGAAAAAGACTTGGTCTTATGCAATAGCACATTGGTGGAAATTTCAGGGAACAGGAAATATGCAAGTTTGTTTGGAACATAATATATAAAATAAAATAATGTGAAATAATTCTGGAAAGGTAGACTAGAGTCATATAAAAGTTTTGAATGCCAAGGTTGAGGCTTTCTATTTTATACTACAGGGAATCCCTGAAGATTCTTGACCATTGGGGAATAACTTCTATGCTTTAGAAAAGTTACTAAGTAGAAATACCGAGGCTAGATTGGAGAAGGAAGGGGTCAAAGCAGGGAGATCAACAGGGAAAATGAAAAATAATCCATTCCCTCCCAAATTTGATAAGTATGCTATTATCCAAATTGGGGAAGTCTAATAATATGGAGGAATAATAACTGGCTTTAGGACAAGAAAGCTTGGTTGAGACTTGGCTCTATATAACTCTAGGAAAACTCCTTCAACTCTGAGTATTTATGGATTTCCTCATCTGTAAATGTGTATAATGATATCTGCACTACTTATTTCATAGCATCATAAGGAAGGTGTTTTATAAAACCTTTCATGCAGTATTGAAATGTCAATTGCAATCATTTATGAAAATGTGGAAGAAAACTAGGCCAGAGACCTCTCTAGCATTTTGCAAGAGACCTTCGTTAGATGTCAATCCAGTGATCACCTCTGTTACAAAACAATAGCTTTTCTTAGACACTTAAACAGTATAGATGAGTTTGTGATTCTGGGTCCCCTTCCCAGCCAAAAGAATGATTCAGCCACTGCTCCAGGTTTCTCAGTTTAGGGATAATCTAAGGGGAAGGTGCTATCCTGAGTTAAACTCTCAGGGTCCCATCATGACATTGTGCTAATTTTCTGGTACCTAGGGATAGTCAAACCTGTTAATTAAGGTTTTCCAGAATCCTCAGATAATGAATACTGCTTAATTGATCCTACAGAAGAAAAAGGAAAGAAAATTCCTTTGATATAATGGATTCTATGCTTATTAGGCAATCAGGGCAATAAAAGATACTTCCCTTTGAGAGGGAGTGGGATATTGATAAGGAAAGAACTTTGGACTATATATCCAATGGAATTCAAGTGACTCTTACAGGCTGTGTGATCTTGAGCAAGACAAAATCTCTTTAGGTATGTTTCCTCATCTCTAAAATGGCAAAACCAGAAAAAAAAACCCCCAACATACACGTTGGCTACAACAATATGAATGAAAAAAAGCAACAAAACAATGAATATTGAATGCTATGAAAATAAAAGAAATCTTAGGAGATGCTGTTTTCCCTTTTTTTTTTTTTTTTTTTTTTGAGAGGTGGATTGTAAATGTGGAAAATTGCATATTACATCAGATCTTTTCAGTGTGTTGGCTAGTGTTGCTGAGTCATTTTAAAAATAATTCTTTGTTATAAGGGATGGGGATACAAAGCAATCCCAATAGACTTTGGAAAGAAAATGTCATCTGCATCCAGAAAAAGAACTATGGAGACTGAATGTAAATCAACACATGCTATGTTCACTTCTTTTTTCTGTTTTTTAAATCCCTCTCATGTTTTTTCCTATTTGCTTTTTTTTTTCTCCCAACATGATTCGTAAAGCAATGTGTATTAAAAATAAATAAATTAACAGAGTACCACACACATACACACACACACACACACATACACAAAATGGTAGGGAACATCTGGCCCACCATATAAAGCTGGTGATGATGCACTGCAGGTGATGATGAACTGAAAGCTAGGTACAACAACCTCCCATACTTGAGTTCTATAAATTGACAATTTTGCGTGGCTCATTAATGATATCATAAATAATTCTTTTTTTTTTAATTAATAATTTTTTATTATATATATATTTTTTATAATATTATCCCTTGTATTCATTTTTCCAAACTATCCCCTCCTCCCTCTATTCCCTCCCCCCGATGACAGGCAATCCCATACATTTTACATGTGTTACAATATAGCCTAGATACAATACATGTATGTGAATATCATTTTCTTGTTGCACAATAAACATTAGATTCCGAAGGTACATGTAACCTGGGCAGACAGATATTAGTGCTAACAATTTACATTCACTTCCCAGTGTTTCTTCTCTGGGTGTAGCTACCTCTGTCCATCATTGATCAACTGGAAGTGAGTTGGCTTTTCTTTATGTTGAAGATTTCCACTTCCATCAGAATACATCCTCATACAGTATTGTTGTTGAAGTGTACAGTGATCTTCTGGTTCTGCTCATTTCACTCAGCAACAGTTGATGTAAGTCTCTCCAGGCCTCTCTGTATTCCTCCTGTTGGTCATTTCTTACAGAGCAATAATATTCCATAACCTTCATATACCACAATTTACCCAACCATTCTCCAACTGATGGACATCCATTCATCTTCCAGTTTCTAGCTACTACAAAAAGAGCTGCCACAAACATTTTGGCATATATATGTCTCTTTCCGCTCTTTAGTATTTCCTTGTGATATAAGCCCAGTAGTAGTGCTGCTTGGTCAAAGGGTATGCACAGTTTATCATAAATAATTCTTGGCAGAAAATAAAAGATGGTTCTTTGTGAGAGCTATAAAATATTTTAAAATGAGATTCTCGAAATACCTGCTTTATTTTTTAGAACAGATTTTTATTGATATCTTTTTTTTTTTCTTATTGTTTTTTTCCTCTTATGGTTCTTTTTCCTCTCTTAGAAAGCTGATTTATAACAAAGGATTTCTTTTTCTTTTTTTTTTTTTTTTTGAGAGAGAGCCTGAAAATTTTTTTTTTAATTTTTTAAAATTAATTTTATAATTATAACATTTTTTGACAGTACATATGCATAGGTAATTTTTTACAACATTATCCCTTGTAGTCCCTCTGTTCCGAATTTTCCCCTCCTTCCCTCCACCCTCTCCCTTAGATGGCAGGCATTCCCATACATATTAAATATGTTATAGTTTATCCTAGATACAATATATATGTGCAGAACCGAATTTTGTTGTTGTTGTTGCAAAGGAAGAATTGGATTCAGAAGGTAAAAATAACCTGGGAAGAAAATCAAAAAATGCAGTTTACACTCATTTCCCAGTGTTCCTTCTCTGGGTGTGGCTGATTCTGTCCATCATTGATCAATTGGAATTGGATTAGATCTTCTCTAAGTTGAAGATATCCACTTCCATCAGAATACATCCTCATACAGTATTGTTGTTGAAGTGTCTAATGATCTCCTAGTTCTACTCATTTTACTCAGCATCAGTTGATGTAAGTCTCTCCAAGCCTCTCTGTATTCATCCTGCTGGTCATTTCTTACAGAACAATAATATTCCATAACATTCATATACCATAATTTACCTAACCATTCTCCAATTGATGGGCATCCATTCATTTTTCAGTTTCTAGCCAGTATAAAAAGGGCTGCCACAAACATTTGGGACATACAGGAGCCTGAAAAATTTATTTTGAAAGTCAGATGCTCTTGATTGTCAGCAAGAATAGCAAGGACGTTGATTTGAAATTTATGCAGAAATTTTTTTTCTATTAAACATTTGCATGAAAACTTTTTGAACACGGTCAAGTTATTATCAAAGACCCTTATGAAAACATTTTGTGTTGATTGCTTTCTATTTTTTCTATGGAGATCAGTTTAACAATGGAATTTATTTTGTGCTATTTACACAATGAAAAGCCACATATTGAAGTTAGTAAATTCTTGATATCTTAATATTTTAACAAGCTATGTTATAGCACACTGAAATTGAGGATAAAATCATGACCTGTTCAGAATTATATTTTGTTTTACTAATAAAATTCTCTCAACCTTCTGAACTTTCTAAAATTTGCTAAAACCACAATTATGTAGTATGATATTCATGACAAATTTCTTGGCATTTTCTCTGTTGAGAATAATAGAATCTGAATTTCAACTGATTTTCTCATGTAGTTTAATGAAGTGGATTCTTTGAACCTCTTCTTTTTGTTAAAACCAAAGAAATTCTTATACATCTTTCTTACCTGGGAAACATATTAATGAAAGTTTTGCTTGGTTTTGCATGGTAGAGTTCATCTGCTAAATTATTTTATAATTTTCCTTGATCACTTACTAAGTACACTGGTAACATTGTGAGTCATATTGGAGATAGAACCACAGAGATAAAAAAAAAAATGATGCATTGTTATAGGGCTTATTTTTCTGTTTAAGAAATGTACATCAAATTTTATTTTTTCAATATTCAATAAACAATAGAAAGTTTCAAGGACAATGTTGTTGAATACTTTTCTACTAAAAAAAAAAAAGGAAAGTGAAAATTGTAAAGTATTACTAGTACTACCACCATCACCACCACCACCATCATAGTCTACTGTGCTACTACTACTTCTTCTACTCCTCCTTCTTCTACTACTATTACGATTTTATCTGCAAATAAAGGATTTCTTTTTAAAAAAGAAAAAAAGAAAGATTTTTAAAAATTTAACAAAATCAATCAATAAATTAAAAAAATCTAACATTATCTAAAATATTCTATGGATCCCTTTCATATACTTCTATAAATGGGAGATATATTCTTTCTCTTCTCATGAGTCGTTTGCTCCTTGTAACTGCAACCTTGATTCTGCATAGTTTTGTGGTTATTGTTCTTTCCAGTTAACATTAATGTAGTCAGTTAGCATATTGTTTTCCTCACTCTCTGTAAATTAGTTCAGGTAAATCTTTCCATATTTCTATTTTTTATTGTGTTTGTTTCTTAAAGCACAACAATCTTTATTATTATTTCTATATACTACAATGTGCTTCCTATTCCCTAAACAATGGGCATCCACTTGATTTCCAGTTCTTTGCTAGGACTAGATAACTTCTTTTTTTTTTTTTTTTGCTGAGGCAGTTGGGGTTAAATGACTGGCCCAGGGTCACATAGCTAGGAAGCGTTAAGTGTCTGAGGCCAGCTTTGAACTCAGGTCCTTCTGACTTCAGGGTTGGTGCTCTATCCACTGCTCTACCTAGCTGCCCCAGACTAGACAACTTCTAAAGAATCTGTTAGTTTAAACATCCATGAATGTATGATGGGTCAAGTAGCAGGAAAAAAGATTGCCTAGAGGAATATTACAGTAGTTTGAAGCTAATGGGAAATAGATGGAGGATCAGTGAGGGGGCAAAACTGGCAGATTATAGAAACATTTATAAAAATAGTGCAAGGTAACAATTTAATTTAGGCCTGGTAGGTGGCATAATGGATAGAGTACTAGACTTAGAATCAGAAAGACTTAGCTTTGTGAGTTCAAATCTAACCTTAGACACTAACTAGCTGTGTGATGCTGGGCAACTCATTTAATAGTATGTTCCCTTAACTGTAAAATGGACTAGAAAAGGAAATGGTCAACTACTACAGAATCTTTGTCAAGAAAGCCCCCAAAAGATTTAGACATGTCTGAAACAAATGAACAGTGATAACAATTTAATGATACAAAGGAAAGGATATTTTGATAGGAACATATGGGGAGTAGGAGCATACAAGAATGTGAAAGTGAATTTTAAATGTGGGTCACTGTAGGGCAGAACAGATTATTGTGATAAAGTGAGGGTGGAAAAGGCAAGAGTATATAGTCATTGAACTTCTGGGGAGGAAGGAAAAAGTGTAGAAGTAGGAGAATGTCCTCGAAAGGACTAATCCTGTTCTTGCTTCCCTATGTCATATGATTTTAGTTATTTATTCTGTTCCACATTGCCTTCCATTCAACTTAATTCAATATTAATGATCCATCTATTGCATACTAAGTACTTCATATACAGAGATAAAATACCATATCTTCTCCCAAAGAGTTTTCAATATATTTGGAAATATAAGGCACAAGAAACTGAAGTATATACTAACTGCATAGGAATGGTACAAAATACTATCAGAGAGGTGAGGGAAAAAAGATTACTTTTAGCTGGGAAGTTAGGGAAGAATTCATATAGTTGTTGATGAATGAACTGAGCTTTGACGGTAGGGGAATATTTTAACAGAAATAGGGCAATGCATTCCATGTTGGGGGGCTGGTATGTAATAGATATCTTGATATCTCTCATATGTGACTTATCAGTGCTTCCTTTGACCTGTGAGGTCCCAGTGGGTTATAATCTCACCTACCAATTTCTATAACCAGGGCATCAATCATTGTTCCCTTTGACCCCCCTTACACACACACACACACACACACACACACACACACACACACACCTCTCCATTTGGTAGATCCAGACTATTAATATTCACTTAGACCCCAAGTTTAGAGTTAAATAGTTTAATTAGAATAGTGAAATTATGGTCAAAGCAGCATTTGATACAGAATTTAACATTCCAGTTATTTTTCCATTGCTGAACCTCTAGGATAAGAATCCTTTTCAGACTGGAGTCTGCTTTCTTGCTCTTTAGCTTCTTGAACTCTGGGAGAGCCAAGTTGTTTGGCTATCTAGTTCATTAAAAACCTCTTGGTGCTACTCAGGGCCTGAGAAGGTGGCATGAGTTTCTGGTGGTTTTCTTGGCTGCAGCTATAATAGTGAAGAGAAAGTCAGGATTGTTGTCTTCAGGATCCCAGAAATTCTTCTCCTTCATTGGTCACTTTTGTGCATCTGCCTATGCCTCAAACTTCAGTACTGAAAACAGACAGCCCCTGAATGCTCATGCTCTATAAGTATAGCACTGCCTGTCACAAATCTACGGATAACACAAAGCAGGGGATAGATATGACTGTTTTGTAAAATTGGCCACAATTACATTCTTTTCCTGTGTCTCATGTCTCCAAATCAAACCAATATGAGCAGTACTGGAAGCAAAGCAAATTGGGAAATGTTCCAATCATGATATTTCTCAAAGAATATGGGGACACAAACATCCTTTACACATGGAAATTGGAGAGAATGGGACAGACCTAACAATCAACAATTCCTCCAATTTGGCTGTAATGCATTATGTATGTAGGGGAACAAAAACAGCTAATGGTAGAAATGCTTAGGTTGGCCTTAGATTATAGAGGAACTTTAAGGTATTAAAGTTAGACAAAGTAATTTGAATTGTATAATGTGGGCAATAGGGATTGAAGGTTTTCAAGTAGGAGAATGACATGAACAGATTTGTGCATTAGAAAAATTACCCTGGTAGCTGTATATAAAATGAATTATAGTTGGGGAAGAGATTTGGGAAGCTATGACAATAGTCCTGGCAACAGATAATGAGGACCTGAACTAGAATGCTTGCAGGGGAAAAGGAAAGGAAGGGACCAATTTAGAACATATTACAGAGATACCTTTAATAGATCATAGGATTTAAACCTGGAACAGGTCTGAGAACTATTATGTTAAATTAATTATGTTAAGCAGAATATTATATTAATTAGATCATTTTTCATATTTGGTATTGTCAAATGCTATTTTTGCCCTAAGGAAATTTCTTTCTTAATATTTTCTTCCTATGAATGTACTTCCTGAAGCTGACTTAATTCTCTTGCTTCTTACTGTTTTTCAACTCCATTGGCAATGTGACTATGAACATATTATTTGACCTCTCTGAGCCCCAACCTCTTTATTTATAGCATGGGGATGGTACTTAACATTACCAGGGTTATTTTGAGGAAAGTAGTCTGTAATACTTAAAGCACTACAGAAATGGAAATTATTATTATCATTAAAGCAATGTCTTGCCTGTACCATTTATTATATTTATTATATAGCTACTCATCATGGCATTTTGGGAAATAGCAAATTATCTGTCCATCATTTATTGAGAACTAGTTCCTTTTGGGAACTATTTTTTTATTTTATTCTTTTATATCTGCTGTATTTTCAATTTATTTTCAAGCAATGTGTTGACCATTTAGGGCCACCAAAATCATAAAAGAGGGAGGAGTTAAAGAATAGCAATGAAAAGATCACACAAAATCAATACATTACCAATTTTGAGAACAAAATATTTTTATTTCTGTCAACAAAACTATAGTTTACAGTAGTATTTACTAAATAAATTATATATTTTCTCTTTTAACAAGCAATAAACTGAATCACAAGTATTTCAAAGACAACATATGTACACAGCATAAGGCCTTGTTATAAACAGCTTTCTCTCATTTCACTAGTCAACAGTGAAAATATCTTTGATAGAAGTAAGTGTCCATAAAGTCGGTGCAGACATGTTACACTGATCCTTGTATAAAATCAGTTTAGACTTCCAACAACATGGACTTCCGTGATTATAACTTTGAAAAAAGGAGCAGAATTTACATATTATTCATCATTTCATATTGATGAGTTTTTAAATAGTCAGATTACATATTTGACTTGTGTATTATCACTGGATACATGCAAATGAAATAAATACAAGAGCCAATAGGAAAATATGACTTCCAAGTCCCAATAGTATAGAAGATAATTTAAATATAGTCTTTGCAAGTTCTTCACAGTTTAACAAACAACACCAAATGATAGGAACATGTGGCTTTTTTCACATAATTTCTACCAAGTAAGCAGAGCTATCATTTCTATGGTTTAAGGCTCCCTTGGACATCTTTCACGGATAAAGATAAGTTCAGTTGATTTCTTTGTATGGCAAGGTTGAGCCAAGTTGTGCCCAATAATTCTGGAGTGGAGAACAGGATTTTCAGAAACTGTAGTCACTTCTGCTTGTGTATATAGATTTTCACTTTCTCTTACTGAAAAGAAAAAAGAAGATAGGTATGAATCTCACTTCTTTATTTGTAAATGCAAATTCATCATTTGCCCAGGGATTCACGCCAGATATATTCAAGCAATTTCCTCTCTCTGTGTAAGGATTAGATTTCACAAATAAAAAGTATTATGAGCTGTTGTGGTCAATAACAGGTCCAAATATGTCAGTCTCCTGCCTGATAAACTGTTGGGCTCCTATTTCCTCTAGGATCAAATACAAACTGTTCTCTTTGGTACTTAAAGTCCATTCTACACACATATTTGAGTAAAACTGATCTTTTTATTCTTTAGACATAATGTTCCACTTCTGGCCCCCAGCTCCAGTTGGCCAATGTTCTCTCCCTCCTTCCTTCTTTCTTTCCTTCCTTCCTCCTTCCCTCCTTCTGTTCACATGAGCAATCATGTCTGTGCTCTGCCCAAAGGAATACAAGTTTTGATTGCTTAAACTTCACAAGATATCTTGGGGTTTGAAGGCTGGTTTTCCCCCTTGTTTATTCTATCAACGAGAAAAACAAAAATAAAACCCTGGGACAATTAACTTTTTGTTAACAAGCAATAAACTGAATCACATGTTTCAGTGTAGTTTCATTTATGATTTCTTGAAATAGAGCTCTGGAAACCAGGCTTTGATAAAGCCTATTGGGATTCAAATGGGGCTACTTCTGTAAGCCTTAAACCTAAATCACTTTGGTTCTCATAGCTTGTCAATAATAGTTTCCAGTTCAAGCCTCACTTGATCTTTGGGGTTTGATGTCTCAAAAATGGAAGTAAATAGCAATTGTTTCTGTTCTGGCCAGAAACTCTGAGAATCTTTCCATATATATACATATACACACATAATTTTTTTTTTTTTGAGTGGGCAAACTAAGCTATCTTTTGTCTCATTTCTTACATAACCTTAAATCACTAAATAGGCATGGCTTCAGACAAATTGAGACCTGGGAGAAAACTTAGCCCCAAAAGGCCAAGTTATCAAGACCATTGTATCTGGGATGATTTGCAGTTGTTCTAACCTATTTCTTGCCATTCCAGAATTATTTCCATGACTGGAGGAGAGAATAAAGTTTTTGACTTTCCACACCTTGTATGCTTAAATGCAATTCACTTGCAAATCAAGTGATGTTGGGAGTGTTTAAGATCCTGAATCACCCTTCCCCCAAAGGTTCCTTTCTAACCTCCCCCCAATGGATTAAAGGGGACACCATTTACACCACAAAGAGAACGTTGCTATTCATCCTTCCTTCTCAAAGAGGACCAATTAATTTTAACCCTCCTGATATCATTGGTAAGGAGATCTTCAAAATTAGGTATGGTTAGCAATAGAATTGATAAAATTAATCGTTAGGCCAGCAGGAAGAAGGCCCTGACAATGGAGATCAGTTTGGTTCCAGGGTCCCACTCTCTAAAGATAATCCAGTCAGAAATGCAAGTTATGTCAAGACTCTGAGGCTAAATTTTCTCTACAAAACAACTTACAGCCCATGGCTTTGCTGCTATCTTCCTTTGGGTCAGCCGGCCACAGCACTCTGCCTTGTGGTATCTTTTCCCTTCCCCCATGTCACATGGTAATTTTCTGAACTCCACTATGTTTCTCAACCTCACTTAACTCTTTTAAATGCAAAGTCTCTTTCAGGATTTAGGCATGCTCCAACCTTATGGGATGTTCTCTGGATAATTGTGAGTTCCACTTGATGAGGTTTAGAATTGGGGGTACCTAAATGAAATTAGGTTTTAATTGAAGTCTAGTGGCAGATTTGGAGTACAGGGAGTCAAATAGAGCTCCCCTGCAACCCCTTTGGATTCGGTGCAAGGATACAGAGTTAAATGAGGTCTGGTAGTGGCACAAGAGTCCCCTGTAAAGGAATTTACAGACCTGAAAACTTAGATTGATAAAAGAGGTTTATTATGGGGTTTGGAAGTAGAGTCTAGTTAGTAAAGTTGAAGGTAGAGATAAGAGGGCACTGGAACCAGGGTTCCAGTGGACAGAGAGTCTTTGGTCCCAGGAATGGTGATGGCATGTTTAGACCCTCTGCAAAGAGAGGGCTCCAGTCTGGCTCTTTTATAATAGGGGGTTTTGGCAACAAGCTGAAGGGGCTTGTGGGTGGAGTCCCAGGTTGGTGGAGGGAGGAGGAGGAGGAGGAGTGGCACCACTGATGAAGCAGCTTTGTCCATCCCTTATGACACCATTACAAAAGGCACTAATTAAAGCTAAAGAAGAAGGACAGGATACATCTGATTTGAGAATAGAAATGTACCCTGTAATTGAAACTCTTTAGGTCAAGAAAAAAGAAGATATATTCCTTTTAATTCTAGAAATTATTACAGATCTGAAAAAGGCTTGCATTCCTTATGGATCTACATCATCTTATGTTAAGATGTTATTAGAGAATTTGGCTTTTGAAATTTTAACCCCTAATGATTGGAAATCTATAGCAAGAACATGTTTAGAACCCGGACAAAACTTGTGGTTTTTTGAGTATTGTGAACTCTGTAGAATATAAGCCCAATGAAATATGCAACCTGGAGTTAATATACAGTCACCTCTGACCAACTAAAGTGTAGGTCCTTATGCAGACACTTTAGTGCAGATTAATTACCCTTTGACAGCATATGAGCAAATTGCTTCTTCTGCTATCAAAGCATGGGGCACCCTCCCAGGAAGGCAAGATAGAGGGGAAGCCTTCACGAAAATAGGACAAGGGCCAAATGAACCCTTTACTGATTTTGTGGACGTCTGCACACAGATGTCATACAAACTATTGGTGAAAATGCAGCAATAGAAATTAGGAAAAGACAATTTGCTAAAGGAAAATGCTAATGAGGTTTATAGAAGAATTATACTAGGACTACACAAGGATGCTCCTTTATATGAAATCATAAGATGCTGTGCCACAATGGGAACAGATATCTTTTATACCCAGGTTGCAAACTTTTCAAGATCTGAACATGAGAAGACAGGATCCCTTTTGGCAAGGGACTTCCAGAGAGACTCATCAATGTTTTCAATGTGGTAAAGAAGAGCATTTGAAAGCTCAATGTTGCCATTAAAGATAGAGTGAAAAAACAGGGTGGGAAAACAAGACTCAAAACCCTATATCTAAAATGCAACAAAGGCTTCCACTGGGCATTAGAATGTAGATTGATTCAGGGAAATGGGAAGCAGAGCTCAGCTCCAGGGCCTCAGATGAAAAACACTTGGGGCATGATGGCAGTTGATGTTACACTCAGAGAGTCTTTAGAAGTTGAATACTTCAACATGATTAATCATCCAAGAAGCAACCTGATGGGAAAAAGGGATTATAATTGGGAAGAATAGAATTGTATGTAGCTGAGACTATTGAGATATCCCCTGGAGAAGTGAAATATGTCCCTGTCCGGCCTATAGATCCTTTGCCTCCAGACACAATAGGCTTGACCATTTCATCTCCTGAGAGTGCGTACAAAACAGTTGCTATCCATACATTGGTTTAGGAAACTGGAGAATGTGTAGCTAATATCCCAGTCACTAATATAAGTAGATAATGTGTGAGCAAGCAGTACAATTATGTGGGATGAGACCTGACAAGATATACACCTTTTATATCAATGCAAAAATTAATGTATGCTGTGAAACCATCTCAGAGAGGCAAATTTTATTGGCCACAGCTCCAAATTTTACACACGGGTCTCCTTTAAAGATAACCTGGCTATTACATAATTGGCAATGGATTTTTGAAGAAAAGGTTTTTAAGGTTCCTCTTAAAGGACCAACTATCTTTACAGATGCATCCAAACATAACATTTGTGCTGCATACTCTCATGACTTAACTATAAAGAGAGTACTCAGAACTCCTTTTCAATCCATTCAGCAGAATGAATTGAATGCAATCATGCTAGCTCTTACTTATTATCCAAGAGATGTAAATACAATATCTGATTCAGCCTATTCAGTGGGTGTGGTACAAAGAATTGCCATAGCCCAAATAAAATTTGTAGCTTCTAATATATATCAGCTTTTTAAGGAACTTCAAGAGCAAGTGAGAAAGCATCCAGGTAAGATTTATATCTTGCATGTCCACTCTCATAGTGCACTTTCAGGTCCTATTTTTGATAGAAATTCAAAGGCAGATAGCCTTCTAACCATGTTAGCCAATACTCCTTTATTTCAGGCAGCCCATGAATCTTATTTTAAATATCATCAGGGTGCTCAAGCTTTATATTTGCAATTTAGGATAACAAAAGAGGAAGCTAGGAGCATAGTAAAAGCCTGTACAGCTTGCCTTCCTTTCCACGCTTGTATACTCCCTCCAGGGAAGAATCCTTGTGGTTTGGTTTGAGACCCAATGAAATCTGGCAAATGGATGTGACCCATTATAAATCTTTTGATCATTTTTCTTTTATCCATGTTGTGGTAGACACCTTTTCAGGATTTACTTTTGCAATACCAGCAGCAAAAGAGACAGCCCAAGTAGTCACTGAATTCCTTATACAAGCTTTTGCAATCATGGGTGTGCCACAAGTAATAAAAACAGACAATGTACCTGCATATACTTCTAACCATTTTACACACTTTTGTGCACAGTATCAGATTTTACTCACCATTGGCATACCTTTTAATCTTCAAGGGCAGGCAATAGTAGAGAGGAGAAACAGAGACATTAAAATGCTTCTCCAAAACACAAGAAGGGGGGAGCCACAGGTAACCCCAGAGAACTTATAAATTTATCTCTTTTTTGATTTTTGATAAAGATGCACTGGCTCTGGCAGACAGGTTTTATAATGTGTTGAAAGGGCAGTGTCCAGTGCAAGCAGCTCCACTATCTTTAGATAATCACTAGGTGATGTGGAGAAATTCAGAAAGTGGTGAATGGCAGGGACCAGATAGGTTAACTGCTTGGGGGAGAGAGTTTGCTTGTATCTCTACAAATGGAGAGGGAATCAGATGCATGATAACAAGCCGTATTTGCCTTGTCCATCAGAAAGAGATGGAAAAGACCTTTGAAACAAAAGAAAAGACCTAAGACACATTAGATGCTTCCATCTCTGATAACGTGTGCCACTGAAAGAGCATGGCAGTTAGCCCTATGTATATAGCAATTGACTCATAAAAAATTGTTATTAAGACTGATGCAGGGCTTAAACACTTAGGAATCATTGGATTCCCTGAGACATGATAAATCTGTTATAGAACTTCAAAATCTGCAGGAATCATTGGATTCCCTAACACATAATAAAACTGTTTCAGAACTTCAAAACTCACAGGAATCACTGGATTCCATGACACGTGAAATAATGGACAATAGATTGGTTTTGGTGTTCTCACCTCCCTTCCTGAAAAGTCAGGGAGGGCATGATCACCTCCTTTTTGGAGTTTTTACCTCCTTTCCTGAGAAATTAGGGAGGATGTGATCACATGTGTTCTGAAAAATTGTACTTGAATCAAGGACAACAGGATGCTTATAGTTAAGCACCTATTCAGTGTGAGATAATGGTTCTCTAAACATATATTTAATGTGATATGGTGATGTAAAGGCTCTTCTAATAGATGCTGCATGCTCAGTGTGCTGTAGTGATGTAATCATACTGATATATTTAAAGGAGACACAGACACAGAAGAAAAATCCCAGTCACAGACACAGAGAAGGCTTGAGTCTCCAGATTCCAGACTCTGGACTCCATCTTTGATCAGCCTTGTGGTGGCCCTCCTGCCTTCATCACTTCACCTAAAGACCATCCATCCAGAGATCCTCCAGAAAGCTAGCCTGGATACTATATAAGTTTTCTCAGGTTTTTCTGTAAACATCTTGCTCATTCTTTCTTATACCATAGTCGTATTCATGGAACCTTTTTTTTTTTTTTTTTTTTTTTAAAGTATTAGCCTTTTATTTTCAAAATACATGCAAAGATAGTTTTCAACATTTACCCTTGCAAGACCTTGTGTTCCAAATTTTTCTCCCTCCCTTCCTCCTATCCCCTGCCTTAGACAACAAGTAATCCAATGCATGTTAAATATGTGCAGTTCTTCTGTACATATTTCCACATTTATCATGCTGCACAAGAAAAAATCAAATCAAAAAGAGAAAAAATGAGAATGAAAACAAAAAGCAAGCAAACAATAACCAAAAAGGTGAAAATACTATGTTGTGATCCACATTCAGTCCTCACAGTCCTCTTTCTGGATGCAGATATCTCTCTCCATCCCAAGTCTATTGGAATTGCCCTAAATCGTTTGGAATTAGCCTGAATCTCATCATAGAAAAGAGCCATATCCTATCAGAGTTATCATCACATAGTCTTGTTGCTGTGTACAATGTTCTCTTTGTTCTAATTCATTTCACTTAGTTTATGTAAGTCTCTTCAGGCCTTTTTGAAATCATCCTGCTGGATTGTTTCTTATAGAACAATAATATTCCATAAAATTAATTAATACCATAACTTATTCAGCTATTCCCCAACTGATGGGCAGCCACTCAGTTTCCAGTTCCTGGCCACTACAAAAAGACCTGTTACAAACATTTTTGCACATATGGGTCCTTTTCCCTTTTTTATGATCTCTTTGGTATATAGACTCAGTAGAGACATTGCTGGATCAAAGGGTACACACAGCTTGAAAGTCCTTTGGGCATAGTTCATGAAGCCTTTCTTAACCCCCTACTGCTGGCACTCTTCTTTCCTAAACCACCTTGTATTCATTTTGAATTTATTCTGTATGTACTTATATAATAATATTTATATGGTGCTTTTAATTTTGCAAAGTATTTTATATATTATATTTTATTATACTAATTATGCTAATCATATAGGTACTATTCCCATTTTACAGGAAAGAGTTTACATGTTAAATGACTTTTCATGAGCTACAAAACTATTAATAGTCTGGGGCAGGATTTGAATCCAGATGTTCTTGAGTTTTCTCATCATGGTACGTGGTGTCTCCTACAGTGATAGAAGTGCCTCTTGAGGGCAGGACTGTTTTGCTTTTGTTTTTTTCTCTCTGGGATCTAGTTCAGTTTCTGTCACATAGTAGGTGTTTGTAAGGATGTGGTTCCCACAAAACAAGAGAAGGGAATTGTAAGGGCCCTTTAAATGGTCGGCGCCACAGCACAACAGGAGATTTGAGTGGCCCAGAAGTAATCTCTGTGGATATAGGATTGCCCTGTGGGTGGGATCCTGGCCATATTGAGATAGCTTCATAATGGGTGACGGCTCTCTCGCTGGTTGGCTGTGTGTGTGATCTCACAGGCCCTTTATAAGCCCACTGCAGACAGCAGTTGCTCTCTTTAACCTGGCTCCCTAACCTGGGATAGCCAAGCCAAGCCAAGCCAAGCGGATGGATAGCCAAGAGGTAAGGAGTTTGGTAGAGAACACGTGGGTCTTCAGACCAGGTGTTCAATAGGGAGTTGACAAGTCAGGGTATTAATAAAGTGAGTAGGTATTAATAAAGGCTTTTAAGATTACACGTGGCTGTTCTTGAGTGTGCTACTGGTTATTAAACTGTAGATTCAAGAGATCGTGGCCAGAGACCTTTGAAGGCCTCAGAGGGGGCGAGCCAGGTAGAGTTGACACTGCAAAGGTCAGTGGTCAAAGGTACTCTGTTGGGCCTAGAACAGACTGGTAATTGTAACTGCCAAGAGGCCATGTTACAGGTGTTTAATAAATACTTGACTAAAATTTTTTAGACATGGAAAACAATGAAAGAATGATGAAATATTTACATGGTTCAAATTCAGCAGAGGCTAGATCAGAGCTATTGAAATTCTGAGGTAAAGTGATTTTACATCTAGTCTAATTCCTTTTAATAAATGATGAAATAACCATAAGGCACTAAATGATTCAAGAGTGCTAGGTAGCATAGTAGGTAAAGTGCTGAAATGGGAGTGGAAGACTCATTTTCTCAAGTAAAGATCTGGCCTCAGAAATCTACTAGCTATGTGACCCTGGGCAAATCACTTAATCCAGTAACTTGCTGTCAGTTTCCTTGTCTGTACAATGAGCTGGAGAAGAAAATGGCAAACCTCTGCAGTATATTTGCCAAGAACATTCTAAATGGAGTTATGAAGAGTCAGACATGATTGAAAAATGACTTAAAAACAACTAAATTAAGTGATTTGTCTCAAGTTCACACAATCAATTAGTTGTAGAGTTCGTGGAACTCATCCTATAGTTATTTATAGTTTGTTCATTCAAATATTTATTAGTGCCTACTATATGCAAGACAGTGTTCTTCATTTTTGAAGAGGAACAAAATGATATCACAATGTTAGGCAAGTTACTGTGTTCAACTGTGGCTGATCAGACCAAAATGAGTTCAGAATGCTGTGCTTCAAAATCAAACACAAATGTTCCCTATGAATATTTGGGGTGGATTCTCTAACTTTTTGCAACTCAAATTTCTAAGCTAATTCTTTGCTCACAGAGCACAGCGCTTTCTCTGATGAAGGCACACCATTCTGGGCAGTCCTGTGCCAGTGTCTCCCATGTCACACAATCAATTCTAAAATTCTTAAGAGAGACTTTGAGAGTGTCCTTGTATCACTTTTTCTGATCACTTTGTTGAGTGCTAATTCTGTGTGAGTTCTCCATTAAATAATCTCTTTAGCAAACATACTTCTGACATTCAAACAACATGGCTAGTCAGCAGAGTTGCGATCTTTGCAACATGGAGCCATAAGTATAAATAATTCATGGAGGAAATGAGACTTGAGTTAGATCTGACAGGATGGGTAAAATCTGGATTTTAATTAGCATACTCTCTTACCCACTTATTGGTTTACTGTAGGCATGGTAGTAACTCATGAGAGACCAGATTTTCTGTCTATAGTTAAATATCCACAATAAATGCCTGGTATTCCTCAGTGCATGTACTGGGATCAGCCTAGACCCAAGTGAAAAGTTTATTCTTCTTTAGACCTCTCAGATGATGGATTCAAGAGTTGATTCTATGCCCATCAACTGGAGAATGGTTGGATAAATTGTGGTATATGAATGTTATGGAATATTATTGTTCTGTAAGAAATGACCAGCAGGATGAATACAGAGAGGCTTGGAGAGACTTACATCAACTGATGCTGAGTGAAATGAGCAGAACCAGGAGATCATTATATACTTTAACAACAATACTATATGAGGATCATTTCTGATGGATGTGGCCATCTTCAACAATGAGAGGATCCAAATCAGTTCCAATTGATCAGTAATGAACAGAACCAGCTACACCTAGCCAAAGAGCACTAGAAAATGAGTGTGGACCACAACATAGAATTTACACTCTTTCTGTCATTGTTTGCTTGCATTTTTGTTTTTCTTCCCAGGTTATGTTTACCTTCTTTCTAAATCCGATTTTTCTTGTGCAGCAAGATAACTGTATAAATATGTATACATATATTGTGTTTAACATATACTTTAACATATTTAACATGTATGGGACTACCTGCCATCTAGGGAGGGGATGGAGGGAAGGAGGGGAAAAGATGGAATAGAAGTTTTTGCATGGGTCAATGTTGAAAAATTACCCATGCATATGTTTTGTCAATAAGAATCTATATTAAAAAAAAGAGTTGATCCTATCATTTAAAAAACTGTTAGTGTGAAAGAAATTATTTAATGCCATTTTCCTTCTGGTGATTTGTTTCTTAAGAATCCTACATAATGCTTTGGTCACCAGAGATTTATCACTTCCTGACAGTTCTACAACAGGATTTTCAGAATCCAAGTTACTTTTGCTAATTGTATAGTTAATTTGTTATCTTATTATGTAATATATCACAGTTATCAAGAGACAAGCAAATTAATCTTTCTCCCAACTGCTTCCTTCTTCTGGAAAATGTGAAGAGGAAGAAAATCTATTATTGTTTTCATTTGAAAAGGAACACTGTCATCTGATAAGTACATTGGCCCATCTCCCATTGCTACAGAAGACACTAATCAGACTTCCAGGCTGGGTATGAGCATGGATTGTGTCTGAGGAAGACTGGAAATAGCATCCTCCTATCAGCTCCTCTCTGTTTAGAATCCCAAATTTAGAGCTGGGGGGATCTCAGTCTTCCTTATTTTATAGATAAGAAACTCGGGTCCAGGAAATGTTTATTGACTTGCCTGAGGTCACATAAGTAGTATCAGAAATGTTGACCATAAAGCCAAGATTTTTCTCCATTATATCTTATTTATATCTTACTGGTATTTGATTGGGAAGATAGAAGAATAGTTCCAAGAGATCATTTTCAAATATTTATTGAGAAAAAAATAATATATGTTCAATTGTTTCAGTCATGTCCAACTTTTTGTGACTCCATTTGGGGTTTTCTTGGCAGAGACACTTGGAGTGTTTGCCATTTCCTTTCCAGTTCAATTATCAGATGAGGAAATCGAAATAAATAGGGTTAAGTGACTTGCTTAGTGTCACACAGTAAGTGTCTTGGGCCAAATTTGAACTCAAGTCTTCAGGATTCCAGGCCTCAAACTCTATACATTGAGCCATCTAATTGCCCCTATTACACACAATACATACTTCTATATTAATCTGTTGTTTTTGTTCAGTTATATTTAGTTGTGTTTGACTCTTCATGACCGTGTTTGGGACTTTCTTGGCAAAGATACTGGGGTGGTTTGATATTTGATATTTCCTTCTCTAGCTCATTTTACAGATGAGGAAAATGAGACAAGCAGGGTTAAGTTAAATGACTTGCCCAGGGTCACATAGCTAGTAAGTGTCTGAGGCTGGATTTGAATGCAAGAAGATAAATCTTCCTTATTGGCACTTAATCTAGTCTATTACTTAATTGCCCACAACATTATACATAAGTAGATTATGAAAAAAGGATAATATAAAGATAAAATTTAATAGAGTCAATAGGAACTCATGCTTTAGGAAAATCACTCAGGTATTTGTGTGGACATCTAATGTTGAGAAGAGACTTGAAACAGGGACACCAATTAGGAGGCTATTACAATAGTCTGTGTGGAGATGTAGAGGCCCAAACTAAAGAGTATAATGAGACACTGACAATTTGGGTATCAGGAAATATGGTGGTACTGTCAATAATAAAGGAATAAAGTAATAAAGGAAGAAAAATGGATTTGGGAAAAGGAATGTAATGACATAAGTAAAACATCACAAGTCACTCAGATTTACTCATAGTATGTGACTCATTCTGTTCCATACAAAATTTAAAAAAGGGAGGCAGTGCTCTTCTTTACTTGTTGATCACTGCCCTATCCCAAGTAGCACAGAACCTACTATATGGTGATCTGCGACAGAAGGACAGGATATAGAAGTGGGACTTTACCCAGTGATATCTGGGTACCTTTGCAGCTGCTTCTACATGGATTCCTGAACTATGTTGAAGAGATAATGCCCATCTAGGAGAAGGAGAAGTTGGGACTTTTCACTGCAGAAGCAAGAGAGCAGAGTTGAGTGATATTGGGAGATAAGAGGAGGGTTTATATTTGAGACAAATCCCACATTAGGAATGGGATGTGATCCACTTTCACACCTTTTAGTTGTTTGATCACATAGTCTTTGGAGTCAGTTCATGGCCCTCATTTTGGAGACCACATAAGAAACTGCTGATGGAACCAAATGGTTCTCAGTTTTCCATTTGTGAATTTGATCTAGACTAAGCATTATCCCGGTTGGGTCTTTTTCAAAAAAATTTTTAAAAAAATATTATCCAGGGGGCAGCTAGGTGGCGCAGTGGATAGAGCATCAGCCAGGACCCGAGTTCAAATCTGGTCTCAGACACAACACTTCCTAGCTGTGTGACCTGGGCAAGTCACTTAACTCCAGCCTCAAAAAACAAAACAAAACAAAACAAAAAATATTATCCAAACATTCCCCCTAGTCTTTCTGTGGAAGCAGGGAGCAAAATCACAAACAGAAAGGCTGGCCTACAAATCAAGAGATTAAGGTACTAATCCTAGTTTTAACATTAAAGACTTGTGTGTATATGTCCTTGGACAAATCACTTCACTTTTTATCTTCAATTTCCTTGACTCTAAAATGAAGTCCACTTGTTACACAGACTAGATGATTTCTGAGTTCCCTTCCAGTTCTAACATTTTTTTTTTTTTTTTTGCAATTAAATATCACCTAAGCATCTCTTAACTTGATAGGTCAAAATTTTACTCATTATTTTCCCCTCCAGACCTTCTTATTTTTGTCAAGTACACTTTGATCTTTCCAGTCACCTAGACTCAGAGACTTGACTCCTCAAACTCCTTTCTTCTCTTTCCCTCCCTCCCTCCCCTCCAATCTACTTAATTTTCAAGTCTCATTATTTCTATTTCTCCAACATTTCTGGCATTTATCTTGTTCTAAGACACCTTCATTTCACTCTACTCACACACAGACACAATCCCAGTTCAGTTACTTATCATCTCTGTAGTTTTTTGCATGAGTCTGCATTATTATTCCTCAAACTTGGAATGTGCTTGTTTATCTTTGGCTCTTAGGATGCCTACTTTTTTCTAAGGCTTCGACTCAAATGCTAGCTCTTCAAGAAGTTATTTTCTGATTTCTCTCCTTTTTAGGATCCCCTAGCCACCCCTCCCCTCAAATACTCTATTTACTCTGTATATAGCTTTATACATGCTGTTTTCCTCCATTAGAATGTCAGGTCTTTGAAGATAAGAATCATTTCCTTTTTGTCTTTGTATTACCATTATTTACTAAACTTCTAAGCATTCAAACTCTACTGCAAAGAGTGCAACTCTGCTGATTAGCCATGTTGTTTGAATGCCAAAAATATGTTTGCCAAAGAGATTATTTTATGGAGAACCCACACAGGATTAGAACTTAACAAAGTGATCAGAAAAAGTGATACAAGGACACTTGCAAGGTCTCTCTTAAGAATTTTAGAATTGATTGTATGACATGGGAGACACTGGCACAGGACTGCCTAGAATGGTGTGCCTTCATCAGAGAAAGTGTTGTGCTCTATGAACAAAGAAGAATTGAATTAGCTTAGAAGAAACTTGAGTTGAAAGAAGTTAGAGAATCCACCCTGAATATTCATAGGGACCATTTGTGTTTGACTTGGAGCACAACATTCTGAACTCATCTTGGTCTGATCAGCTACAGTTGGACACAGTAATTTGCCTCTAACGTTGTGATGTCATTTTGTTCCTCTTCAAAAATGAAGGACAACAACAATACACTATCTTGCATATAGTAGTCATTAATAAATATCTGATGAATGAATGAGTTTCATGAACAAGCATGACTATGTTATGTGCATCCATTCCTCTTATTGTGTCATTTTCTATTTTAAATTAAATTTTTAAAAATTTAAAATGTTTTTGAGGACAAATAAAATAACACAAAAGTACTTTTTAACATATTAAGTGCTATGGATATGTAAGTTGTTATCATTTTTCCAGTGTGAGTCAACATTGACCAATTCTTTTTTTTTTTTGTTGAGGCAATTGGGGTTAAGTGACTTGTCCAGGATCACACAGTTGGGAAGTGTTAAGTGTCTGAGACCAGGTTTAACTCAGATCCTCCTGACTTCAGGGCTGGTGCTCTATTCACTGCACCATCTAGCTGCTCCTATTGACCAGTTCTTAAAGTAAAGACTCAAACTGTCCTGTGAGGGAAAAGGGAACCTGTTAGGGAGCCTGTTTTGTATGTTGGAAATATACTTGCTACCATTCTTTAGATATTGTTTGCATTATGCGATTTGCAAAAAAAACAAAGAACCTTAATGGATGTTCAGTGACTAGATGTCTGTGTTCTTCAGATGCAGATGGGAAGAACTTTGCTATTTGGTCCTTTAAATGGACACATTGCAGCATAAATGTGAAAATAAAAAAAAAAAAAACTTCACAAAAATAAAGAATCAAAAGAAATTAGAATTTAAAAAGCTTTAGGAAGGAATTGGAAGATTGGGGAATCACTGGCAATCTAAGAGGTGATGAACTAGTGAGCAAGAGCTGGAGGATCAACTATACACAGGTCTATGGGATAATTGGAAATGACTGCTGCAATGAAGTGGAAATCAGTATTGCTTGTGAAGATACAATGGAACTAGGGTTTTTATTTTAATTGTACAATTGTATTACTACAAAGAAAATACTCTGTTTTAACAAAGGTCTGACCAAGATGAGAACCTCTGCATTAATTTATTTGAAATCCAATGTTCCTTTGCTGCTCCAATCATAACTATGCCAATGGGCTCAACATTACTATAGTTGACTCTCATGTATAGTAACATAATAAGATCAATATCTTGATTTCATTGATTTTAGAATCTAGCCATCCCAATTATGACATAGGAATCCCATTTGAATGCTATGGGATTCGGCATTCAGGCTTAAATTTGTCGTGATAAAAGTAGCAAATATGTTTCTTTACACTTTTTATCAAGATTATTTTTTACAAAGTCACTTTGGAAAATCCATTAAGACTAGAAATCAGGTGATTTGGTTTCTATTACAGTGAATGATCTATGAGCCATAGATGAGCTGTTTCCCCTCCTTGGTCATAAATACTTATATAAAAAAATTAAAATAAACTAGATGGCTTATAAGGTCCTTTCCAATTCTAAAATTAAATGATTCAGTGGGATCACTTTTTTGATGACAATAACATGAGCCATGTGGAAGATGTTACTAGCTGGTAAAAAATATATATAAATAAAAAAGGATTAATTTCAGCATTGATAGAAATCCATTACAAAACATTCCTCCAATAACCTATAGTTTCTTGAGCTATGGCACAGATTATTGAAAAGGATTGGAAACTCCTATAGATAGAGATTTGAAAGTTATCTATAACTTTTTACCATCTGCAGAGCTGTCTGGGAAACTGAGTGATTAAGTGATAGCTAGTATATTTTGGGGGCAGGTCTGGAACTTAGAGCATCCTGACTCCAACAATGACTATTCATCTCTCCAACAATTTTCAGAGTGTGAACCAAAGAACCATAGGGGTCCTTATAATCTTTTTGAGTAGGGGATCTGTGAATTAGAATTAGAGACTATTTTCACAGCAACCAAAGTACTATTTACTTCTTTCTTTTCCAACTACATAATTGTAGGAAGCCAGATTTTCTTCATATAGTTCAACCAAGATAACATATTGCAACAGATTGAACATAGAAGCAGATATGAGAATCCAACTATTTTCTCTTAATCTAGACATTAAGGGGATTTGCAAAATAAACACAACAGTATAATTCTCACTTTTTTTGAAAATTATCTTTTATAAAAATGTTATTTATGTTAACATGATTATGTTTATTATCATTATTTTAACATAATATTTTGAAATGTTATCTAATATCTAAGAGTAAATATTGATAGTTATAGCTCACATAAACAAAGTGCTCAATAATTTTTAAGAGTTTTAAGGGATCCTGAGATTAAAAAGAATTGAGAAGAATATATATGCATTAATTCATGCAAAACTCTCTAGTGTGGTCCAAATAAGATTAAAATGTAATTTTAAAATGTTAACAAAATAAATATAAACATGCAGTTTTCTAAATCAATATGAAGTTCATAGGATCTTATTTCTGTTGTTTTTGAGATGACTGCCCTAAACCATGATGTTCTGCACAGACTACATGCAGATACTAATTGGCAGAGACCCTGCACAGTTCTCTTTCACACAAATCCAATTTATTTGTATGTCTTGGCATCATCTGATTGATATTATGGTTGACGTCAAGAGTGAAAGACAAACAACAACAACAGATATCTAAATTATACATATATGTCACCAAAGTCAGTGAAGGATTTACATGTAGAAACTCATGTCAAAAATTTAGATTGAAGTTTACAAAAGTTTTGTGACTCCTAATTAAAAATATTCTTTTTTTTTTTTTTTTTTTTGGAGGCTGGGGTTAAGTGACTTGCCCAGGGTCACACAGCTAGGAAGTGTTAAGTGTCTGAGACCAGATTTGAACTTGGGTCCTCCTGAATTCAAGGCTGGTGCTCTATCCACTATGCCCCTATTAAAAATATTCTTAATAATTTACAAAGTGCTTTCCTTCTAACAATTGTGTGAGATAGATAGAATATTATTACCACTGTTTTACAAATGAGGAAATGGAAATTTAGAGCGGTCAAATGTCTTGCTCAAAGTCAACCAACTTATAACACAATATAGTGAGAAAGATATGACATTTGTAATAAGAAAAATTTATATTGTAATTTGTAATGAGAGCTGGTTTCCAATGCTTCATCCAACTCTGTTTTTTGCAGTGTTTGAAACCATGGGTGTGTCCTTGGTCTTTTTGGTTCTGTTTCCTCATTTGTCAATTAAGAAAGCTATACTAGATGAAAGGTATCAAATGTACAGGCCAACAACCAGGAACCAGAATAAAACGTAATTAAGAACTTGAAACTCAGCGTTAAAAAATAATATTAAAAATTTTTGTTTACATGTAATTGAGAAAAAATAAAACAAAAATTAAATGTAAAAAATATTTTGCATGACTGCACATTTATGATCTATGTCAAATTGCTTGCCTTCTCAAGGAAGGAGGGGAGAGAGAGAAAATTTGAAGCTCAAAAATTTTAAAAACAAACATTAAAATCATTTTCATGTAATTGAGAAAAAAATTAAGTGCAAAATGTAATTGGAAAGTGTTTAACAAAATAAGTAAAAATACAATAGAACCTAAATAATATTAATGAATATTTTGTAAGTCAAAACACAGAGGCAGAGATTCTCTTAGAGTTTGAAACCATTAGACTAGATGATTTCTAAAGTACCTTCCAACTCTAAATCTATGATCCTATGATTTTAAATCTGTGTTTCTGATCCTAAATATCAATGGGGGCTTGAATTTCTGGATCCTCAAACCCAGTGCATTTTCTTTTCTATCATGGCATCTCTGCCTTTACAGAACTCTCTCATATACAAAAATACGTCTCACCTGCTCCTCATGTGATCCTTTTTATTCATCCCTCTTACCACAATTCTTTTCATCCTCCACCTCTACCTAGATTATTCTCTTCTTCCTTCTGCCCCCATTTCCATGATTCATTGGGAGGAAATTCCCCTATTAATGTGGTTTTGCAATTTTTTTTTTTTTTTCCTGGAGAATTGCCTCTTAACACTGAAACATTAAAAGATTTGCCTGCCTCTAAGGATCCCACTACCTTTCTATATCAGAGGCAGGATCTAACCAGGCTTGACTTAAAAAATAGCTCTAGATTCACTGCATCATTCACTGCACCCTTTATATTATTTATTAATTTACAATAAAAATATAATAATTCTTTACATGAACTTTACATTGTAACTGACATCTCTGCTAAGGGAGGTAAGTTAAATGAATGACCAAGTGCTTTTCCTTACTTGTCTTGGCTATTCTATATACTTTGTAGAAATATGTGACTAGATTTGAATGCTAATAAAATACAAGAGATATTAATATGAAAAGATGATTAGGTAGCAAAAAAAAGGCCTAGCCCAGTTGTAATGGATTACAGAGAAAGCTATTGCTTTGCAGTTATTATTATATTATTCTATATTATTATTACTATTATTAAAACAGCCATCTTCGGTTTTTCCTTATACTTTTGTTGGCTAGGCATAGAAGGACATTTATACCCATTATACTTTTCTGTGGAATGGCTTTGCTACTCTTTCCATTAATGTTTTCTCATGTTCTATACTAGACCAAGAAGAATTTTTAGAAATTGAAATAATTTACAATTTATGGAGTTCAATATTTCTGGCAATTCAAACAGTAGATCATCTTATTGTATATCCTTATCAATACAGCATGCACATATCTTTGCTTTATTCTTCTAAATACCTTGCAGTTGTCAGATCTAAAACCAATGAAAGGCATCCCTTTGGTCAATGATTAAAAGTATAATTCAAAAAAATCTTCCTCTATTTGAGTATCTTCAAAGTTGTTATTACTGCTGCTGTTGTTCAGTCATGACCCCATTTCATGTTTTTTTTTTTTTTTTTTTTAGCAAAAATACTGGAAGGGTTTGTCATTTCCTTCTCCAGCTCATTTGAAAGGAAACTGCTAGGCTATGGGACTCTACTGAGAGGGAGGACCAAGGCCACCTCAACCTTTGATGCACAATAAGTTTTCTGCCACAGACTTAGAATGGTGCCAGAGCAACCACTTCCCAGTCAAGCACTGTATGTAGTCAAGACACCTCTAAGAGGACTCCAGAAGGAGAGCTACTGAGCTGCACTGTTTTCAGACCAGACAAGAGTACGGCAGAGATGGTTAAGTAATCTAATGGGGCAGAAAGTAGGCACTTTATTCCCATCAGATAGGAAAGCATATGTCAGGACTATATATAAATGTATAAAAGAGCAGGGATGCACAGTCAAATTAAGAGATGTTAGGAGGGGGCAGCTAGGTCCTCTATCCACTGCGATACTTCCTAGCTGTGTGACCCTGAACAAGTCACTTAACCCCAGCCTCAGAAAAAAAAAGAGAGAGATGTCAGGAAATTCCTGGATAATTGTGAGAGATGGATTGTTTTTGGATATGATAAGCAATGCCCAGGAGAAATACAAAAAAGTCATTTTACTATATATAATTTCATTAAACAAAATCTGAAATCAGAACCAGAAAAAGAGGTTAGGAAATTTATATTTGGAGCACAGACAGGCCCATCTCTTATCAGTAGATGTTCCTCTTCTGAGCCTGAGGAGGATGATATTGATTGGCTTACCCCCATCCCCACCTTCAGCCCTGCCTTATTTTTGTGTCTATGCAGACCTCCAGCTTTTCAAAGGCTCTTCTAATGTAAAGCCTAAAAATGAAATAAGAACTGAGGAAAAGCAGGATCAGAAATATAAAACAAAGACTGTAGCGATACTTAATGGACAAAAAGCAAAAGGTAATCAGTTATATTCTTTCTCTTTACTTCAAAAAGTTTTGCAACAGGTTAGAGATCAAGGAGAAGACACGGAGGAGTGGGAAATGTAGGAGGTGTAGATGGGATATTAAAGACTTTGTTACCAGAAAACTGTAATGCAGATTGTCATAGAGCAATGATTGGACCATTGGACATAGAGAAGAGATTGTACCAAAGAAGAAATGATTCAGAGGTGTGACAGAGTAGGTTCACAAGTATATCAACCTGAGCTGATATCAGAATATGTGATTGCTGATAAGAAAGGGCCAAAAAGGAATTGTTATACTTGTGGTAAACCAGGACACTATAAGAAAGAAAGCAGAAGTATAAAAGCAGGTGATGGGAGTAGGACTAAAACACTATGTCCAAAATGCAAAACAATGCAAGAATCAGGGAAACAAGGTGCTCCCAGGGGGCCCCAAAACCAACCTGGGGAATGACAGCTCAAGTAGGGACAGATATAAATCAGGAATGGAGAAATATGTATGCAGCTTTAGATGCAAGGGACACTCACAGTAATAAAACTCAGGAGTAATGATTATTACTGCTTACCCATCATGCTGTTTGTGAAGTGCCCATTCAACAATATCAAGGAGGAAAATAACTAAAAATCCTTGTTATAAATCCTCCACTATCTCAGTATTTATTAGCTATCCTGGTCATATAAATATATGAGGAAGTACTTATGTCTGTAATTATGATTAACACTGATAATGTTGAAGCAATTCTTAACAAGGGATAACATATAGTTCAAGAACTAGTTATTCCATCTGAACTTACAGTTAAAACAAGATAATAATTGTGAATTAGTCCCACAGACAGGTCTAAATTCAGAGGCCGTTGTATAAACATATTTTACTATCACACTCACTTAGCCAATACTAACCCTTACTTTGAATAACCAACAGTTTGAAGGATTAATAGACACTGTAGCTGATAGGACTCTATGGTGGTTGCTTCTCAATGGCCTCCTTGGTGACCTATGACTTCAGCTAGCAATAGAGTGGCAGTGGTAGAAGGCAGTAAGGAGGCTTTGACGTCCACTGATCTGGTAAATTGGCAAAAAGATGGGAAGACAGGAATAATTTTTCCTTTAATAATAGATAGTTTACATATTAACTTCTGGGATAGGGATATAGCATACCAATTAGGGATAAAAATCACAGACTTTTAGGAGGGGTCATTGCTGCTGCGGCTTTCAGTGCTCCAAAAATGACTTGGATTACCAACACACCAGTATGGGGTGGAGCAATAACCCCTGACCAAAGAAAAACAGCTGCTTTACATCAATTAGTACAAGAACAATTAGAATTAGGACACAAGGAAAGAAACGGCCCAAGGAACTCTCTTGTATTTGTTATAAAGAAAAAAATCTGGTAAATGGAGAATGTTTACAGGGTTGAGACAAGTAAATTCAGTCCTGAAAGTCCTGAAAAGTCTTTACAGGCAGGTTTGTCATCCCCAAACATGATCCCTAGGGAATGGCCCTTATGGATAATAGATATTAAGGACTGCTTTTACTCCTTCACCCCAACACCAGGGATAAATTTGCTTTCTTAGTATCAACATATAATTTTCAAGGACCTGTGAGATTTCAAGTGGAAAGTATTGCCACAAGGTATGAAAAACAGCCCTACCATATGCCAATGGTATGTTGATAAAGCTATTAGCAAGATAAGGGAACATTGTCCCGAGGCAGTCATTCTCCATTACATGGATATTTTGGCTGGTCATCTACAACCTGAGAATTTGGAAGAGATGTTATAAATGACAGAAAGAGAATTAAAATACTTAGGTTTGATAATATCATCAGAAAAATTCAAAGATACCTCCCTTTTAGTTATTTGGGTTTCACTGTTCAGCTGGAGGGTGTATATCAAAAACCACCTGAATTCTGGACTGATCAGGTACACACATTAAATCAGGTCCAAAAATTTATTGGGGACATTCAATGGCTTAGGACTTGAACTTGTATACCCAACACTCTGATGTTTCCTTTGTATAAAATGCTAGAGAGAGATCCTTTGTTAGATTCCAGCAGGACATGGACTCCTGAAGCTCTTGACAGCATAAAGCAGATAATATAAATAACAGCAAAAGCAAGCACTCAGAGAGTACTTCTACAAAAAAGGTTATATGGCTCTGTTATTTTAGCTCCTGTACAACCCATAGGAGTTATACATCAAAACATTGATATTTATGAATGGCTATATATATTAAAGACAAAAAAGTCATTAGAACCATACTTAGATATGATAGCTGAAATAGCAAGGAAAACATTCCAGAATTATCCAATTAACAGGAGAAACAGGGATTGCATGGATTGACATAGATAAGGAGATGTTATATTACTTAATAGCTACTCAGGAAACCTGGACATTTTGTTAGGGTTAAGAGAAGTAAGAGCAGGAAAAATCCTGACCCAGCTGCCATTCTATGAACAGTGGCAATGGATATTTCCCCCCAAAACAAAAACACATCCATTTAAAGGCCCTAATGTGTTCACTGATGCCACCAAGCAAAATAAAGTGGCCATATATTCCCCACAATTGGGCATCTCTAATATATTTACTACACCTTACACCTCTACACAGCAAAATGAGTTGTATGCCATTATACAAGATATATGTCTTCTCATTGTTTCAGGAGGTGCAAGAGGTAATTTTAATGAGAGTCCATCCTTTTTATATAATGCACATCTGCTCTCATATGGATGGGCTAGGACCTATATTTGAAAGGAATAAAATAGTGAATGGTCTGCTTACATAATATATTCTTCTCTGCCCTTTAGAACCAGCAATAAAGGCTCATGAACATTTGCAACTGTCTGCCAGATCTCTCTGGAGATTGTATGGGGTGTCCCAGTAAGAAGCAGCAAGCATAGTTAAAAGATGTGTAGCTTTTGTAACATATTCTCAAAGACCTGTAGGGCTAGGGTCTAACCTCAGAGGTGACAGGCCAAATAATATATGACAAATTAATGTTACACATATGGGAAGAACATGCAGCCATGTTACAATTGACATGTATTTAGGCTTTGTATCTGAATCCTTTCAATGAGGGGAAGCTGCTTCACATATAATAAATCACTTATTTCACTGTTTTGCTTCTATGGGTATCCCACACACCATCAAGACTGATAATGGACCCTCATATACCTCAAAAATATTAAAACAGTTCTTACAGGAATCCTCCATGCATCATATTGAAGAAAAGGCCATTTGATTTAGATCATCTTAAATACTAGCAACTTTGAAGATCAAATTCTCTTTTATGCAACAAACTTAAGATTCTGAGTTCACATGCTGACTATACTGTTTAATACCTGTAAAAGTCACTCGGTCTACCTCTTGGAGCATCAATTTCTTTATTTTTAAAATAAGGGAGTTCTGCAGGGCAGGTGCAAAAGGTTCTTCATTCTGGAAGGAGATCTGAGGATCCTGTCAACTATATTCTCATTGGGGAAATCACTTAAGTCCTAAAAGGCTCACTTTCCTCATCTATTAAATGAGGGGGTTAGATTCAGTTACTTTTATTGTGGGAGGCAATTGGGTTTAAAGTGACTTGTACAGAGTCACACTGCTAAGTATCCGAGGATGGATTTGGATTTAGATTCTCTTGACTTCAGGGTAGTGCTCTATCTACCCATTGTGCTATCTAACTGCCCCAATTCAGGGACTTTAAAAAAATTCTTTGAGATCTAAATCTACAAATCCTAATTGGATACTTTGAAATCTGGACCAAATGCTTTAGTAAGCATATTAGAACTCAGACCAACTGCCATTGGGTGGTGCAGTGGATGGATGGTAGGACTAGGAATCAGTAAGACTTGAGTTCAAATCCAGCCACAAACACTTACTATGTGACTTTGGGTAAGTCATTCAGCTTTTTGCCTTAGTTTCCTCATCTATAAAATGATAATAATAATACCTACTTCATAGGATTGTTATGAGAATCAAATGAATTTTAAAGTATCTTACATATATAAAGTGTTTTAGAGACAAAAGTACTACATAATTGTCATTAGTATTCTATTCTATTGTTGTTTCAAGTACACTGGGGGAAAATATTCTAATTTAACACACAATTTGGCCACTTAAAGGAGATTCCATTTATTATCAGTTATATTTAAATCAACACTTTTATAATGGTTTATTTGTTATAATATTGCCCATGAATTTCAAAATAATGCCCATTCCCACTGCCACTCCTAATCTGCTGTAAATTATTTTAGTTACTAGAAAATAGATAGCTGATTTTCCATTATGACTTCCTAAATTACACTTAGCTTAAGAGAGACCATCCTGGAGTTTCTTTTCTTCTTCCTCTTTCTGATTCTAAGTATGTTCACTTCAGAAACCATGGATTTTTCAGGCTACCATACTTTAATCTGCTGTACTCACATATAATCTGAGGGGAGGAGCCAGTATTTCCAAAATAAGTCCTCTTTTTCTGGCTCTCTCATAAACATATATAAATATATGTATGCTTATTGTTCATAAAGTCAATCCTCAGATTATATACTTATATGCATGCATACTTATGTGTGTCTATACCTACTATGGATTATTTATTTAAAATTTATTAATAAAGTTTGAATCTAACTTTATGTGATTAGAGGTTTCTTGCACCCAGATTAGTGTCTGACTTCAGTAGCTATCTAGGTGTCCTGGAAGTAGGTGTCTAGGTGGTCCTGGAACTAAAACATTCTTCTTTTGTTTCTCCATACCTATGACTTGTTTTGGGTTTTGGGTTTCCTTCCTTCCTTCTTTCTTTTTTCTATTCCTTCTCTCTTCTTCCTTCCCTCTCCCTCTCTTTGAATGAGAAAACATTTAGTTTTTTCTTTTCCAGATTCATCACTTGGGAAGCTTTCTGGACACCATACAGAACTCACCTAGTGAATGGTACCCTGAGATTACATAGGGTAAAATTAAATGAAATATAGGGATAATGAATTGCAAGGAAGGTCCTTAACTCAGTTTTAGGAAAAAATAGGATAATAATCACATAAGTCTGCTACAGTTAGAATTAGATGATCTTGCTAATGTTCTTCAGCAAATCAATGTTCCATCTGTATTTTCTGATTGTCCATTTTATGCTCTGAGTGAACACACTATGGGGAAAATGACTTTGAAGACTAAAGTTGGACTCAAAATGATTTCACTTATTTAAGGCCAGCCTTGGTATGTTATCATGTTCATTTAAAATTTTAACAACAAACAAATGAGATCTGAACCCACTAAGTGATAAGGCTGGGGTTAAAAAAAAGAAAAAGAAAAAAAGAAAGACAAAAGGTAAATGCAACTTACTAAATAGACATCCAACACAGAGGCATTATCATCCTGTGTTTCCAATGTGCTCTGCTCAGAAGTCAAGTAAATGGCACTGTCTTCTAATGTGAAAGTAGAACTTGAAGGTAATCCTTTACTGAAAACACAAGGAGAAAACACAGTTAGCATAACTAACCCCAAACAAGAAGAAAAGAAAAAAAAAATACCACAAAGAAAGTTGTAATGAGGTTACTTCTATAAAAGGCAAAGAATCTGCACCCAATTAAGTGCAGAATCAAATATTAAAATCTGTTTGGCTTTTAAAACTTATTATTACCTGGATCATTTCTACCTTTCTGGTATTCTTGCACATTACTCTCTCCACATAATTCATGATTCAGTGACTGGCTCTCTTGTTTTTCCTTGCATATAACACTCAATCTCCTGTGTATTTTTACTGGCTGTCTCTTGTTTCTTCCTCCAGGATTTGAGTTAATATAGCTTCTTGGGGAGACAGCAATACTTCTAAGGTCCCCTGACCATAGGAAGTTTCTATTCTAACAATGTCAGTGATGCTAAATTGGAATCTATGACCCTGAGAGTCCCCACTCCCAATCTAAGAATACTATTGTTCTAACAATCAGACTATCAACAAACATTACAGTCTGCTGGGCAGTGATAACCAAATTCTTGAGACCACTCCTTGTTTTACCCCAAGCCCATAAAATTAGCATATCAATGACATGAACAATTGGATAAAGGTATCACCTTTATCCAGATTCCTAGCTAAATTCTCTTGGAAATTAGATGGGTTCAATTGGCATTAGAATTACAATAAATTTTGCCCCTTGGATATGGGTTCAAGCCTGCAAATTCTTTTGAGATACCTCATCTCTTCACTACGTCAACAGATTTTTTTGGCTTTCTTCAAACTTAAATATCTTCTTCAAGTAGCCTTTCCTCCATTTCTTTTAGTTCTAGTGTTTTACTTTTGAGATTATCTCCAATTTATCTTATTTGTTCATAGTTGTTTCCATGTTGCCTCCTCCAATTAGACTGTGCCCTTCTTGAAAGCAGAGGCTTCAGTTGTTGCCCTTCTTTGTATCTTATTGTAAAGCACAGTATCTGCTTATGGACTTGACTTTATACACCCACCCGTACATACTTTGCTCCACACATCTCAACCAGAAAAATTATACTAAATATCCAGTCTTCGAAATGGACAGACCCTCAAAAACATATTTTGCTCCTTCAAAGAACTTTCATATAAAAGATATATTTTTATAACATTATCTTTTTCATACCACATCTTGCTTTTGGCTCCTGATTATGTATTTTCACTTATTTTTCTTTGAGACTGCGATTGGAGAAGATTCGTGGATAATTGGGAATGAATACTTTAGAAGTAATATATCTGTGTCTTTTGGGCTATGATATAGGAAACAAATTCCCTTAAGAACAAAGGTATCATCTTTCAATTCAACAAACATTTCTTTAGGCTCCCTACTGCTTGATACATATTTGCTGAATTGGATAGTTGACTCTATTTCTTATTCTAAATCTGTCACCTAGCCCTATCAATTCTTTTAGAATCTCTTTCAGATTCACCCTTTCTTTTTCCACTGTTATCAGCTTGGTCAACCTAATTGTTTTATGTATGATGTACTCCTTTTACTTTCTATCTTTAGATACATACTGGAAAGTTGTATCAAATTAAGCTTTCTGAGATAATTCTCCCCTCAAAAACCTTTGAGTTCCTTTGCAACAGAAGGACTGTGTAATATAAATAGTACTACCATCATGTCATATATTTCTCTTTATTAGCTTAACTTCAAGGTCCTTTGTTGCCAACCAACCTTTTCAGATTTCTCTTTCACTAGTCCCCTGTGCAAAACTCTCTACTCCTGCTTATTTCTATTGTTAATCTTTATAGCATATGTTCTAGAGAAATCTGGTATATTTGAATATCTTTTTTTTCCCCTGAGGCAATTAGGGTTAAGTGGGATCACAAAGTTAGGAAGGGTTAAGTGTCTGAGATCACATTTGAACTCAGGTCCTCCAGACTTCAAGGTTGATGCTCTATTCAGTGAGCCACCTAACTGCCCCAATATCTTCTTTCTAATTAGAAAAAAAGGAAGCTCTTTCTCAATATTTAATCAGTTCAAGCCTTCATTCAAGTTCCTCAATTATTATTTAATAAATTTGTTTGAATTATTTCTTTAACAAAAAGTTGACTTCTCCTTTATTAGCAATTACTTATACTTTTCTACATAATAAAACATCTAACTTCTTGTTTAAATATTGAAATGATTAAACATGAAATTTATTAACAAATTAATTTGGTGATAATTGAGACTAGATAATTATATTTTAGTGATGACAAATATCACAGAGGTCTCATAAACTCTCACCATAACAGTGATTTCTCTTCACTTGTGAAAAAATAGTCCCACACCATTCAATTTCTCTCAAGTTGCCAAGTAAAGTCTCTTTTCAAAAATCCCCTTTATAAGATATAATTATTAATAGCCTCATCAGAAAAAAGCACGTCATCTCCTTCTTTCTTTCTTTGGTTTTTCTCCAGTCATGACAGACAGTCTCTTCAAAAGGCACACTTTTCATAGATTTCTCTTTATGGTTTTTTTCTATTATATAACAGATTTCTACCATCTAATAGTAAATCTTCACAGCTCAGAAGTTAAATATATATATATATATGCTCATCTTGACTTCATATGGAAAACCACCTCATAATAAAACATTTTCAACCTGTAATTTCCAAATGTCAGCTCAATCTGCCTTTTCCACTGGCTCTTAAAGATACTGGAAAAGTATCTATAGTCTTGTTGATAGTACACGTTTCTCCCCATTTAGGCCTTGTTTCAGGGCAGTTAGATGGTCAGCAGATAAAACATCAGCCCTAGAATCAGGAGAACCAAAGTCAAAATTTAACTCTAGATACTTATTAACTGTGTAACCCATGGCATACCATTTAACCCTTTTTGCCTCAATTTCCTTATCTATAAAATGAACTGAAGAAGAAAATGGCACACCATTCTAGTATTTTTGTTTAAAAAAAAAATCCCAAATGGAGTCACAAAGAATCAGATATGACTGAAAAATTACTGAACAACAATAGTCTCTTGTTTATCTAAATTCTACACCCCAAGTGAGCCTATTATCAATTATCTCTGATGAAAAACTAGCTTTATCAAATCTTCCTGTCTTATTTTTAAAAGCATCAGTTGGTTCAGATGATAATTTTTTTGTTACAAGACCTCATAACTATCTTCTTTCCTGGATTTAGATTATTCATGAGTTTGCAATGGACATTACTTTGAAAACTATTGTGCAATAGTCAGTATTGTTGAATTACCCACTGGATCAGAATTAAGACAATGCAAAAAAAAAAAAGACTTTTGCCTTTAAATTTGTGAGACGCCTTTAGTCATCTTTTGTCTAAATCAATAATCTTATTTGTACTTCCTCTCCTCCCATTTCTTTATGTGATGTTCTCTTCCATTAGAATATCAGTTTCCTGATGACAGGGAGTGTCTTGTATCTCTAGGATAGTGCCTAGCAAATAGTAAATTATTAAATGTTTTGTCATCCATGATACATTTGCCCGTGTCTCATAGCTGTCTTAAACTCAACATATCCTAAACAGAAGCTCTTATCTTTCTTCCTAACCACTTCCTCTCTCCAAACTATGTTATTTCTGTGCAGGATACCACCTTCTATCTAGTTACCTAGGTTTGCAATCCTGGAATCAGCCTTGACTCTTTTCCTCACTTTTTCGAACCAATTGGTTGAAAAGTCTTGTCAATTCTGCTCTGATAGCATTTCTCACATCTATTCCTTTGCTCTAGTTCTGGCTCTTGCCTAAGATTATTTCAACCATCCTCCCTTCTGATCTCCCTTGTTTAATCCTTTCTCTATATAGTTGCCCAAATAATTTTCCTGATTTGACCATGTCATTCCCTTGTTCAAAAATCACTACAATGGTTTTTTGTCTTCTAGGATAAATTACCAACTCTTCAGTTTAGTATCTAAACCCTCCCACAATCTGGCTCCCAACTACTTTCTGAGTTTGTCAAATTATTTCCTTTACTTTCAGCTAAAGTAGTCTAATAGAGATAACACCCAAATTTATCATCTCATCTCCTGTCCCCCACCCTTGTCTTTGCATATGTCTCTCTCTAATATTGCAGAGACTTCCACCTCCCCTCAGACTCTTAAAATCTTTATCTTCTTTCAGGGCTCAAGTCCATGCCATCTCTACATGAAACCTTTCTGGTTCTTCTTAGTAATTGTATTCTAGCTCTCTCCCTCCTTTTATTGACTTATCTATATAAATGCTATATGCTAATTAGAGAATATAAGCTCCTTGAAGGTAAAGAATTTCTGTTGTCTTTGTATTGCTGTGACTTACTGAAGTGTAGGCATTTAATTATAAAGAGAGCAACATTTATATACTGTTTTAGGTTTGCAAAGTGTTTTTTTACAGGTATTTTCTAACTTGATGGCCATAAAACTCTGGGGTGGGTATTATTATTATTATAAGTGGGAGCACTGAGGTTAAGAGAGATTATATGATTTGCCCAGAATTATACACCTTGTAGGAACAGCTAGGTAGTGCAGTAGGTAGAGCACTGGGAGTGGAATGAAGAAGACCTAAGTTTAAATCAGGCCTCAGACACTACTTGTGTGAACTTAGATGAATCATTTAACCCCTATTTGCCTCAATTCCTCATTTATAAAATGGGGACACACTGGAGAGAGAAATGGCAACTACTCCAGTTCTTTGCCAAGAAAACCTCATGGACAAATAGGGTCATGTAGTGTTGGGCAAATGAAGGACTGAACAACATAACAATAGCTAGTGAGCAAGATTCAAACTACAGTATTCCAGAAACAATTCCACTGTTTTATCTACTATAGCACTTAACTGTCTATCTTTCAATAAATATATGTTGAATCAAGAAAGAATTTCACTTTGGATGTGCATGAAACTAAATTTATGAAATACAGCTCTATTTCCTCCAAAATATTCTTATAAAATAGGATTATTAAAATAAAAAAAGATCAAGCACAGGAAAAAATTATTAAATCTGACTAGGTATACATAGGAAACCAACTGCAAATTCTTTCTTTCTTATAACTATCCTCAGAGATGAGATGTAAACTGTTCTATAATGGGTTTCCATTTGTGTATCAATTTACACTCCTTTTTCTCATTGGATTTAGCATTTGGGAATATTCTGACTGCTACTCTGTTCTCTGTTGTTGTTGTTGTTGTTTTTTTTTTTTTTTTTTTTTTTTTTTTTAAGTGTTCAGTTGATTTCATGAGCACTGTGCCCATTTGGATTTAATATTTGTTTTCTTTTGCCTAGTGATTCCAAGGTTTTCCTTTGGGATAGTTATTTAGAATAGCAAGATTACTTTTTAGAAATAAGGCAATTGAATGCTGGATATTTCTAATTTTTTCTTTTATTGGTACTCTTTAAAAATTAGTATTTATTAATATTTAATATTACATTTAGCATTGTTAGTGATTCTTTTACTTCATTTATCTTTCATTGTACTAAATGCAGACAAGAAAAACAAATCAACACAATAATTTGTGTCATTGATTAGGCTATGTCCAAAAATGTATGCCCCATTATGCATCTATAACCAAATAATGCTTCTCTGCTGAGGGGAGGGAAATGTGCTTCTGTCTGAAAGCTGACTATACTGGTTAGAATTCTGAAATCTCTTGAGATTACTTTTCTTTATGGTAGACATCATAATAAATGTTTCTCTTGGTTCTCTTCATTTTATTCTCCATTAGCACATATGGTTCTTCCCAAGTTTTTCTGAATTTTCCATATTCTTTATAATATAATAATTTCCCACTAGATTCATGTGCTCTTGATTTGTTCAGTCACTTTTCTTCTTGATTTTTTTTTTTTGTTGCTACTTTTAGGAGGGTTACTATACATTTTTTTGTAAATATGGAATTTTTCTCTCTATCTTTGAATTCCTTGAGGCATATGCCTAGGATTGGCATATTTCAAAGTTTATTGATTAAAAATTCAAAATCTTCCCCCCATCCCAGAATGACTCAACCATTTTACAGCTTCACCAATAGTGTATTAGAATATCTGTCTTCCCAAAGTTTCTCAAACATTTCCATTTCCATCTTTTGTCAATTTTGTGGATGTGATGTGAAACCTCAGAATTATTTTAATGTATATTTCTTTTTATTATTAGTGATTCAGAGTGCTTTCTTATGGTTTTATTTTTTGAAAGCTGTCTGTCTAGGGGCAGCTAGGTGGCGTAGTGGATAGAGCACCAGCCTTGAATTCAGGAGGACCCGGGTTCAAGTCAGTTCTCAGACACTTAACACTTTCTAGGTGTGTGACCCTGGGCAAGTCACCTAACCCCAGCCTCAAAAAAACGGAAAAACGAAACCCCCCCCCCAAAAAAAAACCAAACAAAAGCTGTCTGTCTATATCCTCTAACCATATATTCATTGAAGAAAGATTCTTATTCTTAAAACATTTTTATTGATGCTCTATGTTTTTACATTGCCAAAATTTCTCATTATCTTTCTTCCTCTCACTTCCAAAAAACCATTACCTCAAACAGATTATTTTCTAAAGAAAAAGAGTGAGGAGAGAAAAAAATAAGCAAACTGATCAATATAATTGGGAAGGTCTGAAAATATATGCACCCTTTGACTCTCTACCTCCTACAAAAGAATGGAGTGGGGAATGTTTTTTTCAGTATTTTTTACTTGGGGACTTGTTTGTTCTTCATAATTTTGCAAATTTTTGATTGTTTTGTAGTTTAATATCTGTTTTCCATTTACATTGTTGTACTCTCTCTCCACATACACATATATGTTTATATATGTATATATATGTATATACATATATATATTCACACACATATACATTATATGTGTGTGTGTGTGTGTGTGTGTGTGTGTGTAATTTCCCTTTTGGCTCTGCTTATTTTACTCTGTATCAGTGTTATATAAGGAATGGTTTTTATTTTTATATTTTTCAAACCAATTTCCTATATAACTTGGACATCAGATTTTTAAGAGCTATAGTGGGTGCTTCTAACTTGCAGAGTTCAATTTCCTCATGCCCATTAGCTCCATGCTTCAGATTTAGTTTATCTAAAGCAAAGACAAATATAATTTGTTTCTGACTATTCCAAGTCCAGTTTATGATTCTCAGTCCTGCTGTTTCACAGGCTCATGAATTATAAGATTAGATATTCAGATCTAGAATGGATTTCAGAGATCAATTCATCCAGCACTCCTCACTTTACAGATGGTATGGTCTAGAGAACTGAAATGACTTGTCCAAGATCATTCAGGTTTTCAAGAAACAAAGACAGAACTCAAACCCAGGTCCTCTTATTCCATATTCGGCATGTTTTTCACCATTCTGCATTGTCTCCCCTCCCAATAAATAGAGAAATTATTTATCTATCCCCAATTTACAGAAATCAGAAAAGCTTCTAGTTACATTGCTCCTTTGAAGGGCAGAATAAAATAACCACACTGTGGTGGCTATCAAGGTTTTTGTTTTTAAAATCCATCTGAATCAAAGCTTTCCCAGAAGCAGACACTAATGGCTCTCTGATATCACACTGGCTTTTCTGTCATTTATAAAAATGCTTATTTCTCTTACCAGCAACATTAGTCTAGTCTCATCAGCTAACATAAGTCTTGTAGGAATGCTGAGAGGAATCATCAATAATCTTTCTAAGCTGGAACACTCAGATTTCCCCTCGTAAAATTAATGGATGCTTTATGGCCTATCTTATGCTGCATATGTTCAGGGAACATGCAGTAGTAAACTCAGTTCTTTCCCTCCCAATCATCCTGTCCTTTTTATCTCTATTAGCATGGTTTTCTTTCCTTAAATAAAATAGGATACATGTCCTGTTTCTTTGATCATCAGATGGTTAGTTGCTTGTTCCTGTTTGGGATTATGATTAGATCTGCTTGCACAAACACATTCATTAGAATATTACTTGATATTAGTTAAGAAAATATTGAAGATTTCTTTATTTTTAGAGGAAAAAGAGGATTCATAAATGTAGGGCTAATTTCACCTGTCGATGCTTTTTTTATTCCTAAATCATTAGATCATACATAGTTGTAAGACTAGGGGGAGCTCCAGAGGTCATTTCCTGGAATCTTGTTTTTACAGAGAGGAAGGTGAGGTTCAGGGAAGTTCTTATTTGTATAAGGTCACAAGAATAGTTAAATGTTAGGACTGAAATCCTGTCCCCTGATTTTAGGCTCTGCGTTTCTCTGCTCTGCATTTCTCTATCATGCTGAGTCTCAAGAGAAGGGAGATTTAGAACCTTTACTGTGGATGCTGTGGTAAAGCCCCTTATCAGGGGAAAATAAAAGGATTCCTTCACTGCTCTTTGATTTAATTTCTCCTTTCAAACATAATACAGCAAACATTTCTAAACCAGTTCAAGGATCCAGAAAAGATATTATTTTCTTTTAAACCACAAAAAAGTGTGGGTTTTTCCTCATTCTCTTAATGCTGCTTAGGGATTATTTTTAAAACAGTGAAATTTGCAACTTTCCTTAACAAGGAAAAAAAAATTAGTGGCAGTCTCTTTTTAGTATTATTCGATGAGTAGTATTTTAGTCCAAAGCATGGGTTTAATTTTCTTTCCATTCTTCTAGATAGCATAATCTAATATTTAAGAAACTAAATCATCTGATATAACAGATTCTTATGAGACAAATGGCACTTTGCAGATATGTACTGAGTAAAACAAACTATTCATTGACAACATTGTTATTTCCAAAGAAATGAAATTAAAGTTGATAATGGAATCATCAAGGACTTGGGAAGAACTAGTTATGGTCTCTGCATTAAATAAAGTAAACATTTTCCAAGAACCTTTGTGTTAATTTTAGTCCTTGTTACTATGCCCTAAGGAACAAGAGACCTTTCCATCTGACTTGCAACTAAACCTTCCATATGTATAATGATTCTTAAATATAATTTTTTTCTTTTTCTTCCTTCCTTTCTCTCTTTCTTCCTTCCCTTCTTCTCCCCTCATTTCCTCCCTCTCTCCTTTTCTTCTTTTCTTTTTTGAGACTTGCTCAGGATTATAAAATTAGTAAGTGTCTGAGGCCACATTTGAACTCAGGTGTCATTTCCAGTGATAAAATCATTAATTTCTCATGTTGAACCATTGGACAGATGTCAAGAATTTTCTTTCTATAGCTGTGGCTATAGAACCTGAAGATTCAAGGTTTCATTTCTATAGGGATTGGAAACATCTTTATTCCAAAGGCCCTTTTTTGACTAATTCTAGCTAAAGCTGAAATCAAAGCAGAGGCAGAGATTTCACTTATGTGGCATATACTGCCTTCTGTCTCTCTATCAGAGTGTCTTGATGTTTGAGTCCAAATAATTATCCTTCCATATAACATCTCAACAATAGAATTTCTCGGGCAAAAGCATCTGAATTAGGCATTTTTCTTAACTGCAATAGGACAGATGTATTTGTTAGTTTCATACATTTAAATGGATCTCACCTATACGGGTAATCCTTCTAAAGAAACAGATCATAAACCTACCATTCTTATCCATCATTTATTATTCTTGTCCAGATCTTTCTGAAGAGCTATCAGAGAATGACTATGTTTTTACCTCTTCTCAGCAATTCTTCATTAGAGACTTGTCCACCCAAAGTCACATATGTAGTAAGCATCAGATGTGGGATTTGAACCTAGTTCCTCTGACCTAACGCAACAGCCAATGCTATTGTTACACTTTTACTAATTTGGAAAAACCACCATCTCATTTTTTTCATCTCTAATAATGAACTTACGTTCAAGAAAACATTCATCCTTCAGATAGTGGCATAAATTTGTATCCTGAACTCTAAAACAAAAATGTCAGAAATATATGCAAGAATAATATTTTAGAAGATGGGTCCTGTTTTGCTAATTACAAATATATTGAACTCTGTAGCAAAGTTCCTCCATACTAAGGTAGGACTATTTATTTACAATTTGTGCCTTTGTCTTTAGGACACATCAGTTCAACACTGATTTGACAAACTAGTGTAAAGTTGAGGGGACTTATTATTTCACATGCATAAAACTAGCATGGAGTGGTGGATTGAGAGCTGGTCTTGAAGTCAGAAAGTTTGGGATTCAAATCCTGCCTTGAACATATATTAGCTGTGTGACTCTGCACAAATCACCCAACTTCTCAAGGTCCTTGGCTGCTTTTTTAATTGGCTGAGCAATTGCATCCTTGCATTTTTTTTTTTTTTTGAGACAATTATCCAAGGTCATACAGCTAGGAATCATCCCTGCATTTTTTTAAGGAAATTTCTTCACTAAGAGTTCCCTGAGCCAATGAAATCTCAAGTTTAGTAAAGAAGACAAGAAGAGATGGGTCCTAGACCAATGCCTCAGTGTAACATAGAAATGAATCTGTGGTCTTATAGCTATATTATTGGAATTCAAGCACTGGTAATTCTTACTAAGCTAAAAAGCCAGAATGGCTTTAGGGAGCAATGTAGCTAAGGACAGAGATGTTCATCATTTGAATATTGTTGGACTCAGATATGATAAGAAAAAAACAACCAGTAGTTTATAAAGATTATCTCTCTAGGCATGAATGCAAAGACTTTAGGATATTAGGGCTGAAAAGGACATTGGGGGCCATTCAGCCCAATTCTGTGATCATACAGATTAAGGAATTGAACCCATGGAGGTTAAATTACTTAATGTCATCACGGAGCATGTGGCAAGTGAAAGCTGAAATTACTGAGGAAACAAAGGTTTGAGCTTCTGGGTGGCATAGTGGATAGAGTACTGGCCTGAGTCTGGAAAATTATTTTCTGAGTTCAAATCTGGTCACAGATACTAACTGTATAATTTTAGGCAAGTCACTTATTCCTATTTGCCTTAGTTCCTTATCTGTAAAAGAGCTAGATTAGTTCTCTATATTATGTCATACTGGCCCAGAAGTTTGGATTATAGTGAACTACTCATTCACTTTTAAGGAGAGTTGGTTTTGAGTATTTTTAGCCTTTGTTCCTTAAGCCTCCTTCCCATCCCAGTTAACTATCAAAGGACATTAAAGCTGGTTATATTAAATATCACCACTAACTCCTGTGTTCACCTCTCTTCCCAATCTTCTACCCTCCAACTTGTACTTAGGGCTAAGATACAACATTACAGAACTACAAAATTTGAGAGTTGGAATGGGGATCTTTTGATTGAGCATTTGTCACATCCTCCATATAGCCCCTGATTAGCATAGATCTTTAAGCAGCAATAAGCATTTTGATAGATGGTTTGTGAAAAGAAAAAAAAATTGTTTTTGTGTTTGCTTTGCTGAATTGTCCTCCATATCACATACTCTCTTCTAATTGAAGGTGTCCTTATGGACACCTGTCCTGGGCCTCTTCTCTTCTCTTCTATCTCTTCCTCCCATTTCACTTGATGATCTCATCAGTTCCCATGGATTTAATTACTGTCTTTGTGTTGATGATTATCAAATCTATTTTTCTTGCCCAAATTTCTTTTCCAATCTCCAAGCTCACATCTTCCCCTAATAGGACATCAAAAGAGGACAAAGAACTCTAAGGAGTTAAATCTTGGTACAATTTTAGCACAATCTTTTTAAAGTGCTGCTTTTGCCAGAATCATTCCTGTTACCAGTTTCACTCTACACAGATAGCTGAAAAAAGGTACATGCCTCCCCCATGGAGCATGCAAAGATCAGGATATAGAAAATGAAATTTAGTTCCTAAGAGATAAAAAATCCTGATAAACTCAAATTAATTAAGCATTAGCAAGAGGGTTTTTTTTCCTTAAGACATTAGATTTTACCTAAGATGTGATTCTTTTTTTTTTTCTTTTATTATTATCAAATTTTTTTATTTACAAAGCATATGCATGGGTAATTTTTCCAATATTGACCCTTGCAAAATCTTTTATTCTAAATTTTTCCCCTCCTTTCCTCCATCTCCTCCCCTAGCTGGCAGGTAGTCCAATATAGGCTAAATATGTCAACATACATGTTAAATCCAATATATGTATACATATTTATATAGTCATCTTGCTGCATAAGAAAAATCAGATCAAGAAAGAAGAAAAAGAAAAACTGAGAAAGAAAACAAAATGCAAGCAAACAGCAATAGAAAGAGTGAAAATACTATGTTGTATTCCACACTCAGTTCCCATGGTTCTCTCTCTGCATGGCTCTCTTTGTCACTGAACAAGTAGAACTGGTTTGAATCATCTCATTATTGAAAGAGCCATGTCCATATGATGTGATTCTTAAAGAAAACTCTCAGAGGGATAACAGGATGCTTATGTTTATCAGGAACATATGAGAAGTGAGAAGCAATAGAAATAAAAAAGAAGACACACACACACACACACACACACACACACACACACACACACAGTAGTTCTTATAAGGTAAAGATTTTTCTCCTGACAAAAATGGATCTACTATATAAAAGACAACCATATTCCCTTGGTCTCTCTTCCTCATCTTATTCCTATGGCTGTCAGTAATGAAAGTAAGATTGGGTAACTGCTTTTATTTATTCATTACAAAGAAGCAGCAGCATCTGATGCCTCAATAAATCACAGAACTCTCATAACATTTTCAGTATTCTGAGCCATAGAACTTGTCTGCATATACTTTTTCTTTGTGGTTCATGTTTCTTTCTCTTCTAGAACTTCCTTCTCCAAGTTGTTTACTGTTTCTCAATTGATTCCCCTGTCCTGTACATATGAAATGCTCTACTATTCCAATTTGACAAAATTAGTTCTAGAGGAAGTCATTAGATTGAATTAGGTTTTGATTTTTGGTATGGTAACATAATGATAGTACCAATACAATTGGAGAGGTGTGGGTGGTTTTTTCATGCATGTCCATCCCTCCTTCCCTCCCTCTTTTCTTCCCTTCTTCTCTTCTTTCTTTCCTCCTGTCCCCTCTCCCTTCTTTCCTCCCTCTTTTCCTTTCCTTTCCTCCCCTTTCCTTCTTTTTACCCCTCTTTCTCCCTTGCTCCCTCTTTCCTTGTCAAACCTGTTGACTATTTCTTGATAAGAGTTAAAATATTGCAATAGAGAATATCAGAGGCAAGAAGTTTCTTCTTAGGTAAAAACACATTGCCCTTCCCCTAACCCCAGTCCCAATACCATTAAAGAAATTCAGACCAGGGGTTGCAAATGAAAATCTTGCGAGAATGGTGATGATAATAAACTAAAATTTAGTTGAAATTAAAGCCTCACTTGCATTGTAGAAGTCCTCCCTTCATGGAGGATTTTACTGCTTCTTTTTTTTTTTTAGGTTTTAAAAATTATATGGTTTTTTGTCATTAATAGGGATCTATTTTTTCTCTCTTTTACTTTTTGCCACATTGGGAAAAAAAAGAAAAACAAATTTTCGGAAAAAATATACAGAGTTAAGCGCATATTTAAAACAAACTCCTTCTAAATCTATAATCCTATAATCCTTAAAAAAAATCTTAATTAAGTTTTTCTCCTTTGTAAAATGAAAAGGGTGGACTTGCTGACTACAGGTCCCTTTCTGTTCTAAATCCTAAGAGCTTAATTACAGTTGTGGTATTGTATAGATATGGTTTCAGTCTCAGACTGATTTAATAAATTCATAGTCCTTACCAATTAACAACTCCATAAGAAAGCTCTGAAAATAGGGCTAGAGGAGCTTCATTAACAAATATTTTTCTTCTTTTAATGTACTGTCCACCTTTCCAGAACATTCTCAGTAGGAATACTCTCAGCACCTCAGAAACCATGATGCTAGAAATGCTTTGGCCCCCAGGGTTTGTAACATAGTGTGAAACGATGTCCTATATTTTGGCAGGAAAAAAGCCCCCACCTATGGCTAACATCAAAGCTTAGGCAAATTTTGTAACCAGAACATATTGAATAAGGGCCTAAAAGACTTGGCATGTTTCCTAGATTTGGAAACCTGTAATTAGCCATATCTGTAATTCTGGACAGTTCAATGAAAAATTTCAGTAAAAACTCCAGAATTTATAGATTTGATGAAGAAGGTAGTCTGGAGGGTACTTCAGAAAGGAAATGAAATGCTATGATGGAAAAGCCTTAAATTTTCTATTCCATGGATTTTTATTAGTTTTCTAAAAACAAAGTAAGAAAGAGATGAATTAGAAACTTTTATATCTTGGAGGAGAGGGGAGATTTTTATTCTTTATGAATTTAAGGGGAAAATGTAGGATAGAGGAAAGAAAATGCTAATTGTAAGAATAATGCTCCTACTCCTGGCTTTGGTACTACTTAGCTTTGTCACTCTGGACAAATCCTTGAACCTTTGACTTCAGTTTCATTGACTATGTGCCTTTCATTGCCATAAAGTGGTTGGATTATATGATGTAGGAGTAAAAATTACTTTCAATCTAATACTCTAAGTCTTGGAATCCTAAAGCTGAAAGTTAAGTTAAATTGGCTACTATATGCCATAGAATTCCTAGTTTCTTTTTTTTTTTTTGGGGGGGGGGGAGAGGAGGTTATGAGGAAGGGATGAAACTGGACTTGTGATTTCACTGGTATAGGGAACCCCAAAGGAAACTCTTTCACTTCAGGCTGGCACACTTTCAGTAACTTGTAGTTTCAAAATTGCCTAGCTATTAAGTGACATGTGCCCCAGGATCACATATAGGACAAAAGTGGGACTTGGACCCAGTTCACATCTTTATTTTGAGATTAATTCCTCTATCTATTATGCCAAACTACCTTTGGAGTGAATAAATTGAGCAGAATGCCCTTGACTTAGAAGGCTGTTGAAGGAATGGTGGGAGCTAAGAGGGAAAGGAGAGAAAGATTCAGTACTCATTTGCCTTACATGAAAAGCAGGAGAACAGTGGGCTAGGCCTCAGGAAGTAAAGGATTCTTTACAGCATTAATGAACTGTGGGATTTTACTGAATCGTGCTTGTTAGTACTTGTGAAATATGGATTACTGTTCCTCAGTAGGGATAGATAGTATTATGATGAAAAAATCGAAGTCATTTGGAAGAAGGCAGGCAGAAAACATACACACATACATGTCATGACTATAGATTATATAAACCTAATGCTGAAAAAACATTATTTCATCACAATTAGTGAATTTTATCCATTTAAGAACTAGAAGCTCACTCAAAACACTATTTGGTTTCCTGCAGAAGAAAATTTCTCATATGCTACCTAAAAGGTCCTAAAAGGTCATGACTAGAGTAAATTGTTTACTCTTACAAAGTCCTAGTCATAGGATCAGGCTAATTTCTAAGTATTTATATAACTCTAAGATATGCAAATTAAATGAATGCGATAGTCATCTATATACAAGTATGTATATAGATAACTATAATGCAAGTATGTATATAGATAACTACTATATTTTGGACAGAAAGTCAGGGCTAAACACGCAGATTTTAGAGCAATTTCCATAAGAATAATAATTGAAAATCCTGAAGTAGATGAGATCATCACTGGAATGGGAGACAAGACAAGAAGGCCAATAATTCAAGGTCAAATCTATGTTTAGGAGGTGGGAAGAATATGGGGCAGCTAAAAAGTTTGAGGTGGAGTGGGCAGAGAGACAGGAGGAGTGGGCAGAGAGACAGGAGGAGGAACAGAAGAAAGCTGTGTTAGAAGTCAAATGAAGATAATAATCAGAGATTAAGAAGAAAGTTCAAAGAAGTGAAGGAGAGAGTCCAAAGAATGAAATCTTACCCAAGATAACAAAGATTAAACCTGAAAGAAAGCTGCTAGATAGGGCATTAGAAGGCTAGTGTGATCTTGGAAAGACCACCAGCAAATAATCTTCATGTCATGATTTTAAAATGTTGAGACCATTTTAAAAAAAAAAAAAAAAAAAAAAAAAAAAAAAAATATATATATATATATATATATATATATATATATATATATATCTTTTTCTATGACCAGGATGACTAATAGAATCAGTGGGCAGGTAATTTTTCTTTACCTGTAGCATATCATAATATGTAAAACTGTGTTATCTTTGTGAATAAGCTAGAGAGATGTAGATTAAATGACATTAAAGTTGGCTAGATTTGGAATTGGATGGATGTATATGCAAAATATTCTCTCTATATATATTTTATTAACCTTAGAGAGAAATCTCTAATGAAAGGCTTTAGGACTCTTGTCTTTGGTCCTATGCTATTTTAAGAAAAAAGCAATCAGGATGATGAAGGGAGAGGAAATTAGCACATGAGGTCTGTTTAAAGAAATTTAGGGAATTTAGTCTGGAAAGGAGAAGCCTTGGACTGGAAAGTGATGACAGCTATATTCTTTAAAGGATTTTAAAATAGAAGTATTAGACTTGATCCATTTGTGTGAAGGGCTGAAACTCTTGAGTCAATGCACTGAGGTTGGACTATTGAGTACTTGAGGTTAATTACCGATTGGACAATACTCTATAAGAATTTGCTTGGAAAATGGCCCTTCCCACTATTCTGTGCTGGCCCAATCTTTTGGTGTATACAGAGAATTGTGGGAGGAACTAGGAGATGGAGTGAGACTAGCCAGACTCACTCTGAGTGGGAGGTGAGGAGGTGAGGTCGTGGAGATTCTGCTTCCCTCCCCTTCACTTCTACTGCTAAAGACCAAGAATAAAGACTTTTGCTTATCCTGACTCCAGCTGATTCTAAGGTATCCAGGGTGCTAATGAAGTCATCACACATTTGGCCCCAGAAGAAAGGAACAATAGGTAGAAGTTGAAAAGAGATAAACCTATTCGATGTGCCTGATAAAATTATCTAAAAATGGAAGAGTCTGCTTTCAGGAGTAATCATTTCTGCATGGCAGGATGTCTTCATGTGGGCGTTGGGTGGCCACTTAATGGAGATGTCCTAGCAAAGGCTCCTGCTCTGGTTTGGGTTGGATCAGATTATCTCCAAGGCATCTTTCAAACACTGGAAGTGTGTGATCTATAAAATTTTCTTTGTTGCAACCCAAAATTTTGTGGGTAAATGAGGAGCTTGAAAATAAAATCCCAAATAATATATTTTTGGTTTTGTAAGAATCAGGCAAAAATCATTTCACATTACAGTCTCCAAAAAGCAATAAGCTTAGTTAATAAGCTCTAACAGCCTGGGGTAGGGCAAACCATGCCCTTGTGTATAGCATATTTCTGTCATGGTGACATAGCCTTATATTATGGATGTTATTCATCATCAACATGTTTTTTTGCTATTTTGTGATTATTGAGCAGTGACTATTGTGGGTATTTCTTTTCAGTTTTATTTTAAAGGAAGAGAAATGTGAATTTTTCTACCACATGACAGCTTCTCTTTTTTGTGAATGTACTATAGCAAATTATCAACTGAAATTGTGGATTTTATAGAAAATAAAGAAAGCTGGTCATTGTGTGGCTTAAATGTATTTTTATTAGGAAAAGGTGAGCAGGAGTAGGAGTAGAAGTGTCTAGTCTTCAGGAAACTAGGAGCTGTTCCTTTCTTCTAAAAACACAAACCCGAACTTTAAGGCCTTCTGAAATCGAAACCCAAATTTGGAATCAGTTTCTGAGTTGAATCTACTTTTTTGTAGTTTTCTGTACTGATAGTAGAAGACTAGTTCAGGTCAGAAGTCTGATAGAGAAATAGATTGTTAAAGGCAGAGTAGAGGCAGAAGTTAGAAAACATACTTTTCTATAACTTTCCTCTTCCTGTTGACAACCTTTAGTCCAAATTTCCTCTTAGTCTTTGATTAGCACCAGAAATTAACCACTCTCTGTTTCTGAAGGAAGAAGGAGATATTGCCATTGAACTCAAGGTATCCAGTGGTACCTCAAGTATTCAAGATATGTTTTTGTTCAACAGCAACTTGTTTGGCATTTGCCAAAGGGCTGAGTGACTCATTAAAGGCAATGCCATGTACATGGAATTTAGGAGTGGAAAACACCAGCTGCCTACTTCTATACAGAGATAAAATACCAGCTATCTACTTCTTCACTTTACAGAGGAGGAAATTAAGGCTAAGAGAAGATAAATGATTGGCAAGAGGTCATAAAGGCAGTTAATTCACAGTTAAGACTGGAACCCAAGTCTTCTGTCATATATCAAATCCAATTTCCTATTATAGATTGCTTCCTAAGAGAGACTATGTTTTATATTTAAAGAGGGGAAGGTCAAGGCCTTTCATTAGCATAAATTTTAGTGTTTTTTAGATCACTACCCAAGTATCAGATGAAGACAGGATCATGTATATAAGGATGTTGAAGACCATTTTTTCCCTATATAATTATTTTCCTTCTCCTGCTTGATCACTTTTTCATGGCAAGACATTTTTCTAATCAGATATTGGACAGATTTTTAAGTGAGAATAGTTTCTGAATCAGATGCAGGTACTTTTGTGGAGAAGTACGAGTCTAAGAGCAATATAATCCCATACTGGGATAGTAGTTAAACTTAATATATAAACACTATTATTTCATATTTTTACTTTGAGAGTTGTCAGGATATTTATCTTCTATGAATTAATATTTTTCCCTTCTTCCCTATTTTAATGGTTCTATAATTATTCCTATGTAAACACTTAAAATTGCGGTTAGCTGTCTTAAAATGCCAAGCCCTCCTATGATTCAAGGTGTAATCAAACACACTTACAGTATAAGTATCTACATTGTACAAAGTTAAAATAAGCAAGGCTTAGTGAAATCTTGAAATGTTTGAATATGAAAAACAAACTGAAGACTTACTGACAAAAAAGGAAGAAATGTCTAAAGATTTCTGTTGGAAAGGAGGCATGCTATTGATTTCATTTCTTTTGAAAAGAATGTTTGTCCCTCAGAATTTCTGAACTGAAAAAAAGTGGGAAAGGAACAGAATAAGTATATAAATGGTCAAGAATCTGGTAATAGGAGATTCATTTTCATCTATTTCCCTCCCCCTTAGGAATTAGGTCTCTAGTATTCATTTAATTTGGCTTGAAGAAACTAGACTCAAAGGAGGCCATTTTCAAGAAATAAGGATGAGAGGCACCTGAAAAATCACTATCAATAAATACTTGAAGGCATGGCTGTAAAAAGAGGTCATTGTCAGCAGTGGGATAGTTGGGCAATTTAACCCTAAGATGTACCCACTGAAAAGGGAAGCAAGTTCAGCAGAATGACTCTTAGACATCTTTATATGAAAGATCATATAGTAAAGAAACAATCACACATGCATGAAAATAAAAGTTCCATAATGATAAACTACATTATAACTGCAAGAGACTATAATTTTTCATCTTTGTATTCCCAATGTTCAGTACAATTCCATGTACATGTCAATACTTTATCCTGCAAGTTATTTATCTCTAAGATATAGACAATGTCTGCCAATGTACCACAGGCTCAATGTGTATGCTACTTGGGTCTTCAATATGATAGGGCAAACAATCTTTTCCTTAATATTATCTCACTCACCACAGAGGCTATTTCAAATCAAATCACTAAGTATTTATTATCTACTATGTGCCAAGCACTGTGCTTCCAAATTCTCTCATCTCTTTTCAGGTTTTCCATAATCCTGCTATCTCCTTTTCTTAACTGTTGATCCTGCCCCAAACTTTAATTAAAAAAAGGAGGTAATTCACTGAGAGCTTCCCCATCTTCCTTCTTCTTCCTTAATAATGTCTTTAATGCTGTTTTTTTTTTTTTTTTGCACACATAAGTCATCTTTGGGAGACAGCATGATATAGTGAAGAGCTGAAATTAATTAATATATGAAGGACTTGGGTTTGAATCACGAGTCTTGAATGAGATGGAGTGAGATCTCTAAAAGATAGTTGTGAAAATCGAGTAAGAATTCATCTACCCTAGAGTTGGAGTAGACCTGAAGGTCCTTGGGCATTGACCTAACGACATACCTACTTCCCCTTCCTGCTATTCTTCCATGACATCATTTTCTTCCTACATCAATCAGATATGGGCAGTTATGCACTTATTGGCCAAAGTTCAATTTCCTGGGCAGTTCCTGCTTTTAGAAGGTAAATCTCTCAGCCAATGAGGATGAGGGTCAGTGGTGGGAGGAGTATTTGCCATAGGGACTATTTAAAATTTATATTTATATAAATATAAATATATAAATTTATATAAATAAACCTTTGGTTTGTTCTTAGAGATTTCTCCAGCTTTTTTTTTTTTTTTATTATATGGTGCTCATTCACCATTGTCAGCACACCGTTTTGGGGGTTAGTCCAGATCACATGACTTGGCGAGTAAGCAAACTCTTGGGTGCTAGCAGAATGGTGCCCTGCCCTGTTTTAGGCAGCCCATGAGTGTCCAGGGGCTTCTCTTTGCTCTCCAAGGCAAAGTGGCCCAAAGTGAAGAAACTCAGGGCAAAGCAAAAATGAGGAACTCCATTGAATTGGTGAGGTGTGAGGAAAGATCAGTCAAGCAATTTGCTGTGAGTTCAACCCAGAAGTAAGCCCTCTTGTGAGCTCCTTGAATAGAGTTATAGACTCTGGAGGGGTGCTCTGAACAGGATAGGCCTTTTTGGGTAACTGATGTCAGGACAACAATGGCCGACATGTTTGGGTATTTGGAATTTAAATTCTATCCAAATTAAATGGGATTGATTGTTTCCTCTCAGCTTTTCCTCTCAGAGAAAAATGATTAAAAAAATACCAGTAGATAATCCCTTGTGAAATAAGTAATTGGAATAAACTGCCAAAATATAAGGGAAAAAGCAAGAAAAAGATGATAAGGTATTGTTTTGTCTGGAGCAACAAAGATATTGGTGGAGGCACCATTTGGCCTAAATATGGCTCCCCTGAAGACTGGATGTGCCAAAAATGAAATCTGTAGAGAATCTGTTAATCCAGAGGAGGCAGTATATGCTAGATTATGGTTTTCTGGGGCCCAAATAATGTTAAGCAGTGATCAAAGTAGAAAAGAGCTAATAGAAAAGGAGAAGACTCCAAAGACACACAATAAGATACATTCTCATCTCTCCCTCCTCCATATTTATCTCCATCTCAGGGAGCCCTGTTTTCTAGTCCTGGAAAGGGGAGAAGAGGACTTAATTTAATTAATCCCTCCCCGTCCCTGAGGGCACAGGAGGACTTGATTCAATCAACCCTGGCCAGGCTCTGTAGGGGGGGCTATATGCTCCTCTAAGGAAGGAATTAGAGCAAATTCAAAAGGATATCCAAAATTACCCCAAGTCCTAAATTGTATCCTTTTTTTTCTTTTTTCCCCTGAGGCTGGGGTTAAGTGACTTGCCCAGGGTCACACAGCTAGGAAGTGTTAAGTGTCTGAGACCAGATTTGAACTCAGGTCCTCCTGAATTCAAGGCTGTTGCTCTATCCACTGCGCCACCTAGCTGTCCTAATTGTATCCTTTAAGAGAAGTTTTCTTGGTTCAGGGAGGCATAGGATATGTGAATGTTCCCCTGAGTACCACAAAAGTCAGAAACTTTAAAAAGGAAATGAGGCCCTTAATAGAAGATTCCATTTGGCCAGCAGAACAATTTAATCAATTCCTGGACCCTAATCTTTCTATTTGGGGAGAACATATGACTATTTTGAATGCTCTCTTCTTACAAGAAGAGAGGGGACTAATTAGAGGAGCAGCTATGAAGGAGTGGGATAGAAGACAACCTCCAGCTGCAGTAGTCCCAGCTGACCAAAATATCCTTTAGTAGATCCAAATTGGGATCACAATAACTCTGTGCATGGGGGAAATATGAGGGATCTTAGTGAAATGATAATTACGGGAATTCGAAATGCAGTACCAAAGGCACAGAAAATGAAAAAAAAATATTTGGGGTGAGGAAAGGATAAGTAACCAGTTGAATATCTGAATAGACTAAAAGATAGCATGAGGATATACTCTGGGTTTGATCCTGATGACCCAGGAGCAGAAGATACCTTAAAATTTCACTTTGTGACCAATGCATAGTCAGATATCAGTAAGAAGTTGCACAAAGTAGAAGGATGGAATAATAAGAGCCTTTCCCATCTATTAGAAGAGGCCACCAAAGTTTATGTTAGGAGAGATGATGAAAAAAAAGCAAAAAGCCAAAATCTTAGTCCAGACAGTATAGGAAATTGCAAGGAATGCAGAAAAGCTGAAAGGACAAAGCCCCTGGAAGAGGAGACAGGGATATTCAGGAAGGAATAGGAGCTTTTGAGATGTTGGGGATATCAAAAAGTAAGGCATATACAAAAAGACTACCTCTAGCAGATTTGTTGAACTTTTTGAAGATAAAGGAAGTCAAGGGCTCTTGAAAGACTCCCACTTGGAATCCTTGATAAATTCAAGGGTGGGGCCCCACCAGAAAGCTATTGGTGTTCTTTGTAGACTCAGGGGCATCAAGATCCTCAGTGATCTTTTTGGCTGAGGGGGTTAAGTTGTTTAAGGAGATCCTGCTGACTTCTGGAGCTAAAGGAGAAAATTTACTTGTACTTGTGACCATGCCCTGTAAAATTTATAGGTGAAAAAAGGGAAACATTGGGCAGATTTATGCTCATCTCAGAAGCAGGAGTAAACTTGTTGGGGAGAGATTTAATTACTAAATTAGAAACTGTCTTGATTCCACATGGACCCAGTACATACCCCAGTAGAATGGCACTAATGAATGAGGAAGAGCAGATTAGGATAAACTCTGAGGTTTGGGCAGGACCTGACATTCCAGGCAGGGCAGACATAGTTCAGATAAAGATCACATTGAAAGATCTTAGTGAAGAGGGGACCTCATAACTTTGAAAATCCTTGCAGGAGAAAATCTCCTTCAACTCTGCCTCAGTGAGAGACTTTGCCCCAAGGACAAACAGTTTCATCTTTGTTATCTGGGTGGGGTTGGCTCAGTCCTGAAACTCATTGAATTCAATTCAAATTTCAGCTCAGACTGAAACCCTGTTAGGAGCCAATTTGGGACTGCACAGGAGCCAACTTGGGATTCCACATGAGTCCCTTTCAGCTTGTAATCAAAGCCCCCTGTTATAAAAGAGCCAAACTAAAATCCTAAAATGCAGAGGTTCCAAACATGTCATGCCATGCTAAGGGCCTCTGTCCACAGGAATACTCTTTCTAGTGCCATCCTCTCTTTACCCTCACCTAATTTCCCTAACCCGACTTTAACCTTACTTCCAATCCCCATAATAAACCTCTTTTTTCAATCTAGGTTTTTGGGTCTGTAAATTCCTTTACAGAGAACCTCTGTGCCCCCAGAAGGGAGTCCTCAAAACTCCCTACTCTTGTGCTGAATCCCAAAGGGGTGCAGGATAGCCAAACCTCTCCATTTGGTTCCCTGAACCCCAAACCCGCCACTAGATCTTATCATTTAATTCCCCGACCACCAGAAATCCTAATTTCATTTGGGTTTCCTAAAATTTAAACCTCATTACTAGGAAGGTAGTAAGAGCCAGACAATACCCAATTTTCCTAGAAGGAAGTAGAGGTTTACAACCTGTGATACAAAGCTTACTTAGAAATGGATTAGTAGAACCTTGTATTTCACCCTTAAATACACCCAATATATCCCATGTCAAGAAGAAGGATGGGAAATACAGGTTAGTTAGTTCAGGATCTGAGGGAGATTAACAAGATTGCATTACCATTCCACCCTGTGGTTCCAGACCACATACCATTCTGGAATGGATTCCCAGCTTTGCTAAGTGAGTTAGTGTATTGGATCTGAATGATGAATAGTAGAAACCTCTTTGCTTTTGAATGGGAAGATCCAGAGACTGGAAGAAAGCAGCAATTGAGGTGGTGCATTTTACCCCAAGACTATACTGAGTCCCCGAATTTGGTTGAATTCTTGAAAACTGCATTAGAGAAACTTCCCTCCAGTAATGGGAACTTGGGTGTTGCAGTATGTAGATGGTCTATTAGTAGTGGGTATACAAGGGAACACACAAGTAGTTGTACTATTGAGCTATTAAACTTCTTGGGAGAATTGGGGTTTAGAATATCAAAAGAGAATTTGCAGTTTGTGGAGAGGGAGGTGAAATATTTAGGGCTTCTGATTAGTGAAGGCAGTAAGAGATTGGATCCTGCCAGAATCAAGGGAATATTACACACACCCAAATCTAAAACAAAGAATGAACTACACAAATTGCTGGAGTTAGTAGGGTATTGCCAGACCTGGATAGATTCTTACACCGGTATCACTAAATCCTTGTATAAACACCTGCTTGAAGAAAGTCCAAGTTTTATTATGTGGGATCAAGAAAGTGATCAGAAGTTTGAGGACTTATGACATCTGTTCACCATCTGTATTGGCTCTCCCCACCTTGGAAAAACCTATCCACCTGTTTGTCAATGTTGAGGGAGGAGTGACTCTGGGAATTCTTGTTCAAATAAGAAGGGGGCAGAAAAGACCAGTCACTTTTCTTTTCAAAGTATTAGATTCCGTAGCCAAAGGATGGCCAAACTGCGTACAAACAATGGCTGTTACTGCCCTATTGGTCGAAGAGAGTAGGAAGCTCACTTTTGAAGTGAGTCTTATAGTAAATGTTCCACACCAAGTAAGGACAATACTAAATCAGAAAGCTGGAAGATGGCTCACAGATTCCAGGATTTTAAAATATGAGGCAATATTATTAGAAAAGAATGATCACTCGAGATCATAACTTTAACTCTTTTTGTCCTCTGGATCAGGACTATCCCTCAGACAGTCATATTGTTGGTTAGAGTTAATTGATTATTGAATAAGATTAAGAGAGTATTTACAAGAATTCCCAATACCTGGGGGAGTAAATTGGTTTATTTATGGCTCTTCTATGATGGTAGATGGGAAAAGGAAAAGTGAATTTGCTATTGTTGATGGAGATACGAAGGGCAGTCTACCTGTCTATTGGTCAGCTCAAACTTGTGAATTGTATGCCTTAAATCAAGCGTTGAAGTTATTGAGGGACCAGGATGGGAATATTTATATCAATTCTAAATAGGCCTGGGGTGTGGTGCATGAATTTAGTGAAAAATTTAAGAAGAAAGGTTTTTAAACAGTAAGGCTAAAAAGCTGATTCCCCCATACACTAATTAGAGAAGTAATTGGAAAACATTCTGGTTCTTAGGAATGTAGGAGTAATACACATAAAGGGACAAAAGATCAGAAATTCTTTTGAGGCAAGGGGAAATAAATTAGCAGATGAGGAGGCCAAGGGAGCTGGAGACCAGGAGATTACTCGTATAATGGTCTTTGATACCTGTACTTCTCCCTAGTTTTTCTTCTTCCAGTTTTAACAAGAAGGAAAAAGAGAAGGCCTCAACTCTCAGAGCAATTGAGAATCCAGAAGCAGATGGCAGAGAGGTACTACCCAAAGCAAGTATGAAGCTACTACCCAAAGCAAGTATGAAGCAGATCCTTCAGCAACTGCACCAAAGCAGTCACTGGGATGTACAAAACCTCTGTGATGCTGTACTGACAAGATGTTTCCCCTGGCCTATATACTATGGACGGCTGCCTCATTTGTTGAAGGATTAACAAAGTTGCTCAACACCAAGTCCCAAAGTGGGGACAACCTCTGGGAATCAGACTATTCTAAAGCATCCAGATGGACTTCACTGAGCAGCCACTAGTAAGTTGCCTCAAATATTTGCTGCTCATAATGGTCCATCTGACCTCACGGGTGGAGGCATTTCCCTCAGCCTGAGTAACTGCCTCGACAGTAAGGTCTTATTAAAACAAATTATTCCCAGATATGGAGTAGTGGAGAGGACAGACTCAGATCAGGGAACACATTTTTTCTGCCTAAGTATTGCAGAATCTGATGAGGGCCTTAAAAATCACTAGGGATCTCCACAAAAGAGCATCCTTTTCTGGGAAAGTAGAAAGAAATAAAACGGCAACTGACTAAATTATCTTTAAAGACCTTGGTCTAAGTGCCTTCCTCTTGCTTTAGTCAGAATCAGAACCAAACCATGTAGAGATATTGGACTTTCACCTTATGAATTATTACACAGTCTTCCTTTCCAGGCTTATCATATGGGAAACTGGGACCTTATTCTAGAAACAAAGGATTTCTTTCTTAAGAGATATATTAAATCATTGGTATAACATTTACAAGAATTACAACAAAAAGGACTGATAGCTCAGACTTCTCTAGGTTTCCCTGATAACAGAATTCAGATTGGAGATTGGGTGTTGATCCATTCCTAGAAGGATGAGAAGCTGACTTCATACTGACCTCAGACAGTGCAATTCAGACCCAGGAATGAGGTTGAACACTCTATATCAGAACTAAAAAAGCTGTGGCACCATCTTTATTGGATTGGACAATTGAAGATAAATTTGAGGATGTGGCCTCCACTGAATGGGAGCACAATCTCTGAATTCAATGCATTGTAATTGTCTATGTATCCTTCCTTCCTTCCTTCCTTCCTTCCTTCCTTCCTTCCTTCCTTCCTTCCTTCCTTCCTTCCTTCCTTCCTTCCTTCCTTCCTTCCTTCCTTCCTTCCTTCCTTCCTTCCTTCCTTCCTTCCTTCCTTCCTTCCTTCCTTCCTTCCTTCCTTCTTTCTTTCTTTCTTTCTTTCTTTCTTTCTTTCTTTCTTTCTTTCTTTCTTTCTTTCTTTCTTTCTTTCTTTCTTTCTTTCTTTCTTTCTTCCTTCCTTCCTTCCTTCCTTCCTTCCTTCCTTCCTTCCTTTTTCTCTTTCTCTCTCTCTTCCTTCCTTTCCTTTCTTTCTTTCTTTTTTTTTTTTTTTTAATATAAATTTCTTTAGGCCTCTTTGGGAGCTGATATATTTTCTTCCAAGAATTCCACTTTAATCAATGGGTTATCAATGGGGTTGGTACAGCATCATTCTAGGGACACCTGGGGGACATGGAACTCTATTTCCCACATTTTGGAGTACCTCTAACTTAACAGATCAATGACCACTTGCAGTTGGAAGAAGGAGAAAGGATTATGAAAATGTCAATATGTCACCTTTGTGAGGGGAGATACCTTAGAGAAGAGAGATCAACAATATTACCCCTTTACAAGAAATAGCTCAAACATATTCTCAGGGGAACAACCTGCTCTAAATGATCACTACTGGATTTGTGGCTTAACCACCTATACTTACCTACTTCTTAACTGGACAAGGATCTGTTATATTGGATTAATAAGGCCAAATTTTTTCTTTCTTTCTGAACAGGCAGACAAATATTTAGAGATTCAGCTGTATGATGATCTGGAAAGAGGGAAATGGAGTTTAAATACCTCCATTACCCAGATTAGAGATGCAAACAATTAGGGTGCCACCTGGCCCCCCTAGAAAGAATAGTTAAAGAATATGGGCCACAAGGAGATCTTAAAGGAAGGAAAGGGTCCCACAAGTGCAAAGATGTTTGTGGCAGCCTGTTAGAGTAAAGGGCAGATCTCAAGGTCAGAGTATAAGAGGCACTCGGAGGTTTATTCTGCCTAACAAACGAGGCAATGATGGTATTGAATAAATCTCAGTAAAGAGGGAAAGTCTCCTCCCCTCACTGATCATGCCCCTGACTTATATTCTCAGCTGTGGACTATAAAAAGGGGGTTGGAGAAGATGGGGGGGGAATTCCAGAAGGGAAAAACTCCAGAGGGAATGCTAGAGGGAACATCAGATATCTCCAGCTTTTTTTTTTTTTTTTTTTTTAAATTATGTGGTGGTCACCATTTCTGAGCCACACTGATACCTATGAACTTATATCATACCAAGCAAGTCACTTGACTTTGCTGAATATCACTTTTTTCATCTGCAAGATAGGAAAAATAACAGCACCTACCTCAAAATGTTATTATGAACCGTAAGAGACAATACAAATAATAAGTACTTTGTAAACTATGTAAATGCTAGTTATTATTATTGGTAATAAATTATTATTTCTTATAGACATCAAATGTGATTTAGATGCCTTTTAGTGTTGCAGTTTTAATTCTTCCAATGCTGTGATATTCATGATTTGTGGTCATTCAGAATTTCTGGGATAATATTGGCATTTAAGACATGAGATTTCATAATAATAAGTCTAGAACAATTATTAAATACTTCTGAATTTCTCAAATGGTATTTTCTGTCTCTCTCTCTCTCTCTTTGTCCCTATATCTATATAGTGTCTCAAAAATCAAGGTGGAGGTTTAAGCTATTAAAGCTTATAAACTAAATAAATAGTTTTAAGCTATTAAAATTATTACATATGACTGAATAGATTCCCAAAGTCTTTATTAAAAAAAATAAAAGGTTGTATATCTATTTTCTTAAAGTAGTAGTTTAGAAGAAATTTCTGGATACTACATATTGAAATGTTTCTGACTAATATAAGAAAACATATGTGTGTATGTGTGTGTGTATGTGTATATATGTGTGTGTATTTGTTTATTTGTTTCATACTTAGGTTGACAATTAGAATTGTAAAACTTGTTTCACTTGTAAAGGTTATAGTTTTCAATTTGTCAAAAATAAAGATTATACATGATTTATTGTTACATTTAAGTCAATATTGAGATTAATATGAATTTAGCTCTATCAAAGCATTTTATTGCTCTAAATAATAACTGTGCCAAAAATTTCTGAGTTAATGTTTTCACATCAATAACAATGACATGGTGTAGCAAGATCACTGACAATTTTGATATGGTGAGTTACAATAAAAGGAAAAAACTAAAAATTCAGAAGGAAGCAAAGATCTCTTTCCCATGGTGTTTAAACTAACACATCTTTATTTATTAAAATTAAGTTTAAATGAAATTAAATGAAAATTTTGTAATATAGATCTAGTGAAATCTTAATGGGATTTGTGAAGAGCCAAGAAATTTTGAAATTAGTTTGGGTGGTGCTTAGATCCATATAAAGGCTTGGTGAGACCATTCTTGGACAGGCTTAGCACAATAAAATAAAGGCTATCTGTTCTTTAGGTTGTTGTTTAATTGTTTCAGTCATGTTTGACTCTTAGTGATCTCATTTTCAATTTTCTTGGCAGAGATACTGGAGTGGTTTGCCATTTCCTTCACTAGCTTCATTTTATAGATGAGGAAACTGAGGCAAATAAAGTTAAATGACTTGTCCAGACTCATACACTTAGTGAATGAGCACAGATTTGAACTCAGGAAGAGGAGTCTTTTTAATTCCAGAGGCTGCACTCTATCTATAACATCACTAAGCTGCTCGAACATATGCCTCTATTTTTTAGTTATCATACCCTTGCTCCTATACTCGGTTTGCTGTTTTAAGTTCTCCTTTGGTTTTGAAATGATGGGGGTGAACACTGAAACTGTCCCCCTTGACTTTTGCAGGGAAGCAATGGGGGTGAACTGTGAAACTCTCTTCTGAAAGAGACTCACCTTTCAGGGCAGTTAAGAGGTTTCATTCTGTTGGAAATCTTGGCTGTGACTAGCTGTAGCTTCTATTGAGTTGAAGATTAGCCCAGGACCACTCCCAGTAGCTTGAACTTAAGTGGTCTCATTCAGCTGGAGATCTGGGCCTGATATTCCTATTGAGTGGCTTGAAACTCCAAGGTAAGTACTCTCTTTTCAACTGGAAATCTCAGTCTTGGGGCATTAAATAGAAGCCCCACCCTCAGATTCTTATAAAAAGACAATTTTGAACTCCAAAATCTCTGCAGAAATCTGAAGTAGGATAATGCTTTGCCAAGAAGCTTTTTTCTTGGCACAGCTGCCTTCCAGGACTCTTGCCCACTGTGAAGATACTCTCTTCTCAGTGTTAACCTTTGCCATTTTCTCTGATAGGACCTTTTGCCATTAAGAAGTCTGTCTTTCTAGCAAAGCTGACTTCTCATTACCAATAAAAATCCCTTTTCTTGCCAATGCAGATTTTGGATTTGTGAATTCTTTCACATTGGACATGTGCCAACCAGAGGGGATTCTCACACCCCAATTCTCTACCACTAGAATCACATCACTAACTCTTATCTTGAGGTAAAGGACCTGCTGAAGGGTATTACAGCAGAATCAGTATTATTGAAAGTTCAAAGAATTGAAATCTTTCAATCAGAAAGCAGCCCGTTCTCTTTAATCTCCACTTTTATTGCATAAGGCAGAATAATTAGATTTCCCTAGGCAATAAAGAATTTCATGCCCTTGTCTAATTTTCTGATTTTAGTGTGGCTACAAAGTTAAGGTGGATTCTATTTAATACTAAATATAGAATTGCTGGATGACTTTATGTGTGAATCATGTTGACAATTCTTGACTGGAAAAGAATACATTGACATTTTATTCACAAATGAAGCTTCCAAATGAAGCATTTTTAGAGCATCTTTGTGATTCTAGAATATTTATAAATTTCACAGGGGAAAGAAAGGACTCTTATTTGACACCTACAGTTCAATTTAGAGACTAAATTTTATGCTAGATTTTGCATAGTTGATGTACTCTTATGTTTGTGTACCCAAATATCACCTGTAATCATTTACTTTTTATGATTCTAAAATATCTGTGTATACTCAAGCAATATGAAAAATTTTGCATATTTTAGTAGTAATCATAAATTATATATGTAATATATATACATATATAAAATAAAATCATATTACTTAATCATTTAACAATACCTATTAAAAAGGAATTTTAAAGTAAAACACAAACATTATCAGAAAATGAATATCATTAAAATCTAAAGATTCCTCCAGGCAACAGTATAAATAAACCTCACAGATTTGCATAGGGCTTATAATTCATAAAACTGTTTATTCCTCAGAATAGCCAGATAAGGTGACTGTTGTGTAAATATTGCTATGGCATTTTACAGATAAGGAAAATGAGGATCAAAATACATTTTTCAAATTGTTCAAAGTTAGATAGCTAGTATTTGAATTGGGATTCAAACCCAAATCTATTGGGTCCACTAGTGCTCTTTCTACCATATCAATCTGCTTCTCAATAACAGTTTCACTTTCAGTCAGCAATACAAGTGAAAAAAACAATTTCTCTTGTTATCTGCAGGTTTGATGATACAATGATTAGAGAGCTAGGTGCCATACATCAAAAATGGGCTGTGTCTGTGGTATAATTAATGCTTAATAGTGAATAAATAGGAGCTTCATCCAATAAAGATTTATTATTTGGAACTTAAATGTTACTAAGAGTTCAATTTTATTGTCTCTAATTCAGAGTAGTTAATTTAATGCATAAATGTAGCTACATCTGAAAAGCAAGATGAATTTTTGAAACAACTGTTGACCAGATCTTTTTTTTCCTTTATAGATCCACACCTCACATCAAATTATAATCCAGAGAAATTCAGAAGAATCTGCAACTCCCATACATAACAATTGCTAGTATTTATACAATGCTATAAAGTTTGCAAAATATTTTATAAATATTATTCTCACAACCTTGGGAGGTAAATACTATTATTATCCCCATTTTATGGATGAGAAAACTAAGGCAGACAGAGGTTAAGTAACTTGAATAGGATCATGGAGTTAGTTAAATACTCAGATACATCTGAACTGTATCTGAATTTAGGATTTGAGGTCCAGATTGCTCTGTCCATTGAACCATCTAAAAAAATTTTAACGTGGATCATAACTGTGTGCTGGAAAAATGAGAGGTTCTGATGAATATTATGAACAAGATGAGAAAGGAGAAGCAACAAATAGATATCTTTAATTTTTTATACCTGTTTCTCTGTAAACTTCAATTAGTCTTTTGGAATTGCTTCATTATCATTTCTGAAAGTGACAACTGTTGTATTTAGTTGATTAATAAGTATTTACGGGACACTTATGTATAAAGGGGCAATATATGAGCAAGAAATGACAATTTCTTGAGCATGTGACAAGAAAACAGAGAAATAATTTTTTTTTAGAAATTTAAGGCTAGTATCAGATCTGGATAAGACATTTATGAGAGATGCTACTTCAATGGGTCTGTGATCTCATTCAAAGATGTTTATTGTATATTTCTTGATTTGTGCCAATTGGAGAGATTTCTTATCTTAAGACTGACAACAGGATTCCTTAAAGATGACACCAAAAGTAATTTAGTGATTTAAAAGAGGGACTTGGAGTAGCTAGGTGACACAGTAGATAGAGTACCAGCCCTGAAGTCAAGAGGACCAGACTTCAAATCTGGCCTCAGATGCTTAACAGTTCCTAGTTGTGTGACCCTGGGCAAATCACTTAACTCCAATTGCCTTAGGAAAGAAAAAAAAAGAGAGGGACTTTTTACAGTAGCTTTTGCATTTCAACAAGAAACAAAACCTTGAGCAAAAAAGATTAGGCCCTAAAGGTAGAATTTCAGGCATTAACTAATTATTTGGGGCCTCTAAAATTATAGCACAAATGTTGTTGCTTATTCTGCATACTCCTGCTCTGGAAAGAAAGTTTATATGATAAGCCAAAAATTTTTGAGAAATTTTAGAAAATGGTTAAATTTTTAAAAAAATACGTCTCAAAATTTGACTAGGCATTTTTCTTTCTGATTCTTCCTTCCCAACTTGTCAGTCTTATTCTTTGACATATATTTTGTTTTATGTTTTTATGTCAATATTTTTTTCCATAGAAAGTGTCCCTAAGAGAATATCAATAACTATAAATAAAGTTAATAAGAAAAACACGGCATCAAGGTCCCAGAATTTAAGTTCAGGTGAATCAGATATGGCACCAGCAAAAAGACACAGTAGCAGATTGATTGTAGCACAAAGATGGCTTGATTCCTTATCTCTTTATATAAGGTGTCAGAATCATGTACTTGCATAGTTATGTACAGGAAGCAACTGAACCTAGTGAAACTATAGTTGTCCGTGATCTTTGAGCCTGGTTGACATGGAGTAAGAAACCAGAGTTTCACAGATATTCTTAATAAACAATTTCCCATTTCCAATGGTTAATTAAACTGCATGAAAAGCACTTTGTTATTTTAATTGGAAAAGCAGAAATGGAAAGATTCTGTGAATCAAAAATAAAATAACCAACAAAAATTTTCTATGGATAAATAGGCCAGTATTTACAGTCTACTTAGGAAGCTGAGATTTAAAATTTAATACTTTTTTGGGGTAGATGAAATATAGTCATTTTCCAGTTTTTCTGAATAATTAGTTATATTCTGACAGCTTTCTAATGTCCTTAAAACGGGTCATATTGAACCAGGCAGGGAATATTGACTTTGAGAAACCACATGATATCTGGCAATTTTATTAGATGCTCCACTGTCCTATATAAATTCTTAATTGATTGCTCTGATGACAATGAATTAATCTTATAAGCAATTTTGTGTGAGAGAGAACTATATATTTGCTGATGTACTGCATCAGTGCCTATTATTGCATTGATTCACTTGTTTAATGGGAAAAAAAAAATCCCTAAGTCTTATAACATGATTACAGCTACAGAAATCTTATTCAAAATCACATGTAAAAAGAAAGACTGAACAAATATTCATGACTAAAACTCAAAAGAATTATGTTTAAAAAGTTACTCTACTATACTTTGTCCTCATCCTAGATTCAACCCCCAATGATGTCATTGACAAGAAAGACAAGTGATATTTGACTACCTATAAATTTGGAGAAAATTTTTGTTAGATATTTTATTTTGTAATTCAGAGAATTTTTTTCCTTTCTGTTTCTCTAAATCTAACAAGTGTTTTTCTTACCATCTGACTGTTGCAAAGGGAAACATGATTATTCAGGATATCTGTGAAACTTTGTTCTCTTAACCCTATCTCAACCAGGATATTAATATATTAATGGCAGCTTTATTTGTAATAACAAAGAGTTAAAACAAAAATGTGTCCAATGATTTAGAATAAACAAATGTTGGTACATGACTGAAATGGAATATAATTGTACAATAAGGAATGACAAATGTAGAGAATTCAGAAAAACAAGGAAGTAATAATAACAGAAACTGTAATAGTGTTTCAAAGTCTCCAGGGTGCTTTATGTATGTTATTGCATTTGTTCCTCAGAAACAACACTCTGAGGGAAGTGTTGACAAGGTATTATTATTTTCAGTTTTACAGAAAAAGACACTAAAGCAAATTAACTAATTTGCTTAGGGTCACACAGCTATTGTCAGAGGTGAGCTTTGAATCGAAGTGTTCCTGATTCCATGTTTTTATGACATTCCACACTTCCTAAGAATATGGAATTGCATGGGATGATTTAGAATGAAAAAAATCAGAATTGAAAAATCAAAAATGTACAATTGCAACATTGTCTAGACTTATGATATAATAATGATATGATAGAATTATAATATAATATAATAATATGATATAATAATTCCTAGGCTACCTCTTAAACTACATTAAAAGTATCACTTAAATCATACTTTGCTCTAGAAGAAACAAATATATAACAAGATACATCAAGATAGTTTCTGGAGAAGATAATATGGAGATATCACATTTCTGAAGTCAAAAATTTTATTGTAGGTATGATGTGATCTAGGCATGAGAGATTTGTTACTTTATTGAATATTAGTTTTAATCAAAGAGAATAAATGATATTTACCTCATTCTGATTATTAAGTGCCTTAACCATTGATCTTAGGGCCTAATGGAGTACATCTGATATAAATCTGTTATCTGTTTAAATCTACTAGTCTAATATTTCATAAAGCTCTATTTATGGGTCAACTATGTAGTCCCATAGTGGGTGGGCGCCAGGCTTGGAGTCAAGAAGACCTAAGTTTAAATCTGGCCTTAGATATTTACTAGTTGTGTGGTCCTGGGTAAGTCACTTAACCTCTATTTATCTCAATTTCCTCATTTGTAAAATGGGATAAAAATAGCACCTTCCTCCCAGGGTTGTTAGGAGCAGCAAAGGAGTTAATGAGTTAATTAAATGAGTTAATGAGTTAATTAAATGAGTTAAAGCACTTGACACAGTAGCTGGTACACTCTAAGTGCTATGTAAATATTAACTACTATTATTATTATTTACTGTTAAATTTTACATGGGTCCATTTTGTCTGGAATCATTCTGAAAACTGTACCCATAAAATCTAAAAGCATGGAACTTGGAAAGGATTTGTATTCCAGTGACTTTGAAAACAAAGGGCAAAAATATCTGAATCAGTGCCCATCATGGTCATGATTCAACTTCCATGCAAATTTTTACTTGAAGGCATTTACTAAAGATGTGTTAAGTATTTGTTAAATCTACCCTTTATTCTTTCCTCTTTCTCAACAGGTTTGAGAAATAAGTATCATCTTTTTTTCATTAAATAACAAATAATGATTTGAACACTGGGCAAAACTCTTACAAAATTCAAATTAGGGAAAAAATTCTCTATGACACTCATCAACAAGGCTTAGAACATTGGAATTTAGAAGCAAGAGAAAATTTAAGATATGTTTTCTTTTCTTGACCAAAAATTTAGTCATCTACTCATTGCACTCCAGCAGTGCCAGTTAGCTCTGGAGAACATATTAATTACTCTCTTTAGCTTTCTAAGTTCTCCACTGCCTGGATCAGACCTGACTTTATAGACTCTTTATGCATTACTTGCTGTCTCTCATTTTATAATCCAGCCAAAATGGTATTTCCTTTATTCCTCACACATAGCACTCCATCTCCCATGGTAATGACCATGTCTCAATTGCATTTCTTCCATTTGTTTCATAAAATCCTTCTCTTTCTTCACCATGAAAGCCTTTCTTTGTATCCTCCACGCCTCCTCTACCCTATTCTTGATGTTTGCATTCTCTTTTTAAAAAAACTAGCTGATAGGGACAGTTAGATGGTGCAATGGATAGAGCAAGAGCCTTATAATCAGGAGGACTGAGTTTAAATCTAGCCTCAGACACTTAACACGCCTTAGCTGTGTGACCCTAGGCAAGTTACTTAACCCCAATTACCTGAGCAAAAAACAAACAAAAAACAACTCAAAAAAACTTGTTTATATTTAAACTTGTTATATAACTTGTTATAGATGTTTTTATTTAAACTTGTTATATAACTTGTTATATAACTTGTCTCCTTCTTTAGGGTTTGAGGTCCTTAAAGGTAGGGATTATTTTATTCTTTCTCTTCATATCCCTAGTGCTTGGTAAAGTGCCAGATTCAAAGTAGGCACTTAAAATCTTATAGATTAATTGATTTTTCATGTTCACAAGATGTGGCCAAGACATGTTTATTGGGATGATGGCTATTAGAACTCTTGGTACCCCAATATAGGCAATGCAAAAATCTGCCTTGCTGATGAAGGGAAAAATATTGAAGGATAAATGATAGAATGTTGGAAGTTTTCCCTCTCTGTTATTGGATATTAATAGATATTAACACTGCCAGTTTAAAAAAAGACAATTAAAAGGCTGTTGTTTTCTTTCTTTTCCAGACTTTGCTTTATAGGGAAAATAGTAAAAATGTAGGGAGAAGGGCCAAATTAAACTTCAAAAGTAGTTTAAAGATTGAGATTGTAGACCATAACTTTAGAAGTAGGACCTTAGTCAACTAGCCCAATCTCCTCATTTTAGAAATATGACTTGACCAAGGTCAAAAAGGTATTAAGTTATGGAACTAAAGTTTGAGCTCAGATCCTCTGACTCCAAAATTAGTATTCTTTCTAGATTACAGGATGTGATAAATGATATATAAAGCATTTGCTTCATAATAACCCTTGACATTGGCAATATGAATTTATAGAAGAAAAAAACTGAGGATGCAAAAAGAGGTCAACTGCTCTAAGATCATAAGACTTGGTAAATGCTAGGGCTGAACTTGAAACTTGGAGCGCCTAACTTCAACTTTCATTTTTTTAAATACTATGCTATGCTACCTTCCCAAAGAATCATACTTTATTCTCCTCTTACTTTCCAATTCCCAATATTTTAGAAATAGTTTTTATTTCTACATGAAAAAAATGAATGGACCAATAGTCAACTTTACAATTGATCTCACTATTGACAGTGTTACATCTAATTCTTCCAAATTTCTTTTATGAAACAAATGTGGTTTTAATACCTAAAACAGGGAGAGCAAAAACAGAAAGAAAATTATAGACCAATTTCTCTAATGACTATTAATGTTAAAATTACAATTAAAATTCTAGCATGATTATAGCAACATATCAAGAAGATTATATATCATGACTAGGTGTGATTTCTACGAGGAATGAGGGATAGTTTGATATTAGAAAAATTATAAGCATAATCAATCATATCAATAATTAAAACCTTCAAAAATTAGATATAGAAAAAGCTTTTGACAAAATACAATTCTTATTCCTATGAAAAATTCTAGAAAGCAGAGTTATAAATGATTTTTTTTTCTTAAAATGATTATAATAATAATAATTATAATAAATACCATTACTGTAGAGATTCCTAAATAACAAAAGATTCACACATCTTAACCAAAAGTTCAATTATTTTCATCAATATTTGATTTAATTAAACTCAATAAGCTATTTTAAAAATTCTTGCTACATGCAAAATAGTCTCACAAGTGATTATGAAGGGGAGAGAAGTTATAAAGATGAAGAAGATAGAATTCCTACCTCTTAGGAAGCTGAAAAGAATCCCTTATAACAAAAGATTTGAAGTTCTGGGAATTTTGCTTCCACCTGCATATGTGGATTTTCTATATAGCAAGATTTAAAAAATAATTTAAAAACTCTAGGTCCTAGAGGTCATTTACTACAGAACCCCTATCTTACAAATAAAACCAGAATAGTTACATTGTCACTTTGAAAAACACAGAATTCAAACTTCAGAGGATGAAAAGAAGAACATTGTGTCCACAAAGTCCTGAATGTTTATAGAATTGTACTGATATTAGACTGAGCTCCTTGAGAACACAGGATGTCTTTTACCTTTCTTTGTATCTTTGAGGCTTAGCACAGTGTCTAGTACATAACAGGTACTTAATAAATGCTTATTGATTGACTTGGGTAGAGCAAGCCCAGTCACAAGCAAATCACAATAACTGGAGTCTCTAGAAGACAGGGTATGTTGAATACTGATCACTTTTATTTTTGATATTTTGGCGGTATCAGTACACACTTAGGGCAGCTAGGTGGAGCAGGGGATAAAATACCAGACCTGGAGTCAGGAAGACTCAATTTCCTGAGTTCAAATCAGATTTAAGACACTTACTAGTTGGGTCAAGTCCTGGCCAAGTCATATAACTCTGTTTGCCTTGGAATGAGAGAAGGAAATGGCAAACCATTTTAGTATCTTTGCCAAGAAAACTCCAAATGGGGTCAGGAAGAGTTGGACATGACTGAAAATAGACCAAACAACAACAAAAGTATAGCCTTTAAGCCTTCTATTAATCCTCACTTATATATTTGCCTTTAACTTGAAAAGTACCATTATATGGAGGGATTGTGATTTCATTGATATAAGGATACACCATTTTTTGAAATACAAAAATTTCTGTGTAAACCAATTTTTGTCCATGTAGCATAATGTATTAGGGACATTTCAATTTAGCTAGGGGTGAGAGGGGTGGGAATAAACATTTTTTAGCAGCTGCTTTGTGCCAGGCAATATTCTAAGTGATTTACAAATATGATCTCATTTGATAATTACAACAACTACTTTGGGAGGCTGTTTTTGCTTTTTTTTTTTTTTTTTTTTTTTTTTTTTTTTTTAAAACATTTGAAGAACATGAAGCAAACAGAGATTAAGTGACTTGACCAAACTAACTCAGCTAATAATTGTCCGAAGTTGAATTTGATCTTGGGCCTTCCTGATTCTTGGTCTAGAATGCCACTTAGCTGCTTCTAATTTTGCCTACTAAATTAAGAGAGTTGAAGCACAGCTGAATACTATGTATATCATTTCAAATTTCTCTAATCTTGAGAGACTAACCTAAGCAAATACCTTTTGCAGTTCTAAAGAAATAAATTATTTAAGATCTTAGAGCAATATTATCCAAATTGTACATGGAACATTGAAGAGCCTGTTATTTTTATGATCATTATAAAAACAAAAATAAAACTCTCTCCTTTTTTTTTTTTTTTTTTTGAAGCAATTGGAGTTAATTGACTTGCCCAGGATCATACAAATAAAATGCATTAAGTATGCAAAGCAGTATTTGAACTCAGGTTTTCCTGACTTCAAGGCCAGTGCTCTATGCACCATGTAGCTTCCCTCAAAACTTTAATTCTTACGTAGCTCAGCAAAGCAAAGTGAAATCTCAAAATGCTCTCCAAAAAGGTATAAAATAAATAGCTATACTGTATACTTTAACTTAGTTAATTCTAACAAGTCATGGAAAATATGATAACCATGTTATAAGCTTATGAAAATCATTTAGATAATTGACATGAATATTAAAATAACTTAGGAATGGGCCATATAATATTAATGAATTGCTTGTTTAGAAAAAAATCTGTTTTCAGAAAATTACAGATCAAAGACTTGACTCCCTTCACATAGCTACATTATTAATCTAAAAGAGCTATCATAAAAGAGAAACATGTGCTTTGTTTCTACTGATGAATTCTTCAGATCTATGACAACAGAATATGACAATCTTTCCAACTTTTACTTCTGAGAAGAGAAAATTGGGATAAAATGGCCTTTTGATCAAACTGTCCTAGGCATGATATCACCATGGTAACACTGTTTGATGACTAATTAGGTCATTTACTTGAAAGCTAATTATTACCTGTTTGAATAAAATGTAGTCCCATCGTGTGGGTATTGTTCATTGACATACAGAGAAGAAGAAGAAATTGTTGTTGCTAAGGAAGTCGCTTCAAACAGAGATGGAGTACTTGGCACAAGGTCTGGTTGGTGTCTGGATCCCAGTGCTGTGAAACATGTAAACAGTGACAATAATAATGAATTGTATTTAATACAGCATACTTTAGATTTGATAGTCATTTAATTGTGGCAAAACACAAGGTGGACATGTTTGATTATGGATTAACTTTATTTTTGTACTTATATAGAAACACAAGAAGCCTCATGAAAATAGATTAAATAGTAAATAAATAGAAATTAACTTAAAATAGTTTATAGAAATTACTTTAGGAATGTTCTTTTGAAGTTGTGAGTTTTGTTTTAGCTTTAAGAATTTTAAATTATCAAGATCTATACAGGATAAAATAATACACTTACAGCTAATTGCAACTAAAGCCTGTTCCAAGTAATGGATATTTTCTTAACATTATCCAAGGATATTCCTGTAATTAGATTCTAAGAATAAAAGTCAACTCACTACTCAAATGAAACTGTCATTTCATTTAGATGAGTTGGATGTTCCTTTTAGTAGTACCAGTCATGAGCCAACTGAACTTGTCTATCCTGTATGATTCTATTCCATGTGCTAGAAATATACCACAAAGGGTCCACTCAACATGGAAGTGATTGCTTTCTCCTAACATCAAAAGAATAATATCAGAACAGTCTGGTTTTCCACCTCTCTCTCACTCTCTTCACATGAGTACCTTTTTTTTTCTTTCTCACATTCTCCTCATGCTTTCTTTTTACTCTTATTCTTCTTTGAAATTTATATTTGTTATGTTTTTGCCTTCTCATACACATCATGTGCTTCTCTACTGCACTTCATGTGATATATATTTTAAATTATTCAGAGATTACTGCATTTCTAGAATGATTTTGCTACATTAGATACCCTCTTGGGAAAGACTAATAGTTTAAAAACCAGGAAAATATGCTTGGTTCTCTTTTACAATTTATGTAATTTTAGAATGAGCCTTGTAGGTTCAATTTAGCATAAAGAAAGGAAGATCACGTTAGTATGTCTCTGATTCCCATTTACCACACATTTACCACACTCTCTGAAGTCAGCATGGACTCTTTCACCTTCATATATTTCTCCTAAAATAAAATCTAAAATTAAATATGAGTGATAGTATGCCTAATGTTCATGTATGCAAGAAATAAGTGGTAGAAGGATATCATCCAGGAATCTGAGGTACAATAAATAGAGGACTATACTTGGACTCAGGAACATCTCATTTTAAATTCTATTTCAAGCACTTAATAAGCTGTGTTAAGTCCAGAAGAACAAATCCCAATATCTTAGGTCATCTGGTAGAGAGAGGGAGTCAGAACCTGAAAGAAGAGGTAGGTTCCTCCAAAGAATAATAAAATAATAATCCACACAATAAGAGCAGTATATATCTTTTAGATTTGTAGCGAAGAGTAAATGAGGTAATGTATATAAATAGTTTTGTAAATCTTAAAATCACTCTATAAAAATAAGCTATGCTGATTTATTAAGAGTGAAATACTGATGGACAGCTTGACTGGTATTTACCCTGGTAACTCACAAAATGTAAAACCATTTAGAGAGCAGAAGTTTTTAACTTGGGGGGAGAGGAGGGAGGATGGATCCAAATGTGTATGTGTGTGTTTTACATTTTACTAATTTTATGATGACATAATTAAATTCCTTTGTAACCTTATATATTATTTATATTATACATTTATATTTTATACATATATTTATTTGTATTTATATAAAATTTTTATATTTTAACATTATTTATATATAAATTATAAATTTATATATTATTTATTTATATAATTGTACTTTATATATTATATATATCTTTACATTATAATATACTTATATCATTTATGTTAGAAATATTATATTTATATTATATATTTTATGCTTTAAAAATAATATTCTGAAAAGAAATCCACAGGCTTCAGCATACTGCAAAAAGGGTCCATGACGTAAAAATAGATGGACAATCTCTAATCTAAATGAAGATCTTCATTAGGTGAGATCTTATATGGAGAATGCCAGGGAGAAAATGTTTAGGAATAGAACATGAAAAAAAGAAGAAAAGGAAGAAAAGCAGATCTATGAAATATTTAAAATGCATAGAAGAAAAAAGTTCACAAGGGGGCAGAGACAATTTAACATATTTCAAAACAAGCTATACAAAATAGAGATTGATGTACATGTTTAACTTATGTTGGATTGCTTACTGTTTTGGGGAGGGGAGAGAGGAAAGAGAGGAAGAAAAATTTGGAATGCAAAGTTTTGCAAAAGTGAATATTGACACTATCTTTGTATGTATTTGGAAAAATAAAATACTATTAAAATTAAAACAAAATAAAAAATAAAATTTCAGGTTTTCACAATCCTCTTTTTTTGTTCTTTGTATAGGGTAATATTTACATTTGCTGACTTTTTCAAGTTCATTAAAAACTAGAAAATTAAAGAAATGAATTGTGTGGGAAACATGGATGGATGGTGATATATATATATATATATATATATTTCTAGAAAATGAACATTCATACATTCATATCCATGAAACCATGGACTCATTTAAACTTAAGTGTTTGAGTATTTAGTAGATTACCAAATATATTCTTCTAAGAAATACACATTGAGACAACCAGACTATCAGAAATACAATATATATAATTGATATTGATTTTTGTAGATGGTTCATTATTGGGGGGAAGGAAAGCAGGTGAACTGAGAGGCATTTTAATTTGGTATGATTTAGCTTGTATCAAAGATCAGTGTTATGAGGTATAATCTATGAAGACTAAACAACAACAAAAATCTAACACTAACAATTCTTACAGGTGTGAATGAGCATATTTTCATAGCCACTAGATCTGAAGTTAGTCTATATTACCTTCTTCATCAAGGCTGCTATAGCTCTGCCCTTCAGTAAGCAAATCCTGTTTTTCATTTTTCCATTCCTGGCTCACAGAAGATATGATTTCTTGTGATGTAGCCTTTAAGGCAGCAATAGAATTACATCTTCTCTTAGAAGGTGAGCACTTCAAAGCTAGAAGAGAAAAAGAAAATAAAATACTTATCTATTTTTAGTTTAGTATTTTAGTCATCTCTGAGGGGTATCAAATCAGTATATTTATTTTATATATTACAGCGTTGAATATAGCACGATCAAGAGTCAGAGGATCTGGGTCCTAATGTCAGTTCTTCTATTTACAACATGAATAAACTTGGATAAGGTAGCTAAACTCTCTGAGGCTCAGTTTTCTATTCTATAAAATGAGGAATGAAGAGGTTGAAATAGTTGGCTTCTAAGGTTTTTTTCAGCTTTAATTTTGTAGGCTGTGAAAAGACAAAGTGATTTTCTGACATGCATATTTAATCAACCAATCTATCAATCAACAAACATTTTTGAGCCAAGAATTTTTTTGGATGATGGGAATACAAAAACAAAGCTTGACAATTCTTTCTTTTAAGGAGCTTACATTTTATCAGTAAAAACATGCAGGTAAATATAAAGGAATATATAGAAACAGTAATTTTTTAAAGGAATGTACCAGCAGCTAAGGGGAACAATACAATTTCATGGGGAAGGTGGTACTTGGGTGTCAAAGGAAACTAAGAATTTTAAGTGTAGGAAGGTAAATTCTAGACATGAGAGACAGTCAGGACAAAGGATGAAAGATACAGTGTTACATATAAAGAACAATAAACAAGCCAATGTAGCTAGAATATAGAATGTTTAAAGAGAGGTACTTTGTAACAAGTTTGCAAAGGTAAGTGAAGGATTTAGGAACTCATAAAAACCTTTATTCACCATTTGCATACCCATTAAAAAAATTTAACATTTTTGTTTTTTATACCATGTTCATGTTCCTTTCCTACTTCCCTTATACAAAGGAAAAAAAAGTGTTAAGCAAAACTGAGTGATCAAATACTAATATCTGAGAGAACATGTATCATTCCTACTTTTATACTAACACCATAGGATCCTATACCCAGAGTCAGAATGGACCTTGGGATTTTGCTAGTCAACCTCTTTCACTTTACAGATGAGGAAACTGAGACCCTAAGGATATTAAGTGACTTTAACAAGATAATAGAGGTAATTACCAGAGGAAAGATAGAAATACATTTCATCATTTGTTTTTGGGAGCCATAATTGGCCATTGGAATTATGCCATTTGCCTTATTTCTACTGAATGAATTTTTTTGGGGATATGCTATTGTAGTCACTGTGTCTGTTCTGATTCTATTAACTCTGTTCTTTTTTAATGTTTATATATATATATATATTTATTAAAGCTTTTTATTTACAAAACATATACATGGGTAATTTTTCAACAATGACCCTTGCAAAGCCATCTGTTCCACATTATCCCCTCCTTCCCTCCACCTCCTTCCCTCCACCTCTTCCCCTAGATGGCAGGTAGTCCAATACATGTTAAATATGTTAAAATATATGTATTGGGACAGCTAGTGGTGCAGTGGATAGAGCACCAGCCCTGAGTTCAAATGTGGCCTCAGACACTTAACATTTCCTAACTGTGTGGCCCTGGGTGAGTCACTTAACCACAATTGCCTCAAGGGGAAAAAAAAAAAAAATATATATATATATATATATATATATATATATATATATATATATGCATTAACTTTGTTCTGTAACAATTCATACATTTTTCCCATTTTTTCTTCTGAATCCTCATATTCATCATTTCTTAAGGGACAATAATATGCTTTTATTCATAAACCACAGTTTGCACAGCCATTTCTCAAGTGATTTGCACCCTCTTTGTTTTCAGTTCTGTATTACTACAAAACATATTGTGGCTTATATGGGGGCCTTGATTTCTAGCTCTAACCTCCTTAAGCTTGTGTTCTGTAGTGAGATCTTTGTATCAAAGGGTATAAAGTTTGATTTGATTGAAATTTTCATTCTATGTAACTTTTTTTTGAAGCTAAAATCTTCATTTCCATATATATGGAAAAATATATAGTTACATAAGCATTTCTCTTCAATACATTATACTTCAATTACCCCACTTGGTAATATGTTTATATACACATATATTTTATATTATGGATTCCTTATATGCTTTTCAATCATCTGGCTCTGTTTTTTATTTTCTAGACTTTGCTTTCTTGCTCTAAATTTTCCTCAATGTCTGGGGCTGCCTTATCCTGGAACATCCTTCCTTCATACTAGCCTATCTTTTCTATTGATGAGCTCCTCTGAGGACTTCCATTTTGGAGTAACTTTCATTATCCTTGTGACACTAATTTTGATTTAACTGATTATAACTTGTGATATCTACATAGCTTTTTTTTTTAAAAATTATTTTATTTGAAAAACAGAGTAAAAAAAATACAGAAATACAGAAAAGGAATACAAAAGGATTCAAAATATATAACAACAAATGACCAGATCAAGACATTGTTTTCATGAATGTCCATTTTTCTTTACGTTCTTGTAAATTGTTCTTAACTTTGTCACTCTCTTTTGAGCTACCATATTGTTGATGTGAATCTTAAACATATAGTATACATTTTATACATTAAAAACATCATAAACAATTTGATCACATTTAAATAGTTTGTCCATATTGAATTCTATAAAATTGATTTTTCATCTTGGCTCTTATGTATTTAATTTTCTATTGAGTTTGGGTTTGGTTGATAGAAAGTCCTGAAAATCTACAAACTTGTTGAATGTCCATTTTTTTTCTCATTCAAAATTACAGAAAATTTTGCTAGATATGATGGTGGTCATCGGTGGATTTTTCTTATTTCTACTTCCCCTTCATGTGCTTTCACTCCAGGACAATTTATTTGGATTATTTCCTGCATTGTTGTGTCAAGGTTCTCCTTTTATTAACAGCTTTTCTAGTAGTCCAATTATTCTTAATTTTTTCTTCTTGATCTAGTCTCCAGATCTGTCATTTTCCTTATAAAATGTTTCACATTCTGTTTTATTTTCTCATTCTTTATAATCTTTTTTGTTATTTCTTCTTCTCTCATAGCTTTATTAGCTTTTCCTTGCTTGATTTTCATTTTTAAAGCATTATTTTCATCTTTCAGACTTTGTACTTCCTTTTCTAGTTGGTTAACTTTTTTTCATAATCTTGTTTTTCTTGGATGGTTTTTTTAAAAAAAGTTTTTCCTCAACGTCTCTCATTTGACTTTCAAATTCTTTTTTTGAGTTCTTTTATAAATTCTCTTTGACCATTTCATATTACTCTTTAGAGCAGAAGCTTTTTTTTTTTTATTTCAGTATCTCCCTCTGAAGATGAATCCTGGTCTTCCCTATTCTCATAACATGTTTCAATAGTGGGGTTTTTTCTTCTTTGTTGATTCTTTTTTTTTTTTTTTTTTTTTAAATGAGGTATTAGTATAAACGCCTATAAGCACTGTGGGGTGGGGGAATGGTACCTCAAGCTTTCCTTCAGCTCTTCTCTCTGACTAGGAACCCCAAACCAAGAGCTATACCATCCTCAAGTGACTGTAGTCAACAGCGTTCCTGCCCCACTGCCTCTGCACTGACCAGGTGCTGGTTCTTTCTCACCTAGGGTCCAGTCTCAGCAGCACTGTTGGGCCTAATGTTCCTAATTAGTAAAGGTTCACTCAGTCATCCTAGATTCAGATCCCAACTCAACAGTCTGGGAAGTGAAAGTCTTTTCCTTGCCGGAGGAGGCTCCAGCCACACCTAGCTAGCCTGAGAGGTTCTCACTTGACATTTTTCAAGAGTTAGCCTGTGGTGTTTGCACTACAGACAGGTTAATCTGTAGCCAGGGTCTTATTTCAGATCTTCACTTGTATTAGGAGGATCCCAGTTCTGCCCTAAGTCTTGATTTTTCACCAGTCTATGTTCCTTCTGAGGTGCAAATTCATTCTATTTATGGGGGAAATCGGGAGAGCCTGAAATTTAGCAACCTATTCCGCCATCTTCCCAGAATCCTCCCCTCTATATAACTTTTTAAAGAATTGCTTTTTTTGGGGGTAGAGCATTTGATTGTTGTCATAAACATCTGTCTAATGGATTGCTAAGTTCAGATGGTGAAGAATGTCAAGTTCTCATGACCCCAGTGGTCATATAAACCTGGCTCAGGAATTTTCAGAACATGTCAATATCCAATCTCACAATAATACTATTTAACTTAAACCAAATTACTTTAAGCTCCTGCTCTCCTTCAGTGACTTCCCATAGAAGTGGAGTCTCCTTGGTCTATGCTGAGTCGATTTTGTGAAAAACATAATTCACTTCTGATCTTTACCTCCTTAATAATGTTGAACTTCAAAAATGTGTTGGAGAAATGAATTGACAAAAAAGTACTCAAACTATCATCTAGTGAACTGCATTGGATCCTATCTATGAATTCACCTGGCAAAAAGTCCTGTGCAAAAAATATCCAGACTGGATCACACTGTATTTATAGTCATTCTTCATTTTGGCATGATTTTGTTTAGTACTTAATATTTTAAGATAATTTCCCTGGAGGAGATGAATAAAGAAAGGAAGTTGAAGCTTCTTTAAGCTTCATCTATATGTCTTCTGTAGAAGTTTTCACAAAGGACAACCTGATAATCATTTCATTTAGAACAATTGTTATTTAGTCTTGTACCCTCACCACTCAGATTATGCTGTCCACTGAGTTTCTTCAAAAAATCAATTTGTAAGAGCTTAAATGAGGGAGTACTCTGGGGTATACAAAGTGAGAAAGGAGATCAGTTTTCTAGTTTAGAGAAGAAAAAAAAAAAGCTTGAAAGTCTCTTAAGTAATCTTAATTCAAAATCCTTATTGCAAAATATAGAAATGTATAAACTGTGAACATAGAATACATTGTGATCAGCTGAGAGTCATCCTTTCCCTTCCTCATTATGGCAAATTTTAAGTTGACAGGGCTCATCTTTCAATTTGTCTTTTCTAAAAAATAATACAACCCACATTTATATGTTGTTTTGTTTATATATATATATATATATATATATTTTTTTTTTTTTTTTGCTGGTATAGCTAAGTTAGTAATAATGGTTGCTTCTGGCTACCCTGTTGCAGGGTAGGGTACCAAGAATGTAATAATAATAATAAAAAGCTTTTAGTGTTTTAAAGTTAGCAAATCTCTTTACAACTGTTTTATCAGTAAACTAAGGTAGACAGTGATTAAGAGACTTGCTCAGGGTCATACAGCTAGTAAGTATCTGAGGCTGAATTTCAACTCTTCCTGTGTGTGAGTATATATGTATGGATGTATAACCTCTAAGAAGACAGACCATAACAAATAATAGCATTATCTACAATGATCTTCCTGACTTTAGGTCTAGCACTCTATTCTCAACTGAACTTGGCCCAGTCAAGTTTTCTAACTTTTTGGTTTCTGATCTAGAATTAATCTCCTGATCTGACTCTTTGCTTGTGTACTTGATTTTCCTGATTATTTCATCCTTTTGGGATTTTGGTGTTGCTAATATCAATCCAGTCTGGCTTTTGGGTTATATTTGCTCATCTTTACATTTGAACTCTACCTCTACATGCCAGGCAGAGATTTTCCTAATCACTTAAATGAATTTGCTCACTTGGATAATATAGGGATTTACAGCTAAACATTATTTATAAATATATATTATACTTATTTTACAGATAAGGGAAACTGAGGTTTAAGGAAACTGGAACTTGTCTAAGGTGATAATGCTATTGTTTTAGATTGTCTTCTTAAAGGCTATACATCCATACATATAAAGTCCCCCCATTTGGTAATATGTTTATATACACATATATTTTATATTATGGATTCCTTTTATGCTTTTCAATCATCTGGCTCTGTTTTTTATTTTCTAGACTTTGCTTTCTTGCTCTAAATTTTCCTCAATGTCTGAGGAAATGAAAGAAACCATGCTAAAATGATTAGAAATGGAAGAAGTTTGATGAGCTTTGGAACAGAGCCCTGGCTGTTATCCTGGAACATCCTTCCTTCATACTAGCCTATCTTTTCTATTGATGAGCTCCTCTGAGGACTTTCATTTTGGAGTAACTTTCATTATCCTTGTGACACTGATTTTGATAATCTGAACTTTGAGAGGCACAGTAGAAACAAATCTTTCTGCTATATAGAATAGCTTAATTTTTTTCAGATTTGGGGAACTCTCAGAGAGTTCCCCAAACCTGAAAAAATTATCATAGAAAAGGAATTTTTTCTTGCCAGAACATGAATACAAAGTTCCTCACTGGAAAGTTCTCTATACAAATGAAATCTCAAGCTGTTCTCTAACATTGTTCATAATTATACTTGCCTTGGTCTTCCTCAATCCCATTTCTTTAAATATACACAAATTCTCTAATTTGACTTATAAATGTGGTATATTTATTCCCTTCCTGAACATCTTATACTTAAAAATTCCTCTGTTAAAATTAACAAATTCCGTAATCTTCCAATCTAGCACTTCCAAGGTTTCAAAATATAATGGTTAGCTAGGATCATATCAGCTTTCTCAAAAAGTGAGATAATAAGGAAGTAGCTGTGTAAAATAAGTGATATTAGTTGAAAGAAAATAGAGACAAAGAGACTAATTAGTGGGAAGGTAGGAGAACAAGTTAAAAACTGGTAGCCTATTCTGCTGGTGTAGGAAAAGGCAAGGCAAGGGATAAAAGGGAAGAAGGACAAATGGATTTCTACTAATGGTTGTAAAGGGCTAGAACTGAGCAGATGCACTTAAAATATCGAATCCCTTGACTATGACCCCAAAAGACCAAGAATAAAGACTTTTGCTTATCCTGACTCTGGTTGATTCTAAGATATCCAGGTGACTAACACAGTCACAATACCTGGTATGTGATTAACTTTTTTCATTCACTCTATTCATTATTCATTCATAACAAAGACTAACAAAGACATTGTTACATTCGTAACAAAGCCCTAAAGATGTCTTCTTCAGTTTTTTAGGGCAATGTTAATAAAAACAATAAAATGCTAATAAAATACTAATCAGATGCTTACCTTGAGTTTTTTTGAAAACTCTGGAATCCATGAACTTTAAAAACCTATCTGCATAAAAACTTGGTCTGTGAACTGAAACAGTATCCTGGAAAGACAAGATAGATATTGCATAATTACTTGTCAGGTAATTCAGTTCCATTCTAAGGACAATCTAAGCACAGAAATATATTAAAAAAAAAGGCATGTGGGAAGAATCTTGAGAAAATTGTGATAACTATGTTTTCCATGATCCATGTTTCTGTCTACAAGGCTTGTCTAGTAAGCCAAGGAAAGCAATAAATCAAATATTGCCTATGACAGTTTACATTATTCCTAGATTTTGTTTGAAGATGATTTTATACATTCTGCCAAGGGATAGAAAGAAAAAATAAATGTCCTTGCACAAGAGGGCTTCTATTGCTTAATAGAGAACAAGTTTAATTGTTATTCATAATAGAAAAAAACTTAAGAGGGTAGATGTTACCTTTTGAAGGAAGAGTCTCATTTATGCATAAAAATAAAATATCAAACTTTATCATCACAAGCAATATCAGTGAAAGACAATTCTAGTTAGAAATCAACTGGATTTGAAATTGAGGGAAAATAAATGTTACTCAAACAATAAAAATCCTAATTCCATAGTTACATGACTTATTTGGGTTTAAATTTATCTGTACAACTCATTTGAGATAAGGGAAGATGGGTTCATAAGTCACTGTAGTCAATGATTAAACATTTCATTGTAATAATAGTTGACTTTGCCTCACATCTATCTACACTTGTGTGATAAGACATGATTAGCATGGTCTCTCTAGCAATTATGCTATGTCTAGCTTTTCTGTGGTAGAAACAGCAGATTAAAATTTGTCTTTTGTCATCCTGAGACAATTTATTTATTTATTTTTAATTTAATTTTTATTTTATTTCATAATTATAACTTTTTTTTTGACAGTACATATGCATGGGTAATTTTTTACAACATTATCCCTTGCACTTACTTCTATTCAGATTTTTTCCCTTCCTCCCCCAACCCCCTCCCCCAGATGGCAGGCAGTCTTATACATGTTAAATATATTACAGTATATTCTAGATACAATATATGTGTGTAGAACTCGATTTCTTGTTGCACAGGAAGAATTGGATATCCTGAGACAATTTATATGGTAAAGAAGAAAGAGTCCTGTCCTAGGAGTCTAACACCTAAAGAGGTGTTAACTCATAGATGGATGGATTTAAGGCAGCATGGCAACATAACAGAATGAAGAGCTTGAAGTGAGGAAGACTCCTCTTCCTGAGTTCAAATTGGCCCCCAAATGGGGTAACAAAGAATAAGATATGACTGAAAAATCCTGCCAAAAAACCAGCTTGAGGAAGAATCTTCATTTCTCGCTGGCCTTCAGTTTCCTCCATAGTTAAATAAGGAAATTTGAATAGACAACATTCAAGTCTCTTTTCAGTTCTGATGTGCTATAAGTCTATAATTATCCTAAGATTCTTTACTACTAGTAATTGTTAAAGAATTAAAACAAACAAACAATGGGGCAGCTAGGTGATACAGTGCGTAGAGTACTAGCTCTGCAGTCCAGAGGACCTGAGTATCAATCTGGCTTCAGATACTTAATCCTGTTTGTTTTGTCACTTCCCCCTTTCTCCCCCCCCCAAAAAAAAAAGAATACAAAAAAAAAAAAGCACCAGATGCTCAATTTGCATGATCCCATTTTCTCTTTAACCCTCAAGATTGTGCTTAGCATAAATACTTCTGTGCTAAAAAAAAAAAAAAAAAAAAAAAAAAAAAGAATTTTGTAATAGGAAGTTTGATATGGGAAAGTAGAATGTTAACTTATGTTATTTGAAAGAATTTCATTTTTCCTATTCTTGTCTATAAATAAAATCTATTTTTTCCTTTCTCTGTTTTAGGTTTTACTGACAATATTCATCAAATAAAGGCCAGGTCCAGAGCTCAGCATTTTCAAGCCTACCATATTGAATATTGTGTATTTGACAATCTCGATTTTCTTTTGGCTATGTTGTGTAGATTTAAATCTGTGATTTACCCACTTAAAGTTTGCAGAAGCTTTCCTGTCTTCTCTCCATAGAAGCCAGTGACTCATGGTTTTAGCTCTCAGATTCTTATATAAAGTAAATTGGGAGCACAGAGTAATCAAAAAATATTAACAATATATACAAGTAGCTTACCCCATCATAAACAAGTGCTTTCCAGGAATGTTCTAATTTCTTCATTAACCTAAGCAACAAAATTTAAAAAAATATTAGAAATAATGACATTTCAGAATAGTATTTTGACTAATTTACAAATATTGCAAAGGTTTAAAATAAAAACAAAAAAACCACCTCTCCTTACCTATATGATTGGAGAATATCAATAATGCCCATAAATAATAGTAGCTTTTCTCCTTTATGACTTTTAGCTGGAATCCCTCCCATTCTGTTGATGAAAAGAGAAAATATTTCATTATGTATCATAGGCTAAAATGTTTTAAAATAATCATTATTGTTTTTTGTTTTTGGGGTTAAGTGACTTCTCCAGAGTAACATAGCTACATTTAAAATAGTTAAATGTCTGAGGCTAGATTTGAACTTAGTTCCTCCTGACTCCAGGAGTACTCTATCCACTGTGACATCTAGCTGTCCCTAAAACTATCATATGGTCTGCAACTATTGAAAGTACAATAAATTTGGTAGCCAGTTTAACAACCGCCTACTGTTTTCTCTGCTTCTAGTTTCTTCTCCTTTCAATCCCCTATTAGGTAAATACACTAAATGGATAGATCAGGTCATATCACCCTTCAACAACACTCTACTGGCTATTAAATTAAATTAAATTAAAATTCCTTATTTTTTCCTATTCTAGAGTCTTCATAATTCAGTTCCCATTAAGATCTTATTGTATCCCCTCTCATGTATACTATTTTCTATTTTGTTTGCCTTTCTATCTTGTTCAAGGTAGAACACATTGCTTTATTCATTGAAATTGCCATGAATGTTTATTAAATAGAATTTTATAACCAATCTTTTAGAATAATGAGAAATAAAGAGGATATGGTTTTTCCCTTGATCTTTTTAAAAGATGTACTGAAATTTAAGGTTGCTCCAGGGGTGATCCTGTATCTCAGTCAGTCCAGAGACTGATTCCAGTATAAATGATGTGGCCAACTATAAAGGATCATCTGGGAATGATAAATTAGATTTGTAGAATTTGTCTCTTTTCATCATCCTTCATGCTCTTTTGGCCCTCTATAGTTGACACAGTTACTACCCAACTCCTCTTATATATTATCACTTCCCTTGTTTTCTGTGGCAATTATCTTTCTCATTCTCTCTTCAGCAAGACTGAAGACTGAATTCTCATCGATCTTTTTATGTCCAACTGCATTATATCATCCTACCGCCCTCTTTATGCCTTGTTTCTCATCCTTTTTTTTAGCAATAGCACATCTACTTCTATGGATTTAATTATTTCCACACAGAACACTCAAATCTATATATCAGCTTTGATATCTCTCTGGTACTTTGAACATAGTAAAGTTTGTTCATTTAAAAATAAATAAAAGGCTAGAAAAATGATTTGGAATGTGGAGAATTTTTAATAGCTGTATATGTCTATGATCTGGTCAATAATCAAGAAATCTAGAAGCTATACAATTGAGGCCAGAGGAGACTGGTTTTTAAAATTATGACCCCCCCATGTTTAAATCATATATGTGTATAGAGGTATGCAACTGATTTCAGATCTTTACTTTGTTTCTGTTAGCAAATACATATTTTATAGATGTAAAGAAATACCAAAGTTACTATCATATCTGGCTGAGGCCAGAAACTCCATCTGCCATTTTAATATTACTAAAGAGAATCCCTAAAGTGTTGAAAATAGACTTTGAATTACAACCACAATGACTGTCAGGCTTTTAGATGATAGATAACAAATCAAAGTTATCATTTCCTACTCTCAAGTGATCTTCTTTGATGTAAATAGTTGGTACTAAAGGACAACAACAAAACTCTTCAAAGACTTTGAGTTAATTTTTAGAAATTGTATCCTTCCACACAAAAAGCAGGTTGATAACTATAACCAGGAAAGCTGTAACTCATTTATTTATTGTTAAGCTGAAAAAATTATTACTGTATTAATTTTATTTCCTAGGTGAATAAATACCAATATTTATTTACATAATCAAAATCATAAGAAATCTGTTACAGGACTAAGAATAACGAATAGCATGTTTGTCATGGTCTATGGCTTAAAAGGAGTTAACAAATATTTATTATTTCATTTTAGCCTCACAACCTTGGGAGTTATGTGCAGTTATTATAACCACTTTACAGATAAGAAAACTGAGGCAGACAGAAACTAAGTGACTTGTTCACAGTCATCTAGCTAGTAAATACCTGAGGTCAAACTGTAAATGAAGTCTTCCTGATTCCAGGTCCAGTTCTCTACCTACTATGTCCCCAGTTATATGTCTAAGAGGGATATTTGAGTTAATAATTCTTTATCCTTTAAGTATGTCAAAGATGACTTTATGGGAAATGGATTAAACTTGTTCCCCCTGCTCCCAGAAGGCACTGCTAGGAACCATGAGGAGAAATTTTAAAGAAGAAACTCAAGGCTTGATAGGAAGAAAATTTCCTTATGATCAGAGCAATTCAAAGAGGGAAGACCTTACCCAGGGAGATACCGGGTTCCTTCACTGGAGCAGTAGATTCATTGTCAAAGCAAAAGCTGGATGGCTTCCCATTGGTTGTCTGTGTGAGAATTTTTTTTTTTCAAGGTATGGGATAGATTGAGGTTTCTTTTATTTCAAACTATTACTCTCTTAATATTTAAGCATTAATGCTTAAACACTAATACTTACGTATTAGTGCTCTGGGTGATTACAGAATCTCCAGATTTCCCCGGGCCTTGGATAGATTCCATGGCTGTTGAATAGAGGACTTTTTGTATCCCAGGCCGCTTAGCATCAGGTACATTCTGTGTGCTCTCCCCTTCTTTTTCTTTTAGTGAATGATCCAATATGTGGATTCCCAGCAACAGACTATAGTCCATTATTTTGAAACTTTCTAATACCTAGGAATTAAAAAGAGTTAAATGTACAGTTATCTTTTCCACATTATGATGTTTCCCATCATGGATTCAATATATTGTGGGTTGACATAAGAAATTAAATGGGAATTTTGGGGATATTTTGTGGAAGTCAGAGATGACACACTGAAGACCAGCAGATGACACAGCACTTATGACCAAATACTTAATCCAAATTTTATAATAAGGTACTATAAATACCCCATAAAAGAAAAAGAAAAAGAAAAAAAGTTAGACTTCTCTGATAGGAAGAGAGTGCCAGTTTTATGCAGATTTTCCAGATTGTGGGGTTCCACATCTTTAATCTTTGATGTGGAAGGGATAACTATACTGTGAACTATAATTTGAGTACCTGCCATAATTAAATTCTCACAATCTAGAGGACTTTGAAATTAGAGAAGTGCTATGCTATGTATCTAAGAATACTGTTTCAGATAGCAGTCAGTCAGTTAAAGGAGATAAAATTAAAGATAAATGAAAAAAATAAATGGCACATTGAGGTTATCAAGATATCACACATGCTAAAATTTGTCTTATTAAACAATAATAACTGCAAGCTAGAAATTTATGCAAACTGAAAATAATTAATATAAAATTTCAGAGATTTTGAGCTGGAAGAGAATTCAGAGATTAGCTATTCCAACTTCATCATTTTGTAGATTGAGGCTTAGAATGGTCAAGGGATTTGCTAAAGGTCAGAAACCTTTAAAAAATTAAAACTAGGATGTGTACCCAGGTCCTTGACCCCAAATTCAGCAAGCTTCTTCCCATTTCTTTTTTTCCCTTTGTTTCCTCATCCCCAAGCCCAACAAGGATGGGTTCTTAATAAATGAACCAAAAATTAGTAGATTTCACTTGTTTCTTAAGGGCAAAGACTGAAGCCATTCAATAATAGCTTCAGGAAAAAGTTCATTCAAAATCTGGATCTGCTAGAATCAACACACATCATAAGTTGGAGAGGTCTAGCAGTTATTTTTTTCAATATTTGTTCTCAAAAATTATTTCTCTTCAACTAGGTCTTCCTCTTAATGTAACCTAAAGAAGGATGGGAGCTTAAAAATACATTATATACTCAACAGTCAGTAAAATAAAAGATTAGATGTAGTTTTTCCTGTGCTGGACAAAGTAGATAGAGCTAGGTGAAAGAGATCCTTTGATAAGTAGAAAGAATTCTGGTATCAACTAAAGGAGTCATTCTTTGCAACAGAATTCAGACATAAATAATTTCCAGTGAATGTATCCTAAGTGGATATGGGATATTTCCATTTTCATTATTCCTCCTAGATAGATTGGTCTAAAACACATTCTTTTATAGCTAACCACCTTTAAGAATTTTTTTTTTATTTTTACAATTCTTTTATTTAAAAAATAGTTCATCCTTCCCACTTGTCCTATATCCTTGAAAACCTTTCTCTGTAATAAAGAATGAAAAAATAAATAAAAAGAAATTAAAGGGACAGACAGGCAAAATTAACCAACAGAACAACAAAGCCTCAGAGTAGATGCAATGTTTTATAATCCATTGGCCTTTACCTCTATGAAAAAGTGAGATGCATTCTCTCAAATGTTCTTTGGGGAGCTGACCAAAAGATTACATTTCTTTCTCTAGAGAAGAAAGTTTTGTTTCCTGATATTCTGGTATCTTTAAAATGAACTACAAAAATATCTTTTACTATCATATTTTTATGCAAAGCTATTCAGAAATGAAAAGGGTCCAGAAAGCCATGGGAATTTTCTTCTTAGGAGAGAAGACTTTTTTTTGAAGAATGTATTTATTTAATTTTTCTCAATTATATATCTAACAGCAATTTTTAATATTTTAAAAATAATTTTTGAGATACAAATTTCTTCCAATTCTCCCTCCTTTTGTACCCTCCTTCATCATAGTATCTTTTAGTTTCCTACCATATATTAGGTCACATATTGACTCTATAGTTAATTCTCAGTTTTTTAGGGACTGATTACCTAGTTCATTAGTAATCTAGAACTCCTCACATGCTACCCATTTTTCCTTGTCAATTTCCTTTATATTCCTAACATCATTCATTCTCTGTTAAAATTATAGTAAAGAATAAGGGAGGTCTTTTAGTCACAAATCTCTCTGGACTTTAATCTATTTTCTCCTTTAGCTATCAAGTCTTCTTAAAGCACAGATCTTATCATTTTCTCCTATTCAATAAATTCCACTGACTTCCATTCTCCTCCAAGTTCAAATAAAAAATCCTCTATTTTGTGTTCAAAGTCCTTTGTAATTGGTCTCTTTCTTTCCTTTCCAGTTTTTTAAAATTTATTTTTATTTTTAATTTATGGAATAAAACAAACTTTTTCATAAAAAAGACATTTGCACATGGAACTACAAATCTATTATGTACAACTTACTATTCCTTTAAAATATACAACATGCACATTTTGTTTTTTCCTATTTTTTCTTCTTTCCCATTATTCTTCCCCAGAAATGGCTATCATTGGCCACAAATAGGTATATATTTGTAAAATTATTCTACACATATTTCTATTTATCAGTTTTATCTCCAGATGCAAGAAATGCTATCCTTCTTGCCTTGAATGCTCTCCTTCTTCATCTCTACTTTCTGTTTTTTTCTGGCTTCCCTTAAGTCCCAGGTAAAATTTCACCGTCTTTGGGAGGCTCTTCCTGATTCCTTTTATTCAGGTACTTTCCTTCTGAGATGATTTCCAATTTAGTTGACACTCCTATTGGGCTACTCCTGGTTGACTAAGATAGAATGAAAATTTGTTAGAAGCACCTGACATGAAGTCAAAGGACCCATGTTCAAATCATAACACAAACACTTATTACCTATATAACTTGAATAAAGTTCCTGAATCTCTCTGTCTTTAATTTTCTTCGAATGAAGGAAGTGTATTTATAGTCTTTCTGAGTTTTCTTTTGGTTTTTAATCTGGAAAGCATGAAATAGTTTCACTATTTGTTAGTGCTCTAGTGCAGCATTTCATGTCCATAAGTAAGAAGTTTCTGAGCATAGACCTTCCACATATGTATCTTTGTTTATAAATTATACTAGTACTATTCTACTAACATGTATTAGAAAACATATACAAAATAGAGAAAATTTTTTCCAATTAAAAATGTAGATATGATTTATTATACAAGTGCTATACTTAGTCACAAAGGAAAAAAAAAAACATTCAGGATGTTTCCATGGCACACAGCTAAACGAATTGATTTCAGATAATATAAACCTTAAAAATGGAGTTTTCTTTGTCAGGGGACAAAATAAATAAAATTTAAAAGGGTGACATAAAGATGAAATAGCTGTCAACTTTTTTATTTTACTTATTCTTGATGCATGCATCCCCACTGCATTTTGGCCTCATTGAAAATATTAATACTCACTGAGCAGTATCTTGTGGTAGAAAGTTTGCTCTCTAAGGGTGAGTCTTTCTAAAGAATAGTTATAAAGTGACTGGGAAGTAAGATGTGGGCAGGCAGGGATGGAAATTTTGCTAACTGTAACTGCACAGTTGATGTTGAAGTTGTTCAGATCCCTGTTAGGTTATGACTTTCTGAGAATCACAAGTTAAGTTCAAATAGGGATCAAAGATTTCCCAGAAGTGAGATGAATTAAAATAAAGGGGCTTTGAGGGGATAATTGATGTTTTAGAAACAACCTTATAACTAGCTAATGTGGGCAGGGTGGAAAGAAGTCCCAGCTCTCTATCTTCTCCATTAGTTGATCACATATTCTTTGGGGTTATGTTTTAGTCCCCTTATTCCTTTGTAAACCTTTGTTCTCTGCAAGGAAGTTTAGCAAGGAAGAAGATTGAAACTTTTTGAGAAAGTAAGCTTTTAAAAGCTATGACCAAGAGTTTTCCAATGGTTTAAAAGAAATGGTTCTTTATCATCTGGGGAAAAATTATTTGTCTATGCAACCATTTCAAGACTCTTTAAATTTTAAACTAAAGAACAATAGTAAAGAGAAGAAAAACAATGAGGTGACTTGAAGATAATATGACACAAACATAATATAGGTTAGACTTATTTACTTCTTATGGAGGTTTAAGGAGAAATCTAATAATAGAGATCAAAGTTTCATTATATATATAAGGCTTTATAAAACAACAGCAACAAATTCAAATGTCTATAGTGATAGGACTAGATGATTAACTTTTGGGTGGATATAGATATTGGAATAAAGATCTAGGTGATGGTTTAGGATATGGGAGATCCAAATATAATATTAATAACTGCTGTTCACATACAAAGCTCTTTCCTCATAAAAATTTTTGTGGAATTTTAAAGGGCTTATCATCTTTATTTTATAAATGAGGAATTGGGTCTCAATGATATTAAATGGTTTCCCCAAGGACACACAGTTAGTGTTACTTGTAGGACTTGAATCCAGATTTAGTTACTTCATTTCCAGAGTTTGTTCTATTCCACTTAGGTGGTACAATGGATAAAGTATTGCCTAGATCCAGGAAAACCTAAGTTCAAATCCAGCCTTAGACAAGATTCTGAAGATCACTTGGCAGGATAAGATACCAGACTCTGAGATCCTTTCTAAAACTAAACTGCCAAGCATTCAAACTATTGTAGAGAACACAATTCAGTTGGACTGGCTACATTGCTCAAATACCAAATATACACTTGCCACAGGGCAAGTGCTCACATGGTGATCAGAAAAAATGGTACAAGGATCTACTCAAGATCTCTCTTAAAAACTTTAGAATTGATTGCCCCACATGGGAGATACTAGTCCAGGACCACCCAGCATGGCATGCCCTCACCAAAAAAGCAAACAAAACAAAACAAAACAAAAAAACCAGAATTGAAGTAGCTTGGAAGAAATGCAAGATCCCAAATGTTTATCAGTTCTATTTGTTACCAATCTGTGGTAGAGCAGTCCAAACTTGTATTGGTCTGATCAGTCACAGTTGGACATACTGTAATTCAACTCTAACATAGTGATGCCATTTGGGTCCTCTTTGAGAATGAAGGATAATAATAACCCTAGGCAAGTCATTTAAGCTCAAATCTTTCACCTAATACAGAGATCATAATAGCATCTATTTCTTAGTTTGGTTGTTAGGGTCAAATTAGATAATATTTCTAAAGGACTTAATATGAGTAGCACATGGGTTAGCTAGGTAGCACAGTGGGTAGAGCACTGGCTCTGAAGTCAGGAGGAACTGAGTTCAAATACGATCTCAGTCACTTAATACTTCCTAACTATGTGACCCTAGGCAACTCACTTAACCTCAATTGCCTTAGGGGGAAAAATATATATATGTATACATACATACATACATACATATATATATATATATATATGACTAGCACATTCAGACTACTATGACACAAAGCATAAATGTTTCTTTCATACCATTCCATTTCTATTCCATAGATTAAGGATAGTTCTCTTTCCATGTGCAAATTAAGATGAAGAGAAAGCATCAAGAATAAAGCATTTAGCTCTATAACCTAGGTGAAGTATGTTCACAATGTTTATGGAATATAACAATACTTTCATTCTTTAAAAACTATTTGCCATAAATGTGGGTCTCATTTTGAGAGAAAAAAACCGATGAAATCCAATCTATGATTGGTTGTTTCCCCATTCATTCTTTAGGCTTAGATTATTTAGTTTCCAATTAATTTTTGGTCTATTTACCCCTAGCTTTTTATTGCATGTGATTTTTATTGCATCATGATCTGAAAAAATGCATTTACTATTCCTGTCTTTCTTCATTTGAGTTTGAGGTCTGTATGCCCTAATATATAGGCAGTTTTTAACATAGGTTCCACAAACTGCTGAGAAAAATGTGCTCCTTTCAGTCTCCATTCAATTTTCTCTAAAGAGCTATCATACCTAGCTTTTCTAAAATTCTATTTACCTCATTAACTTCTTTCTTATTTATTTTGTGGTTCAATTTATCTAGTTCTGAGAGAGCAAGTTATAAAGTTTTGCTGTCTATTTCTTCTTGCACCTCTCTTATCTTCTCCTTTAGGAATTTAGATGCTATATTACTATACAACTTTATCATCTGTGGTACCCTTTAGCAAGATCCTTATCTCTTTTAATTAGATCTATTTTTGCTTTTGCTTGATCTAAGATCAGTATCGCTACCCCTGCTTTTTTTTTTTTTTTTAACTACACCTGAAGCATAATAGATTCTACTCCAGTCTTTTACCTTTTACTGCAGATGTATCACTCTGCTTTAATATGTTTCTTGTAAACAACATATTGTAGGATTATGGCTTTTAATCCAGTTTGCAATCCACTTCCATTTTATGGGAGAGTTTATCCCATTCACATTCACAGTTAAAATGACTAATTCTGTATTTCCTGCCATCTTATTTACCCCAAATTAATGCTTTTCTTTTTCCTTTCCCCTTTTCCCTCCTCCCCAGAGTTTTGCTTCTGACTACCACTTCCCTCAAACAGCCCTCCCCCTTTACAGCTTACTTCCCTTTCTTATACTTTTTCACTACTACTTTTGTTTCCTTTTCATTAGCTTTCTCCTTTCCTTTCCATTCCCACTTCCCTATAAAGTAAAGTTTATCTGTGAAACCAGATATGTCTAACATTCTCTCTTTGAGCCAAATCTGATGAGAGTAAGATTCACACAGTATTCTTCCTTCTCACTTCTTTCCCTCAATTATAATATATTCTCCTTGCCTCTTAATGAGATTTAATTTCCCTCATTTTACCATTTTCCTCTTTTTCTAGTACAATCCCTTTTCTACCTCTAGTTTCTTTTTTATATTATCACAGTAAAATCAAAGTATATCTGCACTCTCTAAGTATACCTATATTAGAGATAAAATTCTCAAGAGTTCTTTCCTTTGAACCTTGTTATGCTTCTCTTGAGTTCTGAATTTGGAGTTCAAATTTTTTGTTCAGCTCTGGTCTTTTTATCAGAAATAAATAAGATTCTCCTGGATCATTGACTATCCATCCCCTTCCCTGAAAGATAATGTTCAGATTAGCTGAATAGTTTATTTGTGGCTGCATTCCAAATTCCTTTGCCTTTTGGAATATCAGATTCAGGCCTTTTGATCCTTTAAGGTGGAAGCTTCTAGGTCCTGGATAATCCTGATCGTGGCTCTTCAATATTTGAATTGTTTCTTTCTGGTTGCTTGCAACATTTTCCTCTTGATCTGATAGTTTTGAAATTTAGTTACAATATTCCTTAGAGTCTTCATTTTGGGATCTCTTTCAGGAGGTGATTGGTGAATTCTTTCAATAGCTATTTTATCTTCTGATTCTAGGACATTAGGGAAATTTTCCTTGATGATTTTCTGAAAGATGATCCTATGCTCTTTTTTCAATCTTTAGCTCCTTTTGTATTTGGGCAATTGAATTTTTAAATGAATTGTTTTGTTCTAAGGATTTTTTTCCAGTTCACAAAGTCTGTTTTTCAGGGAATTGTTTTCTTTTTCCATTTTGTCAAATCTATTTTATAAGGACTTATATGCTTTTCCCATTCTGTAAGGCATTTTCTTCAGATAATTTCTGTTTCCTTTTCCAAACCCTTTTGCAAAGTTCTCATTTCCTTTCCTCATTTTTCTTCTCACTCTCTTTTAAGATACTTTTTGAATATTTCCAAGAGAGCTTTGTAAAATTGGGACCAATTCATATCACCCTTTGGGCTTCTTCTGGAGACAATCTGCTTTTAGTGTACTCAGGGTTTGAAATTTCTTCTCTTTCTCCAAAAAACTGTCTATGGCCAGAGTTCTTTTTGCTTTTTTGCTCATTTTTTTAAAAAAAGGTTGAAGCCTGCTTTTAGGGCAAAGGGGAGATTACCCAAACTTCCTCTACAGGTGACAGTGGCTGCACTGGGTCAATGCTGATGAACTTTTTGGCGTGGCCAGATCCCATGATATTGTGAAGTTTAGGGGCTCACTATTTGCCTTTTGTATTTGCATTGAATGTCTTATAGTTAATCTGCTGATCTATTGGCTTGCAACCAGGATAGAGTAGCCAATACTGCTGTAGATTCCTCCCAGTTGATTCTCTGATACCATGGAGCCCACACCACTGTGGGTCTCTGCACTGTCTGCACCCAGCTGCCTGTGCACCATCTTCTGTGCTCAATTGAAACAAACCTTTTCTGAAGTTCTTCCAAATTTTCTTCCAAATTATTTTCTGCTAGAAATTTGTTACACTCCAAATATTGGTGGTTTCTGTTACTCCAAAACCAGTTCAGAGGCTGGGTTTGCTGTTAATTTGAGGAACATGGGGAGAGCTCAGGAAAAAACGTATTTCCTCTCCATCATCTTGTCTCCTCCCTCCATGTATAATTTTTTAAAACGGAGTAAGCCTCCAATAATATATGGCCTATTAAAAGATATATTTTATATGCATATAAAATGTAAAAAAATCTCAATAGTCCATTAAAAGATATATATTCATATAAATATATAATACACAACATATTTGCATATTATATATAAAACATAACATATATTGCAACATACATATCTATCATTACATATATTGATAGCATGGCATTTTAATGGCATGTTGCATATTAACACATTACATAGGAGTTAGTGTCAGTATACATGTGTCATATATATGTCATATACTGTTATATGTTACATAGTTAAAATAATATGTAAAATTTTAAAAATAGAAGTCTTTTGTGCATTGAGGAAAAAGAGCATTTTAAAGCCCTCTATAGGGCCTAATCCCAATCTCTCCTGAAATAAGCTATTCCACTTATGCTTAGCTCTATTAAGAAATTTTCCCAGGGGAGCTAAGTAGTACAATGGACAAAGTGCCAGCCCTGGAGTCAGGAGGACTTGAGTTCAAATGTGGCCTCAGACACATATTAGCTGTTTGACCTTGAACAAATCACTTAATCCTGCTAGCCTCAAAAAAGTTTAAATTTGCAATTTTTGAAACTTCTATCCTTTGTTTCTGGTTTTACCCTCTAGGTCCACAAAAAGCAATATTAATTCCTCTTTTACACAACAGTCCTTTAAAAATATAGAGTCTTCCCTTATACCACATACCCACGTCTTTCCCCCCCTCCCCAAATTTAGTATCATCAATTCCTTCAAACAAAACCTTCCTATTATGCCACAGACTCAAGGAACTCTGTCATCATGATTCTCCTTTCTCAAGATATCTTCCACATTATCAATCAGAGAGTGAGAAGTAAAAAATGATACCTAGATTATAACCTGGGGTGAATAGGAGGATGGTGGTGCCTTCAACAGTACTGAGAAAGTGAGAAGGAAGAGAAGGTTTTAGAGGAAGGATAATGAGATCAGTAGCCATATTGGTTAGAAAGTATCCTCTACCCTAGGTATTTTAGATTCATATAAGATTCTTTGATAGATATAGCCATAGAGATGACCTTGTTCAATAATTTCCTGATTATCAATACAAAAATGTTAGAGAATCCTAATTTTAATACATATTTTCTAGCACTGTATTTTTCAGAGTCAAAGTTTAATTTTAAACTGATATATAAAACCTTTAAGTGATCTTCTATCTCAACAGTATTTCCTTTAACAAGAAAAATAAATGGAGTTGTGGGTGAGGAACTTTTAGTCCACTATTTGCATTCTTATTGGAAAATCTTTTGGTAACATCTCATTTATTTTTGAAGTAATAGTCAAAAGTGACTGGATGAATATTTTTTACTTTTCTATAGCTAATGAGAATTTGAAAAAAAACTGCTTACACTTGACCAGGCTTCATGAAAGCATTTCTCCTTCCCCTCTAAAAATGACAAGATTTCAAAGTAATCACTGTCCTGTAATAATCAACCTTCTCAAAGGAAAGTTTTTGCTTTCTTGTTAATAGGATTTTGTGTCCAAACATGTTATTAACAACTGACAGGTGCCAGTGGTTTTTAGATTGTACTTTTGATTAGATTTTTCAGGTTAAAATATTTGGATTATATTTTACCTTTTGTTGTTTATTTGGTAGAATTTTTCACTTTCCTCTTTTTCACCCCTTTACCTCATCTATTCTATTTATTTTTCCTCTTGTGGTATGCAGGAGAAATTAAGGCTGAAATCTGGTTCACTGCTCTTTGGTGTTATATGATGGAAAGCAAACTGAATGCCTTCCTCCCTCTATCTGTGCTCTATACTTCTCTTTCAAGACCCAACTTTTCTATGGAGTCTTCCATATCTTTCCAATCCTTAGTGAATTCCAATGGAACTATACACATCATTTGTTTGACATTTAATCTTAGGTGGACTAATATTTTTTTTCACAGTTTTCATACTTATCTCCCCCAGACTGACAATATAGACTATTCCTTGAGATAAAAGCTATGTCTTGTGTTTGATGGTATTCTTCATGTGATTCACTTGGTCCCAGAGCCAGGTCAAGGGATGAATATATGTCTCCTATATGTTATTTTTGTGTCATCAATGAAACACGATGATTTATGGTAAAAATAAATACCTACATACAATTGAGGACAGGAGTTTTTAGGGCTTAAACATGTCCATGTACGAAATGTAATATTAAAGAACTTATCCCTTGCTTTGCTTATCTTGTCAACCCTATAGTTGCAGATTTTCTAGCTCAAAGGTTCTCAATAAAATTTTATCAAATTATCATAAAAATTTATTATTAATTAATGACAATTAAGTTATTTAACTCCAAGTTTACTCTACAAAATAATGTCTCAAATTCATGACTCCTAAGTCTTTATCTTGTAGCAAACATCTTGTCTCCTTTAACATAGTGGGCAGCTGGAAAGACTGGCTTTCTTGTCTGTCTTACAGTTAAGTTGGAGTCATTGGCACAGATGTGTGTTTATTCTTCTCAGTGAAGGAACAAATCAGCCATAAACTAAATAAGTAGACCATTAATTGGGAATCAAATCTGGCCTCAGATACCTACTAACTGTGTGACCTTGGGCAAGTCACTTAACTCTGTTTGCCTCAGTTTTATCATCTGTAAAATGAGGAAAAGAAAAAAATAGCAAATCATTCTAATATCTCTGCCAAGAACACCTTAGGAGAATTTTGACAATCAACTCAGGCTTGTTCTTCTTGAACCCAGGGAACTTCATTTCATGGGACAAGGATAGGATTTTGCAAACATTATCAAAATAGATCAATTTTATCATCATCACAACATTTTTCAGCTGGCTAACCACATTCAACCATCTAAAATTTCTTAGAATTTTACAAGATGATTTTGAAGATTTATGGTTAGCTATTTGTTGTTCTTCAGTAAATAAAATTCAAGGGTCTGGGTGTCCTTTAGGCAGGAATGTAGATAACTTTAATAATGATCAGAATATTTTCTTATTAAAGACTGAAAGAAGAGTATACAGTCTTTTTTAAAAAGCAAAGGACAGTAGTCAATACTAAGAAGAGTGGAAATAGTACTGGATTTTGAGTTGGGGTCTTTAATTTAAATGACGACTTGATACCTATCTATCTGTGGGCAAATTTTTTAAACTTCCAGACTTCAACTGAAAATGGTGTGGAAAGACTGGACTTGATGACCTTTAATGTCCCTTTTGTCTTTAAATCTGTAATCTGACTTACATCTCTAACTTTAAATTACCATCAGAAAATACTTATGACTCAGTAAATTGGATTTGTGGATTGGGCCAGAGACAGAGTAACTTTTCCTGAAAACATATCTTATGAAACATGGATGAAAGCCACTAAGAGCATATATATTGTTCCACAATGTTTGAATAGAATGATTAGAATTAGCATTTGCTATTTCTAAGATTTGTCATCTTATAACACGAACAAATCAACATTGGGTTCTTCCAAATAACTTTGCTGTTATCTTTTTCAAGAAAAAAATCTAAATATATTTTCTTTCTTTTAAGAGTAGGAGAGCTGTTTTTTTGGATGATGGATGGGGGACTAAGAATTGGAAATTAAAGGAAGGCTCATCACTTAAGGAATAGTTAAACAAGCTGTGGCATATGATTGTGATGGAATATTATTTTGGTGTAAGAAATGACAAGCAGAATGATTTCAGAAAAGCCTATAATTACTTACATAAAATAATACAAAGCAAAGTGAATAGAACCAGGAGAACACTGTACATAGTAATAGCAAAATTACAGGATGAAAAACTGTGAATGATTGATAGCTATTCTCAATGATACAATGATTCAAGACAATCCCAAAGGACTAATGATGAAGTGTACTATCTGCATCCAGAGAAAGAATTATTATTGTTTGAATAAAGATTGAAGCATGTTATTTTTCATTCTTTCATTCTTTTTAAAAAAATTTAAGTCTCCTTGACAAAAAAACTAATACAAAACTGTTTTACATGACTGCAAACCCATGTAAACCTTGATTGTACACATATAACCTTTATCAGATTGTTTGCTGTCTTGGGAAGGGAGAAAAATTTGTAACTCAAAATCTTATAAAAATGAATGATGAAAATTATCTTTACATGTAATTAGAAAAAAATATTGAGTAGGATACCAGCAAAAAAGGAGGGGGACTTTTAAAAAACCTTTTTATATTTGTAAAATGAAAAGTGTTGGACTACTAAGAACTGGCATATTCTTTATATTGGTTTCATCCAGATTTTCACACTAATTAATATTTTTTCTCTACAACAAAAGAGCTGACTTTCATATCAAGGCATAAATGGTAAGGAATAAATAACTTCCCAATTTGATTGAAGTCCAGCTGCAATGACTCCAAATTTACTAACATTCATAGGAAAAAAATAATTTAAATTTGATTCCCATTAGAACAACACCTTTTTAATTATATCTGAAAAGTTGTTTTATTCCTACTCTTACAGCTCTTGGGATGATAACCAATATGATGAAAAAAATTGTTTAAATGAAATGGGAATTATTAATTTTTTTTGTTCAACAGTATTTTGATTGAGATTTAGCATACCACTACAATGTTAAATTTAATACTATAAAAAGCATGATTTAACTTAGACCCAAACTTATAAAAACTGGAGTGCTAGCACTTTTTTATGGTAATAAAAATTTGGAAAACAAATAGGCACTCCCCAAATGGGGAATAGAAATAGGAAGTAGATCTATGATTTCATTGGAATAAGGAACACAAGGAAATTTCTTTACCAATGCAGGTTAGCATCTTTTCTATAACTCATATGCTTGAAAATTGCCTAAGGCGCTGAGAGGCTGAATTTCCCAGGTTCATACATATTGAATCTAGGTCTTCCTAACTTCATAGTCAGCCACTCTCTATCTGCCATACCGCATTGACTTACAGATATGAAGGAATAGTTGCACAAATTGCAGTATATGAATGTAATTGAATGTGATTATGCCTTATGAAAAAAATGAATTTGGAAAAACTTAGGAAGATCTGGAAATACCTTACATTTGTATAAACTGATGCTGAATAAGGATAACAGCAGAATTAAGAAAATAATTTACACTATGACTTAATGGAAAGGAAAGTAACACTGAAAGATATCAGAACTCTACCAATCTTGACTTCAGGAGACTGATGATGAAATATATCTCCATCCTCTTGGCAGGAGCAAAATAATAACTATGAGGCAGATAATACATATGGCCAACTCATATATTAGTTTTGCTTAATTATACTTTGTTATAAGTATATTCTTTCTTAAGTAGGTGTTATTAGAAAATAACAACAATGTAAAAATAATAAAACATTGCAGTAATATAAGAAATAAATAAAACATTTAATTTTTTAAAAGTAAAACATCTGGTGCTTACAGCAATAATTTTCTATGTTTAATACAAAGACCCTTAGTTAAGATGTTTAAACAGTTTCTGCATTCTGCAGACTTTTCTCTTATAGATCTGAGTGCTTATTAATATTTATGGTGACAGTACATTTTACTGATAAAGAAAAACTGATTTCATATGATTGAAAAATTAATATCTTTTAAATGAAGTACAATAAAATTATAACTAAATGCAAAAAGTAATTATTAAGCCCATCTCCAGTAAGGTTTTTACTTAAACAAACAAGAAATATTGCGTTGTAAATATATGTTCTTGCTAATATATTTATTATAATGTGCTTCCTCTGAATGATCTTAGTGGAGTATCAATGAATAATTCTGAATAATTAGCATAATTATCTAGAAGAGTAATAATTAGCAAACTAATTAAAATAGTGACAAGTTTCATATTTTTTCTCAGCTACATATAATACAGTGACACTCAATTTAGCAATGATCCATGCACAGGAACTTGAATCTGGAACACCTGTGGAATGAATAATCTAGATTCTAGAATTATTATCCCCTTTTCAGAGGACAGGATGGTTCTTCACTTTTTATTTGTCATGAACCTCTCTGATAGTCAGTGAGTTCCCTTCTTAGAATAATGTTTTTAAATGTATATAGAGGATTAAAAGGAAACCGATTATAATGAAATACAGGGCTCTCTCTGTCTCCACCTTCCTGTCTTTGTATGTCTCTTTTTCCACATACATGTGTGTGTGTATATATATGCACACATATATACATACATATGCATGTATATATATATGTATACATATATGTACATATACATATAGAGATATGTATGTGTTCAAGTTCAGGCTAAGAATCTTTTTCTTACATAGAGGCATAGGATGTTGACATAGGAAGTTAAACCACAGATATGCATTGCTGCGTACTCTGAGTCCAATACTGCTGGAAAGTGGGTGGGAGAGAGGCAGTTGGGAAGGATGGTGTCTGGATGGGTTATATATTCTTGGGATTTTTACCTCTGGCATGGCACTGGGATGGGTTGATTATGATTATCCTTCTTAAATGATAATTTGATTTTCAATGTCTAGATAAACTTGGTTTCCAGTGTTTGATTTTGTCATTGCAGAATAATGTTTTCTCTATGTGTTTTACAAATAGGGAAGGGGTAGAAATAGAATTGAGACTATTGAGAATTGAGTTATTACACCTTAAGATGAGGTCAAACAATTTCAAAAGTTTAAGGATTTCTTACTGGGAATTTATGAATGTTAAAAGACTAACAAAACCCGAATGACTAGGTTCCTGGGGGATGGGACTACAAAAATTCGATCGTTAAGGTTCACATCAATATATTCTCTGGTGTTTTTCCATTCTTTCGAATGTAGGTGAAAAGTGATCGAGTTTCAGGTCATAATAGCAGCCCCTCCAGTTTGGGATTTGTTTTCTTCTTGATTTTGTGTGATTTGTACTTTAGCCTTCCCAATGTTGACAGCCCCCCCCTTTTTCTTTATGATCTCATAAAAATCATGTTTAAGTGCCAGGAAAAAAGGAAAAGTCAAAGGTAAAGGAGATTTTGTACAGGAACTTTCTGTTTCTTCATATTTGATGTGGTCAATACTATGAGAATGAGGTCAAATAATACATTTCACCAGAGATCAGACATCAGGGATTTGCTGTTTTGAGGTTTGTTATTCTAAGGAACAGTCTGTAAAAGGTCAAATGGAATAGGTCTCACATGGCTAACTCCCTTGTCTCTCTCAGAACTTGTATGGTTCACATGATTATACTTTTACATTCACCTTGTTTACCTTGAAAGGCTTTTCTCAGGGGCCACACTCAAGTTTAGACACAAGATCATCTGTGAAAAGACTGTGATCATCTGGTGAAAAGACCAAGAATAGTATCAAATCATCATTTTGGTGAAATAATCTTAAGAATAAAATCCCTTCTACAATTTTCTTAAACACTGAAGGGCTTATTTCAGAAACGAGGCTGCAAGTTCTGGTGGAATAAGGGATATTTTAGCTCTTTAAGAGAGGTAATTAGGTAGAATGCTGGACCTGGAGTTTTCTTAACCTCTGTTTTCCTCAGCTTCTTCATCTATCTAATGGATATAGTAAGAGCAATGATTTCCCAAGGACGTTGCTGGAAATAAAATGAGATTCATAAAGTGCTTTGGAGACCTTAAAATACTATATAAATACTATCTACCATTCAAAACAGCACCTAGAATAGTGCTTCCCACAAAGTAGGTGTTTGATGATTATTTGTTCAATGAATAAATGAATTAGGGTTAACTAACAATACAAAGAGGTTATCATATAAATGTGGAAATATATTTAGAAGAATTTCATGTTTAACCTATATTGGATTACTTGCTTTCTAGGAGAAGTAGGAGGGAGGAAAGAAGTGAGAAAAATATGTAATATAAGGTTTTGCAAGGGCAAATGTTGAAAATTATCTTTATTTGTATTTTGAAAAATAAAAAAGTTGTTATTATTATTTTTTTAAAAGAAGTATCATGGCATAGTGGATGGACTCAATCAAGAAGGCAGGAAAACTGACATTTGAATCTTGCTTCTCACACATGATGGCTGTGTGATCCTAGGAAAGTTGTTTAACTTCTCAGTGGTCTAGGTCTTCAATTCTTAAAATATATTCTGGGGATCTCTAGGTATGGCAGGCAGCCTTTCAGAGATCAAAACTATTTTCATAAATATATTAAGACAAGGATTTTACATGTTTAACCTATATCGGATTGCTTGCTATTTTGGAGAGGGGGAAAAGAAAGATGGTAGGAAAAAAATTTGGAACACAAAGTCTTATGAAAATGAATGTTGAAAACTATCTTTACCTAATATTTGGAAAAATAAAGTACTATTGAAAAAGAAAAATTAAATAAATATAGTAAGACGTTTTAGTTTCTAAAATATCAATAGCTGTAACCCATATAAACTAAAGCTCTCAATATTGGAGTTCTCAATAATTTTTAAGAACATAAAGGGAGTACTGAGACCAATAAAGTTTAAGCTGGTCTAAGGAGCTAAGATGAAATATTACAGAGTGTCAACCTGCACAGGTGAAGGGTGTGTCCTTATCTGATAATTTCCTATGCCAATGAAATCACAAGTTCAGAACCTAATTGTGTAGCTCAACACTTCTGTTATGCTTCTTCTTTTTTTTCAAATAAGTGCTAAGTTTCTTGGCAATAATGGACTTCTCCATTTAGTTCTTTGTATCTATAGCAACTAGCATGTAGTAATCATAGGAGCATAGATTTAAAACTGGAAGGTACTTTTCAGATCATCTAATCCAAATCCCGCTTTTATAGATTCAAAAAGGTTTAAATTACTTACCCTTTGTCACACTTTTCCTACTATATTCATCCTATCATCCTACCTCTTATCAATCAATATATTTTTAGCATCCAATTATATCATCCCTTTCATTTTACAGATGAGGAAACTAAGGCCCATAGAGGAAAAGTGACCAAAGAGCTAATAAATTATTAAGTTGGTATTTGTAATCAGGCCTTTGACTCCAAGCCTAGCACTCTATACCTTCTATCACATTGTTCCTATTTATGAAGTTGTTTCTACAGTAAAGTACACTCCTCAGAATCATATTTGTTTTCTAGTTCTTTTGCTATATATCTTCTCTCTCTAATTAGGTGGTAAGTTTCTTAGCAATAAGTAACTGTACTCCTACTAATTATTTTTATTCACCATATATGAGGTTGTTTCTATGTGAAAATACATACCTGACTATTATAAGGTCTAGTGGATTCAGTAGGAGACCTGTTTTATACCTACTGATTTATAGAATGCTTCTCATCCTTATACTTCATCTTTCTTATACATAAAACCATCATAACTATTAACCTCTTCCTGCCTCCTGCCCAGTGTAGCCACATTATATCACATACTGTGACGTTTATTTGGCCTGCTATACTTCTTGCCATGTTTTGAAAGCTTCCATTATAACCAAAAAACATTTTGACAAGTCTAAAAGCAATAGGAATTCCTGGATTTCCATTAGATAACACATTCTAGACATCATCAGGACTGGCCAGAACCAAAAGCCTCTGGTTTAACAAGGATGGATAGGAAGAAGTAAAATACAAATAATGCCCTTTTTGAACAAATTAGCTCAAAAATCACTCGAAGTGCATAGAAATTACAAACTTCTCTTTACAAAACAATAGATAGCATTAATTTCAAAGAACTACTTAAAAATACTGGACCAGGAGTGCTGACAATTTCAGGCCCCTTTTCCTAGCTGACATCAAAAACACATTCACTTTCTCAATGTTAGCTTTCACAGTATTTCACAGTTTGCTTCAGTCTCTCCTCCCATCTCTACCTTTCTATGTTCTTTCCTCACATACCATATATATGTGTATGTTTGTGTTTACATATGTATACACAGATACACATACATATAACCTACATATATATGTAGATTTGGATAAATCTATCTATAGATAGATAAATAGATTTTTTTTTTTTAGGTAGAGGTAACTTTTTTAGGTAACTTGTCTAGTAAGTGTCTGAAGCAGGATTTGAATTCAAGTTTTCCTGACTCTAGAGCCAGTGTTCTATCTACTATGCCACCTAAGTAAGTTTTAGTTTTTATTTTATTTTATTTTTTCTTTTCTGAGGCTGGGGTTAAGTAACTTGCCCAGGGTCACACAACTAGGAAGTGTTAAGTGTCTGAGACCAGATTTGAACTTGGGTCCTCCTGAATTCAAGGCTGGTGCTCTATCCACTGCACCACCTAGCTGTCCCAGTAAGTTTTATTTTAATCAAGCCAATTTATCTGTCATCTCCCTAAACATCCTGCCTCTGTGCTTTTCTTTGCTCAAGATCTTACTTATATTGTGTGTAACATTCTTTATCTGTTGGTTGGTTGTTGTCTTTCATTCTTGAAGAGGGCTAGAATCAAATCACTATATTAGAGTCAATTTACAATTTGTCTGATTGTGGCTAATCAGACCAACATGAGCTCAGAATATTCTGCTGAAGATCAGATACAAATATTTGCTATGAACATTTGGGATGAATTCTCTAATTTTGTATTTCTTCTGAGCTAATTCATAGCATCTTCTCTGATGAGAGCATGCTATGCTGGACAGTTCTGGACGTCTCCCATGTTATACAATTGATTCTAAAGTTCTTAAGAGATCATGAGAGTGTTCTTGTATCACTTTTTCTGACCACCTTGTGAGTGCTTGCTCTATGTGAGTTCTCCATGAAATAACCTTTTTGGTATTATACTTCATTCCTCCAAGTCTGAATGTCTTCAGTTCCTTATTATGACTTCTACAAGGATCTTGTATCTCATGTATTTCTGCCAAACTGTAAACTGCTAAATATCAAGGAACTCAATAATAACTGGCCTTTATACAGCATTCAGACATTTACAAAGTATTTTCATCATAATGCCCCAGTGAATTCTATAATACAAGCATCATCCCCATTTTATAAAGGAATAAATTGGGACATGAGGAAATTTTAGTCACTTGTCCAAGGTCACAGAATTAGTACAAGTAGCAGAGTCAAGATTCAGATCTAGATCTTCGGCCTCAAAGATCAATGCTCCTTTTACTAACCCACATTGCTTCATAAGAGTAGGCAGTAACAACATGTTGAATAAATGAATAAATGGATGTATAGCAGTAATAAAAATTTTTTCAGGTGAATCTTAAACCTGGTTCTTACTCTACTCTGTTCATTTATAGCTTCATCATTGTTCCCAATCCCATTTTGTCCTGGAAAGCATGAAAAATGTAGAATCTCAAAACTGGAGGCTATTTAGTTCAATTTATATATGGAAGATCCCTTTACCACATACATGTTTATCCAGCTTTTAAGAGATGTCCACAGAGAGGAATCCCACTATTTTTTGAAATAACCCATTCCATTTTTAGACAATACAAATTAGTAGGAAGTTTCTCCTTTATTCTCAAATTTGTCTTTTTGTGGTTTCAACCCTCTGAGACAAATCTATCCACTCTTTGGCATGCTAATTCTTCAGATAATTGAAAACATTTACCATGGCTTCCTCTGTCTTCCTTCCCTAAGTCTTTTATATTCTAGGTTCCTTCAACTCGTGTTCACATCTTAAGGATCTTCACCCACTTTCTCTTTTAACTCCATCTAGAACAACCACTCAGGAGGGGAGATGAGGCTTTGCTCAATGGTGCTGAAATTGATAGTATTTTTATGCCTTTATCACCTAATTTAGGTGATCTTATCACCTAATTTAGCAAGAATAATTATTTAAAATGGGAAGACAGCTTATGGGATCCTTCTCTCTACCCTAGAATAGTCTCACATTTCTCCCCAGCCTGGCCTCATTTCATTTCCTCTTCAGCAAGATTTAAAAAGGTGTCCTGGAATCTGTATTCACTCTTCCCAATCTACCCACCAGGTACTTTTTCCCCCATGGGACTTTAAATGCTGATATCTCTTACTAAGGATTCCTATGCAAAAAAACTTATTTTAATGTTTGTGTTGAGTACGTTGCTTTTAGAACCAGAATTGCTGGCTATACAGCTATGATACTACACTATCATCTTCCTAGTCCTGAACATTATTCTTCCATTACTGAACATATGCATGGATTTGCATTAGCTTTTTTGGTTGCCATATCATACTGTTGTTTTCTACTGAGCTTGCAGCATACTAAAGCCCTTAAACCTTTTTTAGGGTTTACTAATAATTCTAAAGTTGATTTCTTTTGAACTTTATCTTTATCTTTATATGACTTTATCTTTAACTCTGCCAATTTAATCTTATTAGATTCAGTTTCCTATTTTTAGCCTGTCAAGACTTTTTAGTCTCTTAGCCTTGTTATCTAATGAGTTAATTATCTCTTCCAGCTTAGTGCACCTGAAAATTAAGTAAGAATGCAATCTATTCTTTTCCCCAAATCATTGGTTAAAAAAGAGAAGTGAATATTAAATAGCATATATTTGCTAAAATCTAGACACTCTCCTCCTATGTTAGTCTAGTTGGCAATCAAAAAAAGGTGAGTCTGTCATGTCTTCTTGATAAAGCCATTTTGACTCTTTGTGATTACATCGTTTTTTTTTTTTTTTTTTAATAGCGGCTCATTAATTATCCTCTTAAAAATATTTCCCTCCTTTTTTTTCTGTAGACTTTATAAATATTTTCATTTGATGCCAATTAACTATTTTTGGGAACAAAGGCCTATGGAATTGTACCTCTATTAAATGGAAAGGATGCATCCAAAGAATATACTTCACTGTCAGAAGCATTGTTACTTACAGTCAAGGGCGTGGAAATAATTTCCTTACTTATGATATTATGGTAGGATAAGGGCAACTCATCCCTTCCAGTCAGACAAGATGGACTCAATCTATTCTTCATGAATTGTGTTGGAGGAGACATAACTTGCTCTTCTTAGGATGTCTCTCAATGACCCAGAAGCCATGTATAGTCATAACCCAGATGCTACTCCCATGCTGAATATTCATGTAAAAATATTTACTCTTTGGCTCTAGCCTAATTTTTTCTAGACTTATTGAATATTACTTTCCGTCATATTTTCCTACCTACTTCAGTTTCCGGGAAAATAATGATATTGATAATAATAATAATAATAACTAGAATTTATATAGCACCTTAATAAGTGTTCAGGCACTATGCTAAATGCTTTACAAATATTATTTGACTTGATCCTCACAACAACCTTGGGAGTTAGGTGCTGTTATTATTGCCATTTTACAGTTAAGGAAAATGAGGCAAACAAGAATCAAGTGATTTGCCCAGGCTTACACAGCTAGTAAATATCTGAGCTCAAATTTGAATTCAGGTTCCTGACTCCAGGCTCAGCATTTTATTCACTTTGCTATCCAATTGCTTAAAAATCACATTTCCTCTTCTATTTGCCGGGTCAATATTCCTAACCTGAAAAGCACTCTCATCTCCTCACCGTCTTTCAAAACTCTTACTTTTCTTTGTGACTTCTTATGTGGGACCTATTTGGATAAGCCCAGTTACTAATTCCTTCCTAGTTTCCCTTGAAATTACTTTGCATAAATTTTTGTATTTACTTTTTCTATGTTCATTTTATTTTCTCTCAACAGATGATAAATTCTTTAAGGCATGTGGCTATGGCCCAGGGAGCTTTTCTCAAATTCACATATGACTGGACTGCATAGCAAATACAACTCTCCCTTGGCCTATTCTTCATAATATTGTAGACTTTCTCGGCTAACAACTACTTCAGTTACTGTCCCAGCACTAAGAAGTTTGGAACTTTTCCCAAAACACTCTGTGCTTAGGCTCACTTTGTTAAAAGAGACTTGCTTAGCAGAAGATTTGTTCACCCAATTACCATTAAACTGGCAAAATCCAATGTAGGATGAATTTTAGAATTTTTCTACACATAGATTCCAACATATATTTTGTGCAATTCTAACACATAAAAATCTTCCTTGAATATCACTTGGCCTTAGTTACTTAGTTACTTAGTAGAGTAGTTACTTAGGTCAAGTTTGCACATAATGAGCTTTTGTGCTTGAAACTCTTGAGTCCCAGCTCCTAAGAGCTTCTCATCCATATAACAGAAAACAATTTCAGTAAATGCTTTCCATAATTGGTTTGTGTCTATGCATGGACCTCCTGGGATCCACTTATTTATACTATCATACAATCTGCTTCCAAAACTCTCTGCCTGTTAGGAATTCCTCTTCCTCCAAGAATTGCATATAGCTTATCTACATTAGTCCCAAATATCTATTTTCTGTTAATTTAACTAATTTCCCTATAGCAAAGGTAGAAGGAAAACAAAATTTCTGCCATTGTTTCTTTCATTCAAGGCTGGTGGGGTTAAGTGACTTGCCCAGGGTCAGACAGTTAGGAAGTGTTAAGTGTCTGAGACCAGATTTGAACTCGAGTCCTCCTGAATTCAAGGCTGGTGCTCTATCTACTGCGCCACCTAGTTGCCCCCCAAATGGGCCTGTCTTAACACATTTTGGAACCATAACTAAATGAATTTTTATTGTTCCTGAAAGTGCTGTGTGTCAATCTACCTTCCTATAACCGTTTTTGCCATGCTTGTAAGATTTTTGCCATGCTTGTAAATACTCTCCTTCTTGGCTACCATTATCATATGTGTGTAGTGTCCCCTTATTACAATGTAAACTCTATGAAAGTACAAGCTATCTTTCTTTTCTTTCTTTTTTTATATCCCTAACTCTTAGCAAAGACTTTAGCACATAATAAGCCTTTCCTTGGTGAATGCTTTATTCTTTATTAACTTATTCAGACAGAAATAAGTTTACTTCATTTAGGGCAAAGATCTCATTACTACTAATTCACTGGCACAAGGACCATCCTTGTGGATGCCCTCCCATCCTCATGAGAGAGTTAGTAATTCAAGTTTTCCTCAGGGTACCTGACTTTTTAGCACAAATCAAAACAATGGTTTCTTCTTACCCGACAGTCTCGCTGAAGTGTCTTCATCAATGCATTGTATGTTTCTGTATCAAAATATAATCCTTCATGCATGTCTTGCAAGAAATCCAAGTCCTTGAATGTAGGGTTTAATTTTTCTCTCTCTTTCCTGGATGCACGTCGCTTGTAGGTAGAACCTTTCAAGTCATATGTAAAGTTCATTTTCATTGAGCGAGGCAAAATGTTGTTCATCACTACAATCCTGATGTTAATGCCCCCTGACTGCACGCAGTAGAGTCCATAAAACTTTGGTAAAAGAGTCCTAGGATTCTGATTTAAATTCTAGAACAAAAAAATGGAAAGAAAAATAAAATCAATCTTTTAAAAAATTGTGTCACTAAATCAAAGGAATTCTTTCTGAAAAAAAATTTTAATTAACAAATATCTTATTTTCTCTCCCATTCTCCATTCAATTGTAAAAAGAAAAACAAGTTCTTGTAACAAATATGCATAATCGAGGAAAAAATTCTCTCATTGATTGTATTTGAAAAGTCTAATTCTCAACCCTAAATCAGTTAGATGGTGCAGGAATGTTGCACTTATAGTCATGAAAACCAAAGTTCAAATCTGGCTTCAGACACTCAGTAACTGAGTAACAGTAGGCAAGTCATTTAACTTGTCTATTTTAGTTTCCTCATATTTAAAATGAGGGTAGTAATAGTAATAATAACAATACTATTTAGCTCTCAGGGTTGTCATGAGGTTAAAATTAGATAATATCTGTAAAGCACTTTGCAAATTGTAAAGTAGAGACCCCCTGAGGTCTTTTCTAGCTCTGATGATTTTGTGAAGTTGGTTCTAACTTAAAAAGTAGATTTGTAAATAAGGGATTGTTCTATTAAAACTTATGCAATTAATAATTTGAGGCAAGAAATTATGATTAGAAAAGAAAAAGAATTTATGGATTAATAAATATGTCATTTACATTTCATTTGTTTAAAAACTATGGTCTTTCTTTTGAAAATACAATTACAAAATGAATTAGCTTATAATAAGCCATATTTATTTAAATAAACCATCAGCATAGGATAAATCCCTCTAAATGAGTTCAGTAAAGAAGAAAAGCTAGATTGTAAATAGGTTACTTCAATAAAGTTTATATATAATTATCATTAAAATATTTATTCCATCAGTTTTTTCTCATGATGTTGACAGAGATGATATACAAAAATTCATAGTCACATTTATTTATTACCTTATTAATGACTATAATGAAAGGCAATGCTTCTATAGGAAGATATTATAATAAAGGTACTAGTAGCAATAATTGGGCTAGGCAAATTATAAAATCTTGCTAAGGTACAATTTCCTCATCTGTAAAATTGAGCACAATAATATCTCATCTATTTGATAAGAGTTTTTGTGAAACTCAGGTAAGATAATTCATATAACATACTTTGCAAATCTGAATAATTATATGTTATTATAAAAATGATGAATGACTTTTATTCAATACCAATGGCACTTTTAAGTTTTGCAAATCTCTTTGAAAATGCCTCATTTTATCTTTACAACAACTCTGGGAGTTAAGTGTTATATTATCTTCATTTTAAACATAAGGAACCTGAGATAAATATAAGTTAAGTGACTAGTCCAGTATCACACTGCCAGCAAGGCTCCAATCGGAGGCTGAATTTGAACTTTGGTCTTCCTCATTCCAGGCCCAGCACACTATATCCATGGTTCCATCTAGTTGTAAAGTACTTTAAAGAATAACAATAATTATAATTTCTCTCTTTATCCTTCATACCACCCCCAAACAGGTTATAGTTAAGCAAGGATATATAGCAGTCTTTTATATAGTGCTTTAAAGTTTGCAAATAAAATACATGCATTATCCCATTTAACCTTCATAATCACTTTGTAAAGTGAAAACTATAGACACTGTTATTTCTATTTTCTAAATGAAGAAACCAGGGTTCAAGGAATTGCTCCTTAACTTGCCTTGCTATTACTTAATCTCTCCCAATCCCTTTGGATCCTCCCTTCTTTCCCCTTCACCCCACTTTGCTTCCCTCTCCTCCTATCCTCCCACTTATTTTGTGCTATACCCTGATTGCGACTTTTAAAATGTTAATATATTTATCCTCAGCTCTTTCCTGAACTATAAAGTTAAACTCTCCTGTTAGGTCTTGGTTTGCACTATTTCTTTTTGTCTCTCCTTTCTCCCTCCTTCCCTCCCTCCCTTCCTTTCTTGACATTGAGTGTCAAATTGTCAGATTTTTTTTTTAATAGCCAAAGTAAAATAAGTGATTATGAAAACCAGCAGAAACAAAAATGATTCAGAAATGTAATATGATTTAGAGGAGGCATCTTGTTCCCAAATTTCTGTACTTACCATGTAGTAACCTGGCAGCAATTTCTGAAGGAATTCGGCTTCTTTATGTTGTACTGTTTTGATTATAAATTCATCACCACTAGTTACAAAAAACAAGGATCCACTGGCTCCGGGGTTGGATAATTCTATTAAAGGCTCACTGCAGATAGAATACTAAAAGAAAGACAACAAAATTATCACATAACACATTCTACATCTAAGAAAGAAAATCAAACTTGTTGAAGAGTCCTTTATTAAAGTTTTAATAAACATTCTCTCAAGTTAAGGATATTTGTGTAATTTCTGATTTTTTTTCTTCATATCATTTGGGAGGAAGTATTGATAAGCAGAATGGAAGCACTAATCGGTAATTAGTCTATAAACTTGTTACTTCCAATAAAGAAAAGATACCTTTAACTTGTACTGTCTTTATAGTGAGATATAAAAGACATTCAAATATTACAGCACTAGAAAATTCAAGAACTAATATGATGGATGAGCAAAGTTCCATCTCCTAAGAATTTGAAAATAATAAGAACAGAATATACTTTTTGAATTTGACATGCTAATGTTGACAGAACCAGTTTATTTGAATCATTAGATCTAAGTTTAAAAAAATATTTACAATTTATTGTGTTTATAGCTTGTTTATACATAGTCATTTGTATGTTGTCTCCCCTATTAGAATGGGAACTCCTTCAGAGTAGGGACTGTTTTTTAAAAATACTTTCTTTGTAGGGACTGTCTACTTAGGATAGGGTCTGGCACATAGTTGGCTCTTAATAAACATATAAATATAATTTATAGGTAATAAATGTATGTAATTTATATATAATATATATTTACATGTAATATGTAATTTATATGTAATAAATAAATTAATTGACTAGTTAACCAAAAATAATATGTACAAAATCATGGATCTTATACTCAAAGCTTGAAGGAGCACAGAGATCTCTAATCCAATCTTATTATTTTAAAGGTAGAGAAAGAAGCTGAAACCTAGCACAAGTCATACAGACAGTAATTAGCAGAACAACAATTCAAACACAGGTCCTATACTTCCAAATTAAATACTCTTCCCATTGCATTATGTTTTTAAGTATAATGGTTTCTTTCACCTTGAATTAACATTTTCAAATGTGTTATATCAATGGATTAATATAGTCAGAGCAAATATAGACTAAGCAATCATAATGTGCTACCAAGCTAGATGTTGTGGGACATCTAAATGGCCTTAGATGATCATGATCTTGTAAAGAAAAAAGGGGAAAAAGGATGAGCAAACAAAACAAATTAACTGAGAATATGAGGTATTATATATAATGAAAATTTTACAAACATACATACATGTATAGAGGAATGGGAAAAAATTAGAACACAGGATTTTGTAGGGGTGAATGTCAAAAATTATCCAGGCATATATTTTGAAAATGAAAAGCTTAAAAAACAAAACAAAACAAAATACATGCACAGATCATTTTCAACATTCACCTGTGTTTCAATTTTTTTTCTCCCTCCATTCTCCCCACTGCCTCCCTTAGATAGCAATTCTTATATACATATTTCCACAATTATCATGCTGCATAAGAAAAATCAGGCCAAAAAGGAAAAAAAAATTGAGAAAGAAAACAGAAAGCAAGGAAACAGCAACAAAAAGGTGAAAATACAATGTTGTGATCCACACTCAGTCCCCACAGTCCTCTCTCTGGATTTAAATGGCTCTCTTCAATGACAATCCATTGGAACTGGCCTAAATCACCTCACTATTGAAAAGAACCACGTCCATCAGAACTGATCATCACACAATCTTATTGTTGCTATGTACAATCTTGTCTTAGTCATACTCACTTCATTTAGTATCAGTTCATTTAAGTCTTTCCAAGCCTTTCTGAAATCATCCTGGTGATCATTTCTTACAGAACAATAATATTCCAAAACATTCATATATCATAACTTATTCAGCCATTCTCCAAATGATGGAAAACCACTCAGTTTCTACTTTCTTGCCACTACAAAAAGGGCTGCTACAAACATTTTTGCATATGTGTGTCCTTTTCCCTTTTTTTGATCTCTTTAAGATACAAGCCCAGTAGAGACACTATGTGGATCACACAGTTTGATGGCCCTGTGGACTATCATATTGTTCTCTGGAATGGTTGGATAAGTTCACAACTCCACCAAAAATGTATTAGTGTCCCAGTTTTCCCACATCTCCTTCAATATTCATCAATATCTTTTCCTGTCCTCTTAACCAATCTGAGAGGTATGTAGTGGTACCTCAGAGTTGTCTTTTCATTTATCTAATAAATAGTGATAGAACATGTTTTCATATGGCTAGAAATGATTTTTTAATTTCTTCATCTGAAAATTGTCTGTTCATATCTTTTGACCATTTATTAATTGGAGAATGGCTTGTATTCTTATAAATTTGAGCCAATTTTCTACATATTTTAGAAATAAGGCCTTTATCAGAGCCCTTGAATGTAAAATATTTTCCCCTTAATTTTCTGCTTCCCTTCTAATATTTTCTACATTAATTTTTGTTTGTACAAAAGGTTTTTAACTTAATATAATAAAAAGTATCCATTTTGCATTTCATAATGTACTCTAATTCTTTTTTGGCCACAAATTCCTTCTTTTCCTGCTGATCTGAGAGGTAAACTATTTTTTTGTTCTTCTAATTTGCTTATACTATTACTCTTTATGTCTAAATTACGAATCTATTTTGACCTTATCTTAGGATGGGGTATTAGGTGTGGGTTAATGCCTGGTTTCTGCCATACTAATTTCTAATTTTCCCAGGAATTTTTGTCAAAGAGTGAGTTCTTATCCCCAAAGCTGGGTCTTTGAGTTTGTAAAACACTACATTACTATAGTTCATTCACTATTTTGTCCTGTGAATCTAACCTATTCTATTGATCAACTATTCTATTTCTTAGCCTATACCAAATGGTCTTGATGGCCTCTCCTTTATAATATAGTTTTAGATCTGGTACAGCTAGGCCACCTTCATTTGAAATTTTTAAAAAAATTAATTCTCTTGAAATTCTTGACCTTTTATTCTTCCAGATGAACTTTGTTATTTTTTCTAGCTTTGTAATTTCTTGGCAGTTTGATTGGTATCACACTGAATAAATAGATTAATTTAGGTAGAATTGTCATTTTTATTATATTAGTTTGGCCTATTTATCAGCATTGATATTCTTCCAGTTGTTTAGATCTGACATTATTTGTGTATAAAATGTTTTGTAATTGTGTTCATATAATTTCTGACTTTGGGCAGATAGACTCCCAAATATTTTGTATTATCTACAGTTATTTTAAATGGAAGTTTTCTAGGATTCTCCAACTTTACTATCATATCATCTGCAAAGAGAAATAATTTTTTTTCTCATTGCCTATAAAATTCCTTTAATTTTTTCCTCATATTGCTGAAGCTAACATTTCCAACACAATATTGAATAGTAATAGTGATACTGGGCAACCTTGTTTCACTCCAATCTTATTTGGAATGGTACTAATTTATTCTCATTATATATGATGCTTGCTGATGGTTTTAAACAGATGCTACTGATCATTTTAAGGAAAACTCCATTTATTCTTATGTTTTCTAGAATTTTTTAATAGGAATGGGTGTTGGATTTTGCCAAATTTTTTTTTTCTACATCTATTGAGATAATCCTATGACTTCTGTTAGTTTGGCTATTAATTTAGTCAATTAAGCTAATGGGTTTCCTAACATTGAACCAGTCCTGCATTCCTGATATTATCCTGGTGACAACTTGCTGTAATCTCTTTGCTAATAGTTTAGTTAAGATTTTTGCATAAATATTCATTAGGGAAATTGCTCTATAATTTTCTTTCTCTATTTTGACCCTACCTGGTTTAGGTTTAGCACCATATCTGCATCATAAAAGGAATTTGGTAGGACTCCTTCTTTCCCTATTTTTCCAAACAGTTTGCATAGTATTGGAATTAATTGATCTTTAAATGTTTTATAGAATTCACTTGTAAATCCATATGGCCCTGAAGATTTTTTCTTAGGGAGTTCAATTTCTTTTTTGTTTTCCTAAAATAGGACTACTTAAGTAATTTATTTCCTTCTCTGTTAATCTGGGCAATTTATATTTTTGTAAGGTAAGGTGTGATGAATATTCCAGGCAGAAGCACAGATAGAATAAAGCAAAACATCATATTAAAGGGATTTGGTTTTTAATGAGACATAATTCAGATTTCCTTTTATTTTTCATTTGTGTAAAAGAAAATTTTATTTCTACTCATATGAAAGAGCGTTCCAAATCATTATTGATCAGAGAAATGCAAATTAAGACAACTCTGAGATACCACTACATACCTGTCAGATTGGCTAAGATGACAGGAAAAGATAATGGTGAATGTTGGAGGAGATGTGGGAAAACTGGGACACTGATACATTGTTGGTGGAATTGTGAATGAATCCAACCATTTTGGAGAGCAATTTGGACCTATGCTCTCAAAGTTATCAAACTGTGCATACCCTTTGATCCAGCAGTTATTACAAAGCTTATATCCCAAAGAGATCTTAAAGAAGGGAAAGGGACCCACATGTGCAAAAATGTTTGTGGCAGCTCTTTTTATAGTGGCTAGAAACTGGAAATTGAATGGATGCCCATTAATTGGAGAATGGCTGAATAAATTGTGGTATATGAGTGTTATGGAATATTATTGTTCTGTAAGAAATGACCAACAGGATGATTTCTGAGAGGCCTGGACAGCCTTACATGAACTGATGCTAAGTGAAATGAGCAGAACCAGGAGATCATTATATTCGGCAACAACAAAATTATATGATAATCAATTCTGATGGCTGTGGCTCTCTTCAACTATGAAATGGTTCAAACTAGTTCCATTTGTGCAGTGATAAAGAGAGCCATTTATATCCAGAGAGAGAACTAAGGGAAATGAGTGTGGACCACGACATAGCATTTCCACTCTTTCTGTTATTGTTTGCTTGCATTTTTGTTTTCCTTCTAAGGTTTTTTCCTTTCTTTCTAGATCCAATTTCTCTGGTGCAGCAAGATAACTGTATAAATATGTATACATATATTGGATTTAACATATTTAACATGTATTGGACTAACTTCCAGCTAGGGGAGGGGCTGGGGGGAAGGAGGGAAAAAATTGAAACAGAAGGTTTTGCAAGGGTCAATGTTGAAAAATTACCCATGCATATGTTTTGTAAATAAAAGCTATAATAATAATGATGATGATGAAAGAATGAAAAAAAAAAAGAACTTTAGAATTGATTGTATGACATGGGAGAAACTAGCCCAACATGGCATGTTCTCATCAGAGAAGGTGCTGTGCTCATTGAGCAAAGCAGAATTGAATTACCCCCCAAGAAATGCAAGTTTGTGCAAAATTAGAAATGCTGCTCCAAATGTTCATAGTACACGACCTGTGGCAGAGCATTTCAAGCTTGTATTGGTCTGATCAGTCATAGTCAAACATACCATAACTTGATGCTAACATAATGATGTCAATCTGTTCCTCTTTGAGTACTACGGAAAACAACCAAACTACCTAATCATCACAATCACACAAATAATTAGCTATTTAAAAATAATTATAATTAATAATGATTATATTTTGATAAATAAAATATGATTACTGATTATTTTGTACCTATTTTCTATATTACATTTATTTGCATTCTATTGATAGACCCTCTAGGATTAGGCATGAGAGCCATGAAAAAAGAGGAAAAAAAGAAGAAAAAAGTTATAGGAATAACATTGTTACATATTTATAGGGAACATATGCAAGTTGTACTTGTAGTTTTATGTGCAATAATTTTTTTATTGCAATTATTGAAATGTTTGTTTTGTTCCATGAATTGAAAAAAAAAAGATATAATACAAGAACAAAAAAAAGAATACATACATACACACATACATAGGCAGATTTCCCTTGAGAGGTTTCATTTCATTCAGGAGAGGGTTTTGTTTAAAAAGCCCAGAATCCTCACGTGCTATTTGAAGCCCTTCAAAAGCATGCAGCTAAGTAAGTCTTCAACTTTATTTTGATCCAAAAAGCACTTATTGATTTCCTACTATATATAAAGCACTGGTGATGGTAATATGATTGCATATGTAATTAGAGAGTACAGAATAGTAAGGAATTCAATTGGTTAACTAAAGGATCAAGAAGAAAAGTAATGTCAGAGAGCAAAACTGGAAAATCAGGGTGGGTAGTGGAATGACTGAAGGCAAAAATGTAGAGGTTTACGAGTAGAGAGATCCTGGGAGAAATTGAAGGATAGGAGGTTATGGTTAGAAGAGTTTTAGAGATTTCAAACCCTGAGGAGACTAAAAGCAGATTGTCTCCAGAGGAAGTCCCAAAGGGTGATATAACTTGGTCCCCACCACACAAGGCTTGCCTAGAAGAAATTAAAAAGGATCTTAAAAGAGAGCTAGAAGAAGAATGGGGAAAGATGGCCTCTGTGCATAAAGATCATCTAAAATATGGATAAGAAGGGAATAGATTTTGACTATATATGAGATGAAGTGTAAAAAAATTCAGAAAATATAGGAGGATAATTATTTTTTTTATTATTTTAAAAAGAACAAAACCACTATTGAAAATCCTGGTTGAGACAAAAGCAGATCTTGATTCCTTTAAAGGGTTATCAAGTAGAAAGCTGAAAAAATTGTGAAAATTAAATTGATTGGTATGGGCTTTGAACCTTAGAAATCTTTATGGTCATTTTAATGTAATCCTACAAGGAACTAATCCTTCCTGATAGAATGAAAAAAGATATAAAAGGATAGAGATAGTAAAGAATGTAGAAATCAAAGGTTGTCAATAAAAAAATCAGGAAGGAATGTTTAGAGGAAAACAATATTTAAACTTGAATTTTTAAAAAGCCAATTCATTCTTCTAGATCAACAGTAATGTGAAATAATGAATTCCTTATCATGTATTTGGTCATTAACAACTCAACTACTTTCTCAATATAACTAGTGTGTTAAGATAATAAAAGAAAAAAGCAAAATAGTTTAATAACTAATTTTTAATATTGACATTTAGCATAATTTGCATGATCCATAAATTTATCTTTATAGGGATGTTATTATTATTCCCTAGGATTCCCTGTCTTTTCACTCATAACTCTTTGGAACAATTATTTGAAAACTGGTACTTTAGAATCTCACCTTTTAAGATCAAATGAAAAAGAAAGAGGAGAGTTCTTATTGGCTACAATTAACTAGCTCCTATGTTGTGCATGCAGGCACATCTGTACATCTTCCAGACACTTCCACTCAAGCAAGCTGTTCAAATTTAGTGTCTTGTTATTGTTTCCTGAAATGCCTTCCTATTTTACCCACTAGAAAAGGCAAAGCCACAACAAAGTGTAAAGTTGCACAGTGTTTTTGTGATACTTTGTGTGCTTATTTTTCTTCCCTTATACAGTAATGAATAAATATAAAAGTCATTTTGCTGTTTCAAGCAAGCATTTACTGAGATTGAAAAGTCATTTAATGTACACTAGATTCTGGCATCACAGTGCACATTTTGGAGATGGGAAAAAATTGATAGATTGCTGCTTTAAAATACTAATTCAGCTTGATAATGAATGAGAAAGAAAGGACATTTGAATTGTTGCATTTCTCAGAGACATCTTCAACATGAGACTCATAATCAGTATGCACAGGGTGAATGCTAATGTGTTTTGGGAACTTAAATTGAAGAATTCAGGTCCCTAAGTATTATGAAATACCTCTAAGACTTTAAGTTGAAGAGCAATTGTCAATTTGCATTGGCAGAGGGAGTTGTCCACCTTGAGAATTCTCTACAATTGTGAAATAGATTTAAGTAGTTTAATTAATGCTATTCTTCATGTATATTATAAGTTGAATAGATTTTTGGGGACTGATAAGCATCATCACCATTGTTATCACAGTCTTGTCATAAAGACACATGCATAAACACATACGGCAGTTTTTAGAGAGCTGACCTTGAAACCAAGAACTCCTAAGTTCACATCCCATGTCTAAGATATGTTGGTTGTGTGACCCCAGAAAAATAGTTTTTATTCTCAGAATACAAAGCAATTTTTGAAGATTTTAAATTGCAGAGTAGTTGGTGATGAGACATATTGGCAGGGGGAGTTTCTCCCTGGGAGTTTCTTATGCCATTGAAATCAGAGCTCTAATCTGAATATTTTTGCTCAATGTCTAAAACAAAAACACACATATATGCACATCAATCAACATACACACATATCAATCATCTATTGGCACTTGATTTCACATTGAGACAACCATAGTTCATGTGTAGCTTAGCAAATCACCACAAACTAATTTTTAATGGCTTTAATTCGGCAGGAAGAAGATTGTATGCATTAAATTGTGAGTGTATTTTCCTTTAGTCATCATTTCCACATACATGTGAAGAGAAATTTAGCTTCAATATTTTTGTCCTATTTAGAACTCCCTCATTCAAATGGCACTTTTTAAGCTCAGAAGCCTTTGTTCTTTTGAAATAGATGGACCAATGTGATTGATTAGATTAGGAGTAATTGCCTTGAAAAGCATATCAAATCTGGAATTTGTGACTCAAAATCTGTTTAAAAAATGAAATCAGAGATACCATGGCTAGAAAACTAGTTTTAGGACTCCTGAGATCAGTCAGGGAAGCCACATTCAGCCAAAGGTACACAGCAATTATTCCTCAATTTCCAGTAAACCATAAACGTTCTAACATAATCTAACCATGTATACAGGTCAACCATTATAACTTACATCTCTTTGACTATAACACCCATAATGACAGGTATCCTATCTTATCTAAACTTTTTATTTCTCGTTGCCTATTATAGTCTCTTAACACAGCAAGGCATGTAAACAAATTAACTAAGAAAAACCCCAAAAAACAATAGATTAATTTTTTAAAAAGCACATTCACATTTTACTTTATATTTCAGTATCCTTTATGCACTAACCACATTAATCTAGACACCTCTCCTTAAAAATGTCTTGAGCTTTCTCATTTCTGTTCACATGGTTCCCTTCCACAGCTGAAATGTCCTTCTTCCTTTCTGCTCATCAGAGTTATTGCTTCAAGACAGCTCTAACTCTGCCTACTCCATGAAATCTTCTCTTATAAACACTTAATACAATTTTTGGGACATATTAGGTATGTAATAAAGGCTTATTGATTTAACTTGACAACACTGCCTGGAAATGTTTACTTTTCCCTTACACACTATAATACCAATTTGATATATACCAAGTTTCATTATTATTTCTTTCTTAAGAAGACTTCCTCTACAATTCAGTTCTTGCTCTTATGCAAGTAGATCTTCCAAATCTGACTCCTTTCTTAACTCTCCTAATACTGAGGGTGCCATCATTAAGATAGTCACTCAGGCTTACAAGTTAGGTGTCATCCTTGACTCCTCGCTTTCTTTCACTCCCTATATCCAATCTGTTCTCAAGATCTGTCAATTTGTAATATCTCTAGCATTGTATTTCCCTTCTATCCACTACATTGGCACCCACTGACACCAGGTTCTCATTAATATCCTATTGATTGGTCTAATTGTCATAAGTCTCTTCCCATTCTAGTTCATTTTCCATTCAGCTATCAAAAATGATTTTCCTAAAGCACAGCTCTGATCATGTCACACTAAACTACTCACTTAATTCTAGTGGCTCTCTATAACCTCCAAGATCAAATACTAAACCCTTTTAAAAAAATATTTAAAATGCTTAATAATTTGGTCTTTCCTTTCCAGACTTCTTATATCTTGAAGTGTGCCAGGATCCAGTGTCAGTTGTTCTTTGCACAAGACACTCCATCTCTTAACTTGGGCATTTTCACTGGCTGTCTTCCATATCTGGAATGCTCACCCTACTTATTTCTGCATACTGACTTCTTAGATTTCCTTCCAGGCCCAACTAAAAATCTCACCTTGTTCAGGAAGCTTTTAATTCTGCCTTCCCTCTTTTGATTACTTCTAATCTTCTGTTCTTGTTTTTCAGTCCCTATCTCCTTGCAATCTGGCTTCCAATCTAACTCCATTAAAATTGTTCTTTCTGGACTTCCCGCCAAGATGACGGCGTAGAGGCAGACAGCTGCTTGAGCTCCTTGTTTTCTCTCAGGACTTACTTCATGACAAGCCTCAGAGTTAATGCTTGACCGGAAAAGAAACCCACAAATAATCACCAAGAGAAGACATCCTTGAAATTCACCAGAGAAGGTCTGTTTACTGGGGGAGGAGAAGAACAGACTGGGCGCAGACTGAGGGCAGGCATCGAGAGTGAGGCAGGCAGCTCACACAGCTCAGTCTGGAGGGGGGAGGGGTATGATCTCTGCCTTTTCTGCCAAAAGACTTTTACCCCAGTGCCAATACTCCATCTTGGCAGCAAGCCAGGAGCGGAGAAAGTGTAAGCACCGGAGGTAAAGAATAAAACCCTGGAAAGCTAGCGTCTCTTGGGACCGGCCACCCCCACCCCCACCCAGAGTGACTCAGGGCTATCTCAGAGCCTCAGAGCATAGACCCAGAACAGCCATCGCTGTCCTGTTAGAGCCTCACTACTGTCTCCCTCAGTCTATAGAGGAAGCTCATTAACACCATGCAGCCTCATCCCCCCGCAAACAGACCAATTGTTTCTCTTGTCAATTTGTTTTCTTCAATTCCCACTCTGACAAAATGAACAAAAAATTTAAAAGGGCTCTAACCATTGACAGCTTCTGTGTGGAGAGAGAGCAGACTTCAAACACTGAGGAGACTAAAAGCAGATTGTCCCCAGAGGAATCCCCAAAGGCAGATATGATCTGCTCCTCAATACAAAAGAATCTCATAGAGGAAATCAAAAAGGCTCTCACAAGAGAGATAGAAGAGAAATGGGAAAAGGAAAGGGAAGCTTGGCAAGAGAGCCTGGAGAAGTCATTCCACACATTTAAAGACAGAGTAGATAAAGAAAAAAAATCATTGAGAAATAAAATTAGTGAATTAGAAAAGGTAAACAATTCCAAGGAAAACAGGATTAGTGAGCTGGAAAAAGAAAACAGCTCTCTAAAAAATAAAATGGATAAAATGGAAAAAATTCTATAGAAGATAATAACTCAATTGGACAATTACAAAAAGATATAAAAAAAGTGAGTGAAGAAAACATATCATTGAAAATTAAAATCGAACAAGTAGAAATGAATGACTCAAGGAGAAACCAAGAAGTAGTCAAGCAAAACCAGAAAAACGAAACAATTGAAAAGAATGTCAAGTACCTTATTGGAAAGACAACAGACCTGGAAAACAGATCCAGGAGAGATAATTTGAGAATAATCGGAATCCCTGAAAAATGGGAGGAAAAAAAGAGCCTGGACACTATTTTCCAGGAAATTATCAAAGAGAACTGCCCAGATGTTTTGGAAACAGAAGGTAAAATAGACATTGAAAAAATTCATCAATCACCTACTGAAAGGGACCCTAAAATCAAAACACCAAGAAATATAGTGGCCAAGTTCAAGAACCATCAGACGAAGGAAAAAATACTGGAAGCTGACAAAAAAAAGCAATTCAGATATGGAGGAGCTACAATAAGGATAACCCAGGATCTAGCAGTGTCCACATTAAAAGAATAAAGGGCCTGGAATATGATATTCTGAAAGGCTAAGGAACTTGGTATGCAGCCAAGAATAACTTACTCAGCAAAAATGAGCATCGTTTTCCAAGGAAGAAGATGGACATTTAACAAAATAAATGAATTCCATCTATTCTTGATGAAAAAAATCAGATCTACACAAAATGTTTGATCTTCAAATACAGAACTAAAGAGATTTCTAAAAAGGTAAAGAGAAATCTTGAGAACTATATTTCTGCCATAAAGATATGTAAAGAACACATGTATAATTTGTCCTAGAAACTAGAGGTGGAAAGGAAATTATATCATAAAAAGGGGTAAAGTGGTGGTACTACATCTCATGAAGAGGCAAAGGTAACCTACTATATCTGAGAGAAAGAAAGGAGGGAGATGAACATAGTATGTATCAATAAACATATTTGATTTATGGTGAAACTTCTACTTCCATTGAGAGGGAAGGAGTAAGCTAAGGGGAAGGGAATACAGAAATTGTGAGGAAAAGGGGTAAAATAGGGGGAAGAACTTTAAGGTGTGGTAGGGATACTAAAAAGGGAGGGCTGTGAAAAGCAAGTGGTGTTCACAAGTTTAATACTGAGTAGGGGGGGTAAGAGGGAAGGAAAGGGGAAAAGCATAAGCAGGGGTTAATAGGATGGCGAGCAATATAGAATTAGTCATTCTAACCATAAATGTGAATGGGGCAAACTGCCTCATAAAGAGGAAGCAGTTAGCAGAGTGGATTAAAAGCCAGAATCCTACTATATGTTGTTTACAGGAAACACACCTGAAACAGGGTGATACATTCAAAATAAAAGTTAAAGGGTGGAGCAGAATCTACTATGCTTCAGGTGAAGCCAGTAAAGCAGGGGTAGCCATCCTCATCTCAGATCAAGCAAAAAGAAAAATTGATCTAATTAAAAGAGATAAGGAAGGGCATTATATCCTGCTAAAGGGTAGCATCAATAATGAAGCAGTATCAATATTAAACATACACACACCAAGTGGTACAGCATCTAAATTCTTAAAAGAGAAATTAAGAGAGCTGCAAAAAGAAATAGACAGTAAAACTATAACAGTGGGAGATTTCAACCTTGCACTCTCAGAATTAGATAAATCAAACCACAAAATAAATAAAAAAGAAGTCAAAGAGGTAAATAGAATACTAGAAAAGTTTGATATGATAGATCTTTGGAGAAAGCTAAATGGAGACAGAAAGGAATACACTTTCTTCTCAGCAGTTCATGGAACCTATACAAAAATTGATCATATACTAGGACATAAAAATCTCAAAATCAAATGCAGTAAGGCAGAAATAGTAAATGCATCCTTTTCAGACCACAATGCAATTAAAATTACATTTAATAAAAAGCCAGGGGAAAATAGACCAAAAAAAATTGGAAACTAAATAATCTTATACTAAAGAACGATTGGGTAAAACAGCAAATCAGACATAATGACAATAATTAGACATCATACCAAAATGTGTGGGATAGCGCCAAAGCAGTAATAAGGGTAAGTTTTATATCTCTACAGGCCTACTTGCATAAAATAGAGAAAGAGAGGGCCAATGAATTGGGCTTACAACTAAAATTGCTAGAAAAGGAACAAATTAAAAACCCCCAGACAAACAAGAAACTTGAAATTTTAAAAATAAAAAGTGAGATTAATAAAATTGAAAGTAAAAAAACTATTGCATTAATTAATAAAACTAAGAGTTGGTTCTATGAAAAAACCAACAAAATAGACAAACCCTTAGTAAATCTGATTAAAAAAAGGAAAGAGAAAAAGCAAATTGTTAGTCTTGAAAATGAAAAGGGAGAACTCACCACTAATGAAGAGGAAATTAGAATAATAGTTAGGAGCTAATTTGCTCAACTTTATGCCAATAAATTCAATAACTTAAATGAAATGGAAGAATACCTTCACAAATATAGCTTGCCTAGATCAACAGAGGAAGAAGTAAGTAGTCTAAACAGTCCCATTTCAGAAAAAGAAATAGAACAAGCTATTAACCAACTCCCTAAGAAAAAATCCCCAGGACCAGATGGATTTACAGGTGAATTCTACCAAACATTTAAAGAACAACTAACTCCAATGCTATATAAACTATTTGAAAAAATAGGGATTGAAGGAGTCCTACCAAACTCCTTTTATGAAACAGACATGGTACAGATACCTAAACCACGTAGGCTGAAAACTGAGAAATAAAACTATAGACCAATCTCCTTAATGAATATTGATGCTAAAATTTTAAATAATATATTAGCAAAAAGACTTCAGAAAATCATCCCCAGGATAATACACTATGACCAAGTAGGATTTATACCAGGAATGCAGGGCTGGTTTAATATTAGGAAAACTATTAGTATAATCAAATTAATAAAAACCATATGATCATCTCAATAGATGCAGAAAAAGCATTTGATAAAATCCAACATCCATTCCTACTAAAAACGCTTGAGAGTATAGGAATAAATGGGCTATTCCTTAAAATAATAAAGAGCATATGTTTAAAACCGTCAGTAAACATCATATGTCAGAGATTGTGTGGGGTTAAACATGGCATAGCTACCTAGGGATTTATCATCTACTACAATTAAATGGGACTAGTTGAATCACAGTCCCTACTGTCAGGTTTTTATATTTTTAAAAAACAAAACAAAACATTCTTCCCTTAACTCAGGTAATTCACAGTAATGGTAGATATATGGCAAATTCTTGATCTCTTGATCACCAAGTCAATACTATAATCTTCTTACTCCTCCTCCTCCATTTGTTAAGATCACATACTTCTGAACTTGGGATTCTCATGAGGTAACCCTGAAACCTTGTATTTATTTCCTATGTCTTTTCCAATCGCCTCTAATTTTAGTGCCTTCTTTCTCTTATTTATTTTAATTTTATCCTATGTATAATTTGTTTTTATGAAGTTGTTTCTCTATCCTTCATTAGACTGTAAATTACTTGAGAATAAGGACTATCTTTTGAGTTTATATCTTCAGCATTTGGCATAGTATCTGGAACATAGTAGACATTTAACAGTGTTGATCAACTGAAAACGTTAGACTCCAAGATTCTGAGATCTAAGAAATCTTTATTTCTCTGAAAGCAGGAGGTTAGGCATGACATTGTCTTTGGACTTACATTTAGACACCTGTTCTCATCTATCTATCAGGGTTAGCCCAAATCCAATGGCCACCCCCCCAATCAATATTCTCTTTACACCTTTTTGGAATTTGATATTACTATTTCATATTTCTTTAAATGTTCTTTTCATTTGGCTTTCATGAAAGTATAATTCTTGGATCTATGACTACTGCTTCTACATCTTCTCTCAATAAAGGGCTGAAACTATGAAAAGGTGTACTTGAATCAGACAACTGAGCACTTGAGGCTAATTACCTGTTTGATATGAGACAATGATTCTATTAGCATATGTTTGGATAAATGGCTCTTCTCACAATTGATGATGGCTCAATGTTTGGTGTTAATAAGATAATTGTAGGCAAGGATTAGAGGATGGGGTGAGACAGGCCAGAGCCACTAGGCAGCAGGATGAGGAGGAGAAAGGTGGAGATTCTGGACTTCAAAATCCAGAAGAGATCTTTGGCAAAACTCCTGGCAGTTTGCCTGCTTGTTTCACTTCTCCCCCTAAAAACCAATCTTATCCTGACTCTCGCTGATCCTGAGGTCTCCAGGAAGCTAGCTTGAACTTAACATGCCTGTTATATATGAATGAATTTAGAGGCTTAATCCTTGGCGCTCTACCCTTCATTCTATATATTCTTCCCAAGGGAGGGAAAGTGGATTCACGCTCATGAATGCAATTCTCATGCCATGCTCCATGCCTAGGATAAACTTATCTCTTACCTTAGTCCCTATTATGGGCCTTACTTGATTTGTTCTTTATGCTTCCTTCTTTGATATTACGATTTCCTGCCCCAATGTAAAAACAAACTTTTCTTTATTTTCTCATAGCATTTGTGGATATTTCTTTGCATTTATCTCATAATTCTCCTTTATATTTATTTCACCTTCCTTTTTATCATATGTCTTTCTGTATCTTTTTCTTTTCATTTAGATTGTAATTTCCTTGAAAGCCCAGACTAGGTTTTACCTTTCTATCCCCAATGGGATTTCATTCTCCAAATGGAACATTTTAGACAAATCGAATTGTTAAAATTACAGAATGATACACCCCTGCTCCTGAATTGCTGCCTAGTCTTATAGATAAAAGGAACACAGCATTTTTGGACTATAGTAGAAAGAGTGCAGGACTTATAGGCAGAGGATCTGGGCTTGAATTCTGGGTAACCTTGGGTACCATTCGGTAAGTCATTCCTTCATGGGCTTTGTTCTTCTGAGATTACTTCTGAGTAATCTTGATCTTGATCTATGACTATGGGATCTACTCTATTCTCAATGGGTTATTTAGGATTGAAGAATTAGACTTATTCAAAGTATCCTTTAATCAACAAACTCCAAATAGATATTGAGAATTAAATAAAATAAAATACTTAAGAGTTCCTCGTATAAACAAATCCAGTCCCCAAGTTTTTTATATTCCTACGATCTCTAAGCATTCAGTAAATGCATGTTGATTGAATGAATACAAAGTAGAATTCTGATTTCATGAGCTAATAGTTCAGTTCTTTACATGATAACTAATAATAAAATAATAGCTATGATTTTTATAGCCTTTAAGGCTGACAAAGTCCTTTACATGTGCTATTAATTTTATCCTCATAAAAATCCTGTCAAGTAGATGGTACCCTTGTTCCCTTTTTACAAATGGGAAAACTGAGGCTAAGAGCATTTAAATGACTTATACCAAGTCACCTAAATAGTAAAAATCTGAGACAAAATTCAAATTTACATTTTTCTGACTTCAGGTCCACCTAGATGTCAACTGTGTATGGGTTTATTTCAAATATTCATCTGATTTGAAATAAATACCACAACACTCTGATAAACAGATTTTAAAAAAATGACTTTGTCTTTTAAAATTGAATTTAAATAAAATGATCATTAATAATTTGATTGCCTTTTAAAAATCACCTTTTAAGTTTTTAATTTGTTGAATTAATCAGATACCATAATTGAATTTCTTCTTTTTCATATCTATCTGGAACAAGGTCTTCTCTTTGACCTGTTGAATTAATTTCAAAAGAAAAAGTTGGAGGATACTGTAAAGGGCTAGAACTGAGCAATGCACTTGGATAATGAAGCACGTGAGACTAATTGCCAATTGGACAGTTCCCTATTAACTTGTTTGAAGGTTGACCCTCTCCAGCTGTTCTGTGCTGACTTGATTGGTGGGACAAAGAAGAGGGAGTGAAGTGTGTGGGAGGAGTAGGAGGAGGAAGAGGAAGTGAGACAAAGAAGCTGACTCAGTCTCTTCTGCCGTTTAAGGGAGAAAGGTGTGTGTGAGATAGCTAGGCCTAACCCCCTGACCTTGAGTGTAAAAGATCAAGAATAAAGACGTTTAGTGATCCTGACTCCAGCTGATTTCTGGGAAGACAGAGTTCCAGCAGGATAGATTATGTAATTGTTATGAGCCAGAACTCTGAACTTGAAACAAAGAGCTAAGTCAGTGGAATTGAGGAGACAATGTAACCATCTAGTTTACCATGGTTCAGTATGATAGATTTAATCTTACTAATAATGGTTTCCTAGTGATATAATGATTGGTTTATACTCAGTGTAGGGCATATAAGTTAGGAGCCTTAGCCAGGATTCAGTCGGAGAAAGCTAGAAGTAGAAGCAGAGAAGACAAAGTACTAGTGGCAGGAGCTTAAGCTTTCAGAGCCAAGGGGAGAAATTAAATTTGATCTTCAATCTTCCTGGTGGCTGGCCTATCCTCCTGAACTTCCCCCACTGAGACCAAGGCCAGTCTGAAAGGCTCTCCAGAAAGCTTCTCAGCCTCAGGAAGAAGATAATAAAGGATTTGGACTTTAACACCTGGCTGTACTTGTGATTACTGAACTGAGATGAAGGCAGCTCTCAGAGACCTCTAGGAAACTGAACCTAAGAGAAAATTACATATAGTGAAGCAAGCTACACATAGTGTGAAAAAGACACATGAATTTCAGGGGATTGTAAGCCCAAAATAAATCCATAGTTTGAGAAGGAAATGAGAATGGAATCTTTTATTATAAGAAGCATGGTGGTTAGAAGAAGAAATGCATAGGAACACTATATTCTGCCATTAGTTCTGGCTGACATTTTAAGAAAGACATAGATGAGTTATTCAAAGGCAAACAGCCAGAGCAAGGAGAGGAGTAAAGGCAATGTCATATAAAGATAGATTAAATTTATGGTTCTCAAATCTTTTGATGTAAGTAGTCCTTGATAATCTTTAAAAATACTGAAAACCTCAAAGAGCGTTTGCTTATGTGGGTTATAGCTATTGATATTTGGCATATTAAAAATTAAAATTAGCAAATTTAAACATACTTATCTAGTGCTTTATTTAAAATGATAATGTCTATTACATGTCAATATAATGTATTTTAAAAGCATATTTTTCCAAATAAAAAATCAATTAGAAATGTGTCATCTAATGTATATTTGCAAATCTCTTTAATGTCTGGCTGAAGAAAAGAAAACTGAAGTGTCATATCCACTTTTATATTCATTCTGTTGAAGTCTATTGTTTTGGTTGAAGTATACAAAGAAAATTTGGCCTCACACAAATATGTAATTGGAAAATGGACGAGTATTTAAATAAATAAATGCTGTCTTAATATTATTAAGAAAACAGTTTTACCTTAGAGAATTCCCTGAAAGGGTCTGAAGGACCTTTCAGGAATCCTCAGACTATATTTTGAGAACCACTGAGTTAAAGGAACTAAGATTGTTTAGCTTGTAGAAAATAAGTCTTTCTGGGCACATAATATTTATGTTCAAGTATGGAAAAGGTTGTAACATGAAACAGGAATTATACTTGTTTACATCAGCTCCAGAGGACAAAACTAGGAAAAAATAAATGGAAGTTGTAGAGAGACAAATTTCAGTTCAAAGCACAGAAAAACATCCAAATGGTTAGTCCAAAAATGGAATGGGCTCTTCTTTAAGGAAAGCTGGGTGACTCCTTATTAGGGATATGGTTGAGGAGGATTCCCATTCCAACTCTGAGATTCTTTGATTTTGTATAATTAGAATTCCCTATCATCCTTTACTTAACTCTTTCTTAATTTCCATGTCTACAAGACCTTTTTCAAACTCATGACATTCTATACTATAGCCCTCTGATATACTCATCATGAAATAGTGAATAAGGGTGACAACACATTTATATAATAGGCAAGCAACACATATGTATTTAATCCCTTTATTAGATAATAAACCCTATGAAGTAAAAAATTATGTCCCAAGTTAAATTCATGTGTCTTCTATTCAGTGCTTAACACAGTGTTTTTCATAGAACAGTGGTTTAATAAGTTTGTTGAAGAAGAAAAAAATGAAATTCATGGTCTCTTGAAACATAAATGTCATGAACTTAAAAGCTAAATCAAGCTACCCTACAGCAAGTTTTGATTTCTTGTTTTCTGTACTCATGAATATATGGGATGGGGATGGGATGTGAAAAAATACTTTTCTGAATACAAATTAGTTATAAAATAGTGTTATAAGTTATAACTTAAAGATTTATGAAATTGAGTTGTAGTTACAGGGAGTCTATATTATCAGATTAGTCAAGTATACAATGTTTTCATAAATATTATAAAATTTCAGATCAAGGTGAAAATTATTGTGGGTCATGGCAAGTTTGAGATGAACTGCATAAGTAGGGCAATTAAGATAAGAAGAATTTCAAACAGAATTCCATCAGCTAAATTCATAGGAGTATTTACATTTAATTATATCTCTTAGAATAATTATCTGAAGTGCCAACCAATACCAAAGTTACTTAAATATCAATTGGCACAGCAATTTTTGTGGATATATGGTAAAAGCTATAAAATTTAAGACTATTTTCTAAAACTAAATTTATAGAAATTTTTTCAACTAGTGTTTCTTTTTGAAAAGGGGAACCCCACTACTTTCAGAGGTAGTCCATTTCATCTTAAAGCATAAATATTCATTTGTTATAAAACATGGACTTTAAAACTTTCCTGAGTCTTCAATAAGACAAATAAAACAAATAGTTACATCACACATATTTCAGTAGGAGGGAGGAAAATTACAAACTCTTACCAAGTAATCATCAGGCTTGATACCAAAAAGTTCTCTGAAATACCGAAATGCTATTGGAGCATATGTCTTAAATCTGAAGTCTGGGTAGTGATGAGCTGGGGTCAGATTGCTCCCTTCACTAGAATTAAAATTAAAAGAAAAGAGAAAAAAAATGAACAGATGAGAAATGTCTACTTTAATATCAAATTGGAGGAAGTTTTCTTTAATTCTTCAGGCCAATTTCTCCTTCAGAAAAATTTAATAATTTATAGCAAGTCTTTTGATGCATATGCAACCAATACCACATGTCCATTGATTGAGAACAGAACAGATACCATCTCAGCGAGAGCCTCCTCCAAACAAGCTTCCCTGCCAATCCACAGCATGTAGTCAGGTATGTCAGAGTATCACTGATTCAAAATTCTGTGTGGCCCCTAAGGAATGGCCCCACTGATATTGAACATATAATGGGAAGTTAAAATGTATGCTACTTTAAACAGAAGGATACTGTTCTATCATCTAACATCTACATGAGTTGAACCATCATAAACATGGAAAGTTTGACAAAACTGTATTTTAGACATATATCCAAAATAAACTATGAAGAAAAATATCAGTAGTGGATTACAATAATATAAGTATGTACAGATGCTAATTGAGTAAAAATTTGATATTATATATATATATATATATATACTTTTTTGTATATTAAAAAATAAGAAAAGATCAGAAAAGAAAAAAGGAAAGAAACCAATACATGTGATTAATTTTAGTGATGGTAATAGTAACATCTGTATGTCTCTGTAACTTATTTTGTTTAGAAGAGTGCACTTTGTGTGGGTCTCTTGGGCTTGGTGAGCAAAGAAACACATAAATGAAAGTATTGTCCAGGGTAGGAAAGTAAGCAACATTTGGTATATTTGATATAGGGTATTAAAAATATGGAACATTGTTGTTTTGGGACATTAAACCTAGAGGCCAAATAAAGGCTGTAATCAGTACCTACATTATTCTAATTTGCTTTCTGCAGTGAATAAAATTAATGGCTCCTGGGTATATTTATCTTGATTTATCATTTCTAGCATTCATTCTCCTTAACTTACACTATTTAAAAATCCAGTCTCTGTTTAATCAAGAAATCAGTGAGTCAGCTAGGTGGCCCAGTGGATAGAGTATTAGCCCTGAAGTCAGGAGGACCTGAGTTCAAAACTGGTCTCAGAGACTTAATACTTCTTAGCTGTGTGACCTTGAGCAAGTCATTGAAACCCAACTGCCTCAGGGAGAAAAAAAAGAAACCACTAAGAGGAAGAATGAAGTACAATTAAATGAATGAATGAATAAAGTATATATACTTTAATTATATATTTATAAATAAGTTATGACCTTGTGATCCTATCAGAATTGGACAGTGATCAGTCATGACTACATATTATGGATGTTGTATCCTGTTTCCTGCTTTTTAATAGAGAGGTAATAAACTAGATGTGGAAGAAGCAACATAATTTTAGATTTGGCCAATGTGTTGATTTGTTTTCCATGACTATACTTACCTGTTTCTTACAAGGGAGGGAATCTCTTGGGGGAAAGAGAAACAGTGAGAAATGACAATAATGTTTTAGAAAAAAAGCATCAATAAAACAATTTTTAGGTGGAAAAAGGGAATAAATACTAATTAAATACCTACTATGTTTCAGACACTATACTTAGTGCTTTACCAATATTATTTCATTCTATCTTTTCAACAAGAGTGTGAGGCAGGCTTTGTTATTACTCTTATTTTACATTTGGGGAAATTGAAGCACTGGTTAAGTGATTTACCTAGGATTATACAAGCTCATTTAGTGTATAAGGTTGAATTTGAACTCAGGTTTTCCTGACTCCTAACCTAGTACTCTATTCCTTAGACTAGCCAGATGTCTAAAGAAAAGATGATCAAAGGAATACCATTTAGTTTTCTAGTTGCTGGTTACTTTGAGCATGTTACAATGGTCTTCCTCTGTTTTGCTGCCTAATGTTTCTCCTTATTGACTGTTATGATGAGTTCATCTAATATTACAGAATAAAATGTTAGGCACATACCCTCTCAGCTGCTGGAGGAACCAGCCAAATGAAATAAGCCTATAAGGTCTTATTACTAAATATGCAGTTTTGTGAAAAAGAGCCTGGTACAGTATCTTAGTGCCTTGCATGGAATAGAGATTCAATAAATATTTCTTGAATGAATAAATAAATGAATGAAGGGAAAAGAGATTGTAGGACAGTTAAGAAATTAAGTACAACAGACGCCTCTGGCTTGTAAATACTTAATATATATTTGATCAAATAAAAATAAAACAAGTGCCCAATGCTTACTAATGGCTTTAATCAAAGGCTTTATTTTTTCATGGCATGCATGGAAGGCTCTAAACTCCCAGGTTTTTATAGGCTATATGCTAGTGGAACCCAAACTTAGTTTTCTCTTACCAATCTAGAAAGATTTCCTGCATAGGCCTGGCAACATACTGAGTAAGCCTTCCTAGATTAGCTAAGTTAGCTAACTAGCTTAGATAAATTTGGAGAGGTTCAACTCTAGAAGACTGACCATTAAGTGGTAAAATTTATTGGTCTTGGCAATTCATGAAGACAGTCTACTATAATATAGATGAGCTGTGTGATGTTTGTCATGGGAGGAATTTTTATATTGATGAAATCATAGATCTCTAAAACTATGGTTGAGTTATATGTTCTGTCATAAGTGTTAATTAGTAATTATGGTGTTAGAATACTTACAAGTCTGAATTTCTAAAATAGTTTCAATTCATAGATAATCCAAGAGCCATTTCTTTGTAATGCATTATGCTTCCCCATGCCAAGCTATGAAATCAAAGATTTGGAAAGCATCTTAATCATAATGTTTTGGGGGGTGAGGGATGGGAAGATGGGAGAGTTCAAGTAGAGGTGGGAGGATGGGAGGTCTCTTCAGAAACCTGAATTTATAATGTTCTGGGTTGGTGCCCAGGGAAGTGAGAGTGGGAGGACAAAACTTCCTTTTGTGTAATTCCCTACAATGGAGGACTAAGTTGGGTGATATTTATGCTTAAGGTAGGTTTGAAAAATAGCCTTTGGCTTGTCAGTTTTTGAATTTTGATAACAATAATTTTTAGTAAGGCAAAGCTGAGCAACATGGTACTAATCCCTAGAGAAAAATCTATTTTAACTTCTCAAAGAAATTCATGCAATTCAATTTAGATCCATGAAGACATCATAAAGCTTTTAGCAGGAGTGTATTTGTATATATATATATTTTTTAGTCTTTTTTGGTGGTAAATTATACAAGTTGGTGGAGCAAATGTTGCTTGCTTACAATCCTACTGACTCAGCTCCTATGTTCTAACAGGGTTATTTTGCATTTCTAAAACCTTTTTGAGTTCTTTTCTTGGGTAAAAACCAGATTATTACTTTCAAGAAAGGTAAGAGAATGAATCCTTAAATTATATGCTAAGCTAATGGAGACACAAAAAAAAGAGTGAGTGATAATGATGATCAGACAATAACCTAATGTTACAGGGTTAGCTAAGTGGTACAGTGGCTACAGCCCCAGTCCTGAAGTCAGGAGGACCTGAGTTCAAAGCTGGCTTCAGATACTTAACACTTCTTAGCTGAGTGATCCTGGGCAAGTCACTTAACCTCAATTGCCTCAGCAAAACAAAACAAAACAAAAAAAACCCCAATAAGCCAAATGTTAAATAATCTAATGTTACAATCTGAAAATGAAACTAAGGCCTTTGAAATTCAAGGAGAGGAAGAGTATTATCCTTATTACCTCCCTGAGATACTCCAAATTGTTACTGATTTGCATATAGTAGGAATTTTTCCTGGGTCCCGGTTTATCTGCTTATCAGCTCTTAACTTCATGATAGTTATGGAAATAGCTGGAAGGCACAGTGAATAAACTGTTGATTCAGAAGTCAGGAAGAGTTCAGAGCCAGACACTTAACTCTGTAACTCTGGGATAAGTCCCTTAATCTAAGTTACTTCCAAAACAAAACAAAATAAAAACAAACAAACAGAAACCCCACCAAAATGATGGTTATGAAGGTTTTGAAAGGCAGTAGTTCTGGAATTTTGAGAACAAAAGGACATTTAGGGCCAGCAAATAGGGTTTTTTCCTACTCAAGAGGGTTATATGACCTTTTTTTGAATACATTCCCCCCCACCCCCCTCCTATATGAAAATCCAGGCAGGTCTAATTATACAAAGTAAACACAAAATGTATTAAATAGCATCTTTTACCATTCCAAAGAAGCATGTGGGTAGTTATGTGTTGGATTCAATTTGAAATCCTCAATCTCCAACCTGAGTATTCTTCCCACTATCCCACAGCAATGAGTCATTTTTGATCCCAGCTTCTCTGTTTTCGAATCTAGCATGATTTCTACTATACTTCAGTTGGTATAATTTTAAACAAAACCAAGTTATCTTTGGCCAAGATGACTGATTTTCTAAATTCTATATGTCATTGAAACTATCTAAACAATCATTATATTTATAGGCATGGTTAATTTCCGTGGATTCTACACTTTTTAGTCATGTAATGAGAGCAATGGTTGACTAATGTGCACTCTATGGATATCCCCAAAATGTGGAAATAACAAATGGTTTTGGATTCATAGTAATTGAATTCTAATACCCTTGACCCCTACCACCTCTGTGACCTTAAACAAGTTATGAAGACTCCTTGGTCTTCAGTTTTCTCATCTGTAAGATGGAGGGAGTTAAATAGTTATGTCTAAATCCATGATGTTAGAATTCAAAAAGGTCTTAAGAAGAAGATTCCAGTACAATGGGTAGTCATTGTGTGAAAGATATCCTGGAGAACACAAGCAAAAGTTACAAATAACAAAAATGTATGGAGGGTGACAATAAGATCACCACAAAATGAAGTGACCACAAATCCATAAAAGTACACTTGGGAAGCATGTGATTTGCACAGCTTTTCCCTTGATATTCTCCCGAATATTATGGAGAAGATAAAGGAAATACTGATTGGATTCATCAAAACAGCTTCAATCATTTAGTCAAATAACAAATCAATTGAAATAGCATGTTTTTAAGACAAATGATTTAATGATGAAAAGATCCATATAAAACAAAAGCCAACCACGTTATTAGTACTTCTTCTTATTTTAATAAATTATTTGCAAAATGAATAAGTTTTGACAGTCTTGGCAATGTTTCCAATTTAATGAGATTTATTTCTAGAACAACTAACAAAAGGCTTTATAAATGACATCCCCAGTCCCAAATAAGATAGAAAGTGCCATATTGTAATTTTTATAACTTTACTAGTTATGAATGTCAAGATGGATGTCTTTTATAAATACAATTCATTGGCATAGAAGCCAAGAAAAAGAAAGGATAAGTTGTCATGAAAATAAAGGTTGATTGATTCTGATTTATGAACCACAAGTTCTTATCAAACTATTCTCCTTTCCAGACTTTTCTACTTCCATTTGCCATAACAAAGATTCTTATTATTTAGCCTGTTTTTGGCAGTACTAGGAGGCTAACACATTCTGTGCCTTAGACTATATAGGTCACAAAGTGAGCAAAGGCTTTTAGCAGGGTTGTTACATGTATATATCTTGTTTCCTCTGTCAGAATGTAAGTTCCTTGAAGGCAGGGATAGTTTCATTTTTAAAAAAAATTTTGTATCATCAATATCTGCTACAATTTATAATACATAGTAGGTACTTAATAAAAGCCTGTTGAATATTGTAAAGATCAAATAAGACAATGTATTTAAAATCCTTTAAAGCTTTATATAAATATTATATCTGTCATAATGATGATGCAGTCTTATTAATATTACAACTAACATTATCAGAATGAAAATTATTACAAAAACTTTAAAATAATATTCTTACCTTGGTAGAAACACACTTTCCACTACATAAAAGTCTTGCATAAGGACATCTCTGTCTGGTTTGGAAGTAAGGTTACCCACTGTGTATCCTATTCCCAACTGAATAGCACCTTTAATAGCAGATGATGCAGTCTGTAAGGAAAATGAGTCTTGAATTAACAACCAAGGATTATATGCAATAAAGATTGTCATATTTAGTTTTGTTTTTCGATTTCTAGACAACAACCACAAAAGTTAAGATTTGTAGAGACTTAACAAATTAAAAATCCTTATCTTCCTATTCCAACCTTTTCTGCACATGGAGAATACAAAAAAACCCAAAACTCATTATATATGTACAACCAATCAAAACAAATATCCATATTGGCTATGTCCTAGGAACATTTATCTCATTGGTGTATTGAGTCATTCACCTTTCTCTAGGGAGCTGAATAGCATATATCACCATTAGTTCTCTGGAATCCTGATTGGAAATTATACTGATAAGAATTCTGTATAATTATATATTCCATCACATCATTTAATCTGTTTGCCTCCTTACAAAAATTATATTATATATCTTAGTAAGATTTCTCTTTAGTTTGAAATGCCTCAGTATTTTTCATTTTCTATGCATCCTTTTATTCAGGGGCCTAGAGAAGGAAGATGGCAGAATATCTAGCAGTAAATCTAGCCTTCAGTTGTTTTTTTTTTTTTTTTTTTGTATTTTAACTCTTCAATTTCTTAATTATATTTTACTTTTCCCTTTTTCTGATTCCATTATTATGTCATCAATAAGGCCCAGTGACCCTTTTAAATAATAATCAATTTCTGAGGATTGAAATTTATTTTTTCCTTTTAATCTCATGTAAAAATTAACTCAAAGGGGATATTATACTTAGTCATTTATTACTAAAAGTCAAAGAAATTCTAGAACTGGATAAAATTTTTGAGATCATCTACTTCAATCCCCCTCCCCCGCAGTGAAGTAAGAAAGGCTGGAGAATGATTTGAGTATGGTTACACAGAAATTATGGCAGAGCCAGAACCCAAGTCTTCTAGTTTCAGTCCAGGGATCTTTCTTCTTAATCATATTGATTCTAACAGCACAGCACACAATTCTAAAGGATCTAAAAGAAAAAATGCCATATAAGAACCATAGAATCATAGAGCTTGCTGAAAGGGATCGGTACCTTTTGTGATGCTCTCATATTACAGTTGAGAAAATCCATAGGAAATATTGTGCCTAAAATCACATAAGGAATTAATGTTTAAGTTGCAATTTGAATGCAGGGGTAGTACTGTTCCTCTTGTGCCATGATGTCTCATTGGGTTTTTTGCATATTCATTTCCCATCCTCCAGTAGTAGGATATTATATCTGGCACAAGTGATTCTTTTTATGGCTCATTTAATCACTAGGACAATAATTAGTTAAGACTTTTTGAATGGTAATAACTTTCCTAATGCTAGGAACATAGCATAAGATATGGGACTTATAGCTAACAGCAAAGGGATTAGGAGTGCTTGGAATCAGGAAGAACTGAACATTATTTTCTCTCTTTTAAAAATACCTATTTTTTATTTTCTCCAGTTACATGTAAAACAATTTATTACATATGTTTTTAAAACTTTGAGATACAGATTCTCTCCTTTTCTCTCCATTGTTCCTCCATTGAGAAGGTGAAAATATGTGAAATTATGCAAAACATTTTCATAAAAATCATGTTGCAAAAGAAAACAAATCTCTGACACCTTTCAAAAAAGCCCTCAAGAAAAACAAACTTAAAAAAAATATGAGCATTGCTTTCTATGGGAAGCTTTTTCTTATCCCTTCAACTATTAGTGCGCTCTCACCATGATCACCATGAGATCCTTTAAAATAGAGAATATTTTGCATTCTTCTTTGGATATCACCTAATTTAATCTTCATCATTTTTAATATAGGCTTTATCCCAGCCCAGAGAGATTTATATTTGCTTCCAATTATATAAGTAGTGGATGAAAACAGACAATGATTTTAAGACTCATTAAAAATAGTATATAAAAATAGTATATAAAAATAGTAATAATATAATAAAAATAGTATATAAAATATACTAAATATAGTATATTTGCTAACTTTTTTTTTTCAAAATAGCAACCAGAATATTTAAGTTCTATGATAACAAAAAAGCCTTAGATTTTAAAAAATATATATAATTTCTAATGTGGAGATAGGTGCATCCATATATTCATATACATCAGTTCCCCTCCCCAACAGAAAAAAGTCTCCTCTTTTATGCAAGTTTTTCTTTTACTGAGTCAGGCTGTTTTCTCCCTTAGTAGTCAATACCAAAGGCTTAATATACAGACTCTTTCCACATGGAATGTTTAAAGTTCCGCTGAACTATGATGTTTTCTAACACAATAATCCTTGAATAAGATGTGTTTTTAAACTGTGAAAACACTTTGAAATATTATACTATGCATCTTTGATTAGTAGATTAGTGAGTAATGACAACAACAATGAAGCTACTATGTGAAGGGATGTTGGTTGTTTTTCTAGAACCATCAGTTCTTTGAAAGCATAGTTACTTCATCCTGGGTGGATTTGTAGAGACAGTTCAGGATTCTACACACACATCCATTTTCTTTCATTAGCAGCTATCCATGGCTTTACAATCTCATCCATGTACATGAATATTTTCCCCTTCAATCAAGAAGGGACCCTTGAGTTTGTGATGTATTACAGGATTGGATTTTTGGATCTCAGAAAAATAAGTTAACTTTAATTTGTATGTGATGTAGGACTCCACATATCAGGGCTTAGAACAAGGACTTTTGTTGCTTGAATATAAGAAATGAATGCATCTATTTGTGATCCTAATTATTTAAACAAAAATTATATAAACAGATTCACATGTAAGGCAGTCTGGTGTAGTAAAGAGAAAATTGGGATCAATATCAGGAAAAGAGTTTAAGTCCCAATATATTATTGACATGTATTGACTGTATGATTTTAGGGCAAATCACTCAATAAACAAATGGCTCCAGGAAATTGTCTAAGACTTAAGTTGGAGTCAGTTTACATTTTAATAGCAGTAAAATAATAGGTCCAATTTAAAAACTCTCAAATGTTTTCATATTTCTGTGTAAATAATGACAACAACAATAATAATTAAAACAACACATTTTAAGTTTATTGTCTTTGTGTTTTCCTTATTCTGACTTCCCTGCTAGAGGAAGAATGGTCTACTTTTTTTCAAATTGTCAGGGTAGGATGTTATTGAAGTTAGAATTTCATTGAATTTTTAAAAAGGTCACTCTTTCCTTAATCTTATTACTACTACTATTAATGGATAATACTGAGTTGGAAACCTTCAGGTTTTAAAGTACGTTTGAACAATGATAGGTGTACTTCACAAGTCTTGTGGTTGGTAGAAAAGCTATTTTTACCTCCCTCATTATTACTAACACTTTAAAAATCTGGGCTTATAATTTCATTATAAACTAATTTCAGTAGTTTAAGGAACTGCTAGTGAAGAAACTCCTTCTACCAAAACAACTTGATGGTCTTGTAGAGTTATCAGGGGATTTGTGGGACAGTATGGCAAGCTTTGGAGTTAGGACGACCTGGATTGAAGGCTTGCCTCTGATATATATTCAGTAAAATGTTTATCCTTGTTCATACCTCCTCACCCCATCCCTGTAAAGATGAGAAAATCAAAACTCAGAGAACTTCTCTTGCTAGAAGTCCTGCAGCTTATAAGTAAGAGGACTGAGATAAGAACCCAGGGAGATACATTGAGAACACCACTGACTTTGGAGTCAGAAGATCTGAACTTATTTTGTGACTTTGCTACTTATTACCTTTGTGACTTGTGAGCAAGTCCTCTCCTTTCTTTGGAGTTTGTTTCTTTATTTGTAAATTAAGATGTCCAGATGATGTCTAAGGTTCCTTCTACTTCTAACCTATGATCCTTTTTTTTTCCTAGGACTTTTTCAATAGAAAACAGACAGTTGAATGAATGGATGGATGGATAGATTGGTAGATGAGGAAAGTGAGTGAATGCATGAAGTGTTATTAAACTCTTACTTATGTACTAGATATATATATTATGTATACTCTATATATGTATACACATACTATATATATGGATACACACTATATATATGTGTGTAGGCCCACTATACACACACACACACACACACACACACACACAGATAGATAAATAGATAGATAGATAGATAGATAGATAGATAGATAGATAGTACACTATCACATAATTTTTTTTGCCTGAAGAAAACTCTGCTGGATCTGGTTTTTCTATAAGAGATATAATTTTATAACAAGTGCCTGGGGAAGCCTCTAATCTGCATAGTGTGGGGCTTGGCCTGGGGCAATAGACCTTCCCCAGCATGACTGTGCTTACCTGGGCAGAGCCACTTCCAGTGCCTTGCGGGACTATTCACTGGGCAACTGCTAATACCCCACAGCTGACTTTGGTCTGGGATAGTGATACTTTCACTGCTCAATCTCTTGCCTCAGGGTAGCTGTTAATTCAAATAGTGGGGTTCTTTTCAGGGCACCTCCAGAAGCTAGGCTGTGCAGGCCTGAGTCACTTCTGTTGGGGAACTATTATTTTAAATAGGCCCATTTTAGAAAAATAAATTGAACAAACTATTAATCAAGTCCCTAAACAAAAAATCTCCAGGGCCAGATGAATTTACCAATTCTACCAAATGTAGAAATTCTACAGAATGTGAATTCTACCAAACATTTAAAGAACAATTCCAATACTATGTAAACTTTTTGGAAAAATAGGGAAAGAAGTCCTATCAAATTCCTTTTATGACATAGATAAGGTGCTGATACTTAAACCAGATAGAGTCAATACAGAGAAAGAAAATTATAGACCAATTTCCCTAATGAATATTGATGTCAAAATCTTAAACAAAATATTAGCAGAGATTACAACAAGTTATCTCCAAGATAATCCAAAATGATGAAGTAGGATTTATACCAGGAATGCAAAGCTGGTTCAACATAAGAAAAACTATTAGCATAATTGACTATATCAATAACCCAACTAACAAAAATCATGAATATCTCAATAGATGCAGAAAAAGCATTTGACAAAATCCAATATCCATTCTTATTAAAAACACTAGAGAGTATAGGAATTAATAGATTTTTCCTTAAAATGATCTGTAGCACTTCTATAAAACCATTAGCAAGCATCATATGTAATCCCAATAAGATCAGGGATGAAATAAGGTTGCCCCCTATCACCATTACTATTCAATATTGTATTTGAAATAGCTTTAGCAGTAAGAAAAAAAAAACAAACAAATTAAAGGAATTAGAATAGGTAATGAATGTCAGTCATTCTTTGCAAATTATACGATGGTATACTTACAGAATCCCAGAAAATCAACTAAAAAACTACTAGAAACAATTCACAATGTCAGTAAAGTTGTAGGATACAAAATAAATCCACACAAATATCAGTATTTTTATATGTTAACAACGAAATTCCATTTAAAAGAACCGTAGATAATATAAAATATTTGGGAGCCTACCTATTAAGACAAAGTCAGGAATTATTATAAAACACTTTCCACACAAGTAAAGCCAGATCTAAACAACTGGAAAAATATCAAATGCTTGAGGGTAGGTCAAGTTAATATAATAAATGACAATACTACCTAAATTAATCTACTTATTCAATGCCATACCAATCAAATTCCCAAAAAAATTATTTTACAGAGCTAGAAAAAATAATAACAAAGTTAATTTGGAAAAACCTAAGGTCCAAGAATTTCAAAGGAATTAGTGAAAAATAAATGCAAATGAAAATGGCCTAGCTGTATCAGATCGAAAACCATATTGTAAAGCAGTGATCATCAAAACTATTTGGTACTGGCTAAGAAACAGAATAGGTGATCAGTGGAATAGGTTAGTATCACAAGACACAATAGTCAGTGACTATAATAATCTAGTGTTTGATCAACCCAAAGACCCCAGCTTCTGGGATAAGAACTCACTATTTGACAAAAATTACTGGGAAAATTGGAAAATACTCTGGCATTAATTAGGCATTGATCCAAACTTAACAACTTATACCAAGATAAGGTCAAAATGGGTTCATGATTTAGATATAGAGAGTGATATTATAAGCAAATTAGAAGAACAAAGGGTAGTCTACCTCGTAGATCTGTGGGGAAGGAAGGAACTTGTAGCCAAAGAAGAACTAGAATATATTATAGCATGCAAAATGGAGAATTTGACTATATTAAGTTAAAAAGCTTTTATACAGAGGCAGAGCCTAGATGGTGGAGAAGGCACACGCAACTTACCAAGCTCTCTTATACCCTCACAACAAATAATTATAATCAGCCTCAAAAGTAGCGCTTGACTGATAAAACCCACAAAGATTAGAAGTACAACAACTTAGCAATGGAAGGTAATTTGGAATTTCTTCAGAAAAGGTTTGTCCTGAGGGGCCAGAGCAGACCAGCCCAGGCAGTGATAGAATTAGAGGCTAGCATATTGTGCAGATCAGGCAGGGGTGGCCTCTGTGATTATCTGGCATAAGCTGATTTCTCTGATCTGATTGCAAAACAGCAGATCATCAGAGAAATCAAAGCCACTCTAAAAAATGCCAGAATCTAACAGGATCTGGCTATACCTACCCAAAACCAGAAGTGACTCAGCACAGATCACAGCACAACTGTGCAGCCCCAATCCGCAGTATGGGGCTTTTACTAGGGGCAGTTATGAAATCTGCATGGCAGGGGAGCACAGCCTGGGGCAGCCTCTAATCTGCACAGTACAGTGCTTGGCTGATGCTAACCAGGTCTGAATCACTTCCAGTAGGGGGGGAACTTTTTCCCAGAGCACTCCCATACCTTGCTGCTTTTTGCAGCCCATTCACAAGACAGCTGCCGTCCATATACCTATCCCTGTTCTGCAGAGAAAGCTGATAACTTCCTTTCCCTGAAAACAGACCCTACAGGCTTTAAAAAAATGAGTTAAAAAATCAAATGGACAATGGATAGCTTTTATACAGAAAGAGAGCAGGTTTGCAACCCCAAGGAGACTAATAGTAAACACTCTCCAGATAATACCTCAAAGGGGAATGTTACCTGGGCCCCATCACATAACTCTCTCCTAGAGGAGACTATCAAAAGTATTGAAAGAGAGTTAGAAGAAAAAGGGAGAAAGGAAAGAGAAGCTATGAAAGAGAGTAACAACTTCCTGAAATGTGAATTGGAAAAGATAAAGAATTCCCAGGAAAGTAGGACTTGTGAATTGGAAAAAGAAAATAATATTTAATAATATTAATATAATAATATATAATATTAATATAATAATATAATATTTAATAAAATTAAAGAAAATAACTCACTAAAAAATTAGTGAAATGGGAAAAAATTCCATAGAACAAAACAACTCATTTAAAAAATCAATTGGACATATACAAAGAGAAGTTAAAAAAAGCTAATGAAGAAAATAACTCATTAGAAATCAGAACTGAACAAATAGAAATGAATGATTCTTTGAGACATGAAGAATCAGTCAAATAAAACCCAAAAAATGAAAAATTAGAAAAAAAAAACTCTGTCAAATATCTACTTGGAAAAACAACAGACCTGGAAAATAGATCTAGGATAGATAATCTAAGGATTTTTGGACTTCCTGAAAATTATGCTGAAAAAAAGAGCCTAGATATTATTTTACAGGAAATCATCAAAGAGAACTGTCCAGATACAATAGAAAGAGAAGGTAAAATAGGTGTTGAAAGAATTCATCGAATACCTTCTGAAAAGGACCCTAAAATAAAAACTCCAAGGAATATTGTGACCAAACTTCAAAACTATCAGACTAAGGAAAAAATATTACAAGTAGCCATAAAACAATTCAAATACCAAGGTGCCACAATAAAGATCAATCAAGATCTGGCTGCCTCCACGTGAAAGGATTGAAGGGCCTGGAATCTGATATTCTGAAAGGCAAAGAACTTAGAATGCAGCCAAGAATAAACTACCCAGCTAAGCTGAACATTTTTTTCCATGGAAGAAGATGGACATTTAATGAAACAAATGAATTCCAAATGTTTCTAAGGAAAAAACCAGATCTAAACAAAAATTTTGATCTCCAACCATAGGACTCAAGAGAAGCAGAAAAAAGTAAAAGCAACTCTTGAGAACTGTATTTCTGTTATGGTTATACATAAAAACTATGTGTGTAATTTGATTTTATTGATATATCATAAAAAAGATAAGTAGAAATAGAAAGTAGATAGTGTCAGAAAAAAGGGGAAGGGGGGATAAAAAGAGGGAAACTACATCCCACGAAGAGACAAAGGAAACCTATCATATCTGAGGGAATTTGGAGAGGGAGAGGAACTCTGTGTGAATCTTACTTTCATCAGAGTTGGTTCAAAGAGAAAATAATTGACATATTTGTTTTATAGAGAATTTTCTCTCATCTCATTAAAAAGGGGGAGAGGAAAAGGGAAAAGGAAAAGAGTAATAAGGGAAGGGTACAAGAAAGGGGAAAAGATACAAAGGGGATAGGGAGGGATCCTACAGTGGGCAAGCGGTGTGACACAAGTGGGGCCCATAAGTTTAATTCGGGGAAAGAGGGTTGGGGGGGGACAAGAAAAAGAAAAGTATAATTTGGGGATAATAAGATGGCAGGAAATACAGAATTAGTAATTTTAACTGTAAATGTGAATGGGATGAACTCTTCCATTAAGCGGAAGTAGGTAGCAGACTGGATCAAAAATCAGAACCCTACAATATGTTGTTTACAAGAAACACATTTACAACAGAGAGATACATAAAAAGTAAAGGTAAAAGGCTGGAGCAGAATCTATTATGCTTCAGGTAAAGTAAAAAAAAGCAGGGGTAGCCATCTTTATCTCAGATCAAGCAAAAGCAAAAATTGATCTAATTAAAAGAGATAAGGAAGGAAACTATATCTTGCTAAAGGGTAGCATAGACTATGAAGCAATATCAATACTAATCATATATGCACCAAGTGGTATAGCATCTAAGTTCCTAAAGGAGAAGTTAAGAGAGTTTTAAAAAGAAATAGATAGCAAAACTATAGTAGTGGGACATCTCAACCACATGCTCTCAGAATTAGATAAATCAAACCGCAAAACAACTAAGAAAGAAATTAAAGAGGTAAATAAAATATTAGAAAAATTAGGTATGATAGATCTTTGGAGAAAACTGAATGGTGACAGAAAGGAGTATACTTTCTTCTCAGTAGTTCAAAGAACCTATGCAAAAACTGACCATATATTAGGACATAAAGACCTCAAAATTAAATGCAGGAAGGCAGAAATAGTAAAGGCTTTCTTTTCAGATCACGATGCAGTAAAAGCTGTATTCAACAAAAAGTTAGGGGTAAATAGACCAAAAAGTAATTGGAAACTAAATAATCTCATCTTAAAGAATGATTGGGTGAAACAGCAAATTATAGTCACAATCAGTAATTTCATTCAAGATAATGACAATGATGAGACATCATACCAAAATTTATGGGATGCAGCCAAAGCGGTAATAAGGGGAAATTTTTTATGTTTAGAGGCTTACTTGAATAAAATAGAGAAAGAGAAGATAAATGAATTGGGCTTGCAATTTAAAAAGCTAGAAAAAGACCAAATGAAAAACCCCCAATCAAACACTAAACTTGAAATTCTAAAATTAAAAGAAGAAATTATTGAAAGTAAAAAAAAAAAAAAAACTATTGAACTAATAAATGAAACTAAGAGTTGGTTTTATGAAAAAAACCAATAAAACAGATAAACCATTAGTAAATCTGATTAGAAAAAGGAGAGAGGAAAATAAAATTATTAGTTTTAAAAATGATAAGGGAGAATTTTGCACCAATTAAGAGGAAATTAGAGCAATCATAAGAAATTACTTTGCCCAACTTTATGCCAATAAATTTGATAATCTAAGTGAAATATATGACTACCTCCAAAAATATAGGCTTCCCAGATTAACAGAGGAGGAAGTAAGTTGCTTAAATAGTCCCATTTCAGAAAAAGAAATAGAACCAACTCCCTAAGAAAAAATCCCCAGGACCAGATGGATTTACATGTGAATTCTACCAAATTCCTTTTATGACACAGACATGGTACTGATACCTAAACCAGATAGGTTGAAAATGGAGAAAGAAAACTATAGACCAATCTCCCTAACGAATATTGATGCTAAAATCTTGAATAAGATATTAGCAAAAAGACTACAGAAAATCATCCCCAGGATAATGCGCCATGATCAAGTAGGACTTATACCAGGAATGCATGGTTGGTTCAGTATTAGAAAAACTATAAATAAAATTGGCCATATTAATAACCATATTAACAAAAACCATATGATCCTCTCAATAGACGCGGAAAAACCATTTGATAAAATCCAACATCCATTCCTATTAAAAACACTTGAGAGTATAGGAATAAGTGGACTTTTCCTTAAAGTAATCAGTAGCATCTATTTACAACCATCAGCAAGCATCATATGTAATGGGGATAAATTTGAACCATTCCCAATAAGATCAGGAGTGAAACAAGGTTACCAACTGTAACGTGCTCTCCTGGCAGTTACAATTACTAGTCTGTCCTGGACCCACCAGAGTACCTTTGACCACTGTCCTTTGCAGTGTGAGCTCTACCCGGCTCGCCTCCTCTGAGGCCTTCTAAGGTCTCTGGCCACAATCTCTTGAATCTATAGCTTAGTAACCGGTAGCGCACTCAAGAACAACCACGTGTAATCTTAAAAGCCTTTATTATACCTACTCACATAATGCCCTAACTGATGCCCTGACTTGTTGGTTCCCTGGTGAACACCTGGTCAGAAGACCCATGTGTTCACTACCAAAACCCTTACCTCTTTTGGCTATCCATCTTGGCTTGGCCACCCAGCTGGGGAGCCAGGGTGAACAGCAGGAGGTTAAAGAGGGCGGTTGCTGCCTGCAGTGGGCTTATATAGGGCCTGTGAGGTCACACACACAGCCAATCAGCGAGAGAGTCACCCATTACAAAACTATCTCAATATGGCCAGGATCCCGCCCAAGGGCAGTCCTAATATCCACAGAAAGTACTTCTGGGCCTCAATCCCGATGCACTGTGTCCGCCCATTTAAAGGGCCCTTACAATTCCCTTTCTCTTGTTTTGCGGGAACCGCACATCTTACCAAGCTAAACTTTTAGCACCAGCTGTAGTTCACTTGGTCCATGAGATGACAGAGTGTTATGCCCAAGGAGGAACAAAGCAGCAGATTAGTAAACAGAAGTATGACAATGAGAATCAGGCTCAACAGTGGCCCAAGTGTTCAACCCATTCATCAAAGTCATATTCGAGATAATATGCCAAAGAGGTTGGATGCCAATGAGGTAGGATGTCAACACTGAGGTGGGAAGTCAACAAGGTAAAACATCACAATTCTAGTTAACAAATATTAGTAGGTAGGTTGTCACAATTCTAGTTACATTTATCACAGTTCTAGACCAATTCTAGTTTCTTACAATTTTCTGTTGCACTTTTTACACTCCTAGAACAATTCTAGCTTATCACAATTCTCAATTGCACTTGTCACAATTCTAGAACAATTCTAGCTTATCACAATTCTCAATTGCACTTGTCACAATCCTAGAACAATTCTAGTTTATCACAATTCTCAATTGCATTTGTCACAATCCTAGAACAATTCTAGTTTATCACAATTCTCAATTGCACTTTTTCACAATTCTAGAACAATTCTAGCTTATCACAATTCTCTATTGCACTTTTCACAATCCTAGAACAATTCTAGTTTCACAGGTGCACATAAGCAAAGTCATGTCCAGTAACATTGTCTCAATAACAATGGCAGGTGGGTGTGTTGGTTTTTCACCCACTAATTTAAAAGCATAGTCCTTCAATAGAAAGCATAGGGCAAAGCCTCTTCCCAGGCCACCATATGGCAAGTGGCCACGGGAGAAGCAAGCAGGCCCATTGTCCATTTACAGTCTTTATATTGCGTATCACCCAAAATAGTCCATTTCAGCTGCAACACTGGAACTGTGTCTGGTGTCTCTGGTGTCATGGTCAGGAGGGACATTGCTGCCATCAGCGTCTGAAGGGCTGCTGACATCTGGCTGGTCTCTCTGGACTGTTGTCTGGTCCTTCTCTTGGATCCCCAGGTTACAAATGTCTCTGGTGGGGATGAACTCTACTGCTGGATCTGCACCTAGGAAGGAATGTACTCGGGGCCCAACTTGGGCCTTTCCAAATGCCATCCAGGCCTTTCCACATCACAGTGGAAACAAAGTTGTTGTCAAAAAGATTAACAAAAGTCAGACAGAAGTTAGTAAGTCTGTCACTTAGCTGCACTTTCTGTGTATGCCCGAAGTGCATTGCTAAGGTAAAAGGCAAAGAATTTTAAAAATGTAAAACCAAAATAATTTAAAAGTGTAAAACCAAAATAGATTAAAAATATAAAACCAAAATAACTTTAAAATGTAAAATCAAAATACTTTGAAGATGTAAAATCAAAAATGTTTAAAAATGTAAAATCAAAATTTAAAAATTGTAAGCAATCACATATCCCAAAATTCCCTTCTCTTGTTTAGAAGAGAAGATCTTGGGGATAGTCTGTGCAGTAATGACTTTACTAGAACACTCGGCTATATCCCTGAATTCTTTTGCCTAAAAATCAAAGTTTGAGTTTCTGATACCGAATTGTACTTCAGGAGTGTGAATCAATAAATCTGATATTTTCCTCCTGGGTCAAAGATCACACACTGTCTATTTATTCTAGTGATTAAAATAGCAATTTTCCAACCCATTCTAAACATAAACACTGTTTTATAAGTACCCGTAGGGGGTTGGGAAATCAAGCTCACCTGTGGAAGTGGAAAATCCACGAGGTAATAAAAGAGGAGTTCCAACTCTCCAAAGACGATCCTAGCAGTTTTACAAGTATAAAACTCCACTCTCTCTAACTGCAAGGTCTTATCCCTGTAAGATTTCTTAGAAATTAACTGAACTGTATTTTTAAAACTTTTCTGATTATACTCAATACCCCACAATTCCTTTTTGCCTTGGGGCATAAAGCCTACTCCGGTCCTTTGAAAAGACACAGGAGTTTTGAATGGATTAATGAGCAGTGCTGATGGTATTATCGCCCTTCCTTTTCCTCCTCCCCCTTCTCCCTTGGCCCAAGAAGGTGAGGCAGAGGGAAGAAGAATTGGAAAATCCCCCAAAGGCTGATTCAAAATCAAACCTGAGCTTTGCACATAAAAAGAACTAAACTTCTTCTCAATGGAAGAGTAATCAATACATTCCTTAAAACAACAATGCAGGAGGTAAACCAACAAAATGCTAAGAAGAATTTCTACAACTGAAGTCCATGTGGTTCCTTTATTTCCTTCCTTAGTTTCAGCCACTGGTTTGAACTCTTCCTGTTCTATCTGTAGTAACCTAGCTTTTTCTTCTTTCTCTATCTCCATCTGTAGTTTAACCTGCAATTCCAGCAACTCTTGCTGTGGCATTTTATACTCTCTACTGTCATACAATCGCATTAGCTCTAGGTTGCTCCCTCTCCGAGCTATATTTAATGGGTGTGGGGATAGCCTTCTCGGAGCTTGATTACAAGCTTCCTGCTGTTCTTCAGTGGTGATCTTTGTTAAAAGATCTTCCATCTGGCTCTTTAACCTCTTTATATAATAAGCATTATGTTCAGCTGTGTCCTTGAGTCTGATCCCAGATTTACCTGGGTCCATATTGCTTCTCTGTCTTCCCTCTTAAGTGGCGTTTCTACCGGATCTTTCAGAATCTTAATTCTGAATATTAAATATTTTCAAAACCTGATAATTCCTGATGCGTCCACGTTGAGCGCCATTTGTAACGTGCTCTCCTGGCAGTTACAATTACTAGTCTGTCCTGGACCCACCAGAGTACCTTTGACCACTGTCCTTTGCAGTGTGAGCTCTACCCGGCTCGCCTCCTCTGAGGCCTTCTAAGGTCTCTGGCCACAATCTCTTGAATCTATAGCTTAGTAACCGGTAGCGCACTCAAGAACAACCACGTGTAATCTTAAAAGCCTTTATTATACCTACTCACATAATGCCCTAACTGATGCCCTGACTTGTTGGTTCCCTGGTGAACACCTGGTCAGAAGACCCATGTGTTCACTACCAAAACCCTTACCTCTTTTGGCTATCCATCTTGGCTTGGCCACCCAGCTGGGGAGCCAGGGTGAACAGCAGGAGGTTAAAGAGGGCGGTTGCTGCCTGCAGTGGGCTTATATAGGGCCTGTGAGGTCACACACACAGCCAATCAGCGAGAGAGTCACCCATTACAAAACTATCTCAATATGGCCAGGATCCCGCCCAAGGGCAGTCCTAATATCCACAGAAAGTACTTCTGGGCCTCAATCCCGATGCACTGTGTCCGCCCATTTAAAGGGCCCTTACAACCAACTATCACCATTACTATTCAATATTGTATTAGAAATGCTAGCCTCGGCAATAAGAGTTGAGAAAGTGATTAAAGGAATTAGAGTAGGTAATGAGAAAAACAAATTATCACTCTTTGCTGATGATATGATGATATACTTAAAGAACCCCAGAGATTCTACTAAAAATCTATTAACAATAATCCACACCTTTAGCAAAGTTGCAGGATACAAAATAAACCCACATAAGTCATCAGCATTCTTATATATCACTAACAAAATCCAACAGTTAGAGTTACAAAGAGAAATTCCAGTAGTTAAAGTAACTACTGATAGTATTTAGGATATTTAAATAGTATTTAGGAATCTATCTGCCAAGGGAAAATCAGGAACTATATAAGCAAAACTACAAAACATGTTCCACACAAATAAAAAGTGGAAATATATTAAATGCTCTTATTACCTAAACTAAACTATTTATTTATTTAGCTCTATACCAATCAGACTCCCAAAAAATTATTTTAATGACCTAGAAAAAATAACAACAAAGTTCATGTGGAAAAACAAAAAGTCAAGAATTTCAAGGAATTAATAAAAAAAAAATCAAATGAAGGTGGCCTAGCTGTAACAGATCTAAAATTATATTACAAAGCAGTGGTTAACAAAACCATTTGGTACTGGCTAAGAAATAGAATAGTTGATCAATGGAATAGGTTAGGTTCAAAGGACAAAACAGTCAATAGCGTTAATAATCTAGTGTTTGACAAACCCAAAGTTCCCAGGTTTTGGGATAAGAACTCACTGTTTGACAAAAATTGCTGGGAAAATTGGAAATTAATATGGCAAAAACTAGGTGTTGACCCACATTTGACAATGTACACCAAGATACAGTCAAAATGAGTTTATGACCTAGACAAAAGAATGAGATTATAAACAAATTAGAGGAACATAGGATAGTTGAATGGAATAGGCAAGAATTTATGACTAAAGAATAACTAGAGATCATTATTGATCACAAAATAGAAAAATTTGATGATATCAAATTGAAAAGTTTTTGTACAAACAAAATTAATGCAGACAAGATTCGAAGGGAAGCATTAAACTGGGAAAACATTTTTACAATCAAAGGTTCTGATAAGGCCTAATTTTCTTTCTTTCTTTTTTTCATATTCTTTTTTTATTAATGTTATAATTATAACATTTTTTGACAGTACATATGCATAGGTAATTTTTTATAACATTATCCCTTGTACTCCCTTCTGTTCCAAATTTTCCCCTTCTTCCCTCCACCCCCTTCCCTAGATGGCAGGCATTCCCATACATATTAAATATGTTATAGTATATCCTAGGTACAATATATATGTGTAGAACTGAATTTTGTTGTTGTTGCAAATGAAGAATTGGATTCAGAAGGTAAAAATAACTTGGGGAGAAAAACAAAAAATGCTAACAGTTTACACTCATTTCCCAGTGCTCCTTCTCTGGGTGTAGTTGATTCATCATTGAGCAGTTGGAATTGGATTAGCTCTTCTCTATGTTGAAGATATCCACTTCCATCAGAATACATCCTCATACAGTATTGTTGTTCTGCTCCTAATTCTGCTCATTTCACTCAGCATCAGTTGATGTAAGTCTCTTCAAGCCTCTCTGTATTCATCCTGCTGGTCATTTCTTACAGAACAATAATATTCTATAACATTCATATACCATAATTTTTCCAGCCATTCTCCAATTGATAGGCATCCATTCATTTTCCAGTTACTAACCACTACAAAAAGGGCTGCCACAAACATTTTGGCACATAAAGGTCCCTTTCCCTTCTTTAGTATTTCCTTGGGATATAAGCCCAGTAGTAGCACTGCTGGATCAATGGGTATGCACAGTTTGATAACTTTTTCATAATTCTAGATTGCTCTCCAGAATGGCTGGATTCTTTCACAACTCCACCAACAAGTGTCCCAGTTTTCATACATACCCTCCAACATTCATCATTATTTGTTCCTGTCATCTTAGCCCAACTGACAGGTGTGTAGTGGTATCTCAGAGTTGTCTTAATTTGCATTTCTCTGATCAATAGTGATTTGGAACACTCTTTCATATGAGTGGAAATAGTTTCAATTTCATCTCTGAAAATTGTCTGTTCATCTCCTTTGACCATTTATCAATTGGAGAATGGCTTGATTTCTTATTTAGAGTCAATTCTCTATATATTTTGGAGGTGAGGCCTTTATCAGAATCTTTAACTGTAAAAATGTTTTCTCAATTTTTACTTCCCTTCTAATCTTGTTTGCATTAGTTTTGTTTGTAAAAAAGCTTTTTAATTTGATGTAATCAAAATTTTCTATTTTGTGATCAATAATGATCTCTAGTTCTCCTTTGGTCACAAATTCCTTCCTCCTCCACAAGTCTCAGAGGTAAACAAACTATCCTATGTTCCTCTAATTTATTTATTATCTCGTTCTTTATGCCTAAATCATGGATCCATTTTGATCTTATCTTAGTATGTGGTGTTAAGTGTGGGTCCATGAAAGGCCTAATTTTCAAAACATAGAGAATTGACTCTAATTTATAAGAAATCAAGCCATTCTCCAATTGATAAATGGTCAAAGGATATGAACAGACAATTCTCAGATGAAGAAATTGAAACTATTTCTAGCCATATGAATAAGATGCTCCAAGTCATTATTAATCAGAGATATGCAAATTAAGACAACTCTGAGATACCACTACACACCTATCAGATTGGCTAGAATGACAGGGAAAGATAATGCGCAATGTGGGAAAGCAGGGACACTGATACATTGGAATTGTGGATACATCCAAATATTCTGGAGAGCAATTTGGAACTATGCTCAAAAAGTTATCCAACTATGATACCTTTGATACAGCAGTGTTACTACTGGGCTTATATCCCAAAGAGATTTTAAAGAAGGGCAAGGGACCTGTATTGCAAGAATGTTTGTGGCAGCCCTCATTGTAGTGGCCAGAAACTGGAAACTGAGTGAATGCCCCTCAAGTAGAGAATAGCTGAATAAATTGTGGTATATGAATATAACGGAATATTATTGTTCTGTAACAAATGACCAACAGGATGATTTCAGAAAGGCCTGGAGAGACTTACATGAACTGATGCTAAGTGAAATGAGCAGGACCAGGAGCTCATTATACACTTTAACACCAATACTATATGATTATCAATTCTGATGGACCTGGCCTTCTTCAATAATGAGTTGAACTAAATCAGCTCCAATAGAATAGTAATGAGTTGAACCAGCTACACCCAGCAAAAAAACTCTGGGAGATGACTAGGAACCACTACATAGAATTACCAATCCCTCTACCTTTGTTCACCTGCATTTTTGATTTCCTTCATTATTTCAAAGTCTGGTTCTTTTTGAACAGCAAAATAACTGTTTGGATATGTATACTAATATTGTATTTAATTTATATTTTAACATATTTAATATGTATTGGGCAACCTGCCATCTGGGGGAGGGCATGGGAGAAAGGAGGGGAAAAATTGGAACAAAAGGTTTGGCAATTGTCAATGCTGTAAAATTACCCATGCATATAATTTGTAAATTAAAAGGTGTAATAAATTTTTTAAAAAAGCTTTTATAGAAACAAAACCAATGCAGATAAGATTAAAAGGGAAGCAATAAACTGGGAAAATAATTTTTACATTGAAAGGTTCTGATAAAGGCCTTATTTCTAAAATATACAGAGAAATGACTCAGATTTATAAGAATTCAAGCCCTTTTCAAATTCAATAAGGATATGAACAGACAATTTTCAGCTGAAGAAATTTCTAGTCATACAAAAAATGCTCTAAATCACTACTGATCAGAGAAATGAAAATTAACACAACTTTGAAGTACCACACACTTCTCAGATTGGCTAAAATGACAGGAAAAGATAATGACAAATGTTGGCGTGGATGTGGGAAAACTGGGACACTAATACATTCTTGGTGGAATTGTGGATGGATTCAACCATTCTGGAAAGCAATTTGGAATGATGACCAAAGAGCTATCAAACTGCTCAAATTCTTTGATACAGCAATATCTCTACTGGGCCTGTATCCCAAAAGATCATAAAGAAGGGAAAGGGATTCACATGTGCAAAAATGTTTGTGGCAGTCCTTTTTGCAGTGACAAGAAGCTGGAAACTGAGTGGATGCCCATCAGTTGGAGAATGGCTGAATAAGTTATGGTATACATATGTTATGGAATATTATTTTTCTATAAGAAATGATTGGTAAGATGATTTCAGAGAGGCCTGGACAGACTTACATGAACTGATGCTAAATGAACTGAATAGAACCAGGAGATCATTGTAGACAGCAACAGCAAGATTATACAATGATCAATTCTGATGGACATGGCTCTTTTCAATGGTGAGGTGATTTAAGCCATTTCCAATGATCTTGTGATGAAGTGAGCCATTTGCACCCAGAGAGAAGACTGTGGGGGGTAAGTGTGGATCACAAACTAGTATTTTCACTTTTTTTGTTTTTGCTTGAATTTTGTTTTCTTTTTCAGTTTTTTTCCTTTTTAATCTGTTTTTTTTCTTTTTTATTTTTTGTGAAGCATGATAATTGTGTATAGAAGAATTGTAGATCTTTAACATATATTGGATTACTTTTCATCTAGTGGAGGAAGCAGAGGGAATGAAGGGAAAAATTGGAACACAGTTTCACAAGAGTGAATATTGAAAATTTTCTATGCATATGTTATGAAAATAAAAAGTTTTAATAATAAAGATTATACATTGAAAAGAATCAAATCATTAATAAATAAGACAGTGCCTTGTATATGGTAAATATTTAACTAAATGTTAATTTGTTGACTAATTTAAAATAGAATTTATATATCTTCCTCATTGTTATAAAATATAAGTGTCTGAAGTAGGATTGGAAACCAAGTACTCCTGATTCCAAGACTTTATATAAAAATGTCATATCTCAGCCTATTTCCATATAGTACTGATAAGTTTAGCTTTTCCTTTAACCAACAATTATGCATAGATTAGTGAACTGGAGAGAAACCATCTATCCTTATCCTCATAGTTTTTACTAAGAAGCTTTTGGTAAGCTTGTGTCAATTAAATTTACAAAAATATATTCTTCCATCTAAAATATGTAGTCCAATAAATTGTGGCATATGAACATTATGGAATATTATTGTGCTGTTTAAGAAATGACCAATAGGATGATTTCAGAAAGGCCTGGAGAGACTTAAATAAACTGATGCTGAGTGAAATGAACAGGACCAGGAAATCGTTGTATAATTCAACAACAACAATACTATATGATGATAAATTCTGATGGATGTGGCCATTTTTCAACAATGAGATGAACCAAATCACTTCCAATAGAGCAGTAATGAACTGAACCAGCTACGCCCAGCAAAAGAACTCTAGGAGATGATTATGAATCACTACATAGAATTTCCAATCCCTCTAATTTTGTCCACCTGCATTTTGAATTTCTTTCACAGGCTAAATGTACATTATTTCAAAGTCCAATTCTTTTTGTACAGCAAAACAACTGTTTGGTCATGTATACATATATTGTATTTAATTTATACTCTAACATATTTAACATGTATTGATTGACCTGCCATCTGGGGGGGGGGGAAGGAGGGGAAAAATTGGAACAAAACAATGTTGTAAAATTAACCATGCATATATCTGGTAAATAAAAACTATTTAAAAAAATAAAAAATGTAATCCAGATGGTGACTATTAGATAAATATCATATATGATAAAGATTTAGCAGATAAATCATTGCTTTGAAACTGTTACTCCCTGGTCTTGTGATAATCATACCTGTTTCTCAAGATTTTCCCCCCTCTTTAAAAAAAAAAAAAAGTATCAAAGTAAAACCATTTGGGTTGATTCTGTTTGAGAAAAAGTAAAGAAAGTATCAGGATAATAAACTTCTTCTGGGAAGCTGAGGTCAATGTACAACTTAACATACATTAGGAAATATAACTGGCTTCCCACTTTCTTCTGCTGCCTTTCAATCTTCTTTCCTAAGTGACCTTTGCATTCTCTGTCCGCAATACAAGCTATCTATATTAATTTGAAACAATTCCATTAAGCCAGCAATAGGGAAATAACTTGCTGGAAATGTTGGCAGGACATTTGGTTCCTATTCTGCAAGTCAATTAAAGAAGAGATAAATTCTAACTTTATGAAACAAGAATGCAAAAATCCACGTTAGTTCACCAACATCAATTTAGAATTGAAATAGAAACAGAACCTTTAGACCCAACTTTACTTAAAAATTCACATTTAGTTTTATGCTGTCAGCTGGATATTTTGAGGTCAATCCCAAATGAGAGAGTTGTTCTCCTAATATCAGCTCCACAGGATCCCTTTAAATATTACATATGAAGTTGTAACACTGGAGATAATTACTGAATGCTACAAATCTTACAAAACCTACCAAAAAACGTACTTCATGCCACACATAAAAAATGCTGACATTCAGCAATCACATACTTTAATGTTGGAAAAACATTTGTTTGGAGAGAATGGTATAAACAGAAAATGATTCATCTATCTATCTATCTATCTATCTATCTATCTATCTATCTATCTATCTATCTATCTATCTGATTTGAATAAAAACCAAAGACTATATGCTAGGTCACAACATAATGCACAGACTATTGCAACTAAGAGATTTGGGTTCTAGTGTCTCCTTTACTAACTTGATAGTAGCTTTGAGTAAATCACCCAAGCTCATATTACTAGTTTCTTGCATAGTATATGACTATTTCATTTAGTGAGCTCATTGCCTCACATGAGATCAATCTCTATGCAGAAGATTCTGTCTACCCTGTCTCTCCTGTGTTCTTATTTTGTATCATCAACTACTTTCTGATTATTTTGAATTTGATATTCTGTAGGTATCTAAAACTCAAATCAAAAATACAATAGTGCCTTTATTCTCAAACTTACCCCTCTTTCTAATTTCCCTATTATTGCTGAAGGCATTCCCATTCTTTCATTCACAACCTTGATGTCACCTTCAACTCCTCATTCAAATAACTTTATATATCTAATCTACTGCTTAGTCTTATGTCTACCTTTATGACATTATTCTAAGATGTTTCCTCCTCACTACTCACATAGCTGCCATTACGGTATATAGGCCCTCATCACCTTACCCCTGGACTTCCTCATTGCTTTCTTTGTCTCTTTCCTTTTCAATTTATGTAGAGGGCCAGAACTCTGAAAAAGTGTACTTGAATCAAGGACAGCAGAGTACTTATAATTAAGCACCTACTCAGTGTGATTGAATCTCTAGTTAAGCACATACTTAATGTAATATGGTGATGTAATGGCAACAATTGTCGAGTGCTCAGTGTGCTGTAGTGATGTAATCTTACTGAGATATTTAAGGGAATCTCAGACACAGAAAACTCTCTCAGCCACACACAGAAGACTTCAGGCTCCAGATTCCAGATTCCATCTTTGACCAGCCATGTGGTAGCTCTCCTGTCTCCTTCACTTCTCTACCTAAAGTTCAAGACCCATACTGGGGCCCTCCAGAGAGCTAGTGGACATTACAAATCTATCCTCCAGACAGTGGCCAAAGTGATTTTCCTAAGTGCAGGTCTCCTTATTACCACTAGGAAATACATAAAAGCCTCTGTTTCACATATAAAGCACTTCATATCACAAACCCGTTTTATCTTGAGGCCTTATACCTTTCTACTTCCTTCAAAACTTAGCTCAAATATAGTGTTTTTCTTTCCACTTCATTAGCCACTCATTCCTTCCTCAAATAGGATATGTCCTTACAAGTGTGAAAAGTACTTTGAATTTTGGAAATGAAGGAAAGAATAAGATTCATCATGACACTCAGTGGAAAAAATATTGCATTTAAAGTCAAAGGATATTAATTACAATCTTGACTTTTGGCTGCTTAATTAGCCACATGCTTTTGGACAAGTATTTCTCAAATCTGTGTTGAAGACAGTTGAGGGCCAATGGCCTCTGAAGCCCTCTTTAGCATCTTCTTTCAGGTTGCACCACATTGCCTTGGAAGCAACCCTTTAATTTCAGTGAGCATGCCAAGTACCCAGAATCTCACAAATTTTACCTAAACTGGGAAGGTTTTGAGTACGTGTCAGATAATGAACTATGTTTAGCTTAGGAATTTTTTTTCAGCTACACAAACTCATGAATTTATCTACTAAGATAAAGACGGCCTATGATCTGTGTTCACAGAAGAAGTGCCTATACCCACAAAATCATGGATCTTTGAAATTAGTACCTTTTGATCACTTTCCATGGAAGGACTCTATTAAATAGCCAGGAAATAGCATCATAAAACATGTTTTAATTAGAAGAATCTGATCTAAGGATTTGTAGAAATGGTTAATATATATATATATATATATATATATATATATATATATATATATATATATATATATATATATTTTGGAAGCTTAAAAGAAAACAATATATTATTGATTTGGAAAAGAAAGTATTAAAGTTTCTAGCTGTTTTTTTCCCCTCTAAGTATAACTGAAGGGCTCTCACTCCAGTCAAATAACATAATTTCTCACAATATCAGGCAATTTTCCAAAATTCAGTTAAAGACAAAGTTTCTGATGGCCAGTAGTGGAGGGAATTTTCATGCTAAGAGTTTCTTATATTGACAAAATCCGATTAGAACTGAAAAAATTACATAGTGAAAATATAAGTATAATATATGGGGTAGCTCTCTGGAGGACCTCAGGATCAGTCAGAGTCAGGATCAGTCAAAATCCTTGGTCTTTAGGAGCAGAAGTGAAGGAGGCAGGTAAGCTGCCACTCCGCTTGCCAAAGTTGAATCCTGGATTCTGGAGTCTGGAGCCTGAAGTCCTCTCTTCTCAGCATACTATGTCAAAAAGGCTCTGATTCTTTCCCTCAGCCCTCCAATCCTAGCCTCTGATTACCTCATCACAACACATTCACAGTAAGTGCCAATTGTGAGGAGAGTCATCACATCACCATGTGTTTATAGAACCATTATCATACCTTGAATAGGTAATTAGCCTTAAGTGCTCTGCTGTCTTAGATTCAATTACACCTTCTCAGAATTCCAGCCCTCGATAACTCCCACTTTCTTTAGTTTTAGAACACAGGTGGTCACGCCCTCCCTGACTTCTCAAGGATGTGAGAACCCTCCCAAAGAAAGTGATCACGCCCTCCCTGACTTTTCAGGGAGGTGAAATCACTAAAAAGGAGATGATCATGCCCTCCCTGACTTTTCTTTTTTTTTTTTTTTTAATTTTATTTTATAATTATAACATTTTTTTGACAGTACATATGCATGGGTAATTTTTTACAACATTATCCCTTGCACTTACTTCTATTCAAATTTTTTCCCTTCCTCCCCCAACCCCCTCCACCAGATGGCAAGCAGTCTTATATATGTTAAATATATTACAGTATATTCTAGATACAATATATGTGTGTAGAACCGAATTTTTTGTTGCACAGGAAGAATTGGATTCAGAAGGTAAAAATAACAGTTTACATTCATTTCCCAGTGTTCCTTTTCTGGATGTAGCTGGTTCTGTCCATCATTAATCAATTGGAATTGGATTAGCTCTTCTCTATGTTGAAGAAATCCACTTCCATCAGCATACATCCTCGTACAGTATCATTGTTGAAGTGTATAATGATCTTCTGGTTCTGCTCGTTTCACTCAGCATCAGTTGATGTAAGTCTCTCCAAGCCTCTCTGTATTTCTCCTGTTGGTCATTTCTTATAGAACAATAATATTCCATAACATTCATATACCATAGTTTACCTAACCATTCTCCAATTGATGGACATCCATTCATCTTCCAGCTTCTAGCCACTATGAAAAGGGCTGCCACAAACATTTTGGCACATACAGGTCCCTTTCCCTTCTTTAGTAGTTCCTTGGGATATAAGCCCAGTAGTAGTATGGCTGGGTCAAAGGGTATGCACATTTTGATAACTTTTTGGGCATAATTCCAGATTGCTCTCCAGAATGGTTGGATTCTTTCACAACTCCACCAACAATGCATCAGTGTCCCAGTTTTCCCACAGCCCCTCCAACATTCATCGTTATTTGTTCCTGTCATCTTAGCCAATCTGACAGGTGTGTAATGATACCTCAGAGTTGTCTTAATTTGCATTTCTCTGATCAATAGTGATTTGGAACACTCCTTCATATGAGTGGAAATAGTTTTAATTTCATCATCTGAAAATTGTCTGTTCATATCCTTTGACCATTTATCAATTGGAGAATGGCTTGATTTCTTATAAATTAGAGTCAATTCTCTGTATATTTTGGAGATGAGGCCTTTATCAGAACCTTTAACTGTAAAATTTTTTTCCCAATTTGTTACTTCCCTTCTAATCTTGTTTGCATTAGTTTTGTTTGTGCAGAAACTTTTTAATTTGGTGTAATCAAAATGTTCTATTTTGTGATCAATAATGGTCTCTAGTTCTCCCTTGGACACAAACTCCTTCCTCCTCCACAAGTCTGAGAGGTAAACCATCCCATGTTCCTCCAATTTATTTATGATTTCGTTCTTTATGCCTAAATCTTGGACCCATTTTGATCTAATCTTAGTATGTGGTGTTAAATGTGGGTCCATGCCTAGTTTCTGCCATACTAATTTCCAGTTTTCCCAGCAGTTTTTGTCAAATAATGAATTCTTATCCCAAAATTTGGGATCTTTGGATTTGTCAAAGATTAGATTGCTATTTTTATTCACTATCTTGCCCTGTGAACCTAACCTATGCCACTGATCAACTAGTCTATTTCTTAGCCAATACCAAATGGTTTTGGTGACTGTTGCTTTATAATATAGCTTTAAATCAGGTACACTTAGACCACCTTCCTCTGACTTTTTTTTCATTAGTTCCCTTGCAATTCTCGACCTTTTATTCTTCCATATGAATTTTGTTGTTATTTTTTCTAGGTCATTAAAATAGTTTCTTGGGAGTCTGATTGGTATAGCACTAAATAAATAGATTAGTTTGGGGAGTATTGTCATCTTTATTATATTCGCTCGGCCTATCCAAGACCACTGAATGTCTTTCCAATTATTTAAATCTGACTTTATTTTTGTGGCAAGTGTTTTGTAATTTTGCTCATATAATTCCTGACTCTCCTTTGGTAGATATATTCCCAAATATTTTATACTATCGACCGTTATTTTGAATGGAATTTCTCTTTGTATCTCTTGCTGTTGGATTGTGTTGGTAATGTATAAAAATCCTGAGGATTTATGTGGATTTATTTTGTATCCTGAGACTTTGCTAAAATTCTGAATTATTTCTAATAGCTTTTTAGCAGAGTCTTTGCCTCCCTGACTTTTCAGGAAGAGAGATGAAAAACACCAAAGGGAAAGAGGGAATCAAATAAGATATTGTTAGTGGGTTTCTGGGCTGAAGGGTCTTACTTGAAACAGGTATATATAAATCCATCAGCATGGGAGGTATTATACAAGCATATAGCAATATAGCGCAGACTAGTAGTGATGACTCTCCCCAAAGCTGGTGCAACTCAATGTGGTGTAACAAACATGAATTGCACATGCAAGTAGTGAAATAACAAACAATATGAATCAAAATGGTATTGTAAAAGATGTCCAGAAGTCCTAGAAGGAGGATATATAAATAATAATCACACATATGCCTCTTTCAGCAGCCAAGAGATAGTCCAAACCATTATCCATTTATTATCCATAATTATCCATTACTTCACATGTCAGGGAATCCAAAGATTCCTGCAAGTTTTTGAAGTCCTACAACAATCTTAATCATGTATCAGGGATTCCAAGGATTCCTAAGAGTTTTGAAGTCCTGCATCAGTCTCATTAACAATTGCCATAACTGCCATGCTCTTTCAGTGGTAGGCACAGTCAGCAATGGAACCACGTGATGTTTCTTGGGTCTTCTCCTTTGTTTCAAGGGTCTACTCTATTTTTCTTTGAAGGACAAGGCGAATATGACTTGTTGGCACCCATCTGATTCCTTCTCCCTCTGTAGAGATACAAGCAAACCCTCTCCCCCAAGCAGTTAATTTATCTAGTCCCTTCCATTCACCACTTCCCGGATCTCTCTACATCACCTGGCAATTATCTAAAGATAGTAGAGCTGCTTGCACTGGACATTGCCCTTCTGGTGGGTTATTAAACCTATCTGCCAGAGCCAGTGCATCTTTGTCAAAAATCAAGAAGTTAATTGTATATATAAAGAGCTAAATTTAGAAGTTCTCTAGGGTTACCTGTGGCTCTCCCTTTCTTTTGTTTTTGGAGGAGCATCTTGATATCTCTGTTTCTTCTCTCTACTATTGCCTGTCCTTGAGGATTAAAGTATGCCAGTGGTATGTAAAATCTTATACTGTGCACAAAAGTGTGCAAAATGTTTAGAAGTATATGCAGATCCATTATCTGTTTTTATCATTTGTGGCACACCCATAATTGCAAAAGCTTGTAGAAGGAATTCAGTGACCACAGAGATTATCTCTTTTGCTGCTGGTACTGCAAAAGTAAATCCTGAAAAGGTATCTACTACAACATGGATAAAAGACAGATGGCCAAAAGATTTATAATGGGTCACATGCATTTGCCAAATTTCATTGGGTATCAAACCATGAGGGTTCTTCCCTGGAGGGAGCGTAGGAGCATGGAAAGGAAGGCAAGCTGTACAGGCTTTTACTATGCTCCTGGCTTCCTCTTTTATTATCCCAAATTGCAAATGTAAAGCTTGAACAGCCTGATGATATTTAGAATAAGATTCTTGGGCTGCCTGAAATAAAGGAGTATTGGCTCCCATGGTTAGAAGGCTAGTTGCCTTTGAATTTCCATAACAAATAGGAACTGGAAGTCCTATGAGAGTGGACATGAAAAATATAAATCTTACCTAGATGCTTTCTCACTTGCTCTTGAAATTCCTTAAAGAGCTGATATATATTAGAAGCTACAAATTTTATTTGGGCTGTGGCAATTCTTTGTACCACACCTACTGAATAGGCCAAATTAGAGACTATATTCACATTTCCTGGATAATAGGTAAAAGCTAGAAGTATTGCATACAATTCATTCTGCTGAGTGGACTGAAAAGCAGTTCTGACTACTCTCTTTATAATTAAGTCATGAGAGTATATAGCACAAATGTTATGTTTGGGTGCATCTATAAAGATAGTTGTTCCTTTAAGAGGAACCTTAGAGACCTTTTCTTCAATAATCCATCGCCAATTATGTAATAATCAGGTTATCTTTAATAGAGACCCATGTGTAAAATTTGGAGCTGTGGCCAATAAAATTTGCCACTCTGGGATGGTTTCACAGCATACATTGATTTGTGCATTGGTATAAAAGATGTATATTTTGTCAGTTCTTATCCCAGATAATTGTACTGCTCTCTTAATGGCCTTTAATAAAATTCTGGCCACAAGAACTGGGTAAGAAGACTTTCTTCTGGTTGTGCTAGGAGATTCACCCACTCTATCACATTGTCTCCTTGATGAAGGACTGCTATAGGTGCCTCTTTTGTAGCAAAAATTGATATTTCCAAGGGTTTTTGAGTGACTCAACTACATTGGATAAAGCCAGTTCAACTTCTCTCAAAGCCTCTTTAGCTTCTTTTGTAAGCTGGCATGGTGAGTTTAAAGCATTGTCTCCCCTTAAAATGTCACATAATGGTTGCAATTGACAGGTAGTCAAGCCTAACACTGGACACATCCATTGGATATCTCCTATCAATTTCTGAAAGTCATTTAAGGTGTTTAGCTTCTCTGTCCTTAAGGAAAGTTTTTGTACTGTAACCACCTTAAGGTATACTTCATATCCTAAATATTGAAAAGGAGCATGTCTTTGAATTTTTTCTGGAGCTACATGTAAAGGGCTGAAACTCTGAATAGGTGCACTGGAATCAGACAACAAAGCACTATTATTATATTATATTATATTATATTATATTATATTATATTATATTATATTATATTATATTATATTATATTATATTATATTATATTATATTATTATTATATTATATTATATTATATTAGTTAATTAGCAATAGGCTAATTACCTATTGGACAATACTCTATTAGCATATGCTTGGAAAATGACCCTTCTCACTATTCTGTGCTGGCTTGATCTTTTGATGTATACAGATAATTGTAGGAGGGATTAGGGGGTGGAGTAAGACAAGCCAGAGTCACTTTGGAGGAGGACAAGGAGAAGGGAGGTCAATCGGTGGAGAGCGTCAGCGATCCCCTTCACTTCTCCCCCTAAAGACCAAAGACTTTTGTTGAACCTGACTCTGGCTGATCCTGAGGTCAACAGGGAGCTAACTCCAACTTCACAGCTATACGCAATTTGTAGTTCCTTTGTATTTCTATAGTCTTTTGTAGACATGCTTCTAACATTTCCTCCCCAGGTGCATATCCCAATATATCATCCATGTAATGTAATAACATATCTTTCGGAAATGCTTTTCTTACTGGAGTAAGAGCAGTAGCAACATACATTTGGCACATAGTAGGGCTATTTTTCATTCTTGTGGCAAAACTGTCCATTCATATCTTTTATAAGGCTCAGCTAAGTTAACCCTGGGCACTGAAAAGGTAAATCTTTTAATATCCTCCTTATCTAGAGGGATAAAATAGAAACAATCCTTAGTGTCTATAACCCAAAGAGGTCTCTAGGCAATTGAGTAGGAGATAGAAGTCCAGACTGAAGAGCTCCCATAGTTTTCATCTGTTCATTTACTTTTCTTAAATCAGTCAACACCCTCCATTTTCCAGATTTCTTTTTTACAACAAATACAGGGGAATTACAAGGACTTACAGAAGGACACTTACAACCTAATTGAGCTGCGTGCAAGTCCTTAGTCCACATTGGCACAAACTGTATACAGGTCCTTAGTCCACGTTGGCGCCAATATATAATGGCTGGGCTAGCTCTCTGGAGGGCCTCAGGATCAAAGTCCTTAGTTTTTAGGAGGAGAAGTGAAGGATGCAGACAAGCCTTCACAAGGCTTGCCAAAGATGAATTCTGGAGTCTGGAGCCTGAAGCTATGCTATGAGCATGCTATGTCAGAGAGGCTCTGACCCTTTCCCTCAGCCCTCCAATCTTTACCTCTGATTACCTCATCACAACACATTCAGTAAGTGCCAATTGTGAGGAGAGCCATCACATCACCATATGTTTATAGAACCATTATCACACCTTAAGTAGGTAATTAGCCTTAAGTGCTCTGCTGTCTTAAAATTCAAATACATCTTCTCAGAGTTCCATCCCTCTAAATATAAGTTTCTTAAACTAGAAATTAAAATATGAGAGGAATACTCAAATCACAATTAACTTTACAAACTCTTACCATTATTCTTTATAATGAGGTGATCTCTAAGAAAACTTGTAATACTGGCTGTTATATCACATAGGCTATTTCTTTAACAAGGCTCTAGGATCCAGGATACATTTTTGGAATTGATACCTGTGGTACTTCAGAACATTAGCAAGCTATTTTTGAATTCAAAATAGGCAGGCTAAACTCATCTAACATTTCAAAAATTGTAGGGTTTTAGTAAAATTCAAGATATATATATATATATATATATATATATATATATATATATATATATATTTTTTTTTTTTTTTTTTAATCAGTTTTCCATTGAATAGGAATAGGTAAGAGTGTTGGCAGGTCTTCAACAGCAGCCCTGCTTAAAAAGCCAAAGTACTCATTTGTAATTATAACTGTTGTAAAATGTCTCTTCCCCACAAATTGATGGGGGTCTTTTCAACTACAAAAGGAGTAAAAACTCATTTCACCTTCAAATGTCCATCTCAAAGGGGTAGTTAACTTTAGCTGTTATTGATCTTCCTATGTCAGACATATTGGTGTCTGGCTTAGTCTTTGGCCAATGACTGGGCCAATTGGCACCTCTAATGACTAGTTGATCTGCATCTGTGTCTACCATCCTTTTCAAATGGTATGCCATTTACATAAACAGTGAGGATAGGTTAGTCAGCTGTAACAGCTGCAGTCTAGAATATTCCTGGATTCTGTTGCTGGGAGTCAAAAATCTGGGCAAATATCACCAGCTTGCCTATTAGGAGTCTGTCATAGTACTTATATACATACATACATACATACATACATATATATATATATATATATATATATATATATTTTTTTTTTTTTTTTTTTTTTTTCCCCCTGCTTCCTAAGATAGCAAGCAATGCAATATTGGTTAAATGTGTGCAATTCTTTTAAATATATTTCCATATTTATCATATTGTACAATAAAAATCAGACTAAAAGGGGGAAAAACCATGAGAAAGAAAACAAACAAAAAGGTGAAAATATAATGCTTTGACCCACATTCAGTCTCCATAGTTTTCTTTCTGAATAAGGATGGCATTTTCTATTCAATGTTTACTTGAATTGCCTTGAATCACTGGATTGTTGAGAAGAACCAAGTCCATTGCAGCTGATCATCACATTATCTTGTTACTGTGTACAAAATCTCCCTAGTTCTGCTCTCTTCACCCAGAAGATGCATTTTTTTTTTCATTCAAAGCTTTACTTTCTAATATCGAGTAACAGCATGTAATTTTAAAAAATCCTATTTTGGAGTCATGCATGTATGAAACACCAAATGCTATATTTAAGAAATTTAGAGGCAAGTAAGTGATGCAGTGGATGGAACATTATCCCTAGAATCAGGATGACAAGATCAAATATGGCTTCAGACTTCCAAGCAGTACATTGCAGGGCAAATCACAACTCCAACAGAAGTCTAGAATCTGTTCTTAAATTCTCCTCCTTTTACTCCCATTGGCTCTTGGCTCCTTTTTCTCTGATCCCTCCTCTCTTCCATATGTGACCTTTGCCTTCCTTAGAAATCAAACTGTACTTCCTCATGACTACACATTTATTCAAATTTTAGAAAATGCTTTGAGTTTTCAGAAGAAAGGAATAGTCCTGATTTTCTGTCTCCTCCCCTAGAAGTATGCAAAGCAGTAAGAGAACAGAGAAGGAATTGTTCTAAATTTTTCTACAAGTACTTCTAATGACTTTAGGACTTAATTGTCTAGAGGAGTTATAGTAGTTGAACTTTCTTGCTCCAGCTGTAGAGGTTACTTACTATCTAGGTGTTCCAGAAGTTTTCAAAGGATGAGCTTCTGATTGTAGTGTAGTTAAAGCAGTACCAACACAGCACGCCTCAGGGCTCTAGACCTGAATTGGGTGGAGACTTCTGAAGGAGAAATGGGGCTAATTCCTAGATAATTTACCCCTAAAGGGAAAGAAAGTTGAGAGGCTAGCTTTCGAATGAAATAAGGAGAACGATAATGTAGGATTCATGGTTCCCAGTTCCCAGAGCTAGGAACATTTATGTCACATTTCCTGGACATGGACAAGAGAAAAGTAGAATGTGTGTATGCTGAGATTTCCATGAATTAAAGGACCACAAATCTTTGGAAAGGTCTTGTATGTGGCCCAATTTCCCATCTTATTTTTCCAGATCATCCTGGGAGTTACCCTAGGGCAGTAATTCTCAAAGAAAAATTTTAAGGTAAGCCATAATTTATAAGGATTATTTAGGGTTTCTTAAGTGTGGGTCCATGAACTTGGTTTAAAAAAAAAAACAAATCACCCTGATAACTACAATTTAATATAACTGCTTTGCTTTGTTATTTTAGGTATTTTATTTTATACATTTAAAAATATTACTCTGAGAAGGGGTTTTTAGACAAGCAGCCTACAAAAAAGTTAAAATTCTTCCTCATGGTTGTTAATGGAGTATTCTAAAATTCAAAGAAATGACTTATGCTGACTTTGCTTTGGTTGAAGAAGTATTCACTAATTTCTTGGTTTGGTCATGTAAAATAATTGTAAATTATGTCTTGTGAATTAGTATTTTTTTCCTAATTGTGACACTATAATGATAGCTAGGAATATCATTAGATATGGGCCATTTTAACATTATTTCAAGTTTTATCTACATTAATATATGTTCAGCCTTTACAGTATTATCTTTTGCTCACATCTCACAAAAAAATGGAAAGAACATTGAAAGCCTTATTTTGGTTAGATTGATTTAGTTTCAACATTAGTAAAATAGTATGCAAGTTAACTACATGACTATGCATTTTCACAAACTTACATACATATAGAAGAGAATTTACACACAGGAAATGAATGCTAGCCAGGATCACGAGTGCATCTGAATATAGCAATGCTGTTCCCTTTTCTATTGGTTACTAACATGAGAAATAGTGACACTGTTCTTTCTTAGTCTCAATTTTATGGCGAGGATACAAAAAGTTTATGGAATACATATAAAAAAGGCAAAACATAGTTTCTCTTCATTTTTTTGGTTTTCATTTGTTATTGTTTTAAACATAAATTGGCTGCTACTAATTTTTTACCCAGCTCAACAGGTTTTATGGGGCTGTTTTTGTTTTGTATTTTTTTTTTTTTTTTTTTTTTTTTTGGACCAAAACCTATGATTTCACTGGTATGGGAAACTTCTTGTGTCAGTACTATTCTGCAACTTATGATCTCAGAAAATTGTCTGACAGCACTGAGAGGCTAAATGATTTATTTTATATGTTACATGAAATATTTTATAATAAATGCTAATTGACTGACTGACTTGCCCAGCTTCAACTACAAAATACAAATCCTAATTGAACTTGAAATTTTGAAGTTTTGAAGCTGGTTGCCTATTCAACATACCACACTGACTCTCAGTTCCTCTATTAATATTTATAGAAGTTAAACTTGTCTGTAAAATATGTAGAAGAGAAGAAAAGTACACACAGAACATTTAAACATATGAGAGAACTCACAGCTCCATAATAATTATGTTGGTGTTAAATCATTTTAGCCATGTCTTACTCTTTGTGAAAATATCTGGGATTTTCTGACAAAGATATGATAGTGGTTTTTCATTTTTTCTCCAGCCCATTTTATAGAGGAGAAAACTGAGGCAGAATAAGTGATGGCCTCAGGGTCACACATTAAATATATGAAGTTGGACTTGAACTCAGGTCTTCCTGACTCTGGGTCTAGTGCTTTAATCCACTGTTAAAACAGGAATAAATGATTTGTCCAGAGTCACAGAGCTAAGTCTACTAAGTGTCTGAGATTGGACCTGAACTCATTCTAAATCTTCCCCAGTCTAGGGCTAGTGCTCTATCCTGAACCATCTATTAAAATAATGTCTTATATTTGTCAAACATAATTTATAGTAACAGCAATATTGTTTTAAGTAAAATTTTGAGTGACTAAGTAATTTTGATTATTACAAATACACAAATTAATTGCAAAGAATATATGAAGGAAGATGATATATGCATCTAAAGAAAAAATTGATAAAAGTTTAAAGTGATTTTACATACATACATATTTATATGTATGCATATATATAATATATGTATGCATATATATAATATATATATGTATATCTGCACACATTTGTATCTAATGGTAAGTAGGGTATGGGGGAAGAAAAATAATTTTACATAATTTTATTATATATTTAAAAGAATTAGCAAATTGTACACAATAAATTCTGAATTTCCTGTGCATTTTTATTTTATCATATTATGAAAATGCTTGCTTTATTCCATAAACTAAGAACAAAGTAAATAAATTTTTTAAACTTAAAAATAAATAATTGTATTAAATCACAAAGTAGTACCACATGACCTCAAGCTGCAAAAGAATTTTTAGGTCATTGAACTAATACCCTAATTTTATACATGAAGAAACTTAAGTCTGAAGGAATTTCATAGGATCATAGGATCTCAGGTTTAAATATGGGAGAGGCCTTAGAATGCTTTCTAATTCATTTCCTTCATTTTCTAGATGATCACATTTTTTAATTGGTCTCCCTGTCATAAACCTTTCTCAATCCCAATCCATTCAACTGCTAAAAAACCTAGTTATGGCTATAATATCCCACTACTTATTAAACTCCAGTTGTCTCCTTTTACCTTCAAGATCAAATGGAAAAACTTCTATTTGGCATTTAAAAGTCTTCATAACCCAATTCCTTCCTATTTTCCCAGTAGTCATGACTCGTAGTCACCTTAAAGCAGTCTGTAATCTAGTTACTCTGGCCTCTCACAAGACATTCCATTTTTCCTATCTCCATTCATTTGCACTAGTGCTCTCCCATGCCTATAATTCTTGCCTTCTTCATCTCCACTTTTTAGTTTCTTTGGCTTTTTTCAAGACTCAGCTCAAATCCCACCTTCAGCAGAAGGACTTTTCTGATGGCCCTAAATTCTAGTGCTTTCATGTCTCAGCTTATCTTCATCTACACTGTGTTCTTTTATGCACTCAATTATTTATACATTGTTCCTCTCATTAGAGGAAAATAGGGACTATTGTTGCCATTCCATGTAACTTGGTTGTTTTTAGTCATGTTTGGCTTTTCATGATTCATTTGGGGTTTTCCTTGGCAAAGATACTGGGATAGTTTGCTATTTCCTTTTCCAGTTCATTTTATATTTTGAGACAGAATAAGTGACTTGTCCAGGGTTACACAAAGAGTAAACATCTGAGGCTAAATTAGAATTCAAGAAGAGTCCATTGCACCACCTAACTGCCCAGAAACTATGTCTGGCATTGGACTTCCGGCCAAGATGGCGGCGTGGAGGCAGACAGCTGCTTGAGCTCCTTGTTTTCTCTCAGAACTTACTTCATGACAAGCCTCTGTCTTAATGCTTGACCCAGAAAGAAATCCACAAATAATCACCAAGAGAAGACATCCTTGAAAGTCGCCAGAAAAGGTCTGTGTTTGCTCGGGGGAGGGTCAATCAGACTGGGCGCAGACTGAGGGCAGGCAGCCAGAGCAAGACAGGCAGCTCACACAGCTCAGACCGGAGGGGGAGGGGTGTGATCTCTGCCGTTTCTGTGAAAGGCATATATATATATATACATGAAGAAACTTAAGTCTGAAGGAATTTCATAGGATCATAGGATCTCGGGTTTAAATATGGGAGAGGCCTTAGAATGCTTTCTAATTCATTTCCTTCATTTTTGCCCCAGTGTGGATTCTCCATCTTGGCAGCAAGCCAGGAGCGGTGGAGAGGGTGTAAACACCGGAGGTGAAGATTAAAACCCCAGAAAGCCAGCGTCTCTCAGAGCCCGGCCACCCCCAACCCCCACCTGGACTGACTCGGTGCATTCTCGGAGCCTCAGAGTGCAGACTCAGTACAGTCATTGCTGTTCTGTTAGTGGCTCTCTGCTGCCCTACCCCCAGTCTGTAGAGGAAGCCCATTAATACCATCCAGCCCCATCCCCCACAAAACAGACCAATTGTTTCTCTTGTCAGTTTGTTTTCTTTGATTCCTACTCTGACAAAATGAACAAAAAATTCAAAAGGGCTCTAACCTTGACAGCTTCTGTGTGGAGAGGGAGCAGACTTCAAATGCTGAGGAGACTAGGAACAGACTGTCCCAAGATGTATCTCCTGGGAGGGATATAAGCTGCTCCTCAATACAAAAGAACCTCATAGAGGAAATCAAAAAGGTTCTCACAAGAGAGCTGGAAGAGAAATGGGAAAAGGAAAGGGAAGCTTGGCAAGAGAGCCTGGAGAAGTCATCCCATGCATTCAAAGACAGAGTGGATAAAGAAATCAAATCATTGAGAAACAAGATTAGTGAGCTGGAAAAGGTAAACAACTCCAAGGAAAACAGGATTAGTGAGCTGGAAAAAGAAATCAGCTCTCTAAGAAGATAAAAACTCAATTGGACAATTACAAAGAGATATAAAAAAAGTGAGTGAGGAAAATACATCATTGAAAATTAGACTGGAACAAATAGAAATGAATGACTCAAGGAGAAACCAAGAGGTAGTCAAGCAAAACCAGAGAAATGAAACAATTGAAAAGAATGTCAATCAAGTACCTTACCAGAAAGACAACAGACCTGGAAAACAGATCCAGGAGAGACAATTTGAGAATAATCGGAATCCCTGAAAAATGGGAGGAAAAAAAGAGCTTGGACACCATTTTCGAGGAAATTATCAAAGAGAACTGCCCAGACATTCTGAAAACAGAGGGTAAAATAGACATTGAAAAAATTCATCGATCACCTACTGAAAGGGACCCTAAAATCAAAACGCCAAGAAATATAGTGGCCAAGTTCAAGAACCATCAGACAAAGGAAAAGATATTGGAAGCTGCTAGAAAAAAACAATTCAGATATGGAGGATCCACAATAAGGATAACCCAGGATCTAGCAGCGACCACATTAAAAGAATGAAGGGCCTGGAACATGATATTCCGAAAGGCTAAGGAACTTGGTATGCAGCCAAGAATAACTTACCCAGCAAGAATGAGCATCGTTTTCCAGGGAAGAAGATGGACATTTAACGAAATAAATGAATTCCATCTATTTTTGATGAAAAAACCAGACCTACATAAAAGGTTTGATCTTCAAATACAGAACTCAAGAGATTTCTAAAAAGGTAAAAAGAAATCTTGAGAACTATACTTCTGGCAAAAAAATATGTAAAGAACAGATGTACAATTTGTCTTAGAAACTAGAGGTGGAAAGGAGATTATATCATAAAAAAGTGTAAAGTGGTGTACTACATCTCATGAAGAGGCAAAGGTAACCTATTATATCTGAGAGAAAGAAAGGAGGGAGATGAACATAGCGTGTATCAATAGACATATTCAATTTATGGTGAAACTTCTTCCACTTCATTGAAAAGTGAAAGGGAAGGAGTAAGCTAAGGGGAAGGGAATACAGAAATTTCGAGGAAAAGGGGTAAAATAAGGGGAGGATCTTTAAGGTGGGGGAGGGATCCTAAAAAGGGAGGGCTGTGAAAAGCAAGTGGTGTTCACCAGTTTAATACTGGATAGGAGGATAAAAGGGAAGGAAAGGGGAAAAGCATAAGCAGGAGTTAATAGGATGGCAAGCAATATAGAATTAGTCCTTCTAACCATAAATGTGAATGGGGCAAACTGCCTCATAAAGAGGAAGCAGTTAGCAGACTGGATTAAAAGTCAGAATCCTACTATATGTTGTTTACAGGAAACACACCTGAAACAGGGTGAGACATTCAAACTAAAAGTAAAAGGGTGGAGCAGAATCTATTATGCTTCAGGCAAAACCAAAAAAGCAGGAGTAGCCATCCTCATCTCAGATCAAGCAAAAACAAAAATTGATCTAATTAAAAGAGATAAGGAAGGGCATTATATCCTGCTAAAGGGAAGCATCAATAGTGAAGCAGTATCAATATTAAACATGTATGCACCAAGTGGTGCAGCATCTAAATTCTTAAAAGAGAAATTAAGAGAGCTGCAAGAGGAAATAGATAGCAAAACTATAATAGCGGGAGATCTCAACCTTGCACTCTCAGAATTAGATAAATCAAACCACAAAATAAATAAGAAAGAAGTCAAAGAGGTAAATAGAATACTAGAAAAGTTTGATATGATAGATCTTTGGCGAAAGCTAAATGGAGACAGAAAGGAATATACTTTCTTCTCAGCAGTTCATGGAACTTATACAAAAATTGATCATATACTAGGGCATAAAAACCTCAAAATCAAATGCAGTAAGGCAGAAATAGTAAATGTATCCTTTTCAGACCATAATGCAATCAAAATAACATTTAATAAAAAGCCAGGGGAAAATAGACCAAAAAATAATTGGAAACTAAATAATCTTATACTAAAGAATGATTGGGTAAAACAGCAAATCATAGACATAATTAATAACTTCACCCAAGAAAATGACAATAATGAGACATCATACCAAAATGTGTGGGATACAGCCAAAGCAGTAATAAGGGGAAGTTTTATATCTCTACAGGCCTACTTGCATAAAATAGAGAAAGAGAGGGCCAACGAATTGGGCTTACAACTAAAATTGCTAGAAAAGGAACAAATTAAAAACCCCCAGACAAACACAAAACTTGAAATTCAAAAAATAAAAGGTGAGATTAATAAAATTGAAAGTAAAAAAACTATTGAATTAATTAATAAAACTAAGAGTTGGTTTTATGAAAAAACCAACAAAATAGACAAACCCTTAGTAAACCTGATTAAAAAAAGGAAAGAGAAAAAGCAAATTGATAGTCTTGAAAATGAAAAGGGTGAACTCACCACTAATGAAGAGTAAATTAGAACAATAGTTAGGAGCTACTTTGCTCAACTTTATGCCGATAAATTAGATAACTTAAATGAAATGGAAGAATACCTTCAAAAATATAGCTTGCCCAGATTAACAGAGGAAGAAGTAAGTAGTCTAAATAGTCCCATCTCAGAAAAAGAAATAGACCAAGCTATTAACCAACTTCCTAAGAAAAAGTCCCCAGGAGCAGATGGATTTACAGGTGAATTCTACCAAACATTTAAAGAACAACTAACTCCAATGCTATGTAAACTATTTGAAAAAATAGGGATTGAAGGAGTCCTACCAAATTCCTTCTATGACACAGACATGGTACTGATACCTAAACCACGTAGGCTGAAAACTGAGAAAGAAAACTATAGACCAATTTCCTTAATGAATATTGATGCTAAAATCTTAAATAAGATATTAGCAAATAGACTTCAGAAAATCATCCCCAGGATAATACACTATGACCAAGTGGGATTTATACCAGGAATGCAGGGCTGGTTTAATATTAGGAAAACTATTAGTATAATTGACCATATTAATAATCAAATTAATAAAAACCATATGATCATCTCAATAGATGCAGAAAAGGCATTTGATAAAATCCAACATCCATTCCTACTAAAAACGCTTGAGAGTATAGGAATAAATGGACTATTCCTTAAAATAATAAGGAGCATATATTTAAAACCTTCAGTAAACATCATATGTAATGGTGATAAACTAGAACCTTTCCCTGTAAGATCAGGAGTGAAACAAGGTTGCCCACTATCACCATTACTATTCAATATAGTATTAGAAACTCTAGCCTTGGCAATAAGAGCCGAGAAAGAGATCCAAGGAATTAGAGTAGGAAATGAAGAAATCAAATTGTCACTTTTCGCAGATGACATGATGGTATACTTAGAGAACCCCAAAGACTCTGCTAAAAAGCTATTAGAAATAATTCAGAATTTTAGCAAAGTCGCAGGATACAAAATAAATCCACATAAATCCTCAGCATTTTTATACATTACCAACACAGTCCAACAGCAAGAGATACAAAGAGAAATTCCATTCAAAATAACGGTTGATAGTATAAAATATTTGGGAATATATCTACCAAAGGAGAGTCAGGAATTATATGAGCAAAATTACAAAACACTTGCCACAAAAATAAAGTCAGATTTAAATAATTGGAAAGACATTCAGTGTTCTTGGATAGGCCGAGCGAATATAATAAAGATGACAATACTATTTATTTAGTGCTATACCAATCAGACTCCCAAGAAACTATTTTAATGACCTAGAAAAAATAACAACAAAATTCATATGGAAGAATAAAAGGTCGAGAATTGCAAGGGAACTAATGAAAAAAAAGTCAGAGGAAGGTGATCTAAGTGTACCTGATTTAAAGCTATATTATAAAGCAACAGTCACCAAAACCATTTGGTATTGGCTAAGGTGGCATAGGTTAGGTTCACAGGGCAAGATAGTGAATAAAAATAGCAATCTAATCTTTGACAAACCCAAAGATCCCAAATTTTGGGATAAGAATTCATTATTTGACAAAAACTGCTGGGAAAACTGGAAATTAGTATGGCAGAAACTAGGCATGGACCCACATTTAACACCACATACTAAGATTAGATCAAAATGGGTCCAAGATTTAGGCATAAAGAACGAAATCATAAATAAATTGGAGGAACATGGGATGGTTTACCTCTCAGACTTGTGGAGGAGGAAGGAGTTTGTGTCCAAGGGAGAACTAGAGACCATTATTGATCACAAAATAGAACATTTTGATTACACCAAATTAAAAAGTTTCTGCACAAACAAAACTAATGCAAACAAGATTAGAAGGGAAGTAACAAATTGGGAAAAAAATTTTACAGTTAAAGGTTCTGATAAAGGCCTCATCTCCAAAATATACAGAGAATTGACTCTAATTTATAAGAAATCAAGCCATTCTCCAATTGATAAATGGTCAAAGGATATGAACAGACAATTTTCAGATGATGAAATTAAAACTATTTCCACTCATATGAAGGAGTGTTCCAAATCACTATTGATCAGAGAAATGCAAATTAAGACAACTCTGAGGTATCATTACACACCTGTCAGATTGGCTAAGATGACAGGAACAAATAACGATGAATGTTGGAGGGGCTGTGGGAAAACTGGGACACTGATGCATTGTTGGTGGAGTTGTGAAAGAATCCAACCATTCTGGAGAGCAATCTGGAATTATGCCCAAAAAGTTATCAAAATGTGCATACCCTTTGACCCAGCCATACTACTACTGGGCTTATATCCCAAGGAACTACTAAAGAAGGGAAAGGGACCTGTATGTGCCAAAATGTTTGTGGCAGCCCTTTTCATAGTGGCTAGAAGCTGGAAGATGAATGGATGTCCATCAATTGGAGAATGGTTGGGTAAACTATGGTATATGAATGTTATGGAAAATATTGTTCTATAAGAAATGACCAACAGGAGAAATACAGAGAGGCTTGGAGAGACTTACATCAACTGATGCTGAGTGAAACGAGCAGAACCAGAAGATCATTATACACTTCAACAATGATACTGTACGAGGATGTATGCTGATGGAAGTGGATTTCTTCAACATAGAGAAGAGCTAATCCAATTCCAATTGATTAATGATGGACAGAACCAGCTACATCCAGAAAAGGAACACTGGGAAATGAATGTAAACTGTTATTTTTACCTTCTGAATCCAATTCTTCCTGTGCAACAAAAAATTCGGTTCTACACACATATATTGTATCTAGAATATACTGTAATATATTTAACATATATAAGACTGCTTGCCATCTGGGGGAGGGGGTTGGGGGAGGAAGGGAAAAAATTTGAATAGAAGTAAGTGCAAGGGATAATGTTGTAAAAAATTACCCATGCATATGTACTGTCAAAAAATGTTATAATTATAAAATAAAATAAAAATAAAAAAAAAAACAAACAAAAAAAAACTTTCACTCTTGCAAAAAAAAAAAAACTATGTCTGGCATTTAATAAATGTTTGATAAATAATTCATTAGTGTCTACTATATGCTACATATAGTAGTTCGGAGAACCAACATATCCAGAGATAAATTACTGCAACAAAGAAATGGAAATTTATTTCTATCAAGCAACAAATATTTACTAAGTGCTTACTATGTGCCAGGCAGTCACTGTGCTAACTTCTTGGGAGTATAGGAACTTACATTTTAATAGGAGAGATGATATATGTACATATGCACATGCACACATTTGTCTATGTATGTGTGTATGTATATATGTATGTATGCATGTATTTGGGCACCTAGGTAGCACAGTAGATAGAATGATGGGCCTGGAGACAGGAAGACTCACTTCCTGAGTGCAAATTCAATTTCAGATTCTTACCAGCTATATGACTATCCTGACCAAGTCATTTAGCCCAATTTACCTCAATTTCTTCATCTGTAAAATGAGCTGGAGAAGGAAATATCAAACTGTTCTAGTATTTTTGCCAAGAAATCCCTAAATGGGATTATAAAGATTATAAAGAGCTATATATGAATGAACAAATGACCAAACAATAACAATATGCAATATGTATTGTGAAGATAGCTAGAGGGTATGTAAAATCTAACTAGAGAAGGCAGTAGCAGCCAAGGAAACTGAGAAATCCTCTTTTACATAAAGTGGCATTTAAGTTTAGTCTTGAAAAAAGTCAAGGATTCTTAACATTTGGAGGAAAGCAGGGAGACATTCCAGATATATCAAAGGCATGGAATCAGGATTATTGTATGAGAAACATAGCAACGTGACTAGACTGTAGAATTTGTGGAGGGAGATAATGAGCATGAAAATTGGATATACAGACTGTGAGGAATTATAAATGCCAAACCAACGAGTTTTTATATATAATGCTAGTGGTGATAGGAAATAGCTAGAGCTTATTCACAAGAAAATCATTTTTGCATCTATTAGAAGAATAAAGTGAAGTATAATAGTCTAGACAAAAATAAAAGCAAGAGCTGTGCCAGGAGTGTGTGTAATTAGGCTGTTATACTGATTCAAAATGAAAGAAACAACAAATGGAAAGAACAACAAAACAATCAAAACTGAAAGCTACAAAATTATACTGACAAGGTTTAGACTCAAAGGAAAGATATATGACTTTCCTCCCACTTTTTTCCTCTGTAAAGACAAAAAAATATTGACATATAACACTGCATGTGGTATCGATTTTTTTTTTCATATTTGGTTTAGTTTTGCTGAATTGTTTTCCTCCTTTAAAAATACTCTTTAGAATTTTAAAGATTAATCAGGATGCTAAAGAAGAGATATTAGAAGATACTCCCAACCTACCCTTTCATGGACATGGGAGATGCACAAAGTGTTATACTTTGCATAAGTTTTCTGACTTTTTTCAAAATATGATGTGATCAGTCTAAGATATTTTTTGCTTTCTTTTCAAAATGTTTGCTAGGCAAGAAGTCCAAGAATTCTCTACATTCCACATAAGGCAGAAGATATACGACTAGGAGTAAGTGCCTATTTCCTTAAATTGTATTTATAAAGAAAACCTGTCCACAGGTGTAGATAGTATCTATGAGAAGACAGTTTACTAGACTGATGATACCTACAAGAAGACAGTTTAACTAGATTTAAATTGAGATCATGTAGAATCTAGTAATAGTTGTAATAGTACTAGCAACAGAAACAGCTGGTATTTATAGTACTTTAAGATTTCATTTTATCCTCATAACAATCTGGGGGAGGAGTTGTTACTTTATCCCCTTTGCACTGATGAAGAAACTGAGGAATAGAGGTTAAATGATTTGCCCAAAGTCACACAGTATCTGAAGCTGTATTTGAACTTGTCTTCATGACTTGGAGTTCTCTGCCATATAGCTGCTCACCATGTGGTACTTCAATTCCAAATACATGGTATATGGCTTAAAATAACCAATAATGGATTTAATCTCTTAGGTTGGAGCTGGCCCTAACTTAAGCTGAGAAGGAATCCTCTGTTCTAGGATTGATTTGGGACTAGATCAATTTGGAATAGAACACTTATCTCTACCAGCAAGACACCATGAGGTGTAGCCTCAGGCTTAGGCTTCCATTTACTTAAATCCATGTGTTAGTGAGACAAGGGATCATGTATTGAAATGAGTGTATTTTCATTCATATTAGTTTTATAATATGATTTTTTGACAATGTCGATGTTTATCTTCTCAATTTCATTAAAAGGAGATAAAAGCTCCTAATAATTTCCTTCTTTTAACAAATGATCATTTTAAAATAAATTTTTATAAATTAAGACTCAATTTTCTTATCAATAAACGAACAGGAATTCAAGCTGGTGTATATGGCTATACACACACATAATTTGAATATAGTTGGTTTCCTTTGCTATATACCATGTATTTTATCTCAGGCATTTAAAAATGTTATTCTGAGAAGTCATTCATATGTTACCATAGATGTTCACCAAAGATGTTCACTGCACAACAAGAGGTTAAGAACTTCTGGACTAAAGAAGGCCATTTAGAGTTCCTTTCAGCTTTAACATTTTGTGTTTTAGGATCTTTTCTAGGCTCAAATATTACAATTTAATATCCCTTTAAACTTTCATAGTTTACAAACTTTCATAGTCTACAATTCTATGAATTTGTTGATATGTTAATTATAAGATTTTAAGGAAAAGAGGCAAAGTTTCACACTCAATTCATCTTAGTATTTGCTGATTATATATAAACTGACTTAGTGGACATGCTCATAAAAGGATACAAAAAGACATAGACAGCTATGCTATTCCTGGCTTTCTGTCCATATTTGACTTAGTGAAATGAAGCTATTTGTGAAATTACTCTCAGTAAATAAAATCTATCTAGATGTAACCAAATTATGCCAAGGATCTTGGATATAAGAGAGTAGACAGTTTTACACGGAGGTTCAAAAAGATAGTTGGAATCTTTTGCCTGTTTACAGTAAGTGGACTTCAAATATATTTTGAATAAGCCAATCATGTATAAGTCAGATCAAGTGAAATACAGTTGTTGGCAGAATTCTTTTGGAATCAAAGCTTATATTCTTGGATGTTCATCAATCTCTCTCTCTATCTGCATCTCTATCTCTTCCTGAGGCTGATCTAGTCGGCCTGTTTCATCTAGGGAACAGTATTACACCAATAAATAAATAAATGAATTGCTCCTGAACTAAAAATATGCTTTCTAAGTTTCTATTAAAGCAGAAGAGAGAGCAAAATTCTCTGTGCAATAACTTTCCCTCCTCTCACTTTTACTAAGAATGGTGTCATGTCCTGTGACAAATTTGTTGCAGGTTATGGATAATAGATATAGGTAGGTGTTGTCTGAAGGGAATATCCATACTATGATCTATGAGATCATAGAACCAATTAAGTATTTGAGTTATGTCCAGGGAAATGATTATAAAATACCAAATTTATCAAACTAAATTAAAGTGAGGGTATCAGCACCGAATTTCAGAGAGATCTTTCACTTTTTGAAAGTAACATATTTTTTAAGAAAGGTAATTACAATTTGCCTTTTTAAAAATAATAATGTATTATCCCCCCAATTACATGCAAAACAATTTTTAACATTCATTTTCTTTTTGAAGTTTTAAGTTCCAAATTCTATACCTCTTTCACCCCTGAGATTGTAAGCAATCTGATATAGTTTATACATATGCAATCATGTGAAACACTTCCATATTAGTAATTTTGTGCAAGAAGATGAAAAAAAAAAAAAGAGAGACAGAAGAAAGAAAGAAAGAAAACAAGTATGCTTCAGTCTGTATCCAGATAATCAGTTCTTTCTTTGAAGGTGGATAGCATTTTTCATCATAAGTCCTTTAGGACTGTCTTGGAACTGTATTGCTCTGAACTGCTAAGTTATTCACAATTCTTAATTTTACAGTATTGCTGTTACTGGGTACTGTTACTGGGTACAATGTTCTCTTGGCTCTGCCCATTTCACCTTGCATCAGTTCATGTGTAAATCTTTCCAGGTTTTTCTGAAATCATCTTGCTCATCATTTCTTATGGTACAATAACATTGTATTACATTTATTGCTTAGCCATTCCCCAATTGATAACTATTCCCTCAATTTACAATTTTAGACACCACAAAAAGAGCTGCTATAACCATTTTTGTATGAATAGGTTCTTCCTCTTCCCATAACCCATAACCCTACACCCTCTTTAACATCTATCATACTCCATTTTTTTGTCATACTAGCCAATCTGAGATGAGAAGGGATACCTCAGAATTGTTACTTTTTAATTAAAACTTTTTATTTATAAAGCATAGGCATGGATAATTTTTTAACATTGTTCCATATTTTCCCCTTCTTTCTCCCACCCCCACCCCTAGCTGGCAGGTAGTCCATATGTTAAATATGTTGAATATATGTTAGATTCAATATATGTACACATATTTATACAGTTATCTTTTTGCACAAGAAAAATCAGATCAAGAAGGAAGAAAAAGAAAAACTGAGAAAGAAAACAAAATGTAAGCAAATAACAACGGAGAGTCATGTTCCACACTCTGTTCCTATGGTTCTTTCTCTGGGTATAGATGGCTCTCTTCATCACTGCATAAGTGTAACTGGTTTGAATCATCTCATTATTGAAGAGAGCCACATCCATCAGAATTGATAATCATATAATCTTCTTCTTGTTGTATATAATGATCTCCTGATTCTTTTCATCTCACTTTGCATCAGTTCATGTATGTCTCTCCAAGCCTCTCTGAAATCATCCTGCTGCTTGTTTCTTACAGAACAATAGTATTCCATAACGTTCATATACCATAACTTACTCAGCCATTCTCCAATTAATGGATATCCATTCAATTTCTACTTTCTTGCCACTACAAAGAGGGCTGCCACAAACATTTTTGCACATATGGGTCCTTTTACCTTCTTTAAGATCTCTTTGGGATATAAGGCCAGTATTAACATTGCTGGGTTATGCACAGTTTGATAACTTTTTGAACTTAGTTCCAAATTGCTCTCCAGAATGGTTGGATCTGTTCACAGTTCCACCAACAATGTATCAGTATCTCAGTTTTCCTACAATCCCTCCAACATTCATCATTATCTTTTCCTGTCATCTTAGCCAATCTGAAAGATTGTAGTATCTCAGAAAGAAAGTAGAATCTCAGAGTTGTCTTATGCATTTCTCTGATTCATAGTGATTTGGAACACCTTCTCTTGTGGCTACAAATAGTTTCAATTTCTTCATCTGAAAATTGTCTGTTCATATCCTTTGACCATTTATCAATTGGAGAATGGCTTGGTTTCTTATAAATTTGAGTCAATTCTCTATGTAATTTGGAAATGAGGCTTTTATTAGAACCTTTGAATGTTTGTGGCAGCCCTCTTGTTTATTTCTTTCCTTCTAATCTTGTATGCATTAGTTTTATTTATACCAATTATTTTAACTTAATATAATCAAAATTATTTTTTGTATAAACAAGAATGATCTCTAGTTCTTCTTTGGTCACAGATTCCTTCCTTCTCCACAAATCTGAGAGGTAAACTATCCTATGTTCTTCTAGTTTGTTTATAGTATCATTCTTTATGTCTAGATCATGAATATTTTGAACTTATAATGGTATATGGTGGTAGGTGTGGGTCTATGCCAACTTTCTGCCATCCTAGTTTCCAATTTTCCCAGCAGTTTTTATCAAATAGTGAATTCTTATCTCACAAGGTGGTGCCTTTGGGTTTGTAAAATACTAGATTGTTATAGTCATTGGCTATTTTATTCTATGAACCTAACCTATTCCACTGACCAACTTCTCTATTTCTTAGCTAGTACCAAATGATCTTGATGACCACTGCTTTATAATATAGTTTTAGATCTGGTACAGCTAGGCCACCTTCATTTGCTTTTATCTTCATTAAATCATTTTAAATTCTTGACCTTTTGTTCTTCTAGATGAATTTTGTTGCTATTTTTTTAGGTCAATAAAATACTTTCTTGGGAGTTCGATTGGCATAGCACTAAATAAATAGTTTAGGGAGTATTGTCATTTTTATTATATTTGCTCGACCTATCCATGAGCACTTGATATATTTCCAATTGCTTAGATCTGACTTTGTGTGGAAAGTGTTTTATAGTTTTGCTTATATAGTTCCTGACTTTCCCTTGGCAGATAAATTCCCAAATATTTTATATTATCAACAGTTATTTTAAGTGGAATTTCTCTTTGTATCTCTTGCTTTTGGATTTTGTTAGTGATGTATAAGAATGCTGAAGACTTCTGTGGATTTATTTTGTATCCTGCAACTTTGCTAAAGTTGTGAATTATTTCTAATAGCTTTTTAGTTGATTCTCTGGGGTTCTCTAAGTATACCATCATATCATCTGCAAAGAATAATAATTTATTACTCTACATACTTTAATTCATTTAATCTCTTTTTCTTCTCCTATTGCCAAGGCTAGCATTTCTAATACAATATTGAATAGCAATGGTGATAGTGGGCAACCTTGTTTCACCCTTGATCTAACTGGGAATGGTTAATCTCCATTACATATGATGCTTACTAATGGTTTTAAATAGATGCTATTGACTATTTTAAGGAAAAGTCCATTTATTCCTATACTCTCTAGTATTTTTAAATAGAAATCGGTATTGGATTTTATCAAATGCTTTTTCTGTATCTATTGAGATGATCATATAGGTTTTGTTAATTTGGTTATTGATATAGTCAATTATGCTAATAGTTTTCCTAATATTGAACCAATCCTGCATTCTTGATTATGGCGTATTATCCTGGGGATGATTATTTATAATCTCTCTGCTAATATTTTGTTTAATATTTTTGCATCAATGTACATTAGGGAGATTGGTCTATAATTTTCTTTCTCTGTTTTCATCCTACCTGGATTAGATATCAGTATCATGTCTGTGTCATAAAAGGAATTTGGGTAGGAGTCCTTCATTCCTTATTTTTTCAAATAGTTTATAAAGTATTGAAGTTAATTGTTCTTTAAATGTTTGGTAGAATTCACATGTAAATCCATCTGATCCTGGGGATTTTTTTTTTTTATTTTTTAATTTTTAATTTTTTTATTTTTTAGGGAGTTGATTAATAGCTTCTTCTATTTCTTTTTCTAAAATGGGATTATTTAAGTAATTTAATTCCTCTTCTGTTAATCTGGGCAATCTATATTTTTGTACGTATTCCTCCATTTCATTTAGATTGTCAAATTTATTGGCATAAAGTTGGGCAAAGTAACGCCTGATAATTTCTCTAGTTTCCTCTTTGTTTTTATTTTTGAGGCTAACAATTTATTTTTCTTCTTTCTTTTTTTCTAATTATATTAACTAAAGGTTTATTTATTTTGTTGGCTTTTTCATAAAATCAACTTTTAGTTTCATTTATTAATTCAATTGTTTTTTTTTAGTTTCAATTTTATTTATCTCTTCTGTTATCTTTAGAATTTCAAGTTTGGTATTTGATTGAGGGGTTTTAAATTGTTCTTTTCCTAGCTTTTTTAGTTGTAAGCCCAATTTGTTGATCTTCTCTTTCTCTATTTTATGTGAGTAAGCCTCTATAGATATAAAATTTCCCCTTATTACCACTTTGGCTTCATCCCACAAATTTTGGTATGTTGTCTCATTATTGTCATTCTCTTGGAAGAAATTATTGATTGTGTCTATAATTTGCTGTTTCACCCATTCATTCTTTAGAATGAGATTATTTAGTTTCCAATTTATTTTTGGTCTATTTTCCCCTGACCCTTTATTGAATGTAATTTTTTTTTTTTTTTGGCATAGTGATCTGAAAAAAATTGTATTTACTATTTCTATCTTTCTGCATTTGATTTTGAGGTCTTTATGTCTTAATATATGGTCAATTTTTGTATAGGTTCCATGAACTGCTGAGAAGAAAGTGCTTTTTTTACTTCACCTGAAGCATAAAGGTATAAAAAGCCTTTTACTTTTATGTATGTATGTATTACTCTACTTTAAATATGTTACTTGTAAACAACATATTGTAGGATTCTGGCTTTTAATGCAGTCTGCTATCCACTTACATTTTATGGGAGAGTTCACCCCATTCACATGTACAGTTAAAACTAATTCTGTATTTGCTGCCATCTTATTAATCCCAATTATATTTTTCTCTTTCCTTTTCCCCTTTCCCTCCTCTCCAGTATTTTACTTCTGCTAATTCTGTATTTGCTGCCATCTTATTAATCCCAATTATATTTTTCTCTTTCCTTTTTCCCCTTCCCTCCTCCCCAGTATTTTACTTATGAGCACTACTTGCCTCAAGCAGTCCTCCCCTTTTTTCATACCTTTCCCCAATGATTTCTTTTTTCTATTTAGCCTATCCCTTCCCTTTTCCCCTTTTCCCTCCCACTTTTTTATAAGATGAGAGATACTTCTTGGTGAAACCAAATATATCTAATATTCTTTCTTTGGGCCAAATCTGATAAGAGTAAGATTCACCCAATATTTGTCACCCTCTCTTCTTTCCCTTAATTATAATGTTTTCTTTTCCTCTTCCTGAGATGTATTTTTTTCTCATTTTAGCTCCACTTTCTCTCACCCTTTTTTTCTGTTTACAATCCCCTTTCCATCTCTCATTTCTTTTTTATATTATAACAATAAATCAGATTATACATGAACTCTCAAGTTATACTCATAATACATAATACATATAATTCTAAAGAGCTTTTTTTTTTTCTTTTTACCTTTTTATGCTTCTCTTGAGTTCTATATTTGGAGGTCAAAGTTTTTGTTTAGCTCTAGTCTTGCCATAAAAAACAAATGGAATTCATCAGTTTCATTGAATGTCCTTTACCTCTTTAAAAGAAAATGCTCAATTTAGCAGGGTAATTTATTCTTGGCTGCATTCCAAGTTCCTTCGCCTTTTGGAATATCAGATTTCAGGCCCTTTGATCCTTTAAAGTGGAGCTGTTAGGTCCTGTGTAATCCAAATTGTAGCACCTCAATATTTGAATTGTTTCTTTCTAGCTGATTGTAATATTTTTTCCTTGGTCTGATAGTTCTCAAATTTAACCACACTATTTCTTGGGATTTTAATTTTGGGGTCTCTTTCAAAAGGTCTCGGTGAATTCTTTCAATGGTCATTTTACCTTTAGATTCTATGATATCCGGGCAATTGTCTTTGATGATTTCCTGAAAGATAGTGTTTAGACTCTTTTTTTCATCATGGTTTTCAGGGAGTACAATAATTCTTAGATTGTCTCTCTTAGATCTATTTTCCAGGTTGGTTGTTTTCCCAATTAGGTATTTTATATTTTTTTCCATTTTGTCTTTTTGTTTGTTTTGTTTTGTTTTGTTTCACTGATTCTTGCTGATTCATTTCCATTTATTCAATTCTGAAATTTAGTGAATTATTTTCTTCCTAATAGTTTTTTTTAACTTCTTTTTGTATTTCTCCAATTGAATTTTTAAATGAGTTGTTTTGTTCTATGGGATTTTTTTTTCTCATTTCACAAATTCTGTTTTTCTGAGACTTGCTTTCTTTTTTTCCCTTTTATCACATCGGTCTTTTAATGAGTTATATGCTTTGTCCATTTCACTAAGTTTAATTTGCAGTGAATTTTCTTCAGATAGTTTCTGTGTTGCCTTTTCCAAACCCTCGTGCTAATTTTTCATTTCCTTTCCCCATTTTTCTTCTAACTCTTTTGTAAGATCATTACAATTTTCCTTTAGTCTCCTCAGGGTTTGAAATCTGTTCTTCTGTTTCACCATAAAAGCTATGTATTGTTAGAATCATTTTTAAATTTTTACTCTTTTTCTTTTTTTAAGTTAAGGTCTGCCTTTAGGGAGGGGGAGGTTTTCCAAGCAGCCACAGCTGCACTGGGTCAGTGCTGATTCACTCCTGGTCCTAGGTGGGTGTGGCTAGGTCCCATGAGATTCTGGCATTTTGGAGTTCACTCTTGATCTTTTGTGTTTGTGTTGGATATTTTATAACTTCTCTGATGATCTACTGGCTTGCAATCAGGGTGGAGTGGCCAAAACTGCTATAGTTTCCTCCCCGTAGATTCTCTGCCCTGTGGAGTCTGCACTGGCTCAGCCCCACAAAGTCTCTGTGCTGTGTATACTGGCATTTGTGGTCAGCTATTTGTGTTAGGCTGATTCCCTCCCATTTCTAATTGGAACAGATCTTTTCTGTCTGTTTCCTCCCATAGATTCTCTACTATGTAGAGTCTGCACCCCAACATGGAGACTGCACTGCCCTGGGACTCTGAGCTGTCTGAGCGTTTGTGATCAACTGTTTGAGTTAGGCTGCCTCCCTTCCGTTTCAGATTGAAATAAACCTTTTCTGGTGATCTTCAAAATTATCTTCTGCTGCTAATTTGTTGTACTCCCAACATTTGTGCGTTCTTCTAGTCCAGAGTTAATTCAGAGGCTGGATTTTATAATTAGTTTGAGGGTTGTAGAGAAGGTCAGAGAGAAATGTGTGTTGTCTCCATCATCTTGGCTCTGTCCCTGAAAGAAGAGTGCTCAGAATTGTTTTAAGCAATTTGCCTATTTTACAAAATTATAAAATTTTGTAATAACTGCTATACAAGGTACCATATGGATCTAAATACAAGCAATTGACAAATAGAGAGCAGTTTTCTTTGAAAGTTGAATGTATGTGTGTGTATACATGAAGATAAACAAGGAAAATTATCATATATAAGCATATTTGCCATAAAAAAGATTTTAACAAATAAAATCAGTGCTCTCTTACTTCTATCATTTTATTTCCCCTTTTTGTCCCTCACTCCTCAATTAATCCTCAGAATTTATATTTTATTTTAGGGGCAATAAGGTTATTGATGAGGATGAGGAATGGAGACCAGTCAATGTTCTATGTCTCAATTGACTAAAGACTTGAAGCAGGGAGACCAAATAGCTGAATGTTGTAATAGTTCAGCTAAGAAGGAGCTTGGACTATGATGTAAACATATAATCTTCAATAATTATGTTTTTTAAAAAATATTCTCTACTTTAGCCTTTTTAAGATTCACAGTAGATTTAATATTTAAACTTCAGTATCAGTAATGCTGCATTATAAAAACATGAGCTATTAATAATATATCATCATGAGTAAAATTCATATATTTGAAAAGTAGCATTTTTTGAAAATATAATTAATATTTATAAAACAATTTCTTTTCATGTAGTTAAGACTCATTTGAAGAATAGGTTGACTAAAGACTTCTTAATTTTTCTATCTTTCGAAGTTAATCTGTGACAGGCTCGTATTTTAAGCATAGTTAAAACTTTCTTCCTTTAAAATTCTTATCATAAATGCACATGAATCTTGAAGCAGCCACCCACTTTTTATGATTTGAAAATTATGTGTCACTTTTAGACTTCTTTTTATAATGAAAAACTGATAGGGAAGCAAGTAAAACCTATTTAAAAAGGCAAGCTTTTACAAAATGTATATAATTATATGAAAGTTCATATATCTCTCTCTATACACATATACATCTATATTTGTGTTTTTTTTGTTATTACTGAAACATTCTGATCCCTTTTGGGGTTGTCTTGGCAAAGACATTTGAATAGTTTCCCATTCCTTCTCTAACTCATTTAACAGATGAGGAAACGGAGGCAAACAGACTTGCCAGGGTCATATAGCAACTAAGTATCTGAGATCAGAGTTGAACTCAGGAAGATAAATCTTCCTGACTCCTCCCTGTCATTCTATCGACTGTGCCACCTAACAGCTATAAATACATATACACATATATTAATATATGAAAATATTGGGTAAAATATCTGAACTAATCAAAGGAACTGTTATGTAAAGCAAAGAAATAGGAAGGTTGAGTCTTGTTCCCTCTTAATTTTCTATGAATTTAAAAAGAAACTGTGATATACTTAAAGGTGGACATCTTCCTCACTTTTCTCCAACATGGACTCTACCTGTGTGATTTACCTTTAAAAAATCATGAAATCTTTTTAGAGAGAATGAAATGAAATGTCATCTGCCCCAGTGGAATTTCTCTGAACAAGGAAGAACTATTCTAAGGAGCAAAGAGGAAGAAAGATGAAGAGAAAATAATTATGAAATCCTAAATTTTTTTAGTATTAATTTAAATCAATTATTGGCAGATAACCCATCTACAAAAGTTTCAGAAATATCTTTGAGTCTTCCCTCTGCCTTAGCCAAGCCCTTTCAGTCTATCTTGACATTGCCTCCAACTATCTACATTTCTCCATATACTGTTACCATAGTAATTCATCTCATCTAGAGTACTATATTAATTCCTAGATGATTTAATTATTATCCATTTTGTCTCTCTCACAGAACTCTAACAATTTTCAAGCAGTAGAAATAATCAAATTCAATAAGTTCAAGAATATATATTACTTGGTGAAAAATTCTCTGTTGGGATGAACTGCAAAAAGAGGAAGACAGTTTTATATAAATTAAGTTCAAACAATCATCTAACATTATCCCACAGTAAGCTCAAGTGAATATGTGATCTGAATATCAGAAAAATCAATTAGAGGAAAATGAGATCAAGTATGGCCAGTGGGAGAGTTTTTAAATAAAACAAGAGATAAATCATCTGTTACCATAAAAGATAAAATAGGTAATTTCAATTATATGAAATTAAAAAGCTTGTACAAATACAAAAATCAATGCAGTCAGGATAAAAAGGGAAGTTGTTAATTGGGGGTAAATCTTTACATCAAATATTTCTAAAAAGGTTCTGAGATACAAGATATAGAAGGTATCAAAAAAGTCCTACTTCAATTGTAGGCTTAAAACTGCACTAAGACTTTTGAGGAAACTGGCATAAGAAACTGACATTACTATACAGGACCAAGAATCATTCCTCAATGAATAAACAAGCAAAGGTTATGAACAAATAATTATTGCAAAAAAGACTATGAAATATTAACAATCATGTGAAAAATAGTTCTAATATGAATGAAATGAAATGTCATCTGCCCCAGTGGAATTTCTTTGAACAAGGAAGAATATTCTAAGGAGCAAAGAGGATTTTATCCATACTTCTTAGGATTCTTTCAAGGTACTAAGTCACTGGAATTGATAGAGACAATAATTATCTAATTTAACATGGTACTTAACAGTTCTCTAGTTCACTAATGTACTTAGTACTTTAGAGTTCTACAAGATTCACACTTTTTTAAGAGAGCATATATAAGCTAGGAGCCTCAACCAGGATTCACTCCAGGACATTCAGAAGTCAGAGAGGGCAAACCCACTCTTGGAGGAGACAGATTCATTCCGTCTTCCACCTTTGTGTTGGCTGGAGACATTCGGAGGAAGCTAGAGGCTGAAGCTGGAAAAGGCAAAGGACTAGCGGCAAGAGCTCTAGGAACTAAGGAGAGAGATAGGCCTCTAAGAAAGCTGACTGGGCTCAAGGAAGGAGACAATACTTGGGAAAGAGAAAATAAAGGCTGCATTTGGGGTGATTATATTGAACTGAAAGGCTGCCTCCACAAGCCCCCAAGAAACCTGCTCACAGAGAACATTTTATTTAGAGAAGAATATTACACATACTGATGATTATCAACAGGAGGAAAAAATGCAAATATGAACAACTCTTGAGTTTTTATCTCACACCTAGCATATCTGCAAAGATGACAAAATACGGGAATACATTCAAATGCTTTTTGTTGTAGCGAGCTGTTGTCTCCAGAAGCTGCCGGATCGCTCTCTGGGAAGAGATCTGCTGTGTCTACTCAAATCTCTCAGACAGATTCTTCTTCCTGTAACGAACCGTTGTCTCCAGGCAGTTGCTGTTAACTCTTGTCCAAAGAAGTGACTTCCCTTCCTGCAGAGAGCCCCGTCAAGCCTGATGCAATTCAGAGTCTTCTCCTCTTCCTGGAGTGCTGTCCTCTTTATCCTCCCAGAGAATGGGCGTGGGATAATGCAAGGGCTTCTGGGAAGAACCACTTCAGCCAATGGGCTTGCTCCTTCTATCAAGTCAACCTGAGTTCTCACCTTGTAATTGTCCAGAAAACCTGAATTCTCACCTTGTCACTGTCCAGACAACCTCAGTTCTCACTTAGTAATCCTAACATCTCCCCCTTTCTTTTGATTTAGAACATAGGACAGTCATGACCTTGAAACATAAATCCATCAATATGGGAAGTATTACAGATAATTACATAAATTACATAAGCACATAGTAACATAGTAACATAACACATGCTAGAAGTATATAACATAATCATAAATTGAAAATTTATAAATGTCCATAAGTCCATTGTCCATTAGTCTCATCTTGTGTGAGGAAGTCCAATGATTCCTGCTGGTTTTAAAGTTCTTTAACAGTCTTCTTATTATCCATGCTCTTTCAGTGTCAGATGTTTCTTAGATCTTCTCCTTTATTTTGAGGTCTTTCTCTTTTTCTGTCTCTCTCTGATGGACAAGGCGAATATGACTCGTTGGCACCCATCTGATTCCTTCTCCTGCTGAAGAAATACAAGCAAACCCTCTCTCCCAGGCAGTTAATCTATCTAATTTCCTTCTATTTACCACTTTCTAAATCTCTTCTCATCATCTGACAATTACATTGGAATTGTTTGCACTTGATACAGCCCTGTTGGTTTAAAAGGCCTGTATTCTCCCCAAGTGTAATCCATTTTTGCAATCTGATTGCCTTTTGGCTCACCTATCAGGTAATCCCTTTCTGCCATGTGATTGCTTTTCTGCTGGTTGATTAAATCAGAGTCCTGACCTTCTAAAGGCTCTTTGGGTATAACATCAGCTGCCATCATGCCCCAAGTCTTTTTTGCCTGGGGCCCTGGACCTGGGCCCCTCATCCCATTTCCCTGAATTATTCTACACTCTGATGCCCAATGGAGTCCTCTGTTGCATTTTGGACATGGGGTTTTAGGTCTTCTTTCACCCTGTCTTCTCACTGTATCTCCATACCTACACTGAGCTCTTAGATGCCCAATTTTTCCACATTGAAAACATCGCCGAGTTTCTCTAGAAGGCCCTTGCCAGGAGGGACCCTGTCTTTCCACATTCATCATTGTCCGGGTGTAAAAAGCATTTGTTCCCACTGTAGCACAGCGTCTTATGATCTCCTCTAAAGGAGCATCTTTGTCTAATCCCCATATAATTCTTTTGCAAATCTCATTGGCATTTTCCTTAGCCAGATGTCTGGTCATTATTTCTGTAGCTGAATTTTCTCCAATAGTTCTTTTGACAGCAGTCTGCAAACGTCCCACAAAATCTGCAAAAGGTTCATTGGGACCTTGCTGTATTTTAGTGAAAGCCTCTCCACGATCTTTCTGTCCAGGAAGGACACCCCAAGCTTTTATCGCAGCCTTAGCAATTTGTTCATATATTGTCATGGTATAATTAATCTGTTCCGAATTCTCTCCATACTGACCTTCACCAGCTAAGTGCTCAAAAGTGAATTGTGTGTTAACTCCTATTTCCAAATTGCATCTGACTTGAATTTTACTGTTTTTTATTTCATACTAGAGGATAGACACATCAGCACCTCTCAGAATTATGCAGTCTAACTATTCCCCCTCCCTTTCCCACAGCAGAATTTTTTTCTTTCTCGAAGCATATTATAAGTAAAGGGATGGATGAATTGGACATAACCTAGGAATAGTTAAAAAGTTTCATTTAAAAGATCTTTCCTTGTAGCTGAGCCAATAAAGGCGAGACAGTTTCCATGTGGCTGTCTTCAATGAAAAGCTTAACTACCTCCTTTCTTGCTCTCTCTAAGGGGATGCCAAAAATATCAGAGGAGTAAATTGGAAAACAAACACGAATTTCGTACTCCCATGTCTTCATGAATAGGGAACAGTTGTCTATAACTAGATCAAAAATATATAGGAAACATAAAATTAAATTCTAAGAAAACAGAAACTTATTTTTCATGATATCTTAATTACAATTGATGAAATCAATTCTAAACAATTTCTATTTTTACATAGTACTGAATATATCTCGCAATAACTGATCCTTTTGTTTTTATATGTCCAGTAGGTCAAATTAAAAAGGAGGTATTACTCCAACTTCATGCCTAAGGATGGTCAATTAACCAAGATTTAAAAAACAACTTTGCCAATGGAAAAAATAAATTTACATTTCAAAGCATGTCTGACAAAATAACAAAGGCAAGATATGAAGAATAAAGGTTGCTAGAGAGCCAGGCCAGGAGTGAGGAAGACTCTTCACGAATTTAAATCTGGTTTCAGACACTTACTAGGCAAGTCACTTAACCCTAATTGCCAGTTTCCTTATGTAAAATGATCTGGTGAAGGAAATGACAAAGTACTCCAGTAATTTTCCTAAGAAAACCCAAATGGGGTTAATAAACAGCTGAACAACAACAAAAAATAGAAAGTCTGGACTTGAGAAGAGTTTGTTATATAGCTTGCTTATTTCCTTACTGTTTTTTATTTCATACTAGAGGATAGACACATCAGCACCTCTCAGAATTATGCAGTCTAACTATTCCCCCTCCCTTTCCCACAGCAGAATTTTTTTCTTTCTCGAAGCATATTATAAGTAAAGGGATGGATGAATTGGACATAACCTAGGAATAGTTAAAAAGTTTCATTTAAAAGATCTTTCCTTGTAGCTGAGCCAATAAAGGTGAGACAGTTTCCATGTGGCTGTCTTCAATGAAAAGCTTAACTACCTCCTTTCTTGCTCTCTCTAAGGGGATGCCAAAAATATCAGAGGAGTAAATTGGAAAACAAACACGAATTTCGTACTCCCATGTCTTCATGAATAGGGAACAGTTGTCTATAACTAGATCAAAAATATATAGGAAACATAAAATTAAATTCTAAGAAAACAGAAACTTATTTTTCATGATATCTTAATTACAATTGATGAAATCAATTCTAAACAATTTCTATTTTTACATAGTACTGAATATATCTCGCAATAACTGATCCTTTTGTTTTTATATGTCCAGTAGGTCAAATTAAAAAGGAGGTATTACTCCAACTTCATGCCTAAGGATGGTCAATTAACCAAGATTTAAAAAACAAAAGAAAGCAAAATGCAAAAAAACCCCAAAGACCTCAAACTCTCATTCTTATAACTTCAATACTCAAAAAGCAAATCCCAGTATATCTACACATCCTATTCTTTGGCCTCAGGAATAGCTTTTCCTATTAACTATCAATCCTAGAATGAGGATTCAGAGTAGTCACCCCTGGCCTTCTTTGCTAAAGTCTAACCCAGAAGATTCTAGAAATTTCATCTGTATTTCACATGTAACTACTTAACCTTCTCTTTGAGAATCTCCCAGCTGTACAGGACTGTCAGCTTCTCTGTGGGTGGCAGAGGTGGATACAGCACCTGCTTTAGAACAAATATAGTCTTCATGGTCAGGATTGAAATGTGTTGGCAGAACTGTGCAATGAAGCCTGCATAGTTTCTGCTTGTATTTTGCTTTTATTAGCAATAAATATCATTGTGCCAAAGTGGCAATGAGAAGAGATCAAATGCCTCAACAGAGTTCTGAAATGTTTTGGAAAATGTGAAAGGCAGCAGAGATGGAAGAAACAAAAGAAGATATATTCAAATCCAGTTCTTTTACATTTTAATACTTGTATGAGTTTAGGCAAATCTTTTCTTCTCTTTCATCCTTTCCTCAATTGTGAAATGTAGTTAGACTAGATTATCTTTTAGGTAGATAGCTTAGTAGCTAGATGGCTAGAATGTTGGGTACAGAATCAGGGAGCCCTGAATTCAAATTTGACCTCACATATTTACTAGCTTTGTGAATATGGACAAATCAGTTAACCTCTGCCTGACTCAATTTCCTTATTTTTCACCTATTTCCCAATATTGTTTGGATAAGGATACTGGATAAATGAGGATAAAAGAGGATAAAATGAGATTTATAAAGTGTTTTGCAAATCTTAACGTGCTATATAAATGCTGCTGCTGCTGCTGCTACTACTACTACTACTACTACTTCTACTACTACTACTACATTCCACATTCTTATGATCCTACAAAATATTATCAGTGCCTCAACAGAATATAACTCATCAAAACATATGCTTAAGTAAGCATGTTTTTTCCTTTCAAGGAAACCATATTATGATATGTGGATTGAAAATGTGAATAATGCCTGAGAAGACTTATATGAACAGATACAAAGTGAAGTAAGCAGAATCAGGAGAACATTGTACATTAAAAAAATATTACGGTGATCAACTATGATTGATAGCTATTCTGATCAATACAGTGATGCAATATATTGAATTTCACATATATTTTAACATATTTAACATGTACTGGACTACCTGCCATCTAGGGGAGGGAGTTGGGGGAAGGAGGGAAAAATTTGGAACAGAAAGTTTTGCAAGGGTCAATGTTGAAAAATTACCCATGCTTATGTTTTGTAAATAAAAAGCTTTAATAAAAAATTTACAGTGATGCAAGAGAATTACAAAAGACTCATGACAAAAAATACCTCCAGAGAGACTAAAGATTGAAGCATAACTTTTTTCACTTTCATAACTTTTTTGACAACATGCCTAATGTGGAAATAAGTTTTACATGATTTCATTGTGTGATTGATATAATATTTCTTTCTCTTTCAATGTATAGGGGAGGGAGGGAAAGAATTTGAAATTCAAAATCAGTGTTAAAAATAAATAATAGTTTTTAAAAAATAAAATAAAATATGATTTATATAGGGTAAGTAAGTAGTCCAGAAACAACAATTTGATTGAATGCTAAATGGATCCTGTCAACAAAAGTTAGTTGGGGGGGTATAGCAATCCGTTGGAAGAATGTATAATAAAAGCTGATACTGAAGAATAAACAATCTTGTAGCACATGATAGTAATATAGAGTGAAGCAACCAGAACCAGGAGAATGTTGTACATAATAACAGCAGTATCATAAGGATGATCCATTGTGAATGATTTAAAACAATTCCAAAAGACTCATAATGAAAAATACTATCCACATTCTGAGAAAGAATTAAGGTAATCTGAACGCAGATCAAAGCATACTATTTTTCACTTTATTGTGTGTGTGAGAGTGTGTGTGTATTATGAGGGGTGTTTTCTTTCATTACATGACTGATATGGAAATGCACTTGTATAACCTATATCAACTTGCTTACTTCTCAATGTGAGGGGAGAAGAAGGAAGGGAGAGAATTTGAATCTCAATATTTTTTAAAAAATGAATGTTAAAATTGTTTTTACATGAAATTAGGAAAAATAAAATATTACTAAAAAATGAACAATGAAGAGAAATTGATGATGACAGTAAGGTAGTCTCCTTGATGCCTTTCATTCTAAATAAGTGTTTTTCCTTAATTTGTGATAGACTGCTAAATTTCTTGCTGAAAAAAAAAAGGTATCTTTTTTTTTTTTTTAAAAGAAAAAAAACCACCTGCTTTAGATAAACAGATAATAAATGAACTAATTTACATTAATGGGTGGTGTTTTCAAGCAAAAAGAGAATATATTTTGTCCTTATTGCTCATTAGCTGGTTAACTTTCCCATCTCACTCCACCCCGTCCAAAAATACCTACTTCATTATTTCATTAAGATGAAGAAAAGTAATTTTTTAAATTAATGGGCAAGTTACTTGCAGTTGAATCATGTAAACTTTAGTTTTCTTCTCTGAAGTCATTTGGCCATTGGATTTCTAAAGCCCTTCTATCTAGATCCTACAATCTTATGAAATTAAAAGTTTAAACTCTCTGTAGGGAATGCACAGTGAGGGTTATGCATTACCACATGCTTACCTTCCCAATAAATATTCTCAATAGTACTGGATCTATATTTAAAATTCCTCTCCAAATGTCACAACTACATGGAGCTGGCTATAAGATGCCTTCTTAGCATGCTAATTCTAAAATCTGATGGCATTCTAATGTCCCCATTTCCATTCTAGAGTCTTCCCAGCAGATCAAAGTCTCATTAACAGGAAGTAAAAGTAGCGCCAAATATTTCTCAGTTACTGAAAACAAATTCTCATCCAGTTAAAATGGTTAGAATGCACAGTTTTGACTTGTTTACCTTCCTTCCAAAAAAATGGCATGGGGGATGGTTAGAGAGAAGGGACCTTTTATCCTTATCTACTAAACTGAAGTCTGATAGAAATTCCACTAAAATAGTTTCTTCATGGTGTCTCTGGGTTTGCTGTTAAGAAATATTCTCTTACTGTATTTCCAAGAAGAATTATAAATTCTCTATTAACTGAACAGTGAAGTATATCTGGGTAGTAAATACATGAAGTTTGTGGTAGACTACATAGGAGTTTGGTGGTACAATAGATAGAACACTGAGCTTGGAATCAGGAAAACATCTTTATGAGTCTAAATCTGACCTCAGACACTAGTTATGTGACCTTGATCAAGTCACTCAACTCTGCTTGCTTCAGTTTTCTCACCTGTAAAATGAACTGGAAATGGAAATGGCAAACTACTCCAGTATCTTTTGCCAAGAAAAGCCCAAATGAGGTCACAAATAATCAAACACAAATGCTAACAACTCAATAACAAAATGACAGACTAACATATATCATATCTGGTTTGCTGGTTTTACAGAAGTCCTAGGCTTAACAATTAAGTTTGAAACAGGATACATGACATTATTCTTTGATTCTAAGGGAGGAACTTGTATTTATTTAAGATCTCCCTAGGGGATTAAAGAAATGTTGAGACAATAGCTCATTCAGTTTTTATATACTTAAAAAACAAAATTTAGTTTTCCTCATCTATAAAGTGGGGATAATAAAAGGATGTATCTCACAGAGTTATTGTGAGGATGAAATGAAATAAAATTTGTGAAGTACCTGGCACTATTAATATTAGTAAACTCAGCTGTTATTATTGTTGCTGTTGTTTTTAATGTGATTTATGGAAGGCCTTGTTATCTGACTTTTTATCACTTATTCCTCACTTTACTGAAGGGATTAAAACTTGCATTAATACTAAAAGGCAAGGTGGAATAATGGTTGACCTTGGAATCAAAGACCTGAATTCTAGTCATTCCATTGCTTTGTTGCTATTTAGTCATTTTTCAGTCATATCTGACTCCTTGTGATTCCATTTGGCAAAGATTCTGGAGTGGTTTACCATTTCCTTCTCTATCTCCTTTGACAGATGAGAAAACTGAAGCAAACAGGGTTAACTGACTTGCATAGGGTCACACAGCTAGTAGGTGTCTAAGGCTAGATTTGAACTCAGCAAGAAGCGTCTTCTTGACTCCAGACCTAGCAACCAATTCACTATGCCACCTAGATACCTCAACCATCTCATTGATACATAATAGTTATTTGATGATGAACAAGTAATGAATGCCCCTGAGAAACTCACAATCCCACATTGTTGAAGGCAGAGTTTGATTCATTCCCATGTCTATCTTCATGTTGGCTGGAGGCTTTGGATTCAGAGGGAGCTAGAGACTGAAGCTGGCTGGAGACACTTGGACAAGAGCTCTCAGGGAATTAAGGAGAGAGGAAGGCCTTTAAAGAAAGCTAGCCAGACCCCAGGAAAAGATTCAAGACTTTGAAGGACACATTATAGGATCTGGACTTTAACTCCTAGTTGCATTTTGGGGATTATTGGTACTGGACCTAAAACTAAGGCTGCTTCCCCAGAAACTCCCCAAGAGATCTCCTCCCAGAGAACGATTACAATCTAGAGACAACAGGACTTTACATTTTTACATTTACAAGGTCAAACTACAGATAGATTACAGATATTCTTGATTTATATTGGTAAAAAGAATTCCCTCCATACTAAGAAAATCACAGATCTGCACACACATGTTATACATAAGTCATACATATACTTCCATATATATTTTGTTGGTCTTATGGCATAAATAAATAAATAAAAATATACATATTAAATAAATTATATATGGAATATAGATATAAATATAGACATACATATGTGCTTATACATGCAAAATGTATAAAGATATGTATAGCTATATAAACAAACATACATATATTTTGTGGGTCTGGACATTTCATAGATATGGAACTAAATGTGTATGTGTATATGTCTGAACACATATACATTTAGTGTAAATGTGCATGTGAGTTTATGTATGTGTGTGTATATTCATTTTGTTGTTGAGTCATTTGCAGTCATGTCTAACTCTTCAAGAACTCATTTGGAACTTTCTTGGCAAAGATATTAGTACACTTTGCCATTTCCTTCTCCAACTATTTTTGCAGATGAGAAAATTTGAGGCAATCAGGGTTAAATGACTTGTCCAAAGTCACACAGTTAGGAAGTATTTTTACTTAGGTCTTCCTGATTCCAGATTTGGCACTCTATCCACTGCACTACCTAAATGTTCTATGTATACACATACACACATTTTATGTGTGTGTGTGTGTATGTGTCTATATATATATATGTACACACACACATATATATATGTATATATATATAGACACATACACATACACACACATATATAAATAACAACTGCTATGTGTTTTGTGCTTATATATAATGTATGTCTATAACTGTGTGTTTATATATGTATTATATGTATTTATCTGTGGATATATGTATACATATCACATACATTTATATATATCTATATCTATATACACACATACATACACACATATATAAACAGGTGACATTTATATAGAGCTTCAAAGTCATCATAGACAGACATCTGTCCTTGACAGATTGTGGGTGAGGGATCATGATCCATGAAGCATACTTTATATTCCTGAAACTCATTAAATGGAAAGGAAGTAAAAAAAATGTCCCCTGCTCTCAAGAAGTACACATTTTAGTTAGTGAGACATCGTGTAAATAACTAGGCATGTACAGAACACCCGAAGTTAGTTTGGAAGGGAAAAGCCTTAGCTGCTGGGGACGCTGGGAAAGACCTCCGAAAGGAGCTGAACTTTGAAGAAAGCTAGAGATACTAAGAAGTGAAAATGAGGAGGAAGGTGCTGGGGAGGGTACTGCCTTGTAGTTGGGACTCATTCAAAAAAAAATTCACCAAATTCCTACAGGCTACACAGCACTATCCTCGAGCTAAAAACACATCTAATTAATAATCTAAACTGTTTTGAAAGCTATAAGCAGAAACACAAAGCTAAAATAACTGGCTAGGCAGTCAGGGAACACGGAAGATCCTTTATGACCTTAGGATAAGTAGTGCAGCTTGGAAATAATGAAATATAAAGGAGGCAAGAAAAGATGAAGAAAGATGAAGGAGAAAGCTCTTACCAATTTTTCTATGGCAACCAATTCTGTTGATTTCCCACTGTCACTTTTCTGGTTCATTATTTCAAGAACATACTGGGAAACCCTCCTTGTTGGTCTTGATTATAGTTTCTCCCTCAAAACATTCAACCAAACTCATTTTCCTAAAATAATTAATCCACTTAATGTCACTTATCTACTCAAAAAGTTACAAGGGCTTCTTATGGCGTATAAGAATGTCAAAACTCCTTAGTCTGATATTTAAAGTTCTTTGCAATCAATCTAAACAATTATAATCTCCAAAATGTTGATTGAAACCAGGCTTGAAAGGTGTCCCAATTTCTGTTGAATCAGAAAAGGAGGTTATAAGCCTAAGAAGGAATTTATATAAAAGTCTAATCTAAAACTAGATCTGGAAAAAGGCCACTAAAACCCCCCCCAAAAAAAACCCAAAACAACCAAACATAATTTGACCTCTTCCAATCTAACCATGCAATTGGGACAACCTGATAAATCCACTCGTAGAACTATCCTTCCCATTTCTGAAACCATGTCTTTGTCAGTGGATATTCCCTGTATAAAATGCTCTTCTCTCTCCCTGCTTATTATCCAGGATGAATACATCCTTTACAACCAGCCACTTATATGTTATAACATGCTGTCTCTCATTATTAAGATCCTCTCCCATTAGCTAAGTGAAGGACATGTGGGAAGGAGTATGTAACAAAAATAGTTATTTTTATTATTATTTATTATTTTATAGTCATAGTTATGTACTACATTACATATTTTTAAACACAGAAAAAAGAAATGTGCTCTTAAACTCACTAGGAAGATCTAAACCAAAAGCAAACTTTTTCTTTTAGCATCAAAGAATAACGATCATGATGAAGATTTCTTTAACATTTTAGTTCATATTGATTTTCACCTTTTCTTATCTCCTATAGGTTTCATTATGTGGACCAGTTTTTATCCTTTAATCACCGAATTCTTGGTGCTGTTATTTAAGTGACTTATATGTATATCCCTTGTTTTCCCAATTAGATTGTAAATTCTTTGGGCATGAACAGTCTGTCTCTGCTCTTTTTGTCTCTGTATCTCTCCCTCTGCTATAGCTAGATGGAGCAATGGATAGAAGACTGACCTTGGAGTCAGGAGGCTCGATGGTTCAAATCCAGCCTCAGATACTCACTAGCCAAATGACCTGGACAAGTCAGTTAATGTCCATCTACCTCATTTCCTCACATGTCAAATATAATAATAGCATCTTCCTCATAAGTTGTTATAAGGATTAAAAGAGATAATGTTTGTAAAGCTCTTTGCCAGTATACAGATGTAAGTTATTATTGTTATTGTTGTTGAAATTATTTATTCATTCTTTGCTAAGAAAACTCCAAATGGGATCATGAAAAGTCAAACAATTAAATGAGTGGGTCAAAAGGGCATTGTCTGGGCTGGGGTGGGTGTTACAATCATGCTTTAGTAGGATCAAATAAATGGTAGTACATTACTAATGAAACTTTGTATTGACAATATTCCTTGTGTAGAGAGAATAGGAAATTAGCTGTTGTTGGCCAGCACCAAGTGGTAAAGACTGAAGGATTAAGTGCCATTTAACTAAGTGGCACTTTGTGTTGTTGTTATATTTCACAATGAAAGCAGTGCAATCTGGACTGTCTAACTTTTCCTTCCTACCCCCTCATTTTATTTGATTGATTTTATTAAGGTTCATATTTTAGTATGGATTTTATTAAAGATAGATAAAATAGTTAGCTGCCGAGTCTATTCAGTTTAAACTAAAATAGAGATGTGTCACAAAATTATTTATATATGAAAAGGAAAATATGTAATGCTTTTGTTGTTTTTTTGGAGATCTCTGGACTAGCCTTCATTTCAGTTCAGTAATCAACACCAGAATAGCCAGGAATAAAGTCCAAATTCTTTATTGTCTCCTTGACTGGGGCTGGGCAGCTTTCTGTAGAGCCTTTCAGATTGGCCTTGATCTCAGTGGGGGAAGTACAGGAGGCCAGCAACCACAGTGGTCTGAGATGAAGTGAATCTGTCTCTTTGGCTCCAAGAGCTTGAGCTCCCGCCTCTAGTCCTCTTGTCTTCTCTAGCTTTGACTTTGGCTGAGTTTATCCAAGCTTATATGCTCTATTCTAATTACATTATCATAGGTGTGAATCTTGTGGAACTATTTTAAATATTAAGTACATGTACTGAACTAGAGAACTATTAATCACCATGCTAAACTAGATAAGCATTGTATTTATCAATTCCACTGAATTAGCACCTTGTAAGAATCCTTGTTTTAAGTATAGAGTTCTGTCCCATAACAGAAATTGAAAAAGAAAAATTTCTTATATTTCTTTTACATCACTTTTGGAGCACTAGCATTATGCTTTATTGTTGTTGATGTTGTTAGGTTGTTTTCCAGTAATGTCCAATTCTTTGTAATTCTATTTGGGGTTTGACAACAATATTGGAGTGATTTGCTATTTCTTTCTTCAGATCATTTTATAAATGAGGAAACTGAGGCAACCAAGATAAGGTGGCTTGCCTAGAGTCATACAGCTATTAACTTCTGAGACCACATTTGAACTCAGATCTACTTGACTCAAACCCACTACTCTATCCACTGTGCCACCTGGATGCACTGAATTTATTTATGCATGCCTCATCATAAGTTGACTTAGCTTACTAGATAAGAAGGTGAAGTCGGGGAAGTGTTTATGTCCTGTATTACTATTCAATCTTTTCAATTGTGCGTGACTTTTTATGATTCCATTTGGGGTTTTCTTGCCAAAGATATTGGAGTGGTTTGCTATTTCCTTTTTGAGCTCTTTTATGGATGAGGAAACTGAAGAAAATAAATTAAGTTACTTGCCCAGGGTCACACAGCTAGTAAGTATCTAAGGTTGGATTTAAATTCTAAGAGATGAGTCCTCCTGATTTCAGGGCTAGTACTTTACCCACTGTGTAACTTTCATGCCCCACTGCTCAGTAATGAATGGATAAAAGCAACACTGATTTCTGTAAAGATGTCCAGGCTCACTCAATGAATGAATCAAATACTATTTTTACTTGTTGATTAATTATACTGTACACTTGCCAAAAAGACCATTTTATGGATAATTCACACAGGACAAGTGCCCAAAAGGTGGCCAGAAAAAGTGATACAAGGACACTCTCAAGGTCTCTCTTAAAAACTTTAGAATCAATTGCATGACATAGGAGACAATGGCACAGGACTGTCTGGCATAGCATGCTCTCATCAAAGAAGATGTTGTGAATTAGCTCAGAAAAAAACATGAGATGGGCAAAGTTAGAAAATTCACCCCAAATATTTATAGGGACTATTGAGATCATACTGATCTAATCAGCCACAGTTGTACACACTGTAACTTGACTCTAACATAGTGTCATTTTGATCCTCTTCAAGAAAGAAGACAACAACCAACCAACTACATGCCAATTTGGCACTAGGCATAGAAAGATAAAAATGAAATAATCTTTGCATTCAAAGATAATCTGGGAAAAACTCATATATATTATATATATATGTTATTATATATTATATATAACAAACCACATCTAAGTTATATGTATATACACACAAAATAAATGTACAAGGATGTTTTGATGGCAAAGGCAGTACTAACTGGCTTGAATAGAAAAGTAATTCTACAGAGAGCAGTGCTAAGTTTTGAAAGAAACCATGGACAGCCTCTACAAAATTCATAGCAATTAACAGGTGGAATGTCATGGGGAAATGAAATCAATAAATACCTCAAAATTCTCATTTTAGTCAATAACTGGCACTTCCCTTTCCTATGAAATCAGAAAGACCAGAAATGATATTTCAAAATACTATTTGAAAGAATTTTTTTAGAATTTCTTTTACACATACATCCTTGTCCTAATAAATCGAACAAATGACTAAAGTATGAGCAACAGAAACAAATAAGATAATCATTCAAGGATTCAAATAATCAGTCTTCATATAATTCATACTATAGAGGACTGAAACAAAAATCCCACTATATTTTAATATTTTCTTAAAAACAAGTAGTTATAATGCTTATTCTTTTGGGTATTATTGGTACCATATATAGAAGTGAAGGCAGTCATAGATTGGTTAATCAATTAAAAACAAACATTTCCTTAGTCACTAAATGGAGCCAAATAGGCAGTAACATTAGATTATGAGGGACCCTTTGTGACAGGACAGATGTTCTAGGAGGAATGATGGATAGAACAAATTGGAGACATACGCAGGTACTGAGCATCTCCTAGAAGGGAAATAGGTAATTGGGATAATAGACATCATTACAATAATGACCCAGTACCTGAGTCATGCAGTGAGGTTATGCAGTATACTGAAAGAAACATTGTTCCAAGAGTAAAAAGATATAAACTTAAATCCCATTCCCATCACTTAATAAAGAGTTAAATGAATCTTATAATGTAAGAATAAGAATGTATTTCATAACCCAAACTTCTCACTTTACAAATAAGGATGCTGAGGCTCAGACAGTAAGTTCATACAGTTTCCCAAGTTGCAGACTCAGAGTGTTGGGCAAGTCATGTTTAATTTCTCCATGCTTTAGTTTCTTAATCTTTAAAACGAGGATACTAAGGACAGTTATGTGATGCAGTGAAGATAAAGCACCAGTCCTGAATTCAGGAGGACCTATGTTCAAATCTGGTCTCAGACCATTTTCTTCTCCAGCTCATTTTACAAATAAAGAAACTGAGGCCAACAGGGTGAAGTGATTTACTCAGAGTCACATATGATCTCAAATCAGATTTGAATTCATAAAGATGAGTCTTCCTGACTCCAGGACCAGTGTTTGACCTACTGTGCACTTAGCTGCCCTACATGATGATTACCTATTTACTTGTTTGAGAATTTTTTTTAAAAGGAAGGAGAACAGAATAAAAGGTAGGTGATGTACACAGATATCAGTAAAATCTTATTTGTGACATCATCATGATTATCATGACCAAGTGGAACCAATAATCAAATTAATTAAAATATATTGCACTAAAATATGTTTTTGTTTGTGGATCTATCATATATATTGGTGTTGGAATATCCAAATTAGTATACATTTTCATTTAATTGAGAAATCTCTCCTGGAGCATGATTATCCAGCTTTTGTTTGAATACTAATTACTATGGATAATTTACTGTTTTGAGACATAGCCCACAAGATATGCCTTCTTTTAACTTCTACCCACGTATGCAGTTTCTATCAATGGAAGGAAGTATGTTCAGTACTCCTATCAATATGTGAAGACAGCTTGATTTTTTTTTCCTATAGGTTAATCATCATCTCTTTTTTCAATTGCTACACATATTACATGGCTACTTCCCTCTTTACTATTCCAAATGCCCTTCCCTGGAAGCTTTGCAATTTGTTAATAAAATACAATCCTTTAGAAACACTTTCCATGTAAGCTATAGATTATCTTGTCATATAAATATTCTCATTCCCATTAGGATGAGAATATGAAGTGCTTAAGAGTAGGGACTTTTTTTTCTCCCCTTATATTCTTAGCACAATGCCTGGTACATAATAAATATTTCATGAAAGCTTGTCTAGATTGACTGGAATGGAACATGGTACTTAAAATATGTTTCAACTGCTATAACTTTTAGTAAAATTGTTAACGCTCTTAATATGGAAATTCTATTTTTATGAATGCAGATTAAGACTGGGTTAACTTTTATCATAGCTACATCAAACTGCATTTATTAATTAAAACCTTTAGATCTTTCTCAAATGAAGTACTATCAAGCTACTCTACATTTATGTGACTGATTTTTTTTTTTAAATTCTCAACATAGGACTTTATGCTTACTCTTAATATTTTTCATCTTGTACATTCTGGCTTATTATTCCAACCTGCTAAGAATATTTTCAATACTAACTCACTCATCCATATGATTAGCTAACCCTTCTAGCTTTGTGTCATTCAAAAATTTTGAAAATTGTTCCTTTTATATCTTCACTCTGATCATTCATTTAAATAGAGAATAATGTTTCCCTCTTTTGATAACTTTTTCCACATCTATTTTTTTGGAACTTCACCTGTTCTTCATGATTTCTCAAGTAACAGTTGACAATGATTTTGCTGTTTGGTCTTGAACTTGCTTTCTTTAAACCTTTAGGAAATCCTTCTGAGTTTTCTGCTGCATTTCTGAAAACTTTATTCTGAGTTTCAGTCTTTCTGATATTATTCTTCTAGGGGCATGCCACTCTTTTGAGTCATCCTTGTTTATGTGTACTCCTTTCATCTTATACATTTGTCTGTCTTAGAATGGAGCTAATCAGAGACCTCTCTGTGTTTCTTGAGCACTCTCTTTTCTATCTGATTTGGGTTACTCAGAAATAGATTACTAGCATTTTCTACAACTTTGTTGGTGTTATTCAGTAATTTCAGTCCTGTCTTACTCTTTGTAACCTCATTTGGAATTTTCTTGGCAAATATTCTGGAGTAGTTTGCCATTTTCTTATCCAGTTCATTTTACATATGAGAAAATGGAGGCAAAGGACAGAGCCAAGATGGAGGAGAAGACACGTACAACATTCTAAACTCCTCTCATACCCTCACTACTAATTACCAAATTCAGCCTTAAAAATAGTGCTTGACTGGTAAAATTCATGAAGATTGGAAGTACAACAATTTACCAGCCGAAGATAATCTGGAAGATCTCCAGAAAAGATTTGTCCTGAGCATGGGAGCAGGCCAACACAAGCAGGGGATAGAACCAGAGGCTTGCATACAGAGTGGACTGGGGCAGGGATGGTCTCTGTGGCTGGAAAATTTACAAGGAGGACTCTACCACAGGTTGGCTGCTCTGCTTTGGTTGCAAAGTAGTAGACCAGCAGAGAAATCAAAGCCAAATTTAAAAATGCCAGAATCTAACAGGATCTGGCTACACCCACACAGCACTGGAAGTGAGTGACTCAGCACAGACCAAAGCACAGCTATGCAGCTCCATTCAGTAGCACTGGGCTTTTGCTTGGGGCGGTCACAAATTTGCATGGCAGGGGGTCTCAGCATAGGACAGCCTCTAATCTGCATGGGGAGGGGGCTCAGCAATAGAACTTCTGCAGTGCATTCCCCTGAGCAGAGACACTTTCAGTCTGGTTCAGGGATCTTCCCAGGGCAACTCCTAATCCCCACAGTGAGTTCTGCCTAGGGCAGTGACTTTCACTGCTCAGCCTTGACTCCAGTGCAGTTGCTAATCTGCACTGCTGGGCACCTCCCTAGCTCGGCCTATGTGACCCAGGGCAGAGACAATTCTGGTGCAGAGCTTTTCCCAGGGCACTTCCATAGCTTGGAAGCTCTTTGCAGCCCATCTGCAGGACAGCTACTGTCCATATACCTAACACTGTTCTGCAGAGGAAGTTGGTAACCTCCTTGCCTTGAAGGCAGAAAAGGCAAAAGGACCATTGATAGTTTCTATACAGAAAGAGAGCAGGTTTTCAATCCCGAGGAGACTAATAGCAGACAATCTCCAGACAAAAGCCCAAAGGGGGATGTAACCTGGTTCCCATCACACAAAGCTCTCCTAGAAGAAATTATAAAAAAAAAAGAGAGCTAGAAGAAAAATGGAGAAAGGAAAGAGAAGCTATGCAAGAGAGTAACAACTTCATGAAAGGTGAATTGGAAAAGGTAAAGAACTCCCAGGAAGTGCAGGGAAACAGAATTTGTGAATTGGAAAAGGTAAAGAATTCCCAGGAAAGTAGAATTTGTGAATTGGAAAAGTTAAAGAATTCCCAAGAAAGTGGGATTTGTGAATTGGAAAAAGAAAATAACTAAGGTAAAAAAAAATTAGCGAAATGGAAAAAAATTCCATAGAGCAAAACAACTCATTTAAAAACTCAATTGAACATATACAAAAAGAAGTAAAAAAAAGCTAATGAAGAAAATAACTCATTAAAAATCAGAACTGAACTAGAAATGAATGATTCATTGAGACATCAAGAATCAGTCAAGCACAACCAAAAAAAAAAAAAGAAAAAGAAAAAAATGTTACATATCTACTATTTGGAAAAACAAGAGACCTGGAAAATAGATCTAGGAGAGATAATCTGAGGATTATTTGACTTCCTGAAAATTATGATGAAAAAAAGAGCCTAGATACTATTTTACAGGAAATCATCAAAGAGAACTGCCCAGAGGTAATAGAATCAGAAGGTAAAATAGGCATTGAAAGAATTCATCCAACACCTTCTGAAAAAGACCCTAAAATAAAAACTCCAAGGAATATTGCATCTAAATTTCAGAACTATCAGACTAAGGAAAAAAATATTACAAGCAGCCAGAAAAAACAATTCAAATACTAAGGAGTCACAATAAGGATCACTCAAGATCTGATATTTCGAAAAACAAAAGAACTTGGAATGCAGGCATGAATAAACTACCCAGCTAACCTGAGCATTTTCTTTCAGCAAAGAAAATGGACATTTAATGAAACATATGAATTTCATTTGTTTCTAAGAAAAAACCCAAAACTAAACAAAATTTGACCTCCAAGAGAAGCAGAAAAAGGTAAAAAAAACAAAAACTCTTGAGAACTGTATTTCTGTTGTGGATATACATAAAGAGTACATTTATAATTTGATTTTACTGATATAACATTTAAAAAAAGGGAAGTAGAAATAGAAAGGGGATAGTATCAGAAAAGGGGAAAAGAGGAGATAAAAAGAAGGAAACTATATCCCACAAAGAGGCAAAGGAAACCTATCATATCTGAGGGAATTTAGAGAGGAGGAGGAATATTCTGTTAGATTTGGCTCAAAGAGAAAATAACTGACATATTTGGTTTTCAGAGAAACTTCTCTCACCTCATTAAAAAGTGGGAGAGGAAAAGGGAAAAGAAAAAAGAGTAATAAGGGAAAGGTACAAGAAAGAGGAAGGGATTCAAAGCAGGTGGGAGGGATTCTAAAGAGGGAGAGTTGCATGAGACAAGTGATGCCCATAAGTTTAATACTGGGGAAGGGGGGAAAGGGGGTAAGAAAAAGAAAAAGCATAATCTGAGGATAATAAGATGGCAGGAAATACAGAATTAGTAATTTTAACCATAAATATGAATGGGATGAACTCTCCCATAAAGCAGAGGGGAGAGTAGACTGGATCAAAAGCCAGAACCCTACAATATGTTGTTTACAGGAAACACATTTAAAGCAGGGAGATAGATACAGAGTAAAGGTAAAAGTCTGGAACAGAATCTATTATGCTTCAGGTAAAGTCAAAAAAGCAGGGGTAGCCATCCTTATCTCAGATCAAGCAAAAGCAAAAATTGATTTGATTAAAAGAGATAAGGAAGGAAACTATACCTTGCTAAAGGGTAGCATAGACAATAAAACAATATCAATACTAAACATAAATGCACCAAGTGGTATAGAATCTAACTTTTTAAAAGAGAAGTTAAGAGAGTTGCAAGAGTAATAGCAAAACTATAATAGTGCTCCCACTCAACCTTGCACTCTCAGAATTAGATAAATCAAACCACAAAACAAATAAGAAAGAAATTAAAGAGGTAAATAGAATACTAGAAAAATTAGGTATGATAGATCTTTGGAGAAAACTGAATGGTGACAGAAAGAAGTATACTTTCTTCTCAGCAGTTCATGGAACCTATACAAAAATTGACCATATATTAGGACATAAAGATCTCAAAATTAAATGCAGGAAGGCAGAAATAGTAAATGCTTTCTTTTCAGATCATGATGTATATTCAGCAAAAAGCTAGCAGTAAATAGACCAAAAATAATTGGAAACTAAATAATCTTATCTTACAGAATGAATGGGTGAAACAGCAAATTATAGACATAATTAATAATTTCACCCAAGAAAATAATGAGACATCATACCAAAATTTGTGGGATGCAGCCAAAGTGGTAACAAGGGGAAATTTTATACCTTTAGAAGCTTACTTAAATAAAATAAAGAGATCAATGAATTGGGCTTGCAACTTAAAAAGCTAGAAAAAGACCAAATTAAAACCCTCAATCAAATTCTAAATTTGAAATTCTAAAATTAAAAGAAGAAATTAATAATATTGAAAGTAAAACAACTATTGAATTAATAAATAAAACTAAGAGTTGGTTTTATGAAAAAACAGATAAACCTGATGAGGAAACTGTAAAGTTCTGTCATCTCTAATTTATAATCCTTCTCTGGAGCCTTCTCCTCCAAAAGTGTGGGATTGCTGGACTTGCGAATCCACAGAAGACATCTTCTCTTTGACTCAATTCACACTCCATCCTCTCAACTGCTCTCCAGGCTCAATGTTGCCTCTTTGTATCTTCCCAGAGAATAGGCTTGTGAGTACTCCTAGGTGCTTGTGGGAACTCCTAAAACCAATGAATTTGCTTCTTTAAAGTAGTCCTTCAAGGAGAAAACTCCCTTAGAGGTTTGAACTAAAGGTGTGAATTCTAAGCTAGAGAATTGTTAAGTATCAACTTAGCACTTAGTAAGAACCTAACAGGAAACCCTAAAACTCTTAAAACCTCCTTGGACTCTGTCTTAGGGAAGGGACTCCACCCCAAACACAAACAGTTTCATCCTTATCTGACTCAATCCCAAAACCCATTGAATTCTATTCAAATTCTAACCCTGGCTGAAACTTAAGGGGGAAGCCAACCTGGGACTCCACCCATGAGCCCCTTCAGATTGTCCAAAGCCCCCTAATATAAAAAGAGCAAACTGGAGTCCACTTTTTGCAGAGGTCCCAAACATGGCATCCATATGCCTGCCATGTCAAAGGATTTCTGCCCACTGGAACTCTGGTTCCAATGCCCTTTATCTCTACCCCCAACTTTACTAACTAGACTTTACTTCCAAAACTCAGAATAAACCTCTTTTATCAATCTGGGTTTTCAGGTTTGTAAATTCCTTTATAGAGGACTCTTGCACTGCTACTAGACCTCATTTAATTCTGTATCCTTGCACCGAATCCAAAGGAGTTGCAGGGGAGCTTTATTTGAGTCCCTGTACCCTGAACCTACCACTAAACCTCAATTAAACCTAATTTCCTTTAGGTATCCCTTATCTAGTTCTCATCAAACCTTTGGTAAATCTGATTAGAGGAAAGAGGAAAATCAAATTGTTAGTCTTAAGAATGAAAAGGGAGAACTTTCCAACAATGAAGAGGAAATTAGAGCAATAACAAGTAGTTACTTTGCCCAATTTTATGCCAATAAATTTGATAACCTAAGTGAAATGAATGACGACCTCCAAAAATATAGGCTTCCCAGATTAACAGAGGAGGAAGTAAATTGTTTAAATAGTCCCATTTCAGAAAAGGAAATAGAACAAGCTATTAATCAACTCCCTAAGAAAAAATCCCCAGGATCAGATGGATTTACATATGAATTCTACCAAACATTCTTTTTACATTTAAAAAAAAAACTAATTTTATAATTATAAATTTTTTTTGACAGTACATATGCATGGGTAATTTTTTTTTACAACATTATCCCTTGCTCTCACTTCTGTTCTGATTTTTTCCTTCCTTCCCTCCACCCCTTCCCTTAGATGGTAGGCAGCCTTATACATGCTAAATATGTTATAGTATATCCTAGATAAAATAAATGTGTTCAGAATCGAATTTCTTGTTGCACAGGAAGAATTGGATTCAGAAGGTAAAAATAACCTCAGAGGAAAAACAAAAATGCAAACAGTTTACACTCATTTCCTAGTGTTCTTTCTTTGGGTGTAGCTGATTCTGTTCATCATTGATCAGTTGGAACTGAATTAGATCTTCTCTTTGTCGAAGATATCCACTTCCATCAGAATACCTCCTCATACAGTATTGTTGTTGAAATGTATAATGATCTCCTGGGTCTGCTCATTTCACTTAGCATCAGTTCATGTAAGTCTCTCCAAACCTGTCTTTATTCATCCTGCTGGTCATTTCTTACAAAACAATAATATTCCATAACATTCATATGCCACAATTTACTCAACTATTCTCCAATTGATAGGCATCCATTCATTTTCCAGTTTCTAGCCACTACAAAAAGGGCTGCCACAAACATTTTGGCACATAAAGGAAGACCCTTTCCCTTCTTTAGTATTTCTTTGGGATATAAGCCCAGAAATAGCACTGCTGGATCAAAGGATATGCACAGTTTGATAACTTTTTGGGCATAATTCCAGATTGCTCTCCAGAATGGTTTTTACCAAACATTTAAAGAACAATTAGCCCCAATGTTATATAAACTATTTGAAAAAATAGGGAATGAAGGAGTCCTACCAAATTCCTTTTATGACACAGAAATGGTACTGATACCTAATCCAGGTAGGTTGAAAACAGAGAAAGAAAATTATAGAATAACCTCCCTAATGAATATTGATGCTAAAATCTTAAATAAAATATTAGCAAAAAGATTACACAAAATCATCCCCGGGGATAATACACCATGACCAAGTAGGATTTATACCAGGAATGCAGGGCTGGTTTAATATTAGGAAAATTATTAGTATAATGGACCATATCAATTGTAAGGGTCCAAAGTAAGGTCAGGCAAACACAATTGAGATGTAAGTGGACCAATGGTCTTTATCCCTGTATGTGCTTAAGAGTTGAGTACTTAGGAACTTCCTTCGTGGGTGGAACCTCCACCCATGGTGGGAACATAGATCTCGCTCTGAAGTCTTAATCAAATTTGGGATATAACCTTCATTGTTGATTGGCTTGTGTCTGTGACCTTATTGACTCTATTTAAGCTCTGGACAGGAAAAGCCCTTCCTTTTTCTCTCCCTTTTCCCCCCTTCTTTCCCCTAAGTCATTAGCATACTTATATATCCCCCTCACCTGGAGACTGGACTGGGAGATTGCTATTAAATTATGTGCAGGAGGTCATAAAGTAGATGTGATTTGTTCATTTAAACTCTCGGGTGCTCTGTTATGCTCAAACTACTTTCTATGAGATAATAGCTGGAGCATTCTGACGACCTCAAAACAGAGGTGAGATTGATATTATTGATATTGTATTTGCCAGTTTTTCTCTGATAGGCCTAGGAATAAGGACCCATTAGCATTAGTTAGGGAGAGTAAAAAACCCTAACAATCAGTGACCAAATTAACAAAAACCATATGATCATATCAATAGATGCAGAAAAACAATTTGATAAAATCCAACATCCATTCCTATTAAAAACACTTGAGAGATTAGGAAAAAATGGACTTTTCTTTAAAATAGTCAGTAGCATCTATTTAAAACCATCAGAAGATAATGGAGATAAACTGGAACCATTCCCAATAAAATTAGGAGTGAAACCAGGTTGCCCACTATCAGCATTACTATTCAATATTGTATTAGATATTGTATTAAATATTGTACTATTCAATTATTGTATTCGGTAATAAGAGTTGAGAAAGAGATTAAAGGAATTAGAGTAGGTAATGAGGAAATCAAATTATCATTCTTTGCTGATGATATGATGGTATACTTAGAGAACCCCAGAGATTCTACTAAAAAGCTATTAGAAGTAATCCATACCTTTAGCAAAGTTGCAGGATACAAAATAAACCCACACAAGTCATTAGCATACTTATATATCACTAACAAAATCCAATAGTTAGGATTACTAAGAGAAATTCCATTTAAAGTAACTACTGATAGTATAAAACATTTAGGAATGTATCTGCCAAGGGAAAATCAAGAACTATATGAGGAAAACTACAAAACACTTTCCACACAAATAAAGTCAGATCTAACCAATTGAAAATATTAAATGCTCCTGGATAGGGAGAGGAAATACAATAAAGATGACAATACTACCTAAACTAATCTATTTATTTAGCACTAAACCAATCAGACTCCCAAAAAAACATTTAAAAAATAACAACAAAGTTCATATGGAAAAACAAAAGGTCAAGAATTTCTTTTGTTTTGTTTGCTTATTGTTTTTGTTTTCTAATTAATTAATTAATTAATTTTTACAAAAAATTTATGCATAGGTAATTTTTTGGCATTGGCATTGACAATTGCAAAACCTTTTGTTCCAACTTTTCCCCTCCTTTCCCCCACCCCTTCCTCCAGATGGCAGGTTGACCAATATATACATATATATATATATATATATATATATACATATATATATATATATATATATATACATATATATTTATATACACATACATGTCCAAAAAGTTATTTTGCTGTACAAAAAGAATCAGACTTGAAACAGTGTACCATTAGCCTATGAAGGAAATAAAAAATGTAGACAGACAAAAATAGAGGGATTCGGAATTCTGTGTAGACTAAGGAGTTCATAGTCAACTCCCAGAGTTCTTTCGCTGGGTGTAGCTGGTTCAGTTCATTACTGCTCTATTGGATGTGATTTGGTTCATCTCATTATTGAAGAGGGCCTTGTCCATCAGAATTCATCATCATATAGTATTGTTGTTGAAGTATATAATGATCTCCTGGTCCTGCTCATTTCACTCAGCATCAGTTTATTTATGTCACTCCAGGCCTTTCTGAAATCATCCTGTTGGCCATTTCTTACAGAATAGTAATATTCCATTACATTCATATACCACAATTTATTCAGCCATTCTCTAATTGAGGGGTATTCACTAAGTTTCCAGTTTCTGGCCACTACAATGAGGGCTGCCACAAACATTCTTGCAATACAGGTCCCTTGCCCTTCTTTAAAATCTCTTTGGGATATAAGCCCAGTAGTAATGTGCTGGATCAAAGGATATGCACATTTTGATAACTGTTTGAGCATAGTTCCAAATTGCTCTCCAGAATGGCTGGATGTATTCACAATTCCACCAACAATGTATCAGTATCCCGATTTTCTCACATCCCCGCCAACATTCTGCATTATCTTTCCCTGTCATTCTAGCCAATCTGACAGGTGTATAGTGGTATCTCAGAGTTGTCTTAATTTGCATTTCTCTGATTAATAATGACTTGGAGCATCTTTTAATATGGCTAGAAATACTTTCAATTTCTTCATCTGAGAATTGTCTGTTCATATCCTTTGACCATCTATCAATTGGAGAATGGCTTGATTTCGTATAAATTAGAGTCAATTCTCTATATATTTTGGAAATGAGGCCTTTATCAGAACCTTTGACTGTAAAAATGTTTTCCCAGTTTATTACTTCCCTTCTAATAAAAGGTCAAGAATTTCAAGGGAACTAATGAAAAAAAAATCAAATGAAGGTGGCCTAGGTATATCAGATTTAAAATTATATTATAAAGCAGTGGTTACCAAAACCATTTGGTATTGGCTAAGAAATACACTAGTTGATCAGTGGAATAGATTAGGTTCAAAGGATAAAATAGTCAATAACTTTAATAATCTAGTGTTTATAAATCCAAAGACCCAAGCTTTTGGGATAAGAATTCACTGTTTGACAAAAACTGCTGGGAAAATTGGAAATTAGTATGGTAGAAACTGGGCATTGACCCACACTTAACACCGTATACCAAGATAAGGTCAAAATGGGTTCATGGCCTAGGCATAAAGAATGAGATTATAAATAAATTAGAGGAACATAGAATAGTTTACCTCTCAGACTTGTGGAGGAGGAAGGAATTTATGACCAAAGAAGAACTAGAGATCATTATTGATTGCAAAATATAAAATTTGGTCATATCAAAATGAAAAGTTTATGTACAAATAAAACTAATGCAGACAAGATTAGAAGAGAAGCAATAAACTGGGAAGACATTTTTACAGTCAAAGTTTCTGATAAAGACCTCATTTCCAAAATATATAGAGAATTGACTCTAATTTATACGAAATCCAGCCATTCTCCAATGATGGTCAAAGGATATGAACAGACAATTCTCAGATGAAGAAATTGAAAGTATTTCTAGCCATATTAAAAGATGCTCCAAGTCATTATTAATCAGAGAAATGCAAATTAAGACAACTCTGAGATACCACTACATACCTATCAGATTGGCTAGAATGACAGGGAAAGATAATGCAGAATGTTGGAGGGGATGTGGGAAAACTGGGAACACTGATACATTGTAAATGGAATTGTGAATATATCCAGCCATTCTGGAGAGTGATTTGGAACTATGCTCAAAAAGTTATCAAACTGTGCATATCCTTTGACCCAACATTGTTACTACTGAGCTTATATATCCCAAAAAGATCTTAAAAGAGGGGAAAAGGACCTCTATGTACAAAAATGTTTGTGGCAGCCATCTTTGTAGTACCCAGAAACTGGAAACTGAGTGGATACCCCTCAATTAGAGAATGGCTGAATAAATTGTGATATATGAATATTATGGAATATTATTATTCTGTAACAAATGACCAACAGGATGATTTCAGAAAGGCCTGCAAAGATTTACATGAACTGATACTGAGTGAAATGAGCAGGATCATTATATACTTCAACAAAAACACTATATGATGATCAATTCTGATGGACATGGCCCCCAACAATGAGATGAAACAAATCAACTCCAATAGAACAGTAATGAATTGAACCAGCTACACCCAGCAAAAGAACTCAGGGAAATTAGTGTGAACCACTACATAGAGTTACCAATCCCTCTATTTTTGTCCACTTGCATTTTTGATTTCCTTCACAGGTTAATTGTATACTATTTCAAAGTCCGATTCTTTTTGTGCAGCTAAATAACATGTATACATATATTGTCTTTAACATATACTTTAACGTATTTAACATGTATTGGTCTACCTGCCATCTGGGGGAGGGGGTGGGAGGAAGGAGGGGAAAAATTGGAACGAAAGGTTTTGCAATTGTTAATGCTGAAAAATTACCTATGCATATATCTTGTCAATAAAAAGCTATAATAATAAAAAAAAAAAGAGAGAGAGAAAATGGATGCCACTAGTGTTAAGTAACTTGCTCAGAATCAGATACTAAGTATCTGAGGCCACATTTAAATTCAGAAAGATGAGTCTTCCTGACTCTTGGCCTGTTATTCTATCCCCTGCAACACCTAGATGTTCTTTTCTTTAATTACCCTCTATCCACCCAACAAATCAAACTCATCTTCAGAATATCTGACCATGTGATCACATGTACCTTTTCTCCAATTTATTTCATATCTGTTTTTCTAAGGTAGAGGACATATTTTTTTAGTTTAACCTAACATTCCTTTTCTGTGCTCCTTTATTTTGAGAAAGCACAGTCTCTTCCTATTGTTGCTGATACATGATTAACTAGTTTATTGTTATTAGAAATTAACTTCAACAGTTTTGTTTCTTTTGTTTTACTATATCTCTTATGTAAGAATTAGTCCTAATGAAGTAGAAAAAATTAAAATAGTTTGCCTCATTTTTCATTAATTCATATGCATTTTTAAACACCCATATTAATGGCATGGTGCCAAATTAGATTCTTTGGATTCAAATGGACTACTTTTAATAATTTAAAACTACATGAAATAGATGGCATTTGATTTGAAGTGAAATGGAAAATAAGAATGAATTCCTTTGTCTAAGTGAATGTCATATTTTATAACAAATGATGAAATGAAGTTTCTCATTCCTTTCTCTTCTATGTCTCATCTATATTTTTGATGTACTTATGGTTTGATTTGACAGTATTCCTCCTTGCCTTTTCAGATGTGGCTGTCTTGAAGGTGGATAAGATATATATAGACTGGAGAGTACTTGACCATATAAAAACTAAACTAGAATTACCTACCAGGGCTATATTTTCATTTTGAATTTTATGTGGTAAGGATAGCACTGAATTTGATATTTCAAATATCTGAAATTTCAGGTGAGTCTCCCATTGACATGGATCACAACCCTTTCATCCATTAGTAGACAGTCTTTGTGAATTTCTGTGGCTCAGAAAATTCATTTCCAAGTGACCAATGCTCTGATAAAGAATCTTGCTAAAATTGAATAGAATAATATTTGATAATAGATATATAGTTCATTATCATGCCAAGACATTTGAGAAATACAAAAAAAATTAAGGAAAATACAATTCATCCCTTTTTTTCACCTTCATGCATGTCCCTAATCTTCTCAGAACATATTGAGAAAGGCCTGGAGTGACCACTTTGGAAAGTTAAATGATATGGGCAATTTATATTGCCAAAGCATTAACAGTTGAAGTTCTTGGGAAATTTATTTTTCCCAATAGTATTTGCATAAAGATTACTTTATGCACGCAGAATTTGCTAAAATATGTGTGGAAAGGAAAAATCAATTTGGGTAAATTTGAAAAGATGATTTTTGTGGAATAAGGGTCAAGGCATAAAGTTAGAGGAAGGGCAAAGGAAGACCTAAATGTCATTGCCTATATTTTTTACGCAAGAAGTAAAGGGCTTTTTGGGGGGGAGGGGAGAACAAAGCAATGCATGCTCATGTAATTCTCTAACAAAAGATAAGGTATTGTCTTTTTATCTATGCCAGAGCTTAGAAGTATGTAGAAATAGTAGGACTAAATGAATGAACTAAGGAGATTTGAGTACTTATAGAGGGGGATAAATATTCCTAAGAACTGCTTTGGAGAAAGAAAAAATTTAAATTATGTTTCTGTTAAAACTGGGATAATGTTGGGAATAGGGATAGTGAAAGGGACTGGACCTGGGATTTCACTGGATTTGATAGAGATGATTAAACTCCTTCTACCAATACAGGTTAGTGCCTTCTCTGTGACAGTTTTAGAGAGTCAGTCAGATTACTGAGAAGTGACTTGCTTAGGGTCACATAGTCAGGCCATATCAGAAGTGGACCTGCAAGGCAGATTTTTCTTGGTTTTGAGGCCAGTTAACCATTCTGACATGCTGACACTCAGGAAAATAAAGACACTCTTTATCCCAAGGAAGGTACTGAGAGAAAATAAAATGAACATTTACCTTCTTATAGGTTTTTTCCTCATTTTGTTTTCCTGATATTGGATCTCCATTTTCAGTGGCAGACATCTAAGATTTGTAAAATAAAATACATTATTGTGGTTTATAGTTTTTTAACTAAAATTTCCATTTTAATCAGTATTTCTTATTATAAATAACTGGATCAGATTACATGAAAATACTGAAAAATCTAATTCCCTTCTTTTAAAACTTTTTTTTGGTGAGTGGGAATGGGAAATAAAATATTTTAAGTTTAATATTTTTTGAAATAAAGACATCATAAGTATTTATTATAATTGTATAATATTTCTTCCTAGAAAAATCACTTCCTTTGTTAAAAAAATAAACTACAACATTTCTGCTGTGATAAAAATATGTATAGATATTATATATTTATATATCATTTCTGCATATATCCCTACATTAATAGATAACTTGTTAAGATTATACATACACATATATATGCAAAATGTCAGTGTATATATATTTTTAATCACAGCAGAAGTAAAAAATATATATATTATATATATACATATATATATATATATACATATATATATATATATATATATCATTATATAGCCATTCTGCATGACTATGTTTCAGATTCTGTAGTCATTCTGCATGAACCAAAATTCAACAATACTTTATAAGTTTTTAAAATACTAAAATATGTTTTATATTTTACCCTTCTATAACTTCTTAACTCAGTTCTGAGTCCTTCAATGTAGCCAAAAAAAATGAGTAATAAATAAAATAAATAATAATAATATATATATAATAAAATAAATAAAATGAACTGAGTCAGGTTGAATCATATCTCTATCATTGACTGGTAATATAATCATGAGCAAATTAAATAACTTCTCTCTTCATCAATTTTATTATCTATAAAATGGGAATAATAATAATAATACCTCACTTGTGTGCTACACAGGTTGTTGTGTGAGGCAAGTTTTGTAAATATCAAGAGCTTTAATAGTTAAGCTCATATTTATATGAAACTTCTGAGATCTGCAACCTTTGAGAAAGGTTGTTTGAATCTTAATATCCCTGTTTTATTGATAAGGAAACAGGCTCTGAAAAATTAAATGACTTGTCTATGATTACATAGCTAGTAAATGTCAAAGGTGGGATTAGAAACCAGGTCTCTTGACTCCAAGTCCAGTGTTTCTATCCATCATGCCATCTGGATTGCCAAAAATATTTATTTGACTATGATCTTTTCCAATCAGAATAAAGAGATGAAACTCTGTAAACCTCTTTATCTGCTCAGAACAAAATCACTTTTTTATACCTGTTCTTCCAGATTAGAAAAATCAAATGTTCTTCATAAGTGTTTTAATTCTTCTATTTTGTTTGTATATATTCAATTTACCTAAATGAAAGCATGTATTCTATACCTTCCAAGAGTCTACGGCAATGCCAATTACTTAGTAATTACTCATTTTTCCAACTAATAATTTCTTTGGTATCTAAAAAAAATGACCCTAGAAGATAAAATAGGGTCTTTAATGATGACAAAGATATCAACACTAAAATTTTACCTGGAGCAGAGCAATAGTTCAAAGAGTTCATAGTTATAGGTGACATTTATTGTCTAGAAGAAATGTGGCAAACTTAAGACCACAAAATATTTTAGAATCAATCCAATCCAGTTGAATGTAGACAATATAGGGCAACATGTTTTGAAGAATAATTTGCTTATATGTTCTCTACCAAATATGTTTAGCCCAAGTTCTTGGTGTTTGGGGTAGATACTATTTAGGGGACATATAGGGAAATATAGCTAAAACCTCATCAGAATACTACAGCATGGTGGAATTATATCATGTACTGTGGGAGAAAGAATCCACACAAACAGAATTTCAAGTCAACCAAAATATTAAATCTTTACTTCAAGACTTGCTGAAGTTTATCAGAAACACTGTTTTAAATAGAAACTAATGAATAGTTTCTGAACTGCTGAGCTCATTGTAAAATGCTACTGTATATAGTTTGTTTTAATTTTCCTGATTTATATAGTTTTAAAACTCACTTGACTATTTCAAAAAACTATGAATATTCACGTGATGATATTTATTTCAATCACAGGGATCAATTTTATGTTTTCAATTTGAGAGGAGATTAATGGTTCCAATCAAAGAATAACACTTTTGTAACTTCATTTCCAAGCCTTTGTAGCTTATTAATTTATAAAATTACAAAGGGGAACTTGAATTTCATCAGAAGTAGCTAAGGCTTAATGGAAAGCTTATTTCCAGTATGAATCATGAAAAAATCCAGAGATATTTTTCATTAATTTATGCTTCACCTCTGATTCCACAGTGGGGCAGTGAAGGGAATGAAAGAGTAAATTATAATCAAAATTTTCTATTGGCATAGTAGAAATCATACTGATTAATGATTACAAGATCTGGATTGGAATCCTGATTCTGTCACTTAATAGTACCTGAGTAACCTTGGACAAGTCAATTCACTACTCTCCATTTCAGTTTCCTTATTGAAAAAATGATGGTATTGGACTACATTGGTGACTTGCAAAGCATACTAGAAATACCTTTGGGGGTCCTTGAAGTTTTTTGAAGGGGTCCAAGAGGTCAAAACTATCAAGATCTATTGGTATTTTAAAATGCTCCTCTTGGGAAGCTAGATGGCACAATGGATAGATCACAGACTCAGGAGTCAGGAAGACCTGAGTTCTAATACGATCTTAGACACTTCACACTTACTTAGCTGTGTGACCCAGGGAAGGCACTTAATCCCAATGGCCTCACAAAATAATAAGAAGAATAAAATAAATTCAAAAAAATTTAAAATTAAAAATAAAATGTTTCTTTTCTAACTACTTTTCTTATGTGCGGCTGGATTTTCTTTATATACTTTAATTGAAACAACATATTGTAATAAATTGAAAATAGAAGAGACATAAAGAGTATAGCTGCTTTCTTTTAAGCCAGATGGTAAAGAGATTTATAAGCACATGTAAAATGATGTAATTTCTCCCCTATTTTGAGGACAAATATTGTTATTTAATAATATTTTATTTATGCTAACATTTAATGGGTATATTATTATACTTTTAAGTAAATAAATTAATTTTTAAAATTAATCAATTTTAGTAACTAAGCATAAAATGATCAAATCAAGATATCTAACACATAAACATAAGCTCTTTGGAGTTGTCAGTAATTTTTAAGAGTGTAAAGGAGTTCTGAGATTAAAAGTTTTAATTGAAAAATTTTAGACTTCAATAGATGAACTCTGATCCTCCTTCAGCTTTAAATCTATGATCTAATACTCAAGCATCATGATAAAGAAAATCACTAAATGTTTCTTCTGTGATGACTTCCCTAAGTGTACTGTATAACTTTAGAAGTCCTGTTAAATAAGGGAATATTTTATAAATCTATGCTGAAAAGGCAATAATTGAGTCATTATTAAAAGTTCCAAAAAGAGGTTTTTGAAACAAATCTATTGTCCCAACTTTCAAATTATATTAACATCTTGTATCTGGTAAGTATTTGACAAATAATTATAGAAATGAGACATTCCTATGACTTGTAAGTTAATGAAAAATTTTGTTATCAATATACTATATCTATTAGATTCTGTTCTTCTAGCCAAGTCAACATGCAGGAATTTGCTAAGATTTCTTGCTTCTTTTAAAAATTAGCTTTATGAAAAGTTAGGGGCTAAGAAATAAATTAGAATTTACATTTCAGAACCTTTTCTATTAGACAAATCTCCCCCCCCTCCAATAAAAAAGTCTTTGTATATCTTTTCACTTTATAATAGGCACTAAATGGTGCTTCTGAGATAGCAAAGAATAGAAAAAAAGCATACAGTGATTTTGTTAGATCCTTTACAGAGAATTTTAAGGAAAAGAGAACTAAATAAAGTGGAAAGACTTGGCAATGGCACCAAATCACACATTTACCAAACTAACTTGTATTAATAAAGAGACTTCTAGAATTTATAAAATATGTCAGACAAATTTTTCCTCACCTTTGAGGAGTTTATGTCAAGTCATCTGGAGCTCATAGTAGCAGGTAGCCTAATCATTAGTATAGTTATTTACTTTTTCCCCTTCCAGTTCCTGTTAAAACAAAAATGGTTTGTTAACATATAATCTGACAGATGATGATATTTTTATAGATTCATTTTAACATTAAGTAGAGCTAAAGTTTGGTCAAGGTATTGAGATACTCTGTTTATTATATCACAGTATAACATAATGTCTCTCAAATAATCTGATTGTTTGTACTTCATGGTACATGTTTTTGTGTTGTATCATTACCTCTTTGTAATTGATACTGTCTTTTTTCTTTTATGTCATAATTAAAAGTTGGTCCAAGTCAGTATTATATAAAATACACAATTTTTTTTTCTGACATAAAAGAGATAAACTACAACTATTAGAGAAAGGGATATGGAATGAGCCTGTAATTTCATTGGTACAGGGAACTCACAGAAAAATTTTCTTCTAACTTAAATCATAATTCATCTGAGCAGAGCAGAGGTGTCAAACAGTCATTGGAATTGACCAAATAAGATTAAAGTGAAAGTTACAAAATAAATAAAAATACAATAGAACACAGATAATGTTAATATATCTAGTTATTATGCATATAGCTTGCTTACCTTGTATATATTTATTTACATATTATCTCTCACATTCGATTATAACCTTCTTGAGGGTAGAGTCTGTCTTTTACCTCTTTTTGTATTCCCTACGTTTAAATGTCTTTAAAATGTCTTTTGCTTTTACATCACAGACATTTTAAGACACATTATGAACTCCTCTTTTTTGTTCTTCTTTGTGGAACTCCTCTTTTATCAATATAAACAATTAAGCAAAAACATCCCAATACAATGACCTTATCTGAAGAAACACACAATGTTCTTCCCTGCTAATCCCCCTCTGGAAGAGGAAACATTTCATTAACTATTCTCCAAGACTATAAGCACCAATTCATACATATTTTGCCGTGTCCTTATGAATTCTGTGTATTCATCATTTCTTACTGGTCATTATTATTTCAAAAAATTCCTATATCAAGCTTTTTTTTAAAAACTGTTCTCTAAGCAATGGGCCTTCACACTTTTGATTCCAATTCTTGATATAACTACATGGGCTACTATGAATATTTTTGTTTACCTCAGACCTCACTGGACTTGTAACTCTTGCAATCTTAATATTTTCAATCTTAAATAATCTGTTTCCTGACAAGTAGGTATTTCCTATTTTGGAAATTTAACTTTATCATATTTGTATGTTCATTTTAATTGTTGCATAGAATCTACAAATTGAAAATTCTTTAAAATAGCATGAAATTTACCAATTTTAATCTAAAGAGATAAATATTGTTTTTATAATTCTACACTTTTTATTAAGTTAAATACTTTAACAAGTGACTTTTGAAGACATTATCTTTCTCCCCAAAACACTTGTTACCATATGATCAACTATTAAAGTAAGAAATTAATTCAACATTCATATAATAAAATGATCATGTTTTATATCTTAATAATGCTTTATGGTTGTAAATAATTTTTTATTCATTTAATTTCATTTTAATTAATTTTAATAAAAAAACCAAATCTTTGATTTCTTTTCATACAAGTAAAACAAACCAAGAACTATCATGTATATAGTAGTCAGATAATATGGTAACAGTGATCAATAGCCAGTTTTTTAAATGTCTATTTTTGAGGGCATAAAAGGTTTTAAATGTATTAAATACATATTTTTATTTACATAATAAAACCCAGACTGAGTATTTATTACAATTATCTAGACACATCATATGACATTTCTTCATAATACCTTAAAGTCCTGCATATATTCATATTTATTTATGCTCTTCAGTTGCCACTGACAAAAATGATTTAAAATCAGATTCATTTTAAGTATCACATCTTTAAAAAAAATGAAATTAAACTTCTGAAACCAATTATAACTTGAAATATACAGCATCTTTCAATATGAATTCAGAGGGAATGCTAATCAAAACAAATTGCAAAATGCAAGGTTCATTTTTTCCCATAAAACGTTTTAATCAGTTCTCATAAGAGTCATTACCCTTACATATTGAACAAAATAGATAAGCTGGCATTATGTGCAGAGCATATTATGCACATAGTAGGCAGTATATAAATGTCTGTGAAATGGATTAGCTATAAATGGAAATATAAAGCTCTAAAATGTAGCAGTTATAATTCATTTTCCCAATGAAGGTTTGTACTAAATTTTTAAAAAAATCTTTTTAAACAGAGGATTCACTGCACACATTAGATAATGAAAAGTATTCTCTAAAAACAACTGAGGAATTTATTGCTTTCAATACTCACATCTTTTCATGAAAATGTCATCATTGTACCACTCTCTCTTGGCTGAATTTTAATTTTAAATACACAATAGCAGAAATTGTGAATAGAAAAAAAGCTCATGGCCATGAAAAGAAACGCATATGTACAATTACACTACCCAGACTCCCCATTTGGCACACTGACTCCCCATTTGGCACTTGTTAAAATCTTCGTGCCAACTTAAACAAAATCATTGCTTTTTAATGTCTTCCCATAAATCACTGAAAAGTTCAGTCAAATGGTTAGCTATTTAGAAGTGGTAGAAGTGCAAGAAAATGGATATGAATATTGTGAATAGTACCTGACTTGGTTGATAAGTTTTGCTGAACTGCTTTCTCCTCCCCCAACTTGTTACCAAGGCTATCTCTCTCTGGGTTGGGAGATGATAGATGTATTGGGAATTAATATGCTATAACATGAGGGACAAGAGCATGATTTTTCTGCCTTGAAACTAATTTGAGATGATGATTGAGTACTTCTTCTATTCCCTTTCCCCTAATTTAACTACTACAACTACTTGACTACTTTGTGATGTGGACTTATTCTCTTCCCCTGGAGGAAGAACCCTAACCAATTACTAACAGATATAATCAATTCTCAGAGTATCCTGTTTGTACAGAGTGATTGTAAGGAGGGAACTCTTTATCAACCCACATTATCTATCCTCCAACCTCTGTGCATCTTTAAACAATCTTTGAGATATTGATTAGCATACCTAAATACCTGGTCTGCCAGGTATTCCATCTGGCTCCTCTTTGATTCCTCCTTCCCTCTAAGCTCCCAGGCACATTCCTTCCTCCTTCATCATCCCTCTGAGTTTTACTTCCTGGTTTCCCAGATAAAATTCCAAGGCTATATTTCCCCTATAAAAGTTCTGCTCATGATGAAGATATCTTTGCTAAATCCTTTTCAGTACTAAGCCTACTATAAAATTACTCTCTCTCCCCCTCCAGTGCGTTTCCTTTAAGGCCAAAAAAAAAAAAAAATTTTATATATATATATATATATATATATATATATATATATATATATATATATATATATATATATATATATATATATATATACTTATATAAGCTATTATATAGCTTAACTATATAAACTATAGTTACTTATAGCTAACCCTGTAGCTATAATCCCCTATAGATCTAACCTGCTAGTCAATGGCTTGCTTAGATTCTTTGCCTCAATTACTACCTAGCCTTAATCACTAAATGGGTGTGTCTCCGTCAAACTGAGACCTATTGAAAACCTTAGCTTGAAAAGGTCAAGACCTTCAGTAGTATCTAAAGCCATTTCCAATCATCTTGATATATATATCTTGCCACTGGATCCAGATGGCTCTGGAGGATAAAATGAGGCAGGTGACCTTGCACAACCCTCCCTCACTTAAATTCAATTCATTTGCATGTCAAGGCATCACCTTCCTGATGTAATGGTCCTCTTCCAGAAACAAAAGACAAAACAACAACCCACCTCATGGAGTATTTCCTTTCTCCCAATTAACTATAAATTCCTCTGGGGAACTTGTCTTTTCCTTGCTAACTATATGCTCTCCCACTCTATTTTATATTTGCTACTCCTGGTGCCTATTTTACCTCTTTATTTTGTCTATAACCTCTTCCCCTAAATAAACAAAAACAAACCATTCTTTTGGTAAAAAGAATGGCCATTGTGAATTTGTCACATGTTCATTTTGAACTAGGAATTGCTACACAGACCTTATCAGTTTGTATATATTTCTATTCATTTGATAATTATATTGTGTACATTTATTTTTCTATTTGTTGTTCCTCCTATTACAATAAGGAGCTCCTTACAGAGATAAGTTTTATTCTTTGTATCTATATCCTATCAGTACAGTACCTGGCACATAGTAAGCATTTATATAAATGCTTCTTTAGTAATTAGAAAACAGCATCTACTAAAAATCAATGGATTTTTCTCAAAAAAAGGGGGAAGATCAAGATAAAAAAAAAATCTTGAGCCAGAGGGAGTAACTGGGCTCCCTTTCTAATGCCATGAGTCAACTCCTTTTTTCCAATTCTAAATTCTAACCAGGCTCTCTAAGTTATAACAGAGTTGCATATGGTGAGAAGAAAGCCTAAGAGAGAAAGTCAAAGTAATAGGAACATTTCAAAAGGCCACTGAAGAAACAAATCTATAAGAACAAGCTTTAAGTACAGTATATTGCTAAATTATTAAAGGCAAATATAACAGACAGGTTTGACTTACAAAGAAGTATGAGTCAGGGAAGTAGACAAAATTACGTTGATACAAAGCTTTTAAATTTTTTTCTACTTACAACCCCTTTTTGCCCTAGAAATTTTTATGTGACCCCAGGAACATAGGTATGTAAAATAGATATACAAATCCAGCATTAACTAATAATAAATCAAAATTTCATGACTTCTACATTCAGTTATGGGATCCTTTACAAGGTCACAAATCACAGTTAAAGTAGTACACATATGTCATCACGATCAAGTCCAATATAAACACAAAACTTCAATGTTATGACACCTGCCCCCATTTAAAAATTATTATACAATATAATGACACATTTAAGTACTTTGTAGCATAAAAATTAAGTTGTTAACTGTGCATACCCTTTGACCCAGCAGTGTTACTACTGGGCTTATATCCCAAAGAGATCTTAAAGTAGGGAAAGGGACCTGTATGTGCAAGAATGTTTGTGGCATCCCTCTTTGTGGTGGCCAGAAACTGGAAACTATGTGGATGCCCATCAATTGAAGAATGGCTGAATAAATTGTGGTATATAAATATTATGGAATATTATTGTTCTGTAAGAAATGACCAGCAGGATGATTTCAGAAAGGCCTGGAGAGACTTACATGAACTGATGTTGAGTGAAATGAGCAGGATCAGGAAATCGTTGTATACTTCAACAACAATACTGTATGATGATCAATTCTGATGAATGTGGCCATTTTCAACTATGAGATGAACCAAATCAGTTCTAATAGAGCAGTAATGAATTGAACCAGCTACACCCAGCAAAAGAACTCTGGGAGATGATTTGTGAACCACTACATAGAATTCCCAATCCCTCTGTTTTTGTCTGCTTGCATTTTGGATTTCCTTCATGGGCTAATTGTACACTATTTCAAAGTTCGATTCTCTTTGTACAGCAAAACAACTGTTTGGACTTGCATACATTTATTGTATTTAATTTATACTTTAACATATTTAACATGTATTGGTCAACCTGCCATTGGGGGTGGGGGAGGGGAAGGAGGGGAAAAATTGGAGCAAAGGGCTTGGCAATTGTCAACATTGTAAAATTACCCATGTATATATCTGGTAAATAAAAATTATTAAATTATAAAAAAATTAAGTTGTTAAGAAATTATTCATGAACCAGTTATGTGTTCCATGGCTGTGTTACCCTTAGCTCTGATAACTTATCTTTAATCTTGCTCTAATTTTTTTATTCTCTTGAATGGCATTTGCTTAATAGGAATCATAAGTCCAAATAAACATTTCATACTTGATTATAAAGTAAATTGAATATGAACAAAGACAACATTTTACTTGCACGAGAGAAACTGAATTAAAATCTCCAGTTTAGATTTGAATACCTAGCTAGCTGCAAGACAATTCTATTGGTATGGATCACTAGCACCTCAAACTCAACATGTCCTAAACCACAATCATCAACATTTTCTTAACATGTTTTTGCCTTCCAACTTTACTATTTCTGAAATCACCCTTCATTCAACTAATCTAAATCTTGGGATTATCCTGGACTTTTCTTTATCTCTTATAACCCTAATAAATGAACAGATCTTAAAAATTTTGTGATAAAGATCTCATTTCTTTTTTTTTTTTTCCCTCAAAAGACATTTATTAGAGAATATTCTTTAAAATTGTTTGGAGATGATGGTAGGAAACAAGCCACACAAATCTGCATCCAAATTGGGATAATGAACGGTACTATTGAAGATCTCATTTCTTAACCACACAGAGAACTGAGTCAAAGTTGTAAAAAAATAAGAGCCATTCCCCAATTGATAAATGGTCAATGGATATGAACCAGAATTTTTCAGATTAAAAAAAAATTAAAGCTACCTATAGTCACATAAAATGCTATAAGGGGCAGTTATGTGGAGGACCTGAGTTCAAATTTAGCCTCAGGCTTTAGACACTTATTAACTCTAGGACCCTGGACAAGTTACTTAACCTGAATTGCCTCACCAAATTAAAGAAATACAAATTAAAACAACTCCCATTGTACCACCCCACACTCATCAGATTGGCTAAAATGACAAAAAAGGAAAATGATGACTATTGGAGGGGAAGTAAAAACAACTGGGACACTAGTGCACTGTTGGTAAAGCTATGGATTCTGTTCCACCTTTTATACCTTCCTGACAGTTTCCATTTCTTCTACCACTCTTCTTAGGATCGCTTCCTAATGTGTCCTCTCACCTCTTCTCCCTTTATAGTGTTATAAGAATCAGAAGAAAAATGACTTTGAGCTGCAAAGGTCCCAAAGGATCTTCTAGATTGATTCTCTCTCTCTCTCTCTCTCTCTCTCTCTCTCTCTCTCTCTCTCTCTCTCTCTCTCTCTCTCTCTCTCTCTCTCTCTCTTCTCTCTCTCTCATCTCTCTCATCTCTCTCTCTCTCTATATATATATATCTATATCTATATCTATATCTATATCTAGGAAAGTTTTAGAAAATTATAAGGAAAGTTTTAGAAATATTCCCAAATGCAATCAAAATACTGCATGGGTTCACAGGACTATACATTTATAGCTGGAAGGAGCATCAGACCATCTAGTCTAAGTCCCATATTTTATTAATGGGGAAATTGAGGCCTAGAGAGAGAAGGCAATTTGCTCAAGGTAAAATTTAAAACGAATGGGCAGAAAAAGGATTTGAAGCCTGGTCTTCTGATATAAATTTAAATGCTCCTTTCACTCTACCATAAAGATTTACTTTGGAAAATTTCAAAGTTACAAATATCCATAAATTGATCAATTGAAAAATTCATTATAAAATGTGTACTTAATAACAGGTTTACATATACCAGTATCCTACATGGTCCAAATACATGGGGTCCATGAAATCCAAACTATTTTCATAATAATTCTAAAATATTAAAATTTTAAATATGGCAAATATTAATATAGCCCACATTAAAAAAAAACTTTGTGGGGTAAGTAGGCAATTATTTTTAAGAGAATAAAGGATTTCTGACATCAAAAAGCTTGAGAACGTCTAGCCTAAGTAGAAAGCCAGTACTAGGTACTGTACTTAAGTAATAATACTAGGTCTAGAAGCCAGTAGTAGGGTGATTGTTTAGGGAGTAAACAGCAATTCATATATAATTAAGAACTCAGAAGAAGGGACAAAACACAGTAAAGTTGAAATGAATCCCAAAGAGGTCAGGCTTGAGTTATGAGCTATAGCTTAAAGGATTCCCAGGAATTAAAAACAGTATAGGGAATGGGCAATATAGGAGGGAGGAAAAAATTTACAGAGGCACAAAATTATTAATTTAATATTTTCTAAATAAAGCAATATAAAAGGTAGTGAAATAGTATAAAGAGAGCCTGTTTGAAAGTCTGAAGATTTGAGAATAAGTCTCACCTCTTAACATATATTCTACAAGCCTGCATAATTCATTTAATTTTCTTAGGACTAACTCTCTAACACCAGAGATATCACGCTTAAATCAAAACAGGGCCCTTAAACAGCATAAGTATTTTTTAATTGATTTAGAAAATCACATGTTAACATTATCTATGTTCTACTGTATTTTTGTTTATTTCTCAATTACATTTAAATTAGACTGCAACTAGGAAATGTGATAGGCCCACGAGAAAATAATAGATCCTGTCCCTATCTTAAATAAAGAAATATGTTGAAACGTCCCTCACATGCTGCCAGGAAATATGAATGCAAGCTTCAGAAAATTCTACATATCCTTATCTAACTCCCTTTGCTTACCCTGGATCCCAAAAGGTTTGGCATTTATTGCAATAGATTACATAAGAGAACCTGTTCTTTAACCATAGAATTAAAACAAAATATGAACTAATTTCAACAGGCTATACAAACATTCAAGGATGAATTGAAAATCTTTGGATCAGGAAACTGGGTCACACTTATAGAAATAATTGTGTGATGGATATGGAACTAAAATTCAATTTATAAGTAGAAAAAGATTATCAAGGGAGGTGTGATAAGGGAAATTGCTTATAAGGGGCAATTTCAGAGAAGTAACTAAATGGAACTCTTAGGGTTCACTTATGTGAACCCATCTCTTATTTATAGCTTCCCCCATCCCCAAATCATAATGTCAAAGGGGAAAAAAGAAAGAAAAAATGAAACTAACCAAAGTTGAAACCTGAATTTGTTTTGTTTTTAACTGTAATTCTCTGGCAATGTTAATGCTTAAATTGTGAACTTATAATTGGTGAACTTCAAGAATAGAAAGCTTCCAAGAAAAATATCTGCTCTTACTAAATATCTAAAATAGCTCAATGATTCTGCAACCTAGGAGTTCCAGTATTTTTGAAAAACTACAAGGAACCCAATAGAACCCAACATGCCTATGCTTATCCCATTAGCACTAAGAAACCTGGCTCCATCCCTTTGTAAAATGTCTGAACAATGTGCAATTTTAATTCCCATGTGAAATCTCAGCATGAATTTTCTTTTTTTTCTTTTTTTTTTTAATTTTAATAGTTTTTATTTACCAGATATATGCATGGGTAATTTTACAACATTGACAATTGCCAGACCCTTTGTTCCAATTTTTCACCTCCCCCCCAAGATGGTAGGTCGACCAATACATGTTAAATATGTTAGAGTATAAATTAAATACAATATATGTATACATGACCAAACAGTTGTTTTCAGCATGAATTTTCTAAACAAAAAGGTTTTAAGAATTTTCATTCATAAATAAAAAAGTAGCAGTCACAATGATTTTGCCACTTTTCAGAGAGTTGATAAATGAGAATATCAAAGGAATAAGCCTCAATTCTAATTCAAATAAATAAATACAGATCTTAACTTCAGAACCCAAATAAAAACTAAACAAAGGTTTCATAAATTACCAGGATTGAAAAATGTGGTCAAAGTAATTCTTTGCTAAACATATAGTTAAAATAATTACTGCTATTAATCAAGCAAAGAGCTGAGGAATTATCAGATTAATCTCTATTTCTAGTTAATTTCATCATAAATATGACACGATACTCTGAAAGGTATTCCCAGTATCTCAGATCATCCTACTTTCATTTAAGTTCCTTTACAAGGTTGCTCTTAGAAACCCAAATAGGTTTTTAATTTTCCTAAGAAAATTCTGTTGATCCCTAAAAACAGCTTGAAATTTATCTGATCCAAGTGCTACCATTACCAAGAGTCATTCCATAAGGTATAGCAGTTTCAGTCTTCCTCTTGATATTTCAATACTAAACAACTCTAATTATGCCTTAAATAGCATTCCTGAATGATAGGAATCATCTCAAACCTCCACTTCACTTTGCTGGGACATAAAGGCTCTTTCCATAGTATCTTCTTTCACTCCATACTTTGCTATCAAACTCCTTAGAGTCAAATTTGGTTGGACAACTTCTCTAGACAGTTTGGCACAGCACCAGGGCTGAAATGCCTAGAACTGATCCAAGAGGAACAGGCCTTCATAAGTGAAGTAAGAGAGGCAAAAACATCTCTATTCCTAATATTCCACAATTATACTTTTGGGCTTTTATGGTTTATTATTGAATAGTTTCTACTGTAATATAGAAGCATATTAGGATAACCATCTCCTCTAAGGCATAACCAACTGTCTTCATTCTGGAAACTGATAAATTAGAAATAAAAATTAGTCACAAAGAAATCATTGGTATAGGATGATCAAAACTTTTGCGTCATGACAACCTGTGGAACTCAGAAAGCTGATCCCAACCAATAGGGCATAATACCCCTGCTTCCATCACAATAACAGTATAATTTTTAATTCCTCCAGTATTTCTTATGAATTCCAACTTACTTTACATGAGTCAATGACAAAAAAGCTATGGACTGGAAAAAGGAAAAGTTAATGTGACTTTTAAGTAAACACAGTAAGATACACAGAAATGGGATAGGTGAAGGTAGTGGGTTAGACCTGTGACTTTATTAGTCTAGGTATCTCCTGGTTCTCTACCCATGCAGACCAGCTCTTCTTCTGTAATTTATAGTCTCAGAATTGGGTTCTTAGCAGAGAGTCTATGAACTTATTTTATATATTTATATCTATATTTAGACATAGACATAAATCCTTCTCTTGGTTCTTAACTGGGAAGAGTATCTCTGAACTTATATATCTGTCTATAGATATAGATAATATAGATCCCCCTCTCTCTTCTTGTATGTGTGTGTGTGTAGATAGGTTTACTCAGAGATATATCTATAAACATTACATGGAGAGATAGGTAACTTATTTCTTTTTAAAACCTTTTTATTTTCAAAACATATGCATAGTTTTCAACATTTGATTTTTTTATCCCTCTCTTCCCTCCAACCCTTCCCCTAGATGGTAAGCAATCCAATATATGTTAAACATGTGCAAGGCTTCTATGCATACTATTTCAATAGAATTATTTTTCTATGTAATCTTATACATTTTGTTTTATGCATCTAAAAACTGTTCTGAGAAAAAATCTAAGATGTCTTTATTACAGAGCCAAAGGGATGCATGACAGCAGAAAAGTTAAGAACCTTGTCACAAAGAGTTCCTTGGACCATTATGAAATTAAATGATTTGTCCATGGTCAAGAATCTAATGCGTCAAAAATAGGATTTAAACCTAGGTTTTCCTGACTCTAAAGGCCTACCCTTTCATCTACTATGCCAGTTCACAAGATCTCAAGAATTAGACTGAATTTTGGGGGGTATTTATTCATATTCTGTGATTTGGTGACAATTGCCTACTAAATTTCCTATCACTCATAAAACTGATAAAAATTTCTTTTCACACAGAGAAAAAAGCAGTGTACATGACCTCAAAACACTTTTGAAGAAATTTGTTATTTTATTGAACTTCTAAGGATGGTACTCTGTTATTTGTTGTACTTGCGGTTAGGAAGGTTTATTTCAGAAGCACTATTGTTATGACTGGGAAAAATCAAGTCTAAGCATCATTTCTAAACTGATTTCAGAAATAAATTATCTTTTTTTTGGCCTTTGGACAACAGTAATTTTCTATGAAGTAAAAGATGAGAATTTCTCATGGGTTATGGCATTTGAATGTAAATCTCTATCCTCAAGGGAAAGCTTCCTTCAGACAAGCAAGAACAGTTTATTATTATTTAGATTAAAATTTTTTTTAGAGCATTTGAATCTTCAGTTTTTCTCCCCTCTAAATCTGGGTATATTTTTAACTTATGCTAACTTTTGGGTCAAAAAAGTTTCTGTTGTTGGTCCCTTAGGAACAATATAGAAGCAATTTCTAATTGTAATTTTGTAAATCTGCCCATAGTAACCTGACAACTGTTGCATCTTTTACTAGATTGTAGAAAAGTTCTTTATCCCCCTATGAAAACTCCACAATTTTAAATATGTCACACAAAGATATCTTAGAATTACAGAGGGAAAATTTATAAGCAAACAAAAAACTTCCACAAGATTTTAAGATTTCAGAGTACAGTGTCATTCTATAGTAGATAGGCTGTTAGGAAAACATTGATTCTTCCCCACCAACCCCCCATAGAATCACAGATCAAAAATAGAAGACAACGGATCAATTCATTTAATACATTCATTTATGGATGAGGAAAATAATATCCAGGGAATTTGAGTGTCTTGCTCAAGACCATGTGCTCCCATTACTAAACATACAACTTACTGTTAATTGCACTAATGGAGAATACAGACCTCTTTTAAATAAACAAGTTATTTGTTTAAGAATATACTGCCAGCATACATATAATCTACTGATCTAATGACTTCAGCTAACAGACAGAATTTCATGAGATCATTGGATTTAGAGCTATAAGGGGCTTTAAAGTTATTCAATCCAATATAGTCATTTTAGAGATGAAGAAACTGAAGCTCAGAGAGACTGCGACTTCTCTTAGTTTACAGAAAGCATACTTAATTTTCCTTCTAATTCTCTATAATATTTGATTTGAGGATCAAATGGAACTACAGAAATTTTTATGAAGGAATATTATAAACTCCTTAAATTAAATTAAAAGTGGATCTGGAGTGTACATGCATTCTTGAGTAAAGAATGAGCTAATGATACTTTTAGGAGAAGTGATCCTTAAAAAGTTAGGATGTGAGCTAATTTCTCTTAGAAATAGTTGCTTCTTTTGCCTCAGAAATATCTCCTGCATTATTTTCATATTTCAAGGAACCACTCCCCCATGAGTGGAGATTAGACAAGGAATAACATTTGAAGGGAAGAGTTGCAGAATTACCATTTTCAAAGTTATCAATCTGTGATATTTCATTTGATCCTTATGTGGGATAGACAGGCTAAGTATTATAATTCCAATTTAGATATTAGGAAACTGAGCTCAGAGAGGAAAAATAAATAGGCCAAGTTCACATGAAGTGTTCTTTAGTTAATTAAAAGATATATTCTATTCTCTCCCTCCTAACCCACTGAGAAAAAAATACAGATTTTTTTGGAATAAATACGCAGAGTTCAGCTAATCATAGTTTCTCTCCTACCATATTATTATTTTTTTAAAGTTGTATGCCCCAAGTCCATTACCTTTCTATATTGAGATGGATAGCATGCTTCATCCAAGTCCTCTGAAATCATGGATAGTCTTTGTGTTAGAATTTTTACAGCTTTCAGAGTTTTATTTTTATGATTTTGATATTATGGTTCTTTATTCTTTTATGTGTCTTTAAAATTGTCCGTTTTTATAATAGTGACATTATAATATAAATCATTCTTCTGATTTTGCTAATATCACATCAATTCATACAAATTTTTCCAAATCTCTTTTAAATAATTTTTCTTACTTCCTACAGCACAATTACATTCTATTATATTCATACATCATGATTTGTTAAGCCATTCTCCAAATGAAAAGCAATCATTTAGTTACTAGGGAGGTTTTTTGTCCCCACAAAAAGAACTATATAAATATTTATGCAAATATAGGATCTTTCCCCCTTTTTTGCTTTCTTTTTGGATATAATCCTAGCTCACTTAAAAGAGTATGATATATATATATATCTCACTTAAAGATATATATATATATATCACTTAAAGATATATATATAGCTCACTTAAAGAGTATGAAGTGTTTAGTAACTTTTTATGTATAAATTGTATTCCAAGTCAAGAATCCACTAATAGTACATCAATGTTCCTGTTTCCCAATAGCATTTACAAAATGTCAGTTTTTTTGGCCATCTTTGCCAATGGGATGGCTATGAGATGGAGTATAGAACTACTTTAATTTATATTTCTCTAATAAGTAGTTATTTAGAGCATTTAAAAATATGGAGTGATAGTCTGATTTTCTTCCATCAAGAACTAATTGTTCATTAGTTGGGAACTGGCTTTTAGTCTTAGGAATTTTTAATTCATTCCTTATACATATTGGAAATTAGAACTTAATCAAAGAAACCTACTACAGGTAGATTTCCCCCAATTAATCATTTCTCTTTTAATCTCATCTTTATTTGAATTGTTTTTTTTTTTTATTAGCCTCAGAAAATGCATTTCCTTTCACAAAGCCAGAAAACACATTGGTTGAAATCAAAGTCAAAGAGGATAGCAAATTAAATAATAAGATTTTCTCTCCTTCCTGACACAAACACAAAAGGTCATCAGAACATAAATGTGGGAAGTTGCACATTCAGGAAACATGCTCAAGGAATATTTATATGAAAGAGGATCCACAGTTGAAGCATGAGTATGGGAATATATGTCAGATATGTATTTGTGCTAACATCATTTAGTTTCCCACAGGGCCCTAACTAGACAATACTAAAGTTGTCACTATATATAAAGATAACTTTATTTGAATTGTTTGGGCAAAACTTTTACATTTTATCTATTCAAAAATCATGCCTTTGTTTTGTGCGATCCTCTCTGTATCATGTGTGGTCATGAAATTTTCTTCTTTGAATAAATCTAACAGTTTCTTATTTCTCTAATTTGTTTTTGATAAGATCTTTTATGTCTAGGTCACTTATCCATGGGAGTTTATGTTAATATAAGGGGTGAAGTGTTGGTCTAGTATGGGGAATAGAGAGTTATCTTGATTTTTATTTTTTACAAAAGATGGCAAAGCTATAATAATAGAATATATAGAGAAAAAAATTCTAATAATTAGAATTTCCAACAAAAAGGCTAGTTGTTTCATAAAGTCCTCAAACTCTGTCATTAAGTATATTAGTAAGAATGGATCATCATCTATCAAAGATATTGGAATGAGGTTGCTTATATTATATAGGAGATGAGAATGAATAACCCCTAAGATTTTTCCCCCACTCAATTTTAAAAATTCTATTTTAAAGATGCAATAATAGAAAGCAGACTCATTCTTTCTTCTAAAAGAGGAAAGACATAAAAAATTTTGTTTGCTTCCATTAATATTTCATTGCTCAGTTGTTACAAGTTGCTAACAGCTGGATTGAGGCACAAATTTAAACAATAAAGCCTAAGTAGATAGGTAGCAACTTTCCCTTAGTACATGCACAAGTAGTCAAGTGGCTAGAGAAGAATTGTAGTGATCATTCAGAAAACTTAAGATATTGCTCCCCCAGAAGTTCTCTATGTATCTTATGAACAGCACATTAGGAGTCTATATTTATGATAATTATGATGATATTTTCCAGATATTAAGTATCATGTCACAGATTTTTTACATGGGAAAAAAAAAACAAATCTTAAGATCCTAGTCATTATTATTTCATTAATAATATTAAATATAACTTACATTTGCACAGTGCTCATAGTTACAAGGGTCTTTACATATATTATCTCATTTGATCCTCAAAAAAGCTACGAAACAGGAAATAATTTTTAGCTTCATTTTATATATGGGAAAACTGAGGTTGAGAGATCAAATAGGATTTGCACAAGTTCATTAAGTGACAGGACCAAGAGGACTTCAAAGTCTGGTTTTCTTTCTACAACACTAAAGTGTAAAATGAAAATGCCATTCAAGGATTTGTCTTATTCTTGGTTGAGGTCAAGGAGGAGCAGTTAAAAATATGTTTTGGCATTCTAATGAATGTTATATTCTCTCTCTGATGATTATCTTTTATAACCTCATAGACAATACTTAAATATGCTCTAAACTTATCCAAAGGTAATTGCTTACTCTCTTCCAATGGTTTTTATTATCATACAGAGTCATCCAGTTTAATCACATCCCAACTAAGTATTATGGTAACATTATTATTCTGAAAAGGACATTCCATCTGAGATGCCATTATACTAACACTGAGTTATTATTTGCATGTAAATTAAGCTAAAAATGTACTAGATCCTTTAAGATGTTTTTTAAATTTACTTTACTTTTTTCAAGTTGAGGAGTAGAAATTGTGTCTGTAAGTTTTTAGGCTACTCTAATTAATATTAAAATGATTTTTTAAGGGTCCTTTCCTCTTAAATAAATTAGATACCTTAAGCCAAATGTGCTTGAGTCAATATGTTTAGAACTTAAGTTAGCATTACTCTAAATTTTAAGTTACAGAGAAATAGATGATGCAAATTCTACTTCAGAAATATAACATGTTGCATATTCTTCATTTATTACTACAAATTCCTACAAAATATGTTTATACATGGAGAATACCCCCATTCCAGAAAAAATACAGAATTTAACGTTTTGCTTATTGTTAAAGAAAAAACTATTTTTTTTTTTTTAATTTTTTATTTTATTTTATAATTATAACATTTTTTGACAGTACATATGCATGGGTAATTTTTTACAACATTATCCCTTGCACTTACTTCTATTCAGATTTTTTCCCTTCCTCCCCCAACCCCCTCCCCCTGATGGCAAGCAGTCTTATATATATTAAATATATTACAGTATAATTTAGATACAATATATGTGTGTAGAACCGAATTTTTTGTTGCACAGGAAGAATTGGATTCAGAAGGTAAAAATAACAGTTTACATTCATTTCCCAGTCCTTTTCTGGATGTAGCTGGTTCTGTCCATCATTAATCAATTGGAATTGGATTAGCTCTTCTCTATGTTGAAGAAATCCACTTCCATCAGCATACATCCTCGTACAGTATCATTGTTGAAGTGTATAATGATCTTCTGGTTCTGCTCGTTTCACTCAGCATCAGTTGATGTAAGTCTCTCCAAGCCTCTCTGTATTTCTCCTGTTGGTCATTTCTTATAGAACAGTAATATTCCATAACATTCATATACCATAGTTTACCCAACCATTCTCCAATTGATGGACATCCATTCATCTTCCAGCTTCTAGCCACTATGAAAAGGGCTGCCACAAACATTTTGGCACATACAGGACCCTTTCCCTTCTCTAGTAGTTCCTTGGGGTATAAGCCCAGTAGTAGTATGGCTGGGTCAAAGGGTATGCACATTTTGATAACTTTTTGGGCATAATTCCAGATTGCTCTCCAGAATGGTTGGATTCTTTCACAACTCCACCAACAATGTATCAGTGTCCCAGTTTTCCCACAGCCCCTCCAACATTCATCGTTATTTGTTCCTGTCATTTTAGCCAATCTGACAGGTGTGTAATGATACCTCAGAGTTGTCTTAATTTGCATTTCTCTGATCAATAGTGATTTGGAACACTCTTTCATATGAGTGGAAATAGTTTTAATTTCATCATCTGAAAATTGTCTGTTCATATCCTTTGACCATTTATCAATTGGAGAATGGCTTGATTTCTTATAAATTAAAGTCAATTCTCTGTATATTTTGGAGATGAGGCCTTTATCAGAACCTTTAACTGTAAAAATTTTTTCCCAATTTGTTACTTCCCTTCTAATCTTGTTTGCATTAGTTTTGTTTGTGCAGAAACTTTTTAATTTGGTGTAATCAAAATGTTCTATTTTGTGATCAATAATGGTCTCTAGTTCTCCCTTGGACACAAACTCCTTCCTCCTCCACAAGTCTGAGAGGTAAACCATCCCATGTTCCTCCAATTTATTTATGATTTCGTTCTTTATGCCTAAATCTTGGACCCATTTTGATCTAATCTTAGTATGTGGTGTTAAATGTGGGTCCATGCCTAGTTTCTGCCATACTAATTTCCAGTTTTCCCAGCAGTTTTTGTTAAATAATGAATTCTTATCCCAAAATTTGGGATCTTTGGGTTTGTCAAAGATTAGATTGCTATTTTTATTCACTATCTTGTCCTGTGAACCTAACCTATGCCACTGATCAACTAGTCTATTTCTTAGCCAATACCAAATGGTTTTGGTGACTGTTGCTTTATAATATAGCTTTAAATCAGGTACACTTAGACCACCTTCCTCTGACTTTTTTTTCATTAGTTCCCTTGCAATTCTCGACCTTTTATTCTTCCATATGAATTTTGTTGTTATTTTTTCTAGGTCATTAAAATAGTTTCTTGGGAGTCTGATTGGTATAGCACTAAATAAATAGATTAGTTTGGGGAGTATTGTCATCTTTATTATATTCGCTCGGCCTATCCAAGAACATTGAATGTCTTTCCAATTATTTAAATCTGACTTTATTTTTGTGGCAAGTGTTTTGTAATTTTGCTCATATAATTCCTGACTCTCCTTTGGTAGATATATTCCCAAATATTTGATACTATCGACTGTTATTTTGAATGGAATTTCTTTTTGTATCTCTTGCTGTTGGATTGTGTTGGTAATGTATAAAAATCCTGAGGATTTATGTGGATTTATTTTGTATCCTGCGACTTTGCTAAAATTCTGAATTATTTCTAATAGCTTTTTAGCAGAGTCTTTGGGGTTCTCTAAGTATACCATCATGTCATCTGCGAAAAGTGACAATTTGATTTCTTCATTTCCTACTCTAATTCCTTGGATCTCTTTCTCGGCTCTTATTGCCAAGGCTAGAGTTTCTAGTACTATATTGAATAGTAATGGTGATAGTGGGCAACCTTGTTTCACTCCTGATCTTACAGGGAAAGGTTCTAGTTTATCACCATTACATATGATGTTTACTGAAGGTTTTAAATATATGCTCCTTATTATTTTAAGGAATAGTCCATTTATTCCTATACTCTCAAGCGTTTTTAGTAGGAATGGATGTTGGATTTTATCAAATGCCTTTTCTGCATCTATTGAGATGATCATATGGTTTTTATTAATTTGATTATTAATATGGTCAATTATACTAATAGTTTTCCTAATATTAAACCATCCCTGCATTCCTGGTATAAATCCCACTTGGTCATAGTGTATTATCCTGGGGATGATTTTCTGAAGTCTATTTGCTAATATCTTATTTAAGATTTTAGCATCAATATTCATTAAGGAAATTGGTCTATAGTTTTCTTTCTCAGTTTTCGATCTACCTGGTTTAGGTATCAGTACCATGTCTGTGTCATAGAAGGAATTTGGTAGGACTCCTTCAATCCCTATTTTTTCAAATAGTTTACATAGCATTGGAGTTAGTTGTTCTTTAAATGTTTGGTAGAATTCACCTGTAAATCCATCTGGTCCTGGGGACTTTTTCTTAGGAAGTTGGTTAATAGCTTGGTCTATTTCTTTTTCTGAGATGGGACTATTTAGACTACTTACTTCTTCCTCTGTTAATCTGGGCAAGCTATATTTTTGAAGGTATTCTTCCATTTCATTTAAGTTATCGAATTTATCGGCATAAAGTTGAGCAAAGTAGCTCCTAACTATTGTTCTAATTTCCTCTTCATTAGTGGTGAGTTCACCCTTTTCATTTTCAAGACTATCAATTTGCTTTTTCTCTTTCCTTTTTTTAATCAGGTTTACTAAGGGTTTGTCTATTTTGTTGGTTTTTTCATAAAACCAACTCTTAGTTTTATTAATTAATTCAATAGTTTTTTTACTTTCAATTTTATTAATCTCACCTTTTATTTTTTGAATTTCAAGTTTTGTGTTTGTCTGGGGGTTTTTAATTTGTTCCTTTTCTAGCAATTTTAGTTGTAAACCCAATTCGTTGGCCCTCTCTTTCTCTATTTTATGCAGGTAGGCCTGTAGAGATATAAAACTTCCCCTAATTACTGCTTTGGCTGTATCCCACACATTTTGGTATGATGTCTCATTATTGTCATTTTCTTGGGTGAAGTTATTAATTATGTCTATGATTTGCTGTTTTACCCAATCATTCTTTAGTATAAGATTATTTAGTTTCCAATTATTTTTTGGTCTATTTTCCCCTGGCTTTTTATTAAATGTTATTTTGATTGCATTATGGTCTGAAAAGGATGCATTTACTATTTCTGCCTTACTGCATTTGATTTTGAGGTTTTTATGCCCTAGTATATGATCAATTTTTGTATAGGTTCCATGAACTGCTGAGAAGAAAGTATATTCCTTTCTGTCTCCATTTAGCTTTCGCCAAAGATCTATCATATCAAACTTTTCTAGTATTCTATTTACCTCTTTGACTTCTTTCTTATTTATTTTGTGGTTTGATTTATCTAATTCTGAGAGTGCAAGGTTGAGATCTCCCGCTATTATAGTTTTGCTATCTATTTCCTCTTGCAGCTCTCTTAATTTCTCTTTTAAGAATTTAGATGCTGCACCACTTGGTGCATACATGTTTAATATTGATACTGCTTCACTATTGATGCTTCCCTTTAGCAGGATATAATGCCCTTCCTTATCTCTTTTAATTAGATCAATTTTTGTTTTTGCTTGATCTGAGATGAGGATGGCTACTCCTGCTTTTTTGGTTTTGCCTGAAGCATAATAGATTCTGCTCCACCCTTTTACTTTTAGTTTGAATGTCTCATCCTGTTTCAGGTGTGTTTCCTGTAAACAACATATAGTAGGATTCTGACTTTTAATCCAGTCTGCTAACTGCTTCCTCTTTATGAGGCAGTTTGCCCCATTCACATTTATGGTTAGAAGGACTAATTCTATATTGCTTGCCATCCTATTAACCCCTGCTTATGCTTTTCCCCTTTCCTTCCCTTTTACCCTCCTATCCAGTATTAAACTGGTAAACACCACTTGCTTTTCTCAGCCCTCCCTTTTTAGGATCCCTCCCCCACCTTAAAGATCCTCCCCTTATTTTACCCCTTTTCCTCGAAATTACTGTATTCCCTTCCCCTTAGCTTACTCCTTCCCTTTCACTTTTCAATGAAGTGGAAGAAGTTTCACCATAAATCGAATATGTCTATTGATACACGCTATGTTCATCTCCCTCCTTTCTTTCTCTCAGATATAATAGGTTACCTTTGCCTCTTCATGAGATGTAGTACCACCACTTTGTACTTTTTTATGATATAATCTCCTTTCCACCTCTATTTTCTAAGACAAATTGTACATATGTTCTTTACATATTTTTTTGACAGAAGTATAGTTCTCAAGATTTCTTTTTACCTTTTTTAGAAGTCTCTTGAGTTCTGTATTTGAAGATCAAAAAGAAAAAACTATTACTCTTGAGAAACTAAAAAAATTAAAATTCAGTTTCTGCATTCGTTTACATTTATACATGGAACTTTTTTTTTGTTTTTTCCCTCATTGAGTGTATGGAGTTTTCTTTCACTAGAAATTTAGTACAATTTGGGCAACAAAATTATAATGAACATATGAAGTGACATTATATCTGGAAAATGTAAAACTTTTAATAATCTGTGATCAGAAATGGATAAGGAAGTAAAGGGAATCTAAGTGAACTGTCTTAAACAATGTCTCTATTTTTATGAATTGTAAATTGTTCTATCTCTATGGCTTATCAAGCACTTTTTTAAATTATCTGGAAATCAACTGTGCATACCCTTTGACCCAGCAGTGTTTCTACTGGGCTTATGTCCCAAAGAGATCTTAAAGGAAGGAAAGGGACACACATGTGCAAAAATGTTTGTGGTAGCCCTCTTTGTAGTGGCTAGAAACTGGAAACTGAATGGATACCCATCAATTGGAGAACGGCTGAACAAATTGTGGTATGTGAATGTTATGGAATATTATTGTTCAGGTTTCAGAAAGGCCTAGAGGGATTTACATGAACTGATGCTAAGTGAAATGAGCAGAACCAGGAGATCATTATACACAGCAACAACAAGACTGTATGATGATCAGTTCTGAGGGATTTAGTTTTCTTCAACAATGAGATGATTCAAACCAGTTCCAATTGTTCAGTGATGAAAAAAACCATATACACCCAGAGAGAGGCCTGTGGGAACTGAGTGTGGACCACAACACAGCATTTTCATGCTTTCTGTTGATGTTTGCTTGCATTTTGTTTTTCTTCTAAGTTTTTTTTTTCTTTCTACATCTCATTTTTCTTGTGCAGCAAGATAACTGTATAAATATGTATACATGTATTAGATTTAACATATATTTTAACATATTTAACATATTGGGCTACCTGCCATCTAGGGAAGGGGGTGAGGGAAAGGAAGAAAAAAATTGAAATAGAAAGTTTTGTAAGGGTCAATGTTGAAAAATTACCCATGCATATGTTTTGCAAATAAAAAGCTTTAATACAAAAATAAAATATCTGAAAATCAGAGTAAGAAAAATGGAATAAATCTCAATTTTAACAAATAATATTATCAGACATGTAATGCTTCCCCCAGCAGAATATAATAGCTCCTTGAGGTATGGGGCTTTTTTTGCCTTCATACCCTAATTTCCAGCACATATCTGGTACTTAAAAAGGTACTTCAAAAAAATCAGTTGATTTGAAATAAAAGACTGAGGTAAAAAAAAAAGAAAGATAATTCTTCTAAGTGAATTATTGCCTGTTATAATAAGAAAACTACCTTATATGGAACCCTAACAAGGGAAAAACCCCAAAGCAGAAATCGCTAACTCTTTCATGCAGCCTCTGATCCAAGGCAGCACCAGCCAGCTGACCCATGGGCTTGCAAGAGAACTCAACTCTGCTTTCCTACCCACATTCTCTGTGCTGAGACATACTAAAAGGAAGAAGCTTACTTTGGTTGGGAGTACCATATGACAATACTATGTACTGCATCAATACTTGACTAGAGGACTGAGGAGAGATTTGGTGCAGTTGGCTTAGACAGTTCTATTCCCCCAGAATTCATTTGGGAGCAGAGACTGGTACTGATGCAATAGGAACATGAGGCAGCTTTAAAGTCTAGCTCCTAAGGTCACAATAATCAAAGAGGAAGTGGGTCAGAAAGTGAGTGACAGGAGTATGTAAGTGAAAAAATTTACCAAGGATCTTAGGAAAATATATTGAGTATAAGTAGACAAAGAAGAAGAAATTAATACAAGAAAAGATGTCTTTCAGATCAGCTAAATGAGTAAACAGAACTATGAATAATATTTCAAGAGAAAGAAAAATGAAACAACACAAGAAGCATTTATGATATACACAGCAGAAATAATAAAAATTCTGGATCCATAGTGGCAAACCACTAAAGAAATAAAAGAGATAACAGCAGATTAGGAATCCAATGCACAGAAGCGAAGGACAATCTAGAAAAGAAGCAAAAAAAAAAAAAAATAACGTTAAAATTCCACACAAACAAAACATACTGACATCAAAGACAAAAATTATAAAATACCCCAAAAGAACATGGCAATTAAAAAGCTTGAATGATGCAAAAAATAATACTGGAAAATTTCCCGGAATTTCTAAACACAGAAAACAAAGTATCAGTCAAAAGAGGCCATAGCATCTCTTCTAGGGGAAAAAAAAACAAAACCAAAAAAACTATTATATAATTCTGCAAGCAGCCAATATATTCAAATATTTAAAATATTTAAAAAAGGAATTCAAATAACACAACCCATTAGAACTTGAAGGATCAACATGTACTGAGAAGCAATAGATATCTCATAACACCTTGAGATAGATATGCATTATCTCTCTTTTTCTAGTTATATATTCCATTGACAAATGTCTTTTATGTCACATCTCTTGGAAAACCCAAATAATCTTTGATGATATGTCATTATTTTATATATATATATATATATATATATATGTATATATATCCATTTTTTCATTGCCCATAAATAAGATTAGAGATAAAATGATAAAAAAATTAATTACCAAGGGAAGCAATATATTGACAAATTCATTTATACTCAAATATAATCCTTCAAATCACTCGATAACTGACCAATACCAGATAGTAATTACATTAAGAATAATACCTTAATGTATTCTAATGGAAGTGGATATCTTCAACCAAAGAGAAGATCTAACTCAGATCCAATTGATCAATGATGGACAGAATCAGCTACACTCAGAGAAGGAACATTGGGAAAGAGTGTAAACTGTTTGCATTTATATTTTTCTTCCCAGGTTATTTTTACCTTCTGAATCCAATTCTTCCTTTGCAACAACAACAACAACAAATTTGGTTCTACGCACATATATTGTATCTAGGATATACTGCAACATATTTAATATGCATAGGAATGCCTGCCATCTAGGGAAGGAGGTGGAGAGAAGGAGGGGAAAATTTGGAACAGAAGGGAGTTCAAGGGATAATGTTGTAAAAAATTACCCATGCATATGTACTGTTAAAAATGTTATAATTATAAAATTAATAAAAAAGAATAATACCTTAATTCAATTTTGCCAATGGTCAGTCCTATTTATCTTCAGTTGCAAGTATGGAAAAAGATGCGAATTTTTGTCACATATTGCTCATGCCCAAAATTTAATGGAAACATAGTTTTTTATCTTTAAAAATTGTTACTGAGGCATATGACTTCATATGATATATGATTTTTTTAAAAAAAGTTTTTAAACATGTGTGACTTCTATAATTATAAAGGAATTTCATTCTTGGATAAGTTAATAGAGTACCATATTTTTTCCTTTTTAAGCCATTTTACATAAGAATAGTCATATATCTTTTAAACAACTTCTTTTTTATTTTTTATTTTTATTTTTAAAATTAATTTTATAATTATAACATTTTTTAACAGCACATATGCATAGTAATTTTTACAACATTATCCCTTGTACTCCCTTCTGTTCTGAATTTTCCCCTCCTTCCCTTCACCCCCTCCCTTAGATGGCAGGCATTCCCATACATATTAAATATGTTATAGTATATCCTAGATGCACTATATATGTGCAGAACCGAATTTTTTGTTGTTGTTGTTGAAAAGGAAGAATTGGATTCAGAAGGTAAAAATAACCTGGGAAGAAAAACAAAACATGCAAACAGTTTACACTCATTTCCCAGTGTTCCTTCTCTGGGTGTAGCTGATTCTGTCCATCATTGATCAATTGGAACTGGCTTAGATCTTTTCTATGTTGAAGATATCCACTTCCATCAGAATACATCCTCGTACAGTATTGTTGTTGAAGTGTATATTGATCTCCTGGTTCTGCTCATTTCACTTAGCATCAGTTCATGTAAGTCTCTCCAAGCCTCTCTGTATTCATTCTGCTGGTCATTTCTTACAGAACAATAATATTCCATAACAGTCATATATCATAATTTACCCAACCATTCTCCAATTGATGTGCATCCATTCATTTTCCAGTTTCTAGCCACTACAAAAAGCGCTGCCACAAACATTTTGGCACATACAGGTCCCTTTCCCTCCTTTAGTATTTCCTTGGGATATAAGCCCAGTAGTAGCACTGCTGGATCAAAGGGTATGCACAGTTTGATAACTTTTGGGGCATAATTCCAAATTGCTCTCCAGAATGGTTGGATTCTTTCACAACTCCACCAACAATGAATGCATCAGTGTCCCAGTTTCCCCACATCCCCTCCAACATTCATCATTATTTGTTCCTGTCATCTTAGCCAATCTGACAGGTGTGTAGTGGTATCTCAGAGTTGTCTTAATTTGCATTTCTCTGATCAATAGTGATTTGGAATACTCTTTCAGATGAGTGGAAATGCAACTGGTTTTTAAAATACAGTGATAATTCTTTTTGAAATGAATTATTTTTTAAAGTGGCTCTAGTGAGAGTATAGGCATATTATTCATTACCACTGTTATGAAAATTTATAAGCTTTCCTTTTTAAATCTACTAAATTGACTTTAGAGAGTTTGCTAGTCATACAAGAAAACCAGTCTTATTATTGTTTTGCTTGTTATTTGCTTATTATTGTTTGAACAGGAAGATCCTCTCTGAGTTTGATATCTCTTTCTTTGTTTTTATAACTTAACTTTAATACTGTTTCTTTTTTCTTTTTCTGCTTCTATTCTGTCTCACGGAGAGTCTATGACAATGTTAGATTGAAATTAGTAGACTACATATTGAGGTGAGGTGGTACTTGGGTTGAACCTTGTGGGAAAACAAATCTTTTGAAGGCAAAAAGGAGGGAGTGAATTCTGGACATGAGGTAGAGTTTATATGAAATATAGAGAAAAGATGGATTTTTGAGCTCAGTCTCCCAAATGTACTCATCATAGTATACATGTCAGCCTTCACTCTTGTAACATGATTAATCTATCTCCTCTTCCAGGGACATATTTCCTGATTAATATTTAAACTATTTCTTGTGCAAAGGTTATTATTAGAAATAGTCTGTACTCAATTTAAACTTAACATCTCTCCCTTCCCTTTTGGCTGACATAGCTTCCCCCCCCCCCCTTTGGAGAACATATTTTTCCAGAACTATTCAGCATCATCAGAACAACTGATATTCAAGTGATAGTTTTGTGTCAAGAGCAATATAATCATTAAAATTAGTATACAACTTTCTAAAAATAACCCTATCAGCTGTTGTCTTCCTATTTAATCTTGGGTCTACTTCACTGTACATTAGTAGCACCCAGGGTATAAATACATATACTCTGTGCCAGCTTCATGGACTACACTGATTCAGTTCAACTGCTTGTCATAGTATGAATAAAAGATATTTTAGCCATTTTATTTTTTTGTCTAGATTCCTGCCTCTCTTAAGTAATTATGGATCTCACTGAAAAAGATTGGTAATGGTCCAGGGTTTAATGAAATCAATACAGTATTGCTTCAAGATGTTTTGTTTCTAGACTCTTTTAACTAATTAGTGAATTGTCTTTTTCCAGATTCATATAACCTAACACTTAACACTTCTTAGCTGTGTGACCTTAGGCAAGTCATTTAACCCCAATTGCCTTAGCAAGAAAGAAAAGAGTAAAATCATTAGTGGTTCACAGAAACTGGGTTGAATAATCTTTAAATAGTCTTTCAGTTTCCAAAGAATCAAATTTACAGGTCATCCAGAGAGGAAGGGAGATATATGATGAGAATTAAATAAGTTATATTATATATAACAGCACAGAAGAAACAATAGATTGGATATGTGATCAGAAAGCAAAATGGGTCAGCTATACAGGGCACATGTGTCCATATGTCAAGAAATCTAGAGTTAGGCCCTTAGCATGTTGGGTAGACTCCCATGGAGGATTATGAGAGACATGGATAAGAACTGTATAGGATGAGGAAGCATGGTATGGAATGAGATCTGCATCAGTTAGAGAGAATATCAATTATAGCACAAATCCACTAAAGTTTATTTAGTTGATTGATATGAGTTAAAATGGGTCCTCTGATGATTTACATTTTTAGAACTCACTTTGTTAAATCCATGTTGATCATCTGTGCAATTACAGCTTATGAACTGCAATAAATAAACATAGAAGTGAGTATTCCTCTTGATGTATCACTTTTAGTGCCCTTCATTTTCCCTCATATCCTATTTATTATTATATACATTGCATCGTCTCTTCTTCCCTATCCCATCAACCATAAGTTATTTGGGGGCTGACATCATTAGAAGACCTGGTTTCAAAGCTTGCCTTATCTACTTGCTACCTGTGATAACTTGAGCAAAGATAAATGTAAGATCTTATAAAAGAAGACTGTAAAAAGTTTTTATCTCACAAAATAATAAATAGTGTGGCAGAAAAAACATTTATGGAAATCTTGGCAAGAAATCCATCTAAATCATAACATCTTAAGAACATTGAAAGAAAAAAATAGAAAAATTAAAAATGGCAAATACACACACATATATTTGATAATGACACCATATTTGACATCAGAGACGATACAAAGTAAGGAACCTTTGGCTAGGCGATCAACAGATCACACTATTCTTATTTCTTATTGGTTACCTTTATTTAGAATTTTAGAATTTAGAAAATTAGAATTTTAATAGAGCAAGACACTACCCTAAAAACTTACCTCCAAAAACACAAGGTGTTTATAGTGCTCACAACAAAACTATATAAATTCCTTTGAAAAATAAAATAATGTGTTCTATAAGAAAGGATCAGGGAGATGATTTTAGAGAGAGCTGGAATTACATGAACTGATGCTAAGTGAAATGAGCAGAACCAAGAGATCATTGTACATGGCAATATCAATATTATATGACGATCAATTGTGATGAATATGACTCTTTCCAACAATGAGATGATTGATGCCAGTTCCATCAATCTTGTGATAAAGACAGCCATCTACACCCAGAAAGAAAACTGTGGGAACTGAATGTGAATCATAGCACAACATTCTCACTCTTTTTGTTGTTGTTCACTGGCATTTTGTTTTCTTACTCATTTATTTTTTTTATCTGATTTTTCTTGTGCAGCAAGAGAATTAATTATATAAATATGTTTATACATATTGGATTTAACATATATTTGAACATGTTTAACATATATTGGATTGCCTGCCATCTAGGGGAGGGAGTGGGAGGAAGGAGGAGAAAATCTGAAAAACAAGGCTATGCAAGGGTCAATGTCAAATTATTCGTGCATATGTTTTTAAAATAAAAAGCTTTATAAAAATACAATAATGGAGATAAATTTTGTCCAATGGCCCTCAGTTTGTTAATATAGAATAAGAGTTAAAATGGAGATGCATTTGATAAAGGTATCTGACATTGTCATGAAGGATGCCCATCAGAGTTCAAATGTGTTATGGGCCAGAACTTGAAACAAGATGCTAATGCTTATGTATTTAGTTCACACCTTTAAAGGAGAGTTCACACATTAATTTACACATTCACACCTTTAGAGAGAATATATAAAGAAGAGTTCACAAGCCCACTAAAGGACAAGCCTACTCTTGGACTTCCAGGAGATTCACAAGTCAGAAACCCACAAGCCCACTCTCTTGGAGGCAGAGTCAGATTCATTCTAACTTCTACCTTTGTGCTGGCTGGAGACATTCAGAGAGAGCTCTTGGAATCAAGGAGAGAGGCCTCTAAGAAAGTTAACTGGACCCAGGAAAAGATTCAAGACTTTGAAGGAGAAAATAAAGGATTTGGACTTTAATTCCTGGCTGCATTTGGGGTGATTGAACTGAACTGAAACTAAGACTGCTCCCAGAAGCTCCCCAAGAAACCTGATCCTGAAGAACATTGTATTTCAGAGAAGAGAACATTACACAAATGGAAGAGGATTTCCATATAAAATGTTGAGTTGCTCCAGATACTCGTATTTGCAGATATTATTGTGCTTACTGTATCAAGCCCTGGGATATGTAAAAGTTTCCTAAATAAAGATCCATAATCATAAGAATTCTGCTTAACTGTCCTCAAAGGAAAACCCCATTTGGATGGGGAAAAAAAAATCTTTTGTCTAGATTATAGTATACATTTGAATGGAGAAGCCATTAATTCACCTTCATAAAAATCCTCACTTCTTTCCCTCTCCCTATCCTTTCCTTCTCTCTTTCCCCACCTTACACACCCATACACTCACATCCACACACCCAACAATGTTGCCTCTAATTTTTAATATAATTTTTTTCTTTTTATAATAATATAAAATTGCAAGATAGCAAATTTCCACAGGGATATATGATTTTACATGTTGAAGAGTATTATATAAAAACCAAACCATTAACGATTTTCTATTAATAAATTGTGCTTAATATAGAAATGTGGAAACCAAGAAATCATTAACTCAAATAGAGTAAGAAATTTCATGCTATCAATCATTCACACCATTGAACCAATACCCATAGCCAGTTGCTCTAAATGTGGGACTCAATGGAGGGAATTAAATAATCCCTGTAACAGGATTCAGGAGTGCTATTGAAAAAAAATGGATGTTTAGGGTATGAGAATGAATTATTATTTTTGTCATACAACTAATGAAGGCAGAGAGTGGTATATCATTAATCTGGGACTGAGAACAGATATAAAGAAACACATTTCAGTAGGAACAGAGCTATATGGAGTGAGAAAAGACATAGGATTGAAATTATAAGATTGTATACAAAAGGAGAACCATTTTAGTCTTTCTTCAATAGGCAAAATGTAGTAACCACTTGATAAGGAAATAGGGGTGGGGAAGTTCAAATTCGACTTCCACAGAAATTCTTTCACCTGGGTGTAACAACCTTTAGAAATGTTATCAATTACATATCATAATGTTCTTGTGAAATGTTGTCATACTATAATGCTGGAGAAACTGAGGCAAGATCAAGATTAGAGAATCTTTAATCATTTATTTGAAAGGGAGAGATTTACTGGGACCAAATGGATCCATGGTTTGGTTCCAGGGCTGAATGAGACTGTTACCTCCATGTGAGTTCTCAATGATATATATATGTATATATACATATATATATATATACATATATATATGTATATATATATATATATATGTATATGTATATGTGTGTGTGTGTGCATGTGTGTGTGTGTGTGTGTGTGTGTGTCTCAGCTACAGGGGTAAACCGAGGCAGGGGCGGAGTCAGAGCACTGAGAGAGGGGAATAGGACTATTGATCTGGTTCTGACAGGATGGGGGAAGCATTGACTTTATTTATTTTAGTATAAATGGCTAATCCTGAGATCTGCCAATTGTTGCCTTAAAATAACTAAAAAAACATAGGGGAAAGACACATTCCTATGGTAAGTCAACACTGTCCAATTTTTGGGAAGGGTTAAAAAGTTATGGGGGTACATGATATTTTGTATGCTTTAAGAAATTTAATTTGCATATTATAACTCTTTGTTCAAGATCTATGCTAAGAGAGGAAAAGTCCAAACATGGGCAAATAAATTTTAACTGGAAAATGAAGAAGAAGAGGTTGTATTTCTAAGAGTAAGAAAAAATATCCATTATCTACATCTGAGTGACACTTCAGTGTAGTCTACTCAATAAGTGGGGAGTAGAGAGGTGCACAAGAAAATCCAAGTTTCTAAACTAAAGTATAAGTAGGTAAGAAAAGAGAGATCACACTAGAAGTAGCAGAAACCAGGAACCACAAGTTCTATTGACTAGGGACTAAGGTCCAATTGATAATATTTTTTAGCTACTGGTTTTGCAATTCGTGACTAGGTATCAATGGATATTTCCAAGTCTGACTAACGAAAGTTAGCTTCTTTGTATATGGATTCCACCTACTGGACTGTAGAGCATACCTCAAATCCCCAAGAAAGTAGGGTTTGAAAAGGCCTAGGCTTAAGATGACCCAGCAATATCAAACCCCTTTTGAAAATCTAAAAAGACCCTTGTCCCTTTTTCTGTAAAAACCTTCCTTAGCATAAAAATGGCAATGAAAACCTCACTCAAGATCTCTGTCTCCTACCCTATCTACTCTTTAAACACTACTACTAAATATGTTTTTAATACTTTGCTTGAAGGTATTAAAGCAGGAGATATATGCAATTATTACTATACTGTTACTATACTGTATACTGAAAGATCTTAATATTTTTCAAATAGCAAAAGTACTGTTCTTTGAAACACCCCCCCCAGTCCTGAACATCCTGCTGGTTAAAAGATTTTTGTGTGTGTGTATAAAAGAATGATTTGCTTATGCAAGTGTGTTTTTTTTCCCCCTCAAGTTTATGGCATTATACAAAGTTGGGACAATCTTATTCTATGTAATTTTTGTCTGTGTCTATGTCTGTTTCTGTACAGATTATCCATGCCATATTTGTTATGTAAGCTAGATTTTGTTGCCTGGAAAGAATCATAAGTCCACCAGCCAGAAAAACAACAACAACAACAACAACAACGAAAAAAACCACTCTATACTCTCTATACTGTAGTTTGTATGCTGGAAAAATTTCCAAAAAGGTCTAATCTTTTTTCTGTGAATTTAAAACCTCTTTTGCCAAAGGTTTAAAAATGCACAAAAATAAGGTTTAGAAAATAAAGTTAAAATAACATCTTATAGATTCTCAAAAGTTTTGTGAGAAAAATGCCTTAGCAAAGTCTCAAAATTTTGAGAAAATTGATTATGGAATTAGGAAATTAGTCAAAAACAAAACAGTTGGGAAAATAGCAGTTAATAAACTTTTCTTTGAATTATTATTAACTTTTCTTTGAATTCTATCTTGTCTGGAGTAATCTCCCGTTCCAGGTGGGAGTAACAGTCAAAGGATTGCTTATGAGATTGTTATCACCCTTATCAATATTTCCTAACTTCTCTCATATGCTAAAGTATTGTAGGGAAAACTTCAATAGCAATGAACTCAAAGCCTTGCATAAAATTCCTGTCCAACACAGCTTAGAGGAATGCGATAGGTGGGAGTCAAACTCCACCATTCTCAGAATCCTGTCTGCAGTCACTCCAGCTTTCATCAAGTTCTGTCCAGCAATTGCTTGAGAAGAATCTGGGTACTCTTGGCAGCATCTAGCATAGCAGCATGGAGTATGTAAGACACTCAACCTCGGTTTTTTGGCAAACTCACCATTCTTTATTTCAATTACCAAAATGTATTAGCTATGTAAATTTATGGCAAATTAATTTATATCTGCCCAGTTTTCTGATTTGTAAAGATAACTAATATGGATTGCTGTTTAACAAAAAACAAATGCTATATGATGGTTAATTGCTTTAAAATTGGATAAAAATTGCTTCATATTTTGATATCTCTGTGAGTTTTTAGATGTAACCAATATGCAATGCTAATGTTGAAATAATTTTTTGGGTGTGAAAATTATATTAAACAAATTCAATTAGGCCTCACTACTAAGGCTGGGAAGATAGAGGGCCACAGATAGTGGGGCAACTCTGGGTGAGCTATAAGACCCTTCAGCCCAGAGACAACTTGCTAACAATGCCTGGTTTGGCTCCCCATCTACCCTAAGGGCTCTCAGCCTTCCTGAGAAGTCAGGGGCCAGTGACAACCTGTGTTGTGATTGACTCAGAGTAATATCAGGTGGCAAAGAGTGAACTACATACAATAGCAAGTTGTTTATTGTATGCCCCACATACACAGTATATACTTAGTGCATAAGCAGTGTTGCTTTGGTTATATAAAGATATTAGGGTATATAAGGGTGAAAGAACTGGGAATAAATGGACTCCATATTTTAACCATACACAGGAGTCTCACCTCTTCATTCCCCCACAAAGACAGTATGTTTTTTCACCCCGGCATGGGGCCTCTAGAAAGCACAGTACATTTTGTCATTCCAAGTTGGGAGCTCTAGAAAGCAGGACACAAGATAGAATCTCTTTTTCTTTCCTCCTCCTTCCCTACCCTGAAAAAGGGATTAGAGAGAGAAAAAGAAAATATACGTAATGCAGTGTAATTTGTTATTTGAGATATGATGATAAAAGTAGTTTTAAAGGAACTTTAATGAAAGCCAATTAAAAGAATATATAAATTGTAATCTATTCGCACTAAATTTAGGAAAACAGAAAAGCAGTTCACAGCTACTTAAAAACTGTCAAAAAATCAGCCTGCTTTTGAGTTATCTAGAATCAGACTTCTCAGGACCCAGACAGAAAAAATTATATCTTAACTCTTTCCTGGCTCATTAAGGAAAAATGACATGTAAAATTAGAAAATATTCAAATGGAAATTCATTTTGTCTGGAATATTTGACTGATATTTAGAAAATTTCATGGATTAAAGTCAAATAAATCTCAAAAACCTGTTTTAGTTCAACAAAAAAAGTGTATGTGTGTGTGTGTGTGTGTGTGTGTGTGTGTGTGTGTAATGTTCTTCTCTAAAATATAATGTTCTCTAGGAGTAGGTTTCTTGGGGGGCTTCTGGAGGCAGCCTTCTTTTCAGTTCAGTGTAATCATCCCTAATGCAGCTAGGAGTTAAAGTCCAAATCCTTTACTGTGTCCTTCAAAGTCTTGTCTCCTTCCTTGGGCCCAGTTAGTTTTCCTGGAGGCCTATCTCTCTCCTTGGTTCCTCCAACTAGTCCTTTGCCTCTGCCAGCTTCTGCCTCTAGCTCCCTCTGAATGTCTCCATCCAGCACAAAGGTGGAAGAAGGAATGAATCTGTCTCCTCCTCCAAAAGTGGGCTTGTCCTCTTGACTTTTGAATGTCCTGGACTCAATCCTGGTTGAGGATCCTAATATGCTCTCTTAAAGGTTTGAATCTTGTAGAACTCTAATTAAAGTACAAAGTACATTAGTGAACTGGAGAACTGTTAAATACCATGCTAAATTAGATAACTGACTTAGCACCTTGTAAGAATCCTAACATGCATAGGTGTGTATCTACACAACACACGTGTATGTATATAAATACATAGACACATTGTCTTGTCTTCTCTCTAAACAAAAAAATAAAATTATTTAAGGCAATGAAAATCATCTCTGAGAACTTCTCAGCTCAGCAGTTTGGAGACAAAATAGATTTGGCAACTATTAAGAAGGTGAAAAGTTTATTTAGCCTTGCTTATCCTATTTCATGTTATTTTGTAAACGTAAATTAAGGAATTAGGTATGTTTCACTGCCACTAGAAAATTAATAGAAAAATTACTACAAAAACTAATGTGCTATTCTTTGGAAAAAATAAGAAATTGTTAACTCAGTTATTTGGAATTATTGTCATCATGTTAAACCTAAATCTGATAACTATTATATACAGCACAGCCCATCAAAATACTATGAAGGGTGGGGGTTGGGCAACAAAGAACTCAGCTCCTTCTCTGGGGCACTGTCCAACCTTTTAATTTTAAGCTTGTCAGTTTTCTTAAACTTTCAGGATAGGTAAAGGCATTAACCCTGAAAAAGAGGCCTGTTTAAGAGATATAGTAACATATATAACATGGAAAGTATATACAAGAATTCTGTAAGTGTGTTTAATAATCAATCCTTTGCACCAAGATAAGTTTAACATATAAAACAAGTTAAACAATTTTTCATGTATCTAAGTTTTTTAAAAAAGATAATTTATCTAGCCTTAAATTTGCAGTTAATGGAATTTGATATTGGAGACTCTTGGGACTGCAAACGATAGATTATTTTTGAGTTTTGAATTTGATTGCCTGATCATTAAGTCAGTAACCACTTGAGAGAATTTTCACAAGCTACTTAGAGAAATGTGATCGCGAACAGATAAGAATCTGTATTAAGATAAGAGTTGGGAGCTTTTGCTCAAAGAGAGATCCCTCTGACTCACTTTCCCAGTTCTGTTTCTTTGTTACCTACTTGGTCATTCCTAAATCTGATTAAAGTAAAACCATTATAATTGGATATCAATCTAAACTAAGGAAGTTTTATTTTGTCACGTGGATGCTCTCAGGCTGAGGCCTGAGGAATCAGTTCTGATGGTGTTGTTATACCCCCATATTTTCCTTTTATGACAAATTCTTATGATAAGAACAAATGATCAACACAAATTCAAGTATCTTGTTTTCTATCTGAAAATATGTAGTCATTATATCTCAAATAATTTGGTGAATGAATGAATATTTAGCCTAGTCATCTGTTATAGATATATGTAAATGTTTGGTGAAATAAATTCTTTATAAATTTCCAAAATATTGTTCATTTGAAACTAAAACAGATACATTTTTAAAATTGGTATATACTGTATTGTCCTGTGACACAAATATATTTAATTACCTGGAAAACTGCTGCCCAATCTACATTGGTCTCTTTGCATCTTATAGAATTCCTTGTGGACTTATCTTTCTATCTCAGATCATTCCTAACTTCTATTTGTTAGAATTATTTTGTATTCTAGATTTTGGTCATTGATAGCTGCATTGACCAACTTCAAGGAATTAAATCAACTATTGGATACTTCAATTAGCTCCAGCTAAAAGATGGGACTCTGCAAGTGTCAAATCTATGCCCATTCTTAGCAGAAAGCAGTTTCAGAAGATGAGATCATCCCCCTTGCTTTGAGGCCCATTTGTTTAAAGGGAGGAATTGGAACTGAGTAGTGAATGGACCCCCAATTATCGAGTGTCTGGATAGATCTCCTGTTACAATGTATTTGGGATTTAGAATGGCACAAATGTTCATATCTCAGATATGGAATTCCATGATGTTTTCAAGCCCCTCAGAAATATACTGTACAGCGTATTTTAAAATAACCATGATATTTCTAACTGCCGATATTGTTTTAAGGAATGGCACTATAATTCAAATTATGAATATGTTAGAAGGATATATTCCAATGTCTTACTTTTTATTCAAATGTTTTTCAAATTCACTACCTATGGTTGTTATTATGGAACATCCATCCTATGTGATAATATCTAATACGTTTTATCACATTTGATACAGGTCAGCAGGTGAACAGGTTTCAGACATCAAGGAAAATCAAAAAATAGTAATAGTAAAAGAGATCTGTGGAATTACTCACTGTTGGAATTCTAGCTACTATTACAACACTTGCTGTTTCAATTACACCTCTAATAAATTCTGTTTAGATTGCTCAATTCCAAGATAAAAATATATAGCAAAAAATATCATAAACTTTTTAGAACAAATTAATATAGATTATGAGTTAAAACTAGAATTAAACTTAGTGGAACAATCATTAATATGTTTAGGAAATCATGCAAGCAATTTGGAATCTCAATCACAGCTAACTTTTTAGCACAAAACATGGCAAGAAGTAATGTCTATGGAATTGATCCTGATAGTGTAGCTAACCAAATATGTGAGTGGTTAAAAAAGATAAAAATTGTAAATAATCTAATCTTTATGCTTTTGCATTTTGTTCCTCCTGCATGTTTTATTTTGCTACTGATTGACTTAGCCCCTTGTGCTTTTAAAGTATGTTCTGGAATCATTCTCAACTATGAGAACTGAAGTCCATAGATTTCATCTTTTAAATAAGAACCTGGAATTGTAGAGGGCCAGGAGATAAGAATCCATTCCAGGTCTTGAATCTTACAGTAACTAGGCTCACCAACCTCCCTTTTCTTATTGAATAACAAAGACATTCTTATTAATGGATCTGGAGCCTAGGGAGTGAAGCAAAATGCAAAAACTACTATACAATGGATCAAGGGCTTACCTTTGATCTTAGGACAGGAAAAACAGCCCACAAAAAAGATATTTGGGAGAAAATACTTGAAGACATTGGTATGGTAAGTTTATTCTGATGTGTATCTCAACAATTTAGATCTCTGTCTAAGTAACCAAGATCTGGGCTTAATCACTTACATCCTCAGTAGATTGTGCTTATTAGATTTTTATATCAACCCTATAAGCATTGGAGTTTGTATATTTGTCTCTTTGATCAATAAAGTTTGAAGAATTCATATTGAATTCTCTCTGCCTGGCTCCTGCATATCATATCCTTAAATTCACTACTGGAGCTGCATTTCAACAATTCAACAAGCAAGATAAATAATTTAATGTACACTTTAAAGTCACCTCGTCTCTATCTGAAAGTGAAGCCCTAACTCTTCTCCTTTGATAATTATAAGGCCAGATAAATAACACTATATAAGGCCAGAATTAACAATATATATAATAAGTAGTAGTTTAAACACTAGATAAAAACCAAATTTCAAAATTGTGTCCCTGATGTATAGTAGGAGCTTCCTACAGATGAAATCAGAGGTCCACATTTCTTCAAACTCTCCTAGTCCCAATGTTTCCCATCCCGCAGATTTACATATAGCATTTTAAGATTTTAAATAATCCCAAAATAAGTATCATAGTTGGGTTTTGAACCTCTTATTCTTCTGATTCCAAGTCCATCAAACGGGGTTACATTTTTTCCACTATGCCAAGTTACATCTATTTAGCTCCTATTGTATGTAAAGTTCTATGCTAGATGAAAGTGATAAAAAAAGATTAAGAAGGTGTGATTTCTGTCCTCATGGATCTTGAAAACTTAATAGATCCTAGGGTTATTTTAATATACATCTAGTGACAAAAACAAATTATAGTATATTATTTGAAGGGTTAGAATCAGAAGGGTTCAACTTCAATGTTAATTTTATATTTTAAAGTAAAACAAAAATTGCTTAGTAGTTGGTTTTGATGGTCAAACAATCCTAAATAAAAATTAAATTGTACTTATTCTCATGACAACTATTATGCTTCATCTGCTTTATCTGCCATCACTTAAGGCAAGTGAAAATAACAGAACTCTCATCAGCAAAAACAAAAAAAAAGGATGTCTTCTGCCTTGAAAGTTAAGTAAATAGAGCCATCAGATATATGTGAATAGCTATGCATTCATACAAACATACATATTTTACAACTATGTAATAATATGTAACTGCTAATACATTCATGTGTATATACATATATATATATACACACGTGTGTTATTATAGAAGTAACAGTGTTACTCAGTTTATGAGTATCAAATGAGTATCAAAATTGTTATATATTATAATGACCTTTCACTCCCTCTAACCTGACTTGATGTCCAAGACTGCCTAACTGTGGTACATGATTTACATCAGGGCAGGGATAGTTTAAATCCTTACCTTAGATACTTAATAGCTTTGTGATACTTGGAAAGTCACTCATTCTTTCTCAACCTCAATCTTGTAATCTATAAAATGAGGACAGTAATTTACAGAGTAAATGTGAGGATCAAGTAAAAAAATATAGTTCAATTGTTTTACAACCCTTAAAGTACTTTGTAAGCAATAGCTATTCTTCTTCTTCTTATTATTATTATATTGTTTAACTAAATTTTCTATCATTTCCAGTGCTCTGCATACAGTATGTGTGCTATTATTATTATTTCATTTTTGTTTTAGAAAAAGCAAAATTTAATTACTCTTAACCAGCAATTGTATTTTAAGTGCCTAGGATGTAAAGACTAATCAAAACAATTCAAGGAACTTACATGGGAAGTTACTGTATATATACATGATTATAGATACTAAGTGACTTGAGAGGAATGAAACTAATTGCTAGCAAACATCAGAAAAGTTCCCTTTAGAAGGTAGTTCTTAAACTTAGTCTTAAAGGAAAATTGGTATTTCTTAGAAGCAATGTAGTTCAGTGGAGAACACTTAGTTGTATAGTCAGAGGACTTGCATTTAAATCTTGCCTCTAATGCTTTCTATTTATATAATCTTGGTAAGTCAAGTAGCAATCCAGAACCTGTTTCCTGATCTGTAAAATGCAAAGGTTAGATTATATGGCCTCTGGCTGTGGATCTATGATTCTATGAAGTAAAGGGGAGGAGAATGAACCTTAATAATTCTGACAAAGAACTGAAAGCTGCCCTCCCCAAGGGGAAAGGACTGAGTGAAAGGGAAGAAGAAATGAATGTTACACTAGTTATATTAAGCAGCTTCCACATATTACATAGTTTCTCATACATGTTCTAGAGTACAGAAGCAAAGGAAAATATGGAACACAATTATTGTCCCCAGAAGTTCTGGTATGATGGAAAAAGATCTTGAATTTAGAATTTAAAAAGAACCCTAGCTTCACAACCAATTAACTGCTTGATCTTAGACAAATCACTTAATGTCTGAGCCTTAGTTTCTATGACTGTTACACAGAGATGGCACTTGTCCTGTCTACCTTAAAAAGTTGTTGAAAGGACAAAATAATATTGTATGATAATATTGTATGGAATTTGCTTTGCAAACCCCAAAGTGTTATCTAGATATAAGCTATTCTCCAATTATGATTAGCATTTTACTATAAAATGTTATTTTTATTGGAAAAAATCTTTTGTAATGTTGCATTTTTTAAAACAATCCATTTTTAAAAAATGACAAATGGAGGAAATAGGAGATACATTTGTAGACATAACTAAGTTGAACATTTTTAAAGATATATTTTTAATGAAATATTCATTTCTTCTCCACAACTTATATAGCCATAACACTCCGACATTTTCCTAGTGGAAAACTCATTCAGAATTTAGCACCTAACAAATTTATTATGACATTAGCAAGAATTTTCCATTTTCTGTACATCCTTACTTGAAAATCATCATTTCCTGATGCTTCTCACTTCTCACTCATTATGTGCCTTTGGCCAATTCACTTTTGGGGCTTCAAAATGAGACAGATGAACTCAAAAGTTTGTCCTCAGTTCTAACACACTTTCTTTAGGACCACTGTCCTTAAATGACAATCCTTAAATGTTAATTATATTAAGTCTAAAAATTGGAAAAAGTAAAATATCAATGAATAAAAAGCTAGATGCAGCTATACAGTGGGAAGATTCAAGTGAATGGCTTTTTATAGTATCTGAAGACAATGTGAAATTTTAAAATATCACACATATAAAATAAATGTAATAATTACTGGGAACATCTTTGTTAAAAAAAAAAAAACAAGAACATTAAAGGAATATGTTAGGTTTATAAAAGATTCCTTTGTATTTAAGAATACTTGCTCTCAATAATACGTGCATATCTTAATGAGAATAAATTTCCAAGTAATCCTATAATATTATCTCTATTTTATTTCTATTATTTAATGAAAGATTGTTAACTAGTTAGTTAACTAGATCTGTTAACTCAGATATCAACAAATAGGTGGGAAAATTGAGGGTATAGATAACAAAAGGATGTTAGGTGAAATCACTACCTATGGCTTCTTCTCATTCCCCTTGACAAATCCACTGTGTGCCAGTCCAGAGTTAGTTAATAAATATCTAACCTATGTCAAACTGTGCATACCCTTTGATCCAGTAGTGTTACTACTGGTTATATCCCAAAGAGCTCCAAAGAAGGAAAAGGGACTCACATGTGCAAAAATCTTTGTGGCAGCCCTTTTTGTGGTGGCTAGAAATTGAAAACAGAATGGATGCCTATCCATTGGAGAATGGCTGAATAAATTGTGGTATATGAATGTATGGAATATTATTGTTCTGTAAGAAATGACCCGCAGGATGATTTCAGAGAAGCCTGAAGAGACTTACATGAACTGATGCTAAGTGAAATGAGCAGAACCATGAGATCATTATACACTTCAACAATACTATACGATGATCAATTCTGATGGACGTGGCTCTCTTCAACAATGAGATGATCAGTTCCAATTGTTCAGTAATAAAGAGAATCAGCTACATCCAGAGAGAGAATTATGGGAAATGAGTGTGGATCACAACATAGCATTTCCATTCTTTCTGTTATTGTTTGTTTGCATTTTTGTTTTCCTTCTCAGGTTTTTTTTTTTTTTTTTTTTTAACTCTCTTTCTAGATCTGATTTTTCTTGTGCAGCAAGATAACTGTATAAATATGTATATATATATATGTTGTATTTAACATATACTTTAATATAAAAATAAATAAATAGCTAACCTAATAATTGTTATGATAGAAGACTGTGTCCACACTTTTCTTTCCAAAAGTCCTACCAAGATTTCCAAGTCCTACCCTACCAGAGTAGAGATCTGCTCAATGAGCTTCCTACTCCCAGATTCTTTTGCTGCCATTCTTATTCTCATCCCAAATTCTATTCTCTTTATTTTCCACAATTACTTGTTAGCACATGAGATGTTGTGCTAATCAATATTCAATGTGCCTGGTACATAGCAGGTCTTAATTAAAGTTTGTTGACTTAATTTAATGTTTTCCTTAGAATAACTCATCAATTCTCAGGATTTAGAAGATCTCTGTGTCTACTATGTTATTTCTAGTCCTGTACAGTGTGTATACAGTGTGAAGTCCATGATTTTCTATAAAATTAAATCTCATTGTGTATATAAATGAATGATGAAAGAGATGCTACAAATGTATCAGCCTCTTATTTTTTTTTTTTTCATTAATAGAATTTTTCTCCTATTGCCCTTGTGCTATATCAGATGCTGTGGGAAAATTGCTAAATCACAATAGTTATGCAAAGTAGTGATTGTTCAAGGTCTGATTCTTTTAAGAAATTAGTCAATAGGAATTTATTGATCAAATTTCAGTACTTGGAGGAAGAAAATACTAGTAACTCGGAGGTTGAGAGGATAAAGCAAAAATCACTTAGAAGGTGATAATTTAAGTTGTTCAGTCAAATCTGAGTCTCATAAAACTTCATGTAGTTTTCTTGGCAAAGATACTATAGCTGTTTCCTATTTCCTTCTTTAGCTCATTTGACAGATGAGGAAATTGAGGCAAACAGGGCTAAGAGATTTGCCCAGGATTACACAACTAGTGTCTGAGACCAAATTTGAATTTGGGAAGATGAATCTAGCTGGCCGCCTGAGGCTTCAACAACAACAAAAAAGGATTCGTAATGGCCTGCAAATAGAAGGCAGTCAGGTATTATAGTAATGGAGATAATTATTAACACACTTATTTTTTTAATCATTATTAAATAATAATACTAAATTATTCTTAAACATATTAAAACACATTTTTATTCAATTTATAGAAAAATAATATTTTGTTTTTTACAAGTAGCTTTCTATTTTTTTCTGGTTATACATGTATATTAACTTTTTAAATATACATACATTTCTTTATGAATCATGTTGGGAAAAACAATTCAGAACAAAAGAGAAAAACCACAAGAGAAAAAAATAACAGAAAAAAATTTGAACATAGCATGTGCTGATTCACATTCAATTTCCATAGTTCTCTTTCTGGATGCAGATGGTGTTTTTTATGAAATTTTTAATGCAATTTTTGTGAAATAGTGAGTTCTTATCCTAGAAGCTAGAGTTTTGGGGGTTTTTAGTATTTACTAGGTCACTATAGTCATTGATTATTGTGATATGTGTATCTAACCTATTCCATTGATCTCTTAGTCAGGACCAAATGGTTTTGATTGGAATCTTACTGCATGAATCTTATCTTACAACAGCTTCATGGAAAACATGGAAAGCAGTGTTGGAAGAAGGTTCCCTATGATCTTTAGGAAAATATTTTCAGCTGTACAAAGAAATTGCACAGGTTCCCCTCTCTTTATATGTGGCCATCTCCAAGAATTGTTGACTATATCTACACATACATATACATGGTCAATATGTAAATGTTTTTACATGACTTCACATGTACAATGGATATCATATTATTTGCCCTCTCAACTGGGGGAAGAAGAGAATTTGGAACTTAATTTTTTTTAAATGAATGGACAGGGGAAGGAAGGGAAAAAAGAAAACAAATAGAAATTTAGATAATATCTTTTTATATAATTAAAAAGAATATCAAGTTAATATAGATTTGCAGGTCTATGTACAATCATCTTTTTTATTATACTGTGTTGGAGAGCTTTTTTTTCCCATACTTTAAAAAAAAAAAAAAAAGATAAATAAATAAATAAATACTTTGGTAACAAAAATGTCTAATAGTTAGCTTCCCAGGTTTAATTATCATCTCTTTGCAAATGACTTCAGAGTCATGGGGGAATAGTATGGATAAAAGAGATAATTTCAAAGATTCAAACTTTTGGGTACATGTCCCACCTTTAATACATACTGGTTTTGTGATCCTAGGCAAAACATTTGATCTTAGTTCAGATAGTAGATATTTAATAAATGTTTACTGAATGGAATTGACTTGAATCTCTCATTGCTCTTACCAAGATTATTAGTTTGAGAAAAGATGTTAGTTTGCATTAGTAAAAAAATTGCAGGACCAGTCCCTAAATCTGTACCTTATGTGGACTTAACTGAACTTCAGACTCTCCCCTGCACCCTTGTTCCACATTATCAACTGCCTAATGAACATCTAAAAATAGATATCTCACAGAAATCTCAAACTCCTTATGTCCAAAACAGAATTTATTCTATAGCCTTCTCCAAAGATTTTTTTTATTTCAGGAAGCTGCCATTTCTTGAGTTTTTCAGGTTCATAATCTTTGCATCCTTAACTCTTTTCTCTCCCTCATTTGTCCCTTTTTAACTATTCATACTAGATCTTCATTCCCTCTCATCTAGACTGTTGGAATGACTATCTAATTATGTCTCCCTGCTTTAAGTGTCTCCTCAGTGCAATCAATCTTCCACACATCTAAAAGTGATTTTTCTTCAGCACAGATCACACCAGTTTCCTCTTCAAAAAAGTCTATCTACCATTTCTAGAATAAAATATAAATTCTTCTTTTTGACATTTAAAACCCTTCACAATCTAGTTCCATTCTATCTTTCCAGCTTGAATGAACATGACTTCTCTTCTCCTCATATGGTGATCCAGCCAAACTGTTATCCCTCATACATAGTACTTGGGTTATCTATGACTAGAACATACTTCCTCTTTACCTCTGCTTTCTGAAATGTCACATTTCTTTCAAGTTTTACCTCAAGCATTATCTTCTACAGGAAGCCTTTCCTGATCCCAACTTCAAGTACCTTCCTTCTTCCAAACTACTGTATGTTTAACTCCCTTGTATTTATTTTTATTTTTATTCTTTTTATGTATGTGTGTGAGTTTGTGTATGTTTCTCCTGATAGATAGTTCTTCAAGGAAACATACTTTGTTTCATTATTTTTCTTTGTCTTTGTAAATTTAGTCCTCACCCTAGCCCTTAGTAAATAATAAGTACTTAATAAATGTTTATTGATTGATCAATTGATATAGCAATTATACAAGAGAAAATAGTCACAAGCAATGGTTTGGAAATTTCCTTAAGCAATTACTTTAAAACAATATCCAGGTTACAGAGGCACTTAAAAGGCAGTTTTGATGATCATTCCAACAGGTGGGATAGTATTGTCAATTTTGCCAAACATCATATTAAATTTTCCAGTGAAGCTATCAAAATGTTACACAATAAAGTTAAAGTAAAAAAAATCTATAAAGTAATTTTACATGTATCCTTTTCTGCCAGTATTACCACTTTGATTGTGTTTGACCATATGTCATTTGATAATGTTTAGTAAGGTTAAGTATACAAGCAAATGAAAAAAATCCAATAGAATATACATACTCCTAAAAAGGCTTGAAGGTTTTCTGACAACCTGGAATACTATACTAGAACTTTATTTATTTAAAAAATGTATAGAAATTGCACATTAATCACATAATTCATAAATGCATAGAATCACAACTATGGATCTAAATGAGACATCAGAGACCATATAGCTCAACTCCATGATTTTAATGGATCACTGATTTGCCCAAGATCAAAAAGTAATATGTCAGACAGGATTCGAATATATAGTCTTCTGACTTCATAGTCAAAATTCTTTTTATTATACCATAATGTTTCCTGTAAATTATGCTCTCCTAAGAAATCATTAGACAATAAATCCCAAGATCTAAAACTAATCTAAGGAACAATCAAAAAAAGAACAATACAAGCCATTTGATGAAGAATGAATCTCTATAATGGAAACTTAAAAAAAATTATACATGTAATTCAGAGTCTACAGAAAATTTCCCAGAAATAGCTTCCCATTACCTTCCCATTGAAATAACTTGGGGAAGATAAAGGTGACTTGTGAAAGACAAAGATGATAAACTAGGTTTCAATGCAGTTGATGTAAAATAACTTTTAAACATGGAAGTTATCTCATTTTATGAAAAAATACTGTAATAGAAAGATCATATAATTCTAGATCCACAGAGCAAAATCATTACTATTTTCATAGAGTCTAGAGCATGGTGGTGATGTGGAAGTTGTTCCTTAACTTTTTTTGTGTTATGGTTCCTTTTGGTAGTTTGGTGAAGTTTACGTATTCTTTTTCAAAATGTTTTAAGTGCCCAGAATAAAATATGTAAGATTACAAAGAAATCAAAGTTTAGTTTTTTTTAAAAAGATATTTTTCCCATTCAAGTTCATGGCTTAGCTCTAGACCTGAAATTTAGAACACCTAGTCAAGAAAATAAAAAGAGAGATTAAAATCTCAAGAATTTGTAATTATGTCTCTAGCACTGGACTGTGCTAGGGAAGACTGTGTCCTGGAATCAATTCATACCAGGAAATTTTCAGTGTGAGCATTTATATTTTGGAAGTTGCTATAATTCAGGATTTGATTTATTGTTTTCTTGATTGTCTAGACTTCAGTGATTTAAAAAAAATGTTAATAATTCAGATTAATCTTAAAAGTGTGCTGTGGGTACTTTTATTTCTCCTCCCTATCCCAAAGAGCAGCCTATTAAACATTTATCAGTACACACCTTAAGTGAGGGCACATCCTAAACTAATCGGTAAATGTATCCGTATAATGGGGATGGGGTTGGGAGGAATGGTGTTTAACCAAACTCTCAGGGCCTTGATGAAAACACCCCAAAAAGTCCACCTCTCTGCTGATTTTAGGATTATTTAAGCACCCTCGTGAACTTATTGTTAGTCTTCCCATGGGGACAAAATACACAGATTATTTAGTATTAAGTTTGTGTAGTCTACTTGGCAGCTGTAGTTCTAAAAATAAATTTATAAACTAGAGTTATTAAACGATCTCTGATGGATTCAGTCAGTAAGTATTTAGTAAGTACCTACTAGGTACCAGGTATCATGCTAAACTCTGTTGGCAGAAAAAGAGGCAAAAGATAGGCCCTGCCCTCAAGTAGCTGATAAGCCAATGGATTCCTCAAAAAAAAAAAAATAATAATTTTAAATCTTAAAAACTGGAAATGAAGCCCTGCTACAGCATATTACAGTATAATAATGATAAAATCTACCTTAAACAATCAGCAATATATTACAAGAGCCCAAACTTGGCAACTATCTACAACTATATAGCAACTAAGTAAAGGTTGTTTGGTGCTAGACCCCCTTACCCAAATTAACTAATCAGAGACATGCTTAGGTACAAAGAGAAAGCATTTATTTAGTCTCTGCAAGGAGAGGCCCAAGCACACCCGAGAGGCATCTCAGCTTCCAACATGTGTTTGACCCGGCAAGCTAGTAATAGTAAAACTTTTAAATATCAAAAGACCCATGTCTTTTCATTGGATGATTAAAAAAAAAAAAAGTAAGTATTATTGACCAATGGTTACCAGTGTTGGCTACTTCCTGTGGGTCACTTCACTTCCTGAAGCTTAGACCTAGGTTTTGACCTTTCTTGCCCTTGAGAACTCTAGGCTTTGAGATCATGTCTATAACCTGGCCCTAAAGCCTAACCTTCCTGCCCTGCAGACCTCTGGGAATCGGTCACATGATCTTAAGCCTAAGGTCTAACCTACTCTATCCCATACACTTTTTTGTGAAAACTTCACCTGGTCTCATTCAAAGTGACATTACATAATTAGCCTATAAGCTAGGTTTCTATCTCCCAATACTACTAATATTAAAAACCAATTTTACTATGGATGGAAAATGAACCATTTTTTCCCAAAAGTTTAAATTCAGTGCTATACTGACTTTAAAAATCATAAGGGTGAATTGAAAAGATTTCACATTGACTCTAATAACAGTATAATGAATCTTCAGATAAATCTAAAATCACTATCAAAAGCTATAAAAACTTTCACAGGAAAAAAAAAATCAGATACAATTCTTCCCACTTCTACTCCAGCCCTTAAGAAAAGACAAATAAATAAAAATTAATAGCAAATCATTTTTCTTTTAAGGATTATTTTCTTACCAAAATTAGGAAGGCAGGATAACCAAGTTATGTAATACATAAGCAAAAACTGCTGTTGATAGCCCTATTATCAATCTCTCTCCTATAAAAATTATTGACTCTTATTGTTGAGAGTCATTTCTAGTCATGTCCAACTCTTTGTTTCCCTATTTGACATTGCCAAACCTTTTGTTCTAATTTTTCCCCTCCTTCTCCGCCCCCAAGATGGCAGGTTGACCAATACATGTTAAATGTGTTAAAGAATACATTAAATACAATACATGGATACATGACCAAACAATTGTTTTGCTGTCCAATAAGAATTGGACTTTGAAATAGTGTATAATTAGCCTGTGAAGGAAATTCAGAATGCATGTGAACAAAATTAAAGGGATTAGGAATTCTATGTAGTGATTTATAATCATCTCCTAGAATTCTTTCACGGGATGTAGCTGGTTCAGTTCATTACTGCTCTATTGGAATTGATTTGGTTCATCTCATTGTTGAAAATGGCCACATCCATCAGAATTGATCATCATACAGTATTGTTGTTGAAGTATACAACGATTTCCTGATCCTGCTCATTTCACTCAACATCAGTTCATGTAAGTCTCTCCAGGCCTTTCTGAAATCATCCTGCTGGTCATTTCTTACAGAACAATAATATTCCATAATATTCATATACCACAATTTATTCAGCCATTCTCCAATTGATGGGCATCCATGTAGTTTCCAGTTTCTGGTCACTACAAAGAGGGTTGCCACAAACATTCTTGCACATACAGGTCCCATTCCCTTTTTAAGATGTCTCTGGGATATAAGCCCAGTAGTAACATTGCTGGGTCAAAGGGTATGCACAGTTCCTGATTCAATTTCTAAGGAAACATTCTATATATATAACATAATACAACTGGCCTTAAAGAATCCTGATAATTCTAGAAAAAAGAAAAGTTTTAAGAACAGTCACATAAGGAAGTGTGTGGAGAAAGAGGAAGAGATTGAAGAGGATAATAGAAATATTGCCAGAGGGCATGAGGAGTTAAGTGAACTTGAAGGGCCTGATAAATCTCACTCTCACAACCCAGCTTCAACTTTGTCTACACCTGAACAGGCTCTTGACCCTTCCCCATCAACGTCACCTTCCTCGGTAGAGGGAGGAGGAGTGGTAGAAAGGGCAGTGAGATCACTAGTACCTTCTCCCCAGCAATCACTCCCTCCAATGATTCCACTGCAAAAGGCACTACTTAAAGCTAAAGAGAAGGGCAGAATACAGCTGATTTGAGAATACAAATGTATCCTGTGATTCAAAAGCTTAACTCTTCAGGTCAAGAAAGAAGATACACTCCTTTTAATATAGAAATTATGGAAGATCTGAAAAAGCCTTGCACTCTTTATGGGGCTACATCATCTTATGTTAAGATGTTATTACAGAATTTGGCTTATGAAATTTTACCCCCTACTGACTAGAAATCTATAGCAAGGACATGCTTAGAACCTGGACAAAACTTGTGGCTTTTACAGTATAGTGAAATATGTAGGATACAAGCTTAATGAAATAAGCAAACTGGAGTTAATACTCCAATAACCTGTGACCAACTAACACATGTAGGTTCTTATGTAGACACTTCAGCACAGATTAATTACCCCACAGCATCATATGAGCAAATTGCTTCTGCTGCTATCAAAGCATGGTGCTTTCTCTCAAGGAAACAAGATAGAGGACAAGTCTTCACAAAAATAGAGCAAGGTCCAAATGAACCTTTTGCTGACTTTTGTGGGATGCTTGCAGACAGCTGTCATATGAACTATTGGTGAAAATGCAGCAGTAGAAATTATGATAAGGTAACTTGCTAAAGAAAATGGTAATGAGGCTTGTAAAAGAATTATACTAGAACTACACAAGGATGGTCCTTTAAAGATCATAAGATGCTGAGCCACAGTGGGCACAAATACCTTTTATGCCCAGGGTATGATGCAGACTTCCCAAGATCCAAACATGGGAAGACAGGGTCCTTTTTGGCAAAGGACTTCCAGAGAAACTCATCAATGCTTTCAATGTGGTAAAGTAGGGCAAGTGAATGCTCAATGTTGGTACAGAGACAAAAGTGAAAAAACAGGGTGGGAGAACAAGACCCAAAACCCCATGTCCAAAATGCAACAGAGGCTTCCAGGCATCAGAATATAGACCGATTTCGTTCTTTATGCCTAAATCTTGGACCCATTTTGATCTTATCTTAGTACGTGGTGTTAAATGTGGGTCCATGCCAGGTTTCTGCCATACTAATTTCCAGTTTTCTCAGCAGTTTTTGTCAAATAATGAATTCTTATCCCAAAATTTGGGATCTTTGGGTTTATCAAACACTAGATTGCTATTTTTATTCACTATCTTGCCCTGTGAACCTAACCTATGCCACTGATCAACTAGTTTATTTCTTAGCAAATACCAAATGGTTTTGGTGACTGTTGTTTTATAATACAGTTCTAGATCAGGTACAGCTAGACCACCTTCATTTAATTTTTTTTTTTCATTACTTTCCTTGAAATTCTCGACCTTTTGTTCTTCCATATGAATTCTGTTGTTCTTTTTTCTAGGTCATTAAAATAGCTTCTTGGGAGTCTGATTGGTATAGCACTAAATAGATTAGTTTAGGGAGTATTGTCATCTTAATTATATTCGCTCAGCCTATCCAAAAGCACTGAATGTCTTTCCAATTATTTAAATCTGACTTTATTTTTGTGGTAAGTGTTTTGTAATTTTGCTCATATAATTCCTGACTCTCCTTTGGTAGATATATTCCCAAATATTTTATACTATCAACTGTTATTTTGAATGGAATTTCTCTTTGTATCTCTTGCTGTTGGATTGTGTTGATAATGTATAAAAATGCTGAGGATTTATGTGGATTTATTTTGTATCCTGCAACTTTGCTAAAATTCTGAATTATTTCTAGTAGCTTTTTAGTAGAGTCTTTGGGGTTCTCTAAGTATACCATCATGTCATCTGCAAAGAGTGATAATTTGATTTCTTCATTTCCTACTCTAATTCCTTGAATCTCTTTCTAGGCTCTTATTGCCGAGGCTAGAGTTTCTAGTACAATATTGAATAGTAATGGTGATAGTGGGCAACTTTGTTTCACTCCTGATCTTACAGGAAAAGGTTCTAGTTTATCCCCATTACATATGATGTTTACTGAAGGTTTTTAATATATGCTCGTTATTATTTTAAGGAATAGTCCATTTATTCCTATACTCTCAAGCGTTTTTAGTAGGAATGGATGTTGGATTTTATCAAATGCTTTTTCTGCATCTATTGAGATGATCATATGGTTTTTATTAATTTGATTATTAATATGGTCAATTATATTAATAGTTTTCCTAATATTAAACCAGCCCTGCATTCCTGGTATAAATCCCACTTGGTCATAGTGTATTATCCTGGGGATGATTTTCTGAAGTCTATTTGCTAATATCTTATTTAAGATTTTAGCATCAATATTCATTAAGGAAATTGGTCTATAGTTTTCTTTCTCAGTTTTTGATCTACCTGGTTTAGGTATCAGTACCATGTCTGTGTCATGAAAGGAATTTGGTAGGACTCCTTCAATCCCTATTTTTTCAAATAGTTTATATAGAATTGGAGTTAGTTGTTCTTTAAATGTTTGGGAGAATTCACATGTAAATCCATCTGGTCCTGGGGATTTTTTCTTAGGACGCTGGTTAATAGCTTGTTCTATTTCTTTTTCTGAGATGGGAGTATTTAGACTATTTACTTCTTCCTCTGTTAATCTGGGCAAGCTATATTTTTGAAGGTATTCTTCCATTTCATTTAAGTTATCGAATTTATTGGCATAAAGTTGAGCAAAGTAGCTCCTAATGATTGTTCTAATTTCCTCTTCATTAGTGGTGAGTTCTCCCTTTTCATTTTCAAGACTAACAATTTGCTTTTTCTCTTTCCTTTTTTAATCAGGTTTACTAAGGGTTTGTCTATTTTGTTGGTTTTTTCATAGAACCAACTCTTAGTTTTATTAATTAATGCAATAGTTTTTTTACTTTCAATTTTATTAATCTCACCTTTTATTTTTTAAATTTCAAGTTTTGTGTTTGTCTGGGGATTTTTAATTTGTTCCTTTTCTAGTAATTTTAGTTGTAAGCCCAATTCATTGGCCCTCTCTTTCTCTATTTTATGCAAGTAGGCCTGTAGAGATATAAAACTTCCCCTTATTACTGCTTTGGCTGTATCCCACACATTTTGGTATGATGTCTCAATATTGTCATTGTCTTGGGTGAAGTTATTAATTATGTCTATGATTTGCTGTTTTACCCAATCATTCTTTAGTATAAGATTATTTAGTTTCCAATTATTTTTTGGTCTATTTTCCCCTGGATGAATACAGAGAGGCTTGGAGAGACTTACATCAACTGATGCTGAGTGAAATGAGCAGAACTAGGAGATCATTATACACTTCAACAACAGTTCTATATGAGGATGTATTCTGATGGAAGTGGATATCTTAAACATAGAGAAGAGCTAATCCAATTCCAATTGATCAATGATGGACAGAATCAGCTACACCCAGAAAAGGAACACTGGGAAGTGAGTGTAAACTGAGAGCATTGGTTTTTTTTGTTTTTGTTTTGTTTTGTTTTGTTTCTCTTCCCAGATGATTTTTACCTTGCGAATACAATCCTTCCTTTGCAACAACAACAATAAAATGCGGTTCTGCACATATATATTGTACCTAGAATATACTATAAGATATTTAATATGTATAGGAATGCCTGCCATCTAGGGGAGGGGGTGGAGGGAAGGAGGGGAAAAACTTGGAACAGAAGGGAGTACAAGGGATAATGTTGTAAAAAAAAAAATTACCTATGTATATGTACTGTCAAATAAAATGTTATAATTATAAAAAATAATTTAAAAAAAGATGAAAAAAAAAGAATATAGACCGATTCATGGAAAACAGGATGGGGGGTCCAGTCCCAGGGCCCAAAACAAAAAATACTTAGGACATGATGGCACCTGATGCTACACCCAAAGTATCTTTAGAAGTTCAGTACTCAGATGTGACCAATCAGCCAAGAAGCAACCTGATGGGAGAAAGGGATTACAATTGGGGAGAATAGAGTTGTATGCAGCTGGGATTACTGAGATACCCCCTGGAGAGGTGAACTCCAGCCTATGGATCTCTTATCTCCACACACAGTAGGCTTGAAAATTTCACCTCCTAAGAGTACTTACAAAACAGGGTTAATCATATACTGATTTGGGAAACTGGGGAATGTGTAGATAATATCTCAGTCACTAATATAGGTAAACAATGTGTGACTTATCAACCAGGAGAAGTGGTGGCATCAAGTTTACTGATACAGACTCCTAATAGGCAATCTGGTGATAGTTGCCCAGATTCTGACTCCAAGCAACAGAATACAGGAATATTCTAGACTGCAGCAGTTAGCAGCTGACCAACCTATGCTCACTATCTATATAAATGGCATACTGTTAGAAGGATTAGTAGATACAGGTGCAGATTGTACAGTCATTAGAGGTGTCAACAGGCCCAGTCACTGGCCAAAGATTAAGGCAGACACCTATATGTCTGGCAGAGGAGGATCAATAGCAGCTGAAGTTAGTGCTACCCCTTTAAGATGGAAATTTAAAGGTGAAACAAGAGTTTTTACTACTTTTATAGTTGAAAAATTCCCCATCAATCAGTGAGGAAAAAACATTTTACAACAATCAGAATTACAAATGAGTACTTTGGTTTTTTCAGGCAAGGCTGCTGTTGAAGGCCTGCCAACACTCTCACCTGTTCCTATTCAATGGAAAACTGATACACCAGTGTGGGTAGAACAGTGGCCTTTAACATGCGATAAAATTCAGGCCTCAGTAGATATAATACAGGAGCAACTTTACCACTTACAACCTTCTCTAAGTCCTTGGAAATCCCCTGTATTTGTTCTAAGAAAGAAATCTGGAAAATGGAGGGTGTTGATTGATTTAAAAAAAGTAAATGAACAGATGGAAACTATGGGAACTCTTCAACCTGGACTTCCATCTTCTACTCAATTATCTAGAGAATGGCCTCTCTGGGTTATAGACATTATTCTATCCCTCTTGATAAGGAGAATATTAAAAGATTTGCCTTTTCAGTGCCCAGTGGACAGTTTTGCCACAGGGAGTGCAAAACAGACCTACTATGTGTCAAATGTATGTTGCTGCTGCTCTTACTCCAGTAAGAAAAGAATTTCCAAAAGTTATGTTGTTATATTACATGGACGATATATGGGGGTGTGCATCTGAGGAGCAAATGTTAGAAACATGTCTACAAAAGACCATAGAAACACAAAGGAACTACAAATTGCATATGGCTCCAGAAAAAATTCAAAGACATGGTCCTTTTCAATATTTAGGACATTAAGTATATTCTAAGAAACTTTCCTTTAGAATAGAGAAGCTAAACACCTTAAATGACTTTCAGAAATTGATAGGAGATATCTAATATCAATGAAAATCATTATATAACATTTTAAGGGGAGACACAGCTTTAAACTCTCCATGCCAACTTACAAAAGAAACTCAAGAGGCTTTAAGAGAAGTTGAAGTGGCTTTATCCAATATGGTTGAAAGAGTGACTCAAAAACCCTTGGAAATACCAGTTTTTGCTACAAGAGAGGCACCCACAGCAGTTCTTCATCAAGGAGACAGTGTGATCAACTGAGTGAACTTCCCAACACAAGCAGAACAAAGCCTTACTCCTTACCCAGTACTTGTGGCTAGAATTTATTAAAGTTCATTGAGTAATACAATTATCTGGTATAAGACTTGACAAGATACACACATTTTATATCAATGCACAAATTAATGTAAGCTGTGAAACTTTTCCAGAATGGCAAATTTAATTGGCCATGGCTCCAAATTTTACACACGGGTCTCCATTAAAAATAATCTGACTATTACATAATTGGCAATGGATTCTTGAAGAAAAGGTTTCTAAGGTTCCTCTTAAAGGACCAACTATCTTTATTATTATTATTATTATAGCTTTTTACAAGATATATGCATGGGTAATTTTACAACACTGAAAATTGCCAAGCCTTTTGTTCCAATTTTTCCCTCCTTCCTCCCACCCCCCCTCCCCCAGATGGCAGGTTGACCAATACATGTTACATATGTTAAAGTATAAATTAAAGACTATATATGTATACATGTCCAGACAGTTATTTTGCTGTACAAAAAGAATTAGACTTTGAAATAGTGTACCATTAGCCTGTGAAGGAAATCAAAAATGCAGGCAGACAAAAATAGGGGTATTGAGAATTATATGTAGCAGTTCATAGTCATCTCTCAGAGTTTTTTTGTTGGGAATAACTGGTTCAGTTCATTATTGATCTGGAACTGACTTGGTTCGTCTCATTGTTGAAGATGGTCATGTCCATCAGAATTGATCATCATATAGTATTGTTGTTGAAGTATATAATGATCTCCTGAGAACCAACTATCTTTATAGATGCATCCAAGCATAACATTTGTGCTGTATACTCTCATGACTTAACTATAAAGAGAGTACTCATAACTCCTTTTCAGTCCACTCAACAGAATGAATTGTATGCAATCATTCTAGCTCTTACTTATTATCCAGGAGATATAATACCTAATTCGGCCTATGCAGTAAGTGTAGTACAAAGAATTGCTAAAGCCCAAATAAAATTTGTAGCTTCTAATAGCTCTTTAAGGAATTTCAGGAGCAAGTGAGAAAGTATCCAGGTAAGATTTATATCTTGCATGTCTACTCTCATAGTGGACATTCAGGTCCTATTTTTGATGGAAATTCAAAAGCAGATAGCCTTCTAATCATGTTAGCCAATACTCCTTTATTTCAGGCAGCCCAAGAATCGCATTCTAAATATAATCAGGCTGCTCAAGCTTTATGTTTGCAATTTGGGACAAAAGAAGAACAACAAAAGAAGAAGCTGTAAAAGTAGTAAAAAAAAATGAGTAAAAGCCTGTTCAACCTTCCTTCCTTTCCACACTCCAATGCTCCCTCTAGGGAAGAACCCTTGTGATTTGAGACCCGATGAAATTTGTCAAATGGATGTGACCCATTAATATTTATTAATAACATAATAATCTTTTGGTCATCTGTCTTTTATCCATGTTGTGGCAGACACCTTTTCAGGATTTACTTTTGCAATACCAGCAGCAAAAGAAACAACCTGAGTGGTCACTGAATTCCTTACACAGGCATTTGCAATTATGGGTGTTCCACAAGCAATAAAAACAGATAACAGACCTGCATATATTTCTAAACATTTTGCACACTTTTGTGCACAGTATAAGATTTTACATACCACTCGCATAACTTTTAGTCTTCAAGGACAGGCAATAGTAGAGAGGAAAAACAGAGACATCAAGATGTTCCTCCAAAAACAAAAGAAAGGGGGAGCCTAGGTAACCCTAGAGAACCTCTAAATTTAGCTCTTTATACAATTAACTTCTTGATTTTTGATAAAGATGCTCTGGGTCTGGCAGACAGGTTTTATAACCCACCAGAAGGGCAGTATCCAGTGCGAGCAGCTCTACTCTTTAGATAATTGCCAAGTGATGTGGAGAGATCCAGAAAGTGGTGAATGGAAGGGATCAGATAGGTTAACTGCTTGGGGGAAAGAGTTTGCTTGTAGCTCTACAGATGAAGAAGAAATCAGATGGGTGTCAACAAACTATATTCACTTTGTCCATTAAAGAGAGATGGAGCAGACCCTTGAAACGAAGAAGAAGACCCAAGAAACATCAAGTGGTTCCATTGCTGTTTGTGCCCACCAGTGAAAGAGCTTGATAGTTATGGCATATAACTCATGGATATCAAAAATTGTTAATGTGACTGATGCAGAACTTTAAAATCTTCAGGAATCATTGGAATCCCCGAGACATGATAAAATTGTTGTAGGACTTGAAAACCCTCAGGAATCATTGGATTCCCAGACACATGAGAAGACTTTTGCAGGACTTCAAAATCTTTAAGAATCATTGGATTCCCTGACACATGATGTTAAGGGCCAGAACTCTGAACTTGAAACAAGGATGCTCACAAGGTGATAACTCAGTGGAATTGATAAAGACAATGGTTGTCTAGTTTCTCATGGTTCAGTATGATTGATTTAATCTTAGAACAAATAATGGTTTCCTAGTGATACAATGATTGGTTTATACTCAGTGTGGAGCATATAAACAGGGACTGAGAGCCACAAAGGAGAAGCTTTCAGTGGGCAGAGAAGACAGGCAGGAGCTCAAACTCTTGGAACTAAGGACAGACATTCATTCAATCTTCAGTCCGGCCACTGGTGGCAGGCTCTCCTCCTGCATTTCTCCCCGGAGACCAAGACTTTCTGAATGGTTTTCCAGAAAGCTAGCTGGGCCCCAGGAAAGAAGACAATTCTTTGAAAGAGATGATAAAGGATTTTGGACCCTGACTGTTCTTGTGGTGATTACCCTGAATTGAAAAGAAGACTGCTCCCAGAGACCCCAAGAAAACTGAACCAGAAAACATTACAACTTGAAGTAATGGACAATAGATTGGTTTTGGACTGCTGAAGGAGGTGTATGTGTGATTGTTATTTGTATACCCTCTTCTAGGATTTCTGGAAATCTTTTACAATACCATGTTGATTCATATTGTTTGTTATATTACTAAGTGCAAGTACAATTCATGTTTGTTACACTACATTGAGCCTGCACTATCTATGGGGAAAGTCATTACTAATATCCTGTACTTTATCGCTATGTGCTTGTGTAATACCTCTCATGCTGACCAATTTATGTATACTTGTTTCTAGTAAGACCCTTCTGCACAGAAATCCACTAACAATATCTGGTCTGCCTCCCCACTCCCTTTTGTTGTTTTTCATCTCTCTTCCTGAGAAGTCAGGGAGGGCATGATCACCTCGTTTTTAGTGCTTTCACCTCCCTTCCTGAGAAGTTGAGGGTGGGGGCATGATCACCTCCTTTTTGGTGTTTTTCATTTCTCTTCTTGAGAAATCAGAGAGGGTGTGATTATCTCCTTTTTAATGTTTTCATCTCCCTTCCTGAGAAGTCAGGGAGAACTTGATCAACTCCTTTTTGGGGTTCTCACCTCCCTGAGAAGTCAGGGATGGTGTAACCACCTGTGTTCTGAAATAAAAGAAAGCTGGAAATGTAGAGAGATGAAACTCTGAAAAGGTATACTTGAAACAGACAGCAGAGCACTTAAGGCTAATTACCTATTTGATGTGAGATAATGTATTGGCTCTCCTCACCATTAGTGCTTGCTGAATGTGTGGTGGTGGGATAATTGTAGGTGAGGGAGAGAGGTCAGAGTCACTCTGCCCCATGATGAGGAGGAGAGAGATTTAAGACTCTGGATTCCAGAGTCCAGGAATCATCTTTGGCAAGCAGCATGGCATCCTGCCTACCTCCTTCACTTCTCTCGCTAAAGACCAAGAACTTTGATTGTGACTCTGACTAATCCTGAGGTCTTCCAGGGAGCTAACATGGACATTATAGGGCAATGGAAGAATATGGAAGAGAAGAAAATGAGAATAAAGAGAATAGAACAGTCTAGTTCATTAGAAAATGGATTATTTGGAGAAGAGTAGTGTCAGGTAAACATGGATAGTCATGTTGGTGAGACTGTAAGGGGCCAGAAATGTCTTTATTATTTAGTAGATGACAGAGAGACATGGAAGTTTTAAGTTAAGAAATAGTATAATTAAAGTGGCATATTATAAAGATTACTGGAATTAAGTGGTATAGGGGATAGATTAGAGATTGGATAAACTAGAGAACAGTTTTTAACTTGCTATTCTAATAGCCTAGATAAAGAGGGATGAGCATTTGAATTACATCAGATGAAATTTAAATACCTATTTACATTGTTCTTATAATTTACTTGTTCTAAATAGTATTATTTTACTTTTCTGGACATCAGGCAACACAAAAAAAGAATATAAAGGCATTTCAATCATCCGGCCATACTATTATTTATTTATTTGTTTGTTTTAAAATAGACCCATCTCTAAGCTTCTTAAAGAATACATACATAGTTATCATGAAAAGCAATCACTATGCTCAAAAAGTCTAGCAGTGTTTCTTCTGGGCTTATATCCCAGAGATCTTAAAGGAGGGAAAGGAACCCACATGTGCAAAAATGTTTGTGGCAGTCCTTTTTGGAAACCTTGTGAAATCAAGCCTCTGAATACAGTCTGCCTGAATGAAACCATTGTCCAGTTCAAGATAGAGTGAAAAAATTTTAAAAAAAGGTGAATATCCCTGGGATGAAAAGGTTGTTTAGCCCAGCTCAGATAGATTCTGGGAAAGCTGGTGAGAGGTCTTAATCACCACAAAGACCCTTAGACCTGGCTCAATAGAGGAGCAAATCAGTGGAGCAGCCCCCAGGACAAGCTCAGAAGGCAAATTTTGGGAAACCAGACTGTTTTCTGAAAAGAGCAGGCAAAGCTATCCTCTGTAAACCCAAGGGGCTCCTGTGCTTAAAGTCAAGACTTAGAGCTTCACAGGAAGTTTGGGACAGCCCCCTTTACCTCAGGTGCAGAGCTCAACCATAAAAGTAAAAAATTAGAAAATATCAAAAGAAAAGGAAAGAAAATGAGCAAGAAACAGAAAAGAACCTTGAGCATAGAAAGCTACTGTGGTGAGAGGGAAGACCAAAACACAAACTAAGGATAAAATGTCCACAGAAAAAATTTCAAAGAATGATATGATTTGGTTTTAAGCCCAAAGAAGCTTCTTAGAAGTTCTCATAAAAGACTTTAAAAAGGCAAATAAGAGACATAGAAGAAAAAATGAGAAAAGAAATGAGAAGTATGCAAGAAAGAGTCAACAGCTTGGAAAAGGAAGGGAAAAAAATGACTGAAGAACATAACTCCTTAAAAAATAAAATAGGCCTCAGAAATAAACAAGTAGAACAAGGAGAATTGAATGACTCAAGGAGAAACAAAGAAGTAGTTAAGCAAAACCAGAAAAACGAAATGATGGAAAAGAATGTCAAGTACCTTATTGGGAAGACAACAGACCTGGAAAACAGATCCAGGAGAGACAATTTGAGAATAATCGGATTCCCTGAAAAATACGAGGAAAAAAAAGAGCCTGGACACTATTTTCAAGGAAATTATCAAAGAGAATTGCCCAGACATTTTACAAACAGAGGTTAAAATAGACATTGAAAAAATTCATCAATCACCTACTGAAAGGAACCCTAAAATCAAAACGCCAATAAACATAGTGGCCAAGTTCAAGAACCATCAGACAAAGGAAAAATATTGGAAGTTGTCAGAAAAAAATCAATTCAGATATGGAGGAGCCACAATAAGGATAACCCAGGATCTAGCAGCATCCATATTAAAGGATCAAAGGGCATGGAATAGATATTCTGAAAGGCTAAGGAACTTGGTATGTAGCCAAGAATAACTTATCCCAGCAAAAATGAGCATCTTTTTCCAGGGAAGAAGATGGACATTTAATGAAATAAATTAATTCCATCTATTCTTGATGAAAAAACCAGATTTACACAAAAATGTTTGATCTTCAAATACAGAACTCAAAGAGATTTCTAAAAAGGTAAAAAGAAATCTTGAGAACTATATTTCTGCCATAAAGATATGTAAAGAACACATGTATAATTTGTCCTAGAAACTAGAGGTGGAAAAGAAATTACATCATAAAAAAGGGTAAAGTGGTGGTACTATATCTCACAAAGAGGCAAAGATAACTTATTATATCTGAGAGAAAGAAAGGAGGGGGATGAACATAGTGTTTATCAATAGACATATTCGAATTATAGTGAAACTCCTTCCACTTCATTGAAAAAGTGAAAAGGGAAGGAGTAAGCTAAGGGGAAGGGAATACAGAAATTGTGAGGAAAAGGGGTAAAATAGGGGGAGGAACTTTAAGGTGGTGAAGGGATAATAAAAAGGGAGGGTTGTGACAAGCAAGTGGTGCTACAAGTTTAATACTGGGGAGGGGGGTAAGAGGGAAGAAAAGGAGAAAAGAATAAGCAGGGGTTAACAGGATGGCAAGTAATATAGAATTAGTCATTATAACCATAAATGTGAATGGGATAAACTCCCTCATAAAGAGGAAGCAGTTAGCAGACTGGATTAAAAGCCAGAATCCTGCAATATGTTGTTTACAGGAAACACACCTCAAACAGGGAGATACATTCAGAATAAAGGTAAAAGGTTGGAGCAAAATCTACTATGCTTCAGGTGAAGCCAAAAAAGCAAAAGTAACCATCCTCATCTCAGATCAAGCAAAAGGAAAAATTGATTTAATTAAAAGAGATACGGAAGGGAATTCTATCCTGCTAAAGGGTAGCATAGATAATGAAGCAGTATCAATATTAAACATATACACACCAAGTGGGGCAGCATCCAAATTCTTAAAAGAGAAATTAAGAGAGCTGCAAGAAGAAATAGACAGCAAAATTATAATAGTGGGAGATCTCAACCTTGGACTTTCAGAATTGATAAATCAAACCACAAAATAAATAAGAAAGAAGTCAAAGAGGTAAATAGAATACTAGATAGATCTTTGTAGAAATCTAAATGGAGACAGAAAGGAGTACACTTTCTTTTCAGCAGTTCATTGAACCTATACAAAAATTGATCATATATTAGGACATCAAAGGCAGTAAGGCAAAAATAGTAAATGCATCCTTTTCAGACTACATGTAATGAAAATTACATTCAATAAAAAGCCAGGGGAAAACAGACCAAAAATAATTGGAAACTAAATAATCTCATACTAAAGAATGATTGGGTGAAATAGCAAATCTTAGATATAATTAATAACTTCACCCAAAAAAATGACAATAATGAGATGTCATACCAAAATGTATGGGATGCAGCTAATGCAGTAATACGGGGGAATTTTATCTCTAGAGGCCTACTTGCATAAAATGGAGAAAGAGAAGGTCAATGAATTGGGCTTGCAACTAAAAATTCTAGAAAAGGAAGAAATTAAAAATCCCCAGACAAACACTAAACTTGAGATTCTAAAAATAAAAGGAGAGATTAATAAAATTGAAAGTAAAAAAAAACAAAAACTATTGAATTAATAAAACTAAGAGTTGGTTCTATGAAAAAAAACACAACAAAATAGACAAACCCTTAGTAAATCTGATTTTAAAAAGGAAAGAGGAAAATCAAATTGTTAGTCTTAAAAATGAAAAGGGAGAACTTGCCACTAATGAAATGGAAATTAGAGCAATAATTAGGAGTTACTTTGCCCAACTTTATGCCAATAAATTCGATAATTTAAATGAAATGGAAGAATGCCTTCACAAATATAGCTTGCCCAGATTAACAGAGGAAGAAGTAAATTGATTAAACAATCCCATCTTAGGAAAAGAAATAGAACAAGCTACTAACCAACTCCCTAAGAAAAAATCCCCAGGGCAGATGTATTTACATGTGAATTCTACCAAACATTTAAAGAACAATTAACTCCAGTGTTATATAAACTGTTTGAAAAAATAGGGATTGAAGGAGTCCTAACAAATTCTTTTTATGACATAGACATGGTACTGATACCTAAACCAGGTAGGTTGAAAACAGAGGAAGAAAATTATAGCCCAATCTCCCTAATGAATATTAATGCTAAAATCTTAAATAAAATATTACCAAAAAGACTACAGAAAATCATCCCCAGGGTAATACACTATGACCAAGTGGGATTTATACCAGGAATGGAGGTTCAATATTAGGAAAATTATTAGCAAAATTGACTATATCAATAATCAAATTAACAAAAACCATATGATCATCTCAAAAGATACGGAAAAAGCATTTGATAAAATCCAACATCCATTCCTAATAAAAACACTTGAGAGCATAAGAATAAATGGACTATTCCTTAAAATAATCAGGAGCATATATTTAAAACTGTCAGTAAGTATCATATGTAATGGGGATAAACTGGAACCTTTACCAGTAAGATCAGGAGTGAAACAAAGTTGCCCACTATCACCATTACTATTCAATATTGTACTAGAAACTCTAGCCTCAGCAATAAGAATAGAGAGTAGGTAATGAGGAAACCAAACTATCACTCTTTGTAGATACTTAGAGAACCCCAAATATTTTGCTAAAAAGCTATTAGAAATAATTCATAACTTTAGCAAAGTTGCAGGATACAAAATAAATGCACATAAATCCTCAGCATTTTTATACATTACCAACACAATCCAACAGCAAGAGATACAAAGAGAAATTCCATTCAAACTAATGGTCGATAGTATATTTGAGAATCTATCAAAGGAAAGTCAGGAATTATATGAGCAAAATTACAAAACACTTGCCACAAAAATAAAGTCAGATTAAAATGATTGAAAAGATATTAAGTGCTCTTGGATAGGCCCAGCGAATATAATAAAGATGACAATACTCCCTAAACTAATCTATTTATTTAGTGCTATACCAATCAGACTTCCAATAAACTATTTTAATGACCTTGAAAAAATAACAACAAAATTCATATGGAAGAACAAAAGGTGGAGAATTTCAAGGGAATTAATGGGAAAAAAATCAAATGAAGGTGGCCTAGATGTACCTGATTTAAAACTATATTATAAAGCAGCAGTCATCAAAACCATTTGGTATTGGTTAAGAAATAGATTAGTTGATAAGTGGGATAGGATAGGTTTACAGGACAAGACAGTGAATAAAAATAGCAATCTAGTGTTTGACAAACCCAAAGAAAGATGCCAACTTTTGGGATAATAATTCATTATTTGACAAAAACTGCTGAGAAAACTGGAAATTAGTATGACAGAAACTAGGCATGGACCCAACCTTAACACCACATACTAAGATAAGATCAAAATGGGTCCATGATTTAGGCATAAAGAACGAGATCATAAAAAATTAGAGGAATATAGGATAGTTTACCTCTCAGACTTGTGGAGGAGCAAGGACTTAGTGACCAGAGGAGAACTAGAGATCATTATTGATCACAAAATAAAAAAATATTGATTAGATTGAGTTACAAAACTTTTGTACAAACCAAACTAATGCAAACAAGATTAGAAGGGAAGTAACAAATTAGGAAAATATTTTTACAGTTAAAGGTTCTGATAAAGGCCTCATCTCCAAAATATACAGAGAATTGACTCTAATTTATAAGAAACCAAGCCATTCTGCAATTGATAAATGGTCAAAAGATGTGAACAGACAATTTTGAGATGATGAAATTGAAACTATTTCCACTCATATGAAAGAGTGTTCCAAATCATTACTGATCAGGGAAATGCAAATTAAGACAACTCTGAGATACCATTACACACCTGTCAGATTGGCTAAGATGGCAGGAAAAAATAATGATGAATGTTGGAGGGGATGTGGGAAAACTGGGACACTGATACATTTTTGTGGAGTTGTGAAAGAATCCAACCATTCTGGAGAGCGATCTGGAACTATGCCCAAAATGTTATCAAACTATGCATACCCTTTGATCCAGCAATGCTACTACTGGGCTTATATTTCAAAGAAATACTAAAGAAGGGAAAGGGACCTTTATGTGCCAAAATGTTTGTGGCAGCCCTTTTTGTAGTGGCTAGAAACTGGAAAATGAATAGATGCCCATCAATTGGAGAATGGTTGGGTAAATTATGATATTTGAATGTTATGGAATATTATTGTTCTATAAGAAATGACCAGCAGGATGAATGCAGAGAGGCTTGGAGAGATTTACATCAACTGATGCTGAGTGAAATGAGCATAACTAGGAGATCATTATACACTTCAACAACAATACTGTATGAGGATGTATTCTGATGAAAGTGATTATCTTCAACATAGAGAAGATCTAATCCAGTTCCAATTTATCAATGATGGACAGAATCAGCTACACCCAGAGAAGGAACACTGGGAAATGAATGCAAACTGTTTGCATTTTTTGTTTTTCTTCCAGGTTATTTTTATCTTCCAAATCCAATTCTTCCTTTGCAACAACAACAACAACAACAAAATTCGGTTCTGCACATATATATTGTATCTAGGATACAATATAACATATTTAATATGTATGGGAATGCCTGCCATCTAGAGGAGGGGGTGAAGGGAAGGAGGGGAAAATTCAGAACAGAAGAGAGTACAAAGGGTAAAGTTGTAAAAAAAATTACCTATGCATATGTACTGTCAAAAAATGTTATAATTTTAAAATTAATTTAAAATGCTCAATAAAATAAAATAGGCCAAATGCAAAAACAAAAAAAATCCACTGAAGAAAATGCCTTCAAAAGTAGGATTAGCCAAATGGAAAACAAGATACAAAAGCTAAGTGAAGAAAATCACACTTTAAACACTATACCAAGGCAAATGAAAGCTAATAAGTCAAACAAACTAAATAGAATGAAAAAAAATGGAAGAAAATGGGAAATAACTCATTGGAAAAAACAGCTGACCTGGAAAATAGATTAAAAAGATACTATTTACAAATTATTAGTCTACCTGAAAGTTGTTACCAAAAAAAAAAAAAGAACCTGGGATATCATTCTTGAAGAGATCATTTAGGAAAACTGCCTTGATATTCTAGAAACAGAGGGGGAAATACTCATTGAAGGAATCTCTCTGTGATTCGGAAAGAGACCCCACAAGGAAAACCCCAAGCAACATTGTTGCAAAACTCTAGAAGTACAATCTCAATGAAAAATACTGCAAGCTGCCAGACAAAAAACCAATTCAATTATCAAGAAACAACACTCAGGATTACCCAATCCCTGGCAGCTTTTATAATAACACTTTGGAGGGTCTGGAATACTATATTCTATAAGGCAAGGCAAGGACCTACGGTTACAACCAAGAATTAACTACCCTGCATTATCTTTCAGGGTCGAAGATGGCTCTTCAATGAAGTAAGAGGCTTTCAATCATTCCTATTGAAAAAATCAGAACTAAACAGAAAATTTCATCTGTAAACACAGGACTCAAGAGAACCAGAAAAAGGTAAACAGGGGAAATATACAGTATTTATATATAACTTTATATCCCTAAATGGGAAAACAATATCTGTAACTCTTGAGAACTATATCTGTCACTGACAGAAAGGGGCATTACATGAACAGAGTATGTGGTTGTGCATGGATTCTGATTGTTCTGATATCAAAGAAAAAGACCTTAAGAAGTGGGAAAAGGTCTGTACTGGAAAAAGAGGAAAAGGGAGGTTTAATGAGACAAATTAGATCACATGAAGAGACATAGAAGAGCTATTACAATGGAGGAAAAAAGAGCAGAGAATCTGTTTTGGCTCTTAGAGGGAATAACAATTATTCAGATGGGTATAGAAATTTATCTAACCCTAATAAAGAAATAGGAGGATAAAGAAGAAAGAAAAGAGAGGGGCAGGATAGAAGAGAGAGCAGAAACACTAGGGAAAAAGGCAAGAGAAGGGGGAAGGAATGATACAAAACAAAATAGTGGGTGGAATGGGTTAAAAAATGCTACTAAGAGAAAGGGAGGATGATTGATAGGAGATAAGATATTTGGTAGGGGGTAAAAAAATCAACATTTCTAAGGACAGAGTAGAAGGAGAGAATAAAAGTATATACAGGGAAAAAATAATCATAACTGTGAACATGAATGGGATGAACTTTCTCATAAAACAGAAATGAATAGCATAGTGTATTAAACAACAAAATTCTATACTATGTTACTTACAAGAAACATATTTGACATAGAGAAACACATACAGAATAAAGGTAAAAAGCTGGAACAGAATTTATTATTTTTCAGCTAAAGTAAAAAAAAAAAGCAAGGGTAGCAATTCTGATTTTAGATAAAGCAAAAGTAAAAATAGATCTTATTAAAAGCGATAAAGAAGGAAAATACATCTTGATGAAGGGTACCATAAACAATGAAGTAGTGAGGATATTAAATGTAAATGCACCAAGTAGTAAAGAAGCCAAATTCCTACAGAAAATTTAAAGTCAGTTACAGGAATAAATAAAAAGCAAAATTACACTAGTGGGGGACCTCAACCTTCCCCTATCAGAATCAGACAAATCTAACCACAAAATAAAAAAGAAACTAGGGAGGTTAATAGAATCCTGGAAAACATAGATATGATAGACCTCTGGAGAAAATTGAATAGAGACAGAAAAGAAGTTCAACGTAATAAGTACTTAGAGGTAGAATATGAATATAGATTCCCCAATCCAATACAATGTACATTATACTATGATAATGTACATTGGATATACATTGTACATTAGATAGATTTACGGGTTAGATTTCTTTCTATGCCTTAAATACAAATTAGCATGGCCAACAATAAGACTCATTTGGTCATTGTTTGGGCCCTGATAGGGTCAGAGTGAATGTAAATATAAACTGTTTCTCTTTTGGTCAGAAATTCTGAGGATCTTCCCTTCATAGAGTTATATACTTACTTACACATACACACACACACACACACACACACACACACACACACATACACACACAATCTATATCTGTCTATATAACATACATACATATATATAACATATATACATAGATTTTTTTATATTGAGTAAGAGGCCATTCTTGTCTCATTTCTTACTTAGCCTTAATCACTTTTAGGCAATTGCCTGAATCAAACTGAAAATTATTAAAGACCTTAGCTCCTACTGTATCCAGGACTATCTCCTGTTATCCTGGTGTGTGGGATGGATGCAAGATCTCCCTTTCCCAAATTAAGTAATCAGAGACATCTTCCGGTACAAAGAGAAAGCATTCATTTAATCGCTGCAGAAAGAGGCCTACACATACTTAGGAGCCATCCCAAATCTGCCATGTACTCCTGGAACCTGGCCAGCTTCCACCTTGTCCAGGACTTAAAAGCAAAAGACCTGAGGCTTCTCAATGGATCTTGGTCAGTGGTCACCAATGTTTGGCTGCCTCTTTCACTATCCCAGGGTTCAAAGTTCAGCCCTCCAGAGATCATATGACCTTCCTCCCCCCAGGGTCCCAGCTCTGGGAACAGGGATCATGTGACTCAATACTGAGAAATATTTCATCCAATCAGTCTCATTCACTGGTCTATATCTAGCAACTGGGCCCAGATGGCTCTGGTGGAGAAAGTGTGGCTGGTGACTTTGCACAGCCTTCTCTCACTTAAATCCAATTTCTTGCATATTATAGTATCACTTCTATGATGTCATGGTCCTCTTTGAAAATGAAGGACAAATAGCAACATTAGATATATAAACGTAGCAATAGGCCTTCAATTATTTCTGACCTAATGTATTTTTCTTTAATGGCCACTCAATCTATATGTCTACAGGAACTTTCTCTTATGCTTCATATGGGATTTCTCTCACTTCATCTTGATATGTAGATATCACTGCCTGGGATTTTCCCTACTCATTCTTCTCTTTTTGATCTAGTAAATACATTCTTCTTTTCACTTTCATCATTTCAACTCTAACCCTTCCTTCCGTATTTATATCTTTCTACCTCTCAACATAAGTTATTCTCATCCCAAAGGCCCTCTTACTCTATATTTCTCTTTGTGAAAAAAAGGAAAAAAAAGTCACTTTTTGAAATACAGATGAATCTTACTTTTTTCCTTTGCATAGTCAATTCCCAACACTTACTCATTTAATCAATAAGTAGTTATTGAGTTACTGAATTATGGAGTTGAACATTGTGCAATGTCCAGGTATTATATATTATTACATATAAAATTTTGCTTCTCCCTTCAAGATTTACATAAAAATGAAATTGAATTTAGTCTCTTTTAGGATTATTGAAATAAACTTAAAAATAAACTTCTCTTATACTTAACAGAGTGCTCCATATATGATACATATATAATAAAAGTTTGATTAATTTCAATTACTTTCATTTTGTTAGTGAGAAAGCTGAAATCCTCAGAGAATTGATGTGTTTTGGGTCACATTCAAAAAAATTCTTTTTTTCTCAATAGTATTTTATTTTTTCAAATACATGTAAAGATAGTTTTCAGCATCCATTTTTGCAAGACTTTGTGTTCCAAATTTATCTTCCTTTTTCTTTCCCTCCTTTACCTTCCTCTTCCCAAGACAATACGCAATCTTATATAGGTCAAATATGTGCAATTCTTTTAAAATATTTCCATATTTGTCATGCTGTACAAGAAAAACCAGACTAAAAGGTAAAAAGCCACAAGAAAGAAAGAAAAAAACAAACAAAAAGATGAAAATACTATGCTTCAATCCACATTCAATTTTCATAGTTGTCTTTCTGAATACAAATGGTATTTTCCATCCCAAATCTATTGGAACTGCCTTGAATCACTGCATTTGCTGAGAAGAGCTGAGTCCTTCACAGCTGATCGTCACGTAATTTTGTTACTGTGGACAATGTTTTTTCTGGTTCTACTCACTTCACTTAGCATTGTTTCATGTAAGTCTTTCTAGGCTTTTCTGAAATCAGTCTGCTCATCACATTTTAAAGAATAATAATATTCCATTACACTCATATATCATAACTTATTTTAGCTATTCTGCAACTGAGGGGCATCTACTCAATTTCCAGTTCCTTGCCACTACAAAAAGAGCTTCTACAAATATTTTTGCAGATGTTCACTCTACATTTACATTCCAATGAGTAGCTAAAAACTTCAAAATAACAACACGCTTGCTTCAGTGAAGAAATTGTCCTGGGGGTAAGCAGAGAAAACCTGAGAGGAAGCAAGGAGTGATGATATGATCTCAGATAAGTCATAATTTCTACAGTTTTCTGTTTCCTTTTCTTTTTTTTACTTTCAATTTTATTAATCTCTCCTTTTATTTTTAGAATTTCAAGTTTAGTGTTTGTCTGGGGATTTTTAATTTCTTCCTTTTCTAGAATTTTTAGTTGCAAGCCCAATTCATTGACCTTCTCTTTCTCCATTTTATGCAAGTAGGCCTCTAGAGATAAAATTCCCCCGTATTACTGCATTAGCTGCATCCCATACATTTTGGTATGACATCTCATTATTGTCATTTTTTTGGGTGAAGTTATTAATTATATCTAAGATTTGCTATTTCACCCAATCATTCTTTAGTATGAGATTATTTAGTTTCCAATTATTTTTGGTCTGTTTTCCCCTGGCTTTTTATTGAATGTAATTTTCATTACATGTAGTCTGAAAAGGATGCATTTACTATTTTTGCCTTACTGCCTTTGATGTCCTAATATATGATCAATTTTTGTATAGGTTCAATGAACTGCTGAAAAGAAAGTGTACTCCTTTCTGTCTCCATTTAGATTTCTACAAAGATCTATCTAGTATTCTATTTACCTCTTTGACTTCTTTCTTATTTATTTTGTGGTTTGATTTATCAATTCTGAAAGTCCAAGGTTGAGATCTCCCACTATTATAATTTTGCTGTCTATTTCTTCTTGCAGCTCTCTTAATTTCTCTTTTAAGAATTTGGATGCTGCCCCACTTGGTGTGTATATGTTTAATATTGATACTGCTTCATTATCTATGCTACCCTTTAGCAGGATAGAATTCCCTTCCGTATCTCTTTTAATTAAATCAATTTTTCCTTTTGCTTGATCTGAGATGAGGATGGTTACCTTTGCTTTTTTGGCTTCACCTGAAGCATAGTAGATTTTGCTCCAACCTTTTACCTTTATTCTGAATGTATCTCCCTGTTTGAGGTGTGTTTCCTGTAAACAACATATTGCAGGATTCTGGCTTTTAATCCAGTCTGCTAACTGCTTCCTCTTTATGGGGGAGTTTACCCCATTCACATTTATGGTTAAAAATTACTAATTCTATATTACTTGCCATCTTGTTAATCCATGCTTATGCTTTTCTCCTTTCCTTCCCCCTTAACCCCTTCCCCAGTATTAAACTTGTGAGCATCACTTGCTTCTCACAGCTCTCCCTTTTTAGTACCCTCCTCCACTTTAGAGTTCCTCCCCCTATTTTACCATTTTTCCTCACAATTTCTGTCTTCCCTTCCCCTTAGCTTACTCCTTCCCTTTTCTCTTTTCCCCTTCCACTTTTCAATGAAGTGGAAGGAGTTTCATCATAAATCGAATATGTCTATATTTTTCTCTTTAAGCCAATTCTAATGAGAATATGATACACACAATGTTCATCCCCTCCATCTTTTTCTCAGATATAATAGATTACTTTGTCTCTTTGTGAGATGTAGTACCACAACTTTACCCTTTTTCTGGTACAATTTTCTTTCCACCTCTAGTTTCTAGAACAAATTATGCATGTTCTTTATATATCTTTATGGCAGAAATATAGTTCTCAAAATATTTTTTTAACCTTTTTAGGAATCTCTTGAGTTCTATATTTGGAGATCAAACTTTTTGTTTATATCTGATTTTTTCATCAAGAATAGATGTAATTCACTTATTTCATTGAATATTCATCTTCTTCCCTGGAAAAAGATGCTCATTTTTGCTGGGTAAGTTATTTTTGGCTGCATACCAAGTTCCTTATCCTTTTGTAATATCATATTCCAGGTCCTAAAGCATCCTTTAATGTGGATGCTGCTAGGTCCTGGGTAATCCTTATTGTGGCTCCTCCATATTTGAATTGATTTTTTCTAGCAGCTTACAGTACTTTTTCCTTCATCTGATGGTTCTGGAATTTGGCCACTATATTTCTTGGTGTTTTGATTTTAGGGTTCCTTTCAGTAGGTGATAGATGAATTCTTTCAATGTTTATTTTACCCTCTGTTTCTAAAACACCTGGGCAGTTCTCTTTGATAATTTCCTGGAAAATAGTGTCCAGGCTCTTTTTTTCATCATATTTTTCAGGGAGTCCAATAATTCTCAGATTGTCTCTCCTGTGTCTATTTTCCTGGATCTGTTGTTTTCCCAAGGAGATATTTGACATTTTTTCCATTGCTTCAATTTTTTGGATTTGCTTGACTGATTTTTGGTGTCTTCTTGAGTCATTCAATTCTATTTGTTTGATTCTGACTTTTCAGTGAAGTATTTTCTTCACTCATTTTTTTTATACCTTGTTGTTTTGTTCTATGGATTTTTTTCCCATTTTGCCAATTTTATTTTTTAAAGAGTTGTTTTCTTTTTCTAACTCACTAATTTTTTTTTAAATATTTGATTTCTTTATTCACTCTATCTTTAAGTGAGTAGGATGACTTATCCAGATTCTCTTGCCAAGCTTCCCTTTCCTTTTCCCATTTTTGATTTCTTCTATGAGAGTTTTGTGTATTGAGGGATTTTTTAATTTTTTGCTCATTTTGTCAGAGAAGAATCAAAGAAAACAAACTAACAAGAAAACCAAATGTAGTCTGCCTTTTTTTTGGGTGGGTGCTGGATGGTGTTACTGGCTTTCTCTACAGACTGTGGAGGATAGCATCTAGGCACTAGCAAGATAGCAATGCCTGTGCTGCATCTGCACTCTGAGACTCTGAGGCTCTAAAAATGCTCTGAGTCACTCCAGGTGGGGTGGGGGTAGCCAGGTCCCAAGAGATGCTAGCTTTTCAGGGTTATAGTCTTTATCTCCTATGTTTGCAGCTTCTCTGCTGATCCTGGTTTGCTGCCAAGACAGAATATCCACACTGAATATGCCACACAGAAATGGCAGAGAGAGCACCCCTCCCCCCTCCAGTCTGAGGAGTGTGAGCTGCCTGCCAAGCTCTCAATGTGTCGGCTCTCAGCCTGCACCAGATCTGATCGTCCCTGCCCCCGAGCAAAAACAGACCTTTTCTGGCTAATTTCAAAGATGTCTTCTGTTGGTAATTATTTGTGTTTTTTTCCAGTTAAGCAGTAATTCCAAGGCTTGTCATGAAATAAATTCTGAGAGCAAAGACAGAGTTTAAATAGATGTGTGTGTCCTCTCCTCTATCTTGGCCGGAAGTCCTTTTTCTATTTCTTAATCTTTAAGGGAAGTCCCCTAGCCCAACCCCATCCCAGCCTTGGTGAGGTTACACACAGGACAGTAATGAATTATGGTATACCTGAATAAGCATGATGGGAATGGGGAGTTGGAAGGAGAACCATGGAGAACAGACATCCTTAACTCAATTTGGGTTTCTTTTGAGAACTTTAAACAAGATTTAAAACCAGAGCTGGTTGATAATAATTGATTAAGGATATGCTCCCTAAGGATAGAACTGAAATCACTAAATAAACGTAGTTTAAGAACTCAGAACATGACTTAAAATTGGAATTAGTTGGTTATGAATTTCTTAAGGAAATACTCCTGAAGGAAGGAATCAAATTTACTGTGAGAACACTCAATAAATAAATATTTGTCTAGAGTCATATTAGTTTTATGACACACAACTTAGTCACTAAAGGAGCTTTCCTTGACTTTGTTATAAATATTGAACTGATAGTTGTAAGTTATATACAAACTTTTTAATATGCTACTAAAGAGCCCACTTATTGATTCCAAACAAATCCAAAACTAGATCGCTAGATACTTCTCTCCCTGGGTTATTCTTTCATAAAACTATAGAAGAAAAAGAAAAGGAGAAAAAACCCGACTTTATTCTAGCTTTTACTCTGTCATTAGCTACAAATATAATACCAACCTCTTGCACTTTTACAGAAAAATGGTGCATCAGACCTTTTTAACCTTTACCAAATGCTAAAAATGCACCAGTTATATACACTCAGTTTACCCAGTACCCCTCTTAAACATTTTAGGTATTTGGTATATAACTTCTAATTATTTCTAGTAGGCATTATTCTGAACAAGACTCTATATAGAATTGGGGAAAGATTTGCTAGGAGGAAGCATTCCAAAAAGGAAATATTCAGACACATATATTTGCCCTTTTGTTTGTGTCTGAATAAATAAACACACATACATATGAATATATACATACATTGTAAGCATGCATATATATATATGCACATGCATGTGTAATGTTCTCTTCTCTAAATTATAATGTTCTCTGAGTGCAGGTTTCTTCGGGAGCTTCTGGAGGGAGCCTTATTTTCAGTTCAGTTCCAATAATCACCAAATGCAGCCAGGAGTTAAAGTCCAAATCCTTTATTTTCTCTTTCTAAATCTTATCTCCTTCACTTGGAGCTCAGCTAGTTTTCTGGAAGCCTTCCTCTCCTTGATTCCCAAGAACTCTTGTCTGAATGTCTCCAGCCAGCACAAAAGTGGAAGTGGAAATGAATCAGACTCAGCTTCCACAAGTGTGGGATTATGGTTTCCCTGAAGTCAGTCTTAGTTGTGAATCTCCTGGAAGTCCCCTGAAGTTCTCCTCTGAAGTTCTGAGAGCTTCTTACTTATATGCCCCAAACTGAGTATACACCAGCCATTATATCACAAGGAAACCATTATTTGTTGTAGGATTAAATCAATGCTAAACTAGATTTAACTACTGTCTTCTCAATTCCACTGAGTACCTTGTTTCAAGTTCTGGCTCATAACATCTCCTTGTAGGATTAGATTAATCATACTGAATTAGATAATTATTGTCTCTATTCATTCCAGTGGCTTAGCACCTTGTAAGAATCCTAACATGCATGTGTATGTAATTGATTTTGTGTGTATAAAATATGTATAAATGTAATATATATGTACATATCTGTATACATAGGTGTATTGTCATTTATAAATATGTATATGTATGTGCGCATACATACACACACACATAGGAAAGACTTTATTCCATATCATATCAACAGTTTCCTCTATAGCTTTGTTGGAGAAAAAGAGTTGGGGAGGGAGAATAGATGGAACACCAAAACACAAACTCTAATATAATTTACCCAAGATCACATAATCCAGAAAAAGAAGTCAGGAGTCTATACTAGACTGCTCTTTTGATTCTTCCACTAAACTCCTATACCTTCAATTGTTGTTCAATGTATGCTTGAAATCCAAGTAGAAAAGTAACATACAAAAATGATGGAGGGAAGAGAAATCACCTGGTACAGACTTATGGTGAAATAATATTAGTTTCCTGCATGAGCCAAATGATAAGTATAGAGGAATCTGAAGAAGGAAGAGGATAAGTTCTTCATTTCATGTTGTTGTTGTTCGATTGTTTCAGTTGTATCCTCAAACTAATTGTGACCCAATTTGGAGTTTTCTTGACAAAAATACAGGAGTGGTTTGTCATTTCCTTTTTTAAAGGTCAGATTTAAACTTGAGTCTTACTGACTCTAAGGCTCAGAAGACATTAGGATGCAGGGTGGTAGGCAGATGATGAGGCTGGATGACTCTTCATCTTATTAGGAGGATTGTAGTTGATAACTCTTTGCTCATCTAACTGGTATGAACAACTATGAAAACTTTGTGAGGAATGAACCTCTGAAGGAGCCTAGACCATCACCTTTGGAAAGGAGGAAATGGGATTGCAGTTCCAAACAGAACAGTAATCCTGACTTACTCTTTCCAGTGGTAGGGGTGGTAATGGGGGTGAGAGGGGAAGAAGGCACTGAAAGGGCAAGCCGGAAAAGTATCACCTCAACATGCTTGCTGTGTTAGTTCCCCTGATTTCCCTAAGCAGTTCCTAACAACCAAATTCCAATCTGCACTTGGATAAAAGGGCATTTAATATATTCTGAAAAGAGTGCATCATGCAATTTAAGCTATATTAGTGGGTAAGGAAAATTGTTTTATCAATCTCTAAAAGTTTAACATTGAAAATCTAAAAGAATAACTCTATAGCAATAATTTATGAAGTGGAATATATTACTAACAGGTTTTAAGCAAAATGATTCATTAGGGTTCAGGAACAAAATATGAGAATGTCTGTTTCTATTTTTTAAAATTAAAATTAAACATGGATGGCACAATGGATAGAAGTTAGGCCTAGAGTCAGAAAGACTTATCTTCAGGAATTCAAAGCTGAGCTCAGAAATTTTTTAGCTATGCAACTGTGGACAAGTCACTTTTAACCTTAACCTTAAATCTCAATTTCCTGACCTGTAAATTGAGCTGGAGAAGGAAATGGCAAACCACTCCAATAGCTGCCATGAAAAGTTAGACATGCAATTTTCAGATGAAGAAATTGAAACTATTTGTAGTCATATGAAAAGGTGCTCCAAATCATTATTGATCAGAGAAATGTGAATTAAGACAACTCTGAGATACCACTACACACTTCTCAGATTGGCTAAGATGACAGGAAAAGATAATGACGAATGTTGGAGGGGATATGGGAAAACTGGGACACTGATACATTGTTGGTGGAATTGTGAACAGATCCTGTAAGCTCCCATCAAGGGGTTACTGATTGCCAGGGCCATACATACCAATCTTCCCTGGATAGACATGAAGATGAGACCAATGTTAAGGTGCCAAGCAGCCTTTCTTTATTGGTAAACTCAATAGGGGTTAGCAGGAAGCAAGAGCAAATGTATGTATGTCTCTGCATCTCTCTTTTTGCTTCTCTGAATCTCTCTACATCTCTGCCTCTCTCTACCTCTCTCCACATTCTTCTCCTTGACTATGGCAAAGCTGGACATTTATATTTACTCATCACTGCATAGTTGGATCCCCAGAAAGAAGACATCCGGAATTAGTGCTATGTCCTAAGAAAAGATCTAACACCTGTATGACACAACCTCCTACTTCAGAGGCCAAGCCCCTTTTTACTTCCTGCGTCCATCCTATCAGCTGACATGGCATACATGGCAATTCTCAGAAGGAAAGTCCCTAATAGGATCCAATCATTCCAGAGAGCAATTTGAACTATGCTGAGAAAGTTATCAAACTCTGAATGCCCTTTGATAGTGTTACTACTGGGCTTATATCCCAAAAGAGGTCTTAAAGAAGGGAAAGGGACCTGTATGTGCAAGAATGTTTGTGGCAGCCCTTTTTCTAGTAGCTAAAAATTGGATATTGAATGGATGCCCATCAATTGAAGAATGGCTGATTACATTGTGGTATATGAATGTTATGGAATATCATTGTTCTGAAAGAAATGATCAGCAGGATGATTTCAGAGAGGCCTGAAGAAACTTATATGAACTGATGCTAAGTGAAATGAGCAGAACTAGAAGACTATTATATGCTTCCACAACAATAATATATGATGATCAAATCTGATGGAAGTGGCTCTCCTCAACAAATGAGATGATCCAAATCAGTTCCAATTGTTAAGTAATGAAGAGAACCAACTACACCAAGCGAAAGAACTATGGGAAATGAGTGTGGACCACAACATAGAATTTCCACTCTGTTATTGTTTGCTTGCATTTTAATTTTCCTTCTCAGGTTCTTTTTACCTTCTTTCTAAATCTGATTTTTCTTGTGCAGCAAGATAGCTGCATAAATATGTATACATATATTGTATTTAACATATACTTTAACATATTTAACATTTATTGGACTGCTTGCCATCTAGGGGAGGGGATGGAGGGAAGGAAGGGAAAAGTTGGAACAAAAGGTTTTGCAAGGGTCAGTGATGAAAAATTACCCATGCATATGTTTTGTAAATAAAAAGCTATAATAAAAAATAAAAGTCAGAAATGATTGAAAACAACTGAAAAGAAAAAAAAATACTAACATTTAATATGTAGATTGACATTTGTAATCTCGCTCAAAGTTTAGGTGTAAACCTATATGCTATACCTATATGTATCTCATAATGGTATACAAGTTATATTGGGGGTAGAATGGGAGTTTCACAATATGAATATATGACCAATATTACTCTCATTTATTTCCTATCAGCATACTGCAACATATTGCAGGCTTTTTTATATGTGCCCAGTTAAATGGATTTCAGGTTATATTAATTAATAGCTAAACTTAAACACATAATATGGATATGTGGCTTAATTTTTTTTTTGCAACTCTGAATCAAAGAGAATTATTAATAATGTAAGCTAACAAATAAATAGAAGAAATAACACTTCTGCTCCTTAGAATAAGGTCTTTACCTGCCATTTACCAGAGAAATAAAATGATAGTCTAGCCAGATATGACAAGAAGCTGACTTTCCTATATTTGAAAATGATCAACAATTTTATCTGAAATATGGGTTTATATTCATTATCATTAACATTGAACCTCAACCTAAGTACACACTGTGTTTTGAGATATTATGATCCCATTATGGTTTATAAGTATATACAACATTTAAAATAAAAATTAAGTTTTTGTTGCTAAAAATGGTTTTATCTACAAAGTCTCTTATCCGTAGGCTTAAACCTGAAAAATTTTTAAACTGCTTTACAGTTTTTGAAATGAAAAGTTTCAGATCTTTGAACCCATTTGTTAAAAATACAAAAGTCCAATATCTTGTAATTAGTTTTCAAGAACTATTGATTAATATCAAGGAAGATGAAAACTTAATAACTAAATTTCAACAAACTTGCAAAATTAGTAAAATAAGTATCTTGAATTAGTAAGGCTAATCAATAACAAATTTCTCCATTTGGATCTATGCATTTTTGTGAGGTATTCTTTTTCAGTTTCAGAGATAGTGTGGTTTACTGTAGTACAGAATTGGCCTCAGAGCTAGAAAACCCTTGGACTTGAGTCATATCTGACACATACTGGGTATATGACCCTGAGCAAGTCACATAACATCCCAATACCAAAAAAAAATTTTCTCTGAGACTCTAAAGTAGCAAAGACGTGTCCATCTGCACTGGTAAAGGTGTTACTTTCCAGGAGTTTTCCATGTCACAAAAACTTCATTTGCTAAAAAACAATAGAAAAAAACTTTTTTTCATTTATAATAGCCATTGAAACTAGATATTGAATTGAACTTAGAACCATAATTGCAAATTGCTGTTATATCACAAAATGTCAAACCAAGATCTTAACAAGTAATGACGTATATTCAATTATATTTCTTATGAACATTTATAATCTTTTATTAAATATTGTTAATAAGTATTTTAGTGAAAGCAAAAAAGGTTTTGGACTATTTATAAAATATTATTTTAAAACAGCATTCACCTTATATTAATCTGATCCTTTAAACATTTTATTTATACTTTATAATGTTTGTAACAAAAATAATATACATTTATTAGAAAATGCTCAAAAATTTTACTTTCAGTAATTTAGAAATATGAACAAAGATGTTTACAGACCGTTGTGTTAGAAATTTTGTTAAGATATAATGGACAGGAGATTGAGGGGAAAAGAGACATCCTTGAATCCAATTGTGACTTGGGTGTTGGGAAGAAATCAAGAATTTATGAGATGAAATTTTAAAAACAAATGAATCAAATGGAGGAAACAAAACTGTGCTTAAAGAATCACAGATTTGCAATGTGGTTGACTACTTTTAATCCTATTTACTCTGGGAGGTTGAGGTTGACAGATCTCTTTAGGACTTCTGAGTTATAGTTGGGATAAAGCTCTTTTAATGTCTACACAGCAGAGGAGTCTCAGGGACCAGGAGGCAACCAATTTGTCTAACAGTGTGGGAACGAGTCATGGTTAGAAATAGAACAAGTCAAAGTTTCTGCGTAGTGAAGTAGATAGGCTTTATGTACTTCTAATCTGTTTGAAATGGAGAGACAATCTTAAAAATAATCACAATTTTAGAATAGGAAAAAATCCAAGAAATTATTATGTATTTTAAAAAATGTCTATCCTGTATTTACCTGTAAAGAAACAGATTGTGTAGTCCTAGCAAAATATAAATTTAGGCAAGAACTGTCTCTTGTCCACAGGCCAATTGTCAGTACCTGGTAGGTGCTTAATAAATGTTTGTAATTCATTGATTGCATTGTTATGCCAATCTCTTTTAATTCTCCAGATTGAACTACTTAAACCAACCTAATTTAGGTGACCAAAGCACACTGCTTAAACCAATCTCTTTTAAGGAACCAAGATCTCATTGAGGAACTTGATCAAACAAGAATATATTATAAATCTGAGAACTGCTCATTTTATTAAGGAATCTCTCTTCTATTTGAACTTTTCCCAGGATTGCCTCCTTAACTCCAACAAAGTCATTTGCTGGCATGAATGTTCATATTTTATGTTTTGCTTAATACTGGTAATCAAAGAGGCTTCTTTGAATAAATATGAACGAGCAGCTAATTGAGTCAAACCATTAATATACAGATTTTGCACTGAGTGGACAATAAAATGTACAGTATTTCAGCAACCCCAAACTACTCCCTGTCACAAAAGCCCATATTATTTTTTGTTTATTTTTTAAGGTCTTAAGAGAACTTAAAAAAAATTTATGAGCCTTTTTTAATGCTTTAAATTTTTTCCAAATACATGCAAAGATTGAAAACTATCTTCAACTTTGTAAAATCTTGTGTTCCAAATTTTTCTCTGCCCCTCCTTTCTCTTCTCTTATATATAGCAAGCAATCTGATTTGGGTTAAACATGTGCAATTCTGTTAAACATATTTCCATATTCATCATGCTATATAAGAAAATTCAGATCAAAAGAGTAAGAAAACATGAGAAAGGAAAAAAAAGCAAATAACAAAAACAAAAAGTTAAAAATACATTATGCTTCAATCCATATTCAGTCTTCATAGTTATTTCTGGATGTGAATGGGTCTTTCCACTGCAAGCCTATTGGAATTGCTTGAAATCCCCTTACTGTTGAAAAGAGTCCACTAAAAGAGTCCACTACGTTGATCATCACATATTTTTGTTGCTGTATACAATGTTCTCGTTCTGCTCACTTCACTTAGTATCAATTCATGTAAGTCTTTCCAAAAAAGTCCATATTCTTAACATCAATAGTATTCCACTGATGCTCTGTGGAATGAACATTTTGTTGATCTAAAGGTCTTCTGCAAAAATTGTAAACTAGATTTGGAGACAGAGATCATACCAACTGTGCCACTTTTAGTCTACATTATTTAAGGCAAGCCACTTCACTGTGGTTTATCATCACCACTTTGGATTAGAAAATGTACCATGAAGTGTAAAAAGATGGCATAATCTCACTGCCTAGATGAGATTTAAGTCTTTCCAAAGGGATGAGGAAAAGCCTAAGTTAGCTGGCTTTTGTTCTCCATATTTTAGAGATTTTGTTTTGTTTGTTTTTGCTGAAAAACACTTTTAAGGTTTTTACTGGAGAATCCTCCTGGTATAAGTAGTACTAAAAGAAAATGCAAAAAAGAGGAAAAAGCAAAAATATAAAAAAGTAAAGTAACCACTTCCCCAAATCACAAGATCCTTAGGATCTTGCCACTATGGGATGATATGGGATAAGCTACCATTGTCCCTCCACATTCTTAACAGGGGTAAGTCCAGGACCCTCTTCCTTCCCTCCTCTGATGGTGATTCCCTAAGAGAAGATAAAGCAGTAGCTGAGATTTGATTGATCTATTCTTTACAGACACAGCTTTTTGTTGACTTAAAGGCAAAACATTTCTAACTCCATGGAGTTGTAATCCCAGTGCATAGTATAGTGTTTGGCACTCATATAATAAATATTTACACATTAACTGACAGCAGTTTATATTAAATTTCCACAACAATACTATCTGTTTTGCTCTTTATTTTAGTTCTTCCAAATACTGTCTGCAATACATCTTTCAATTCTCAAGTTCTTGAGGTAGAATTGGAATTCAAGTCTTCCTAACTATCCACTATATTTCAATATCCACTAGCATTACCTTAATACTGTTAATATTTTAATATAGTTTGGTACTTTCTTCATATTGGCAGCAAGTCTATTGTATATTGGAATAGGGAATAATAGGTAAGGAAGACCCAAGTTCAAATTCAGTTATGTGACCTTGAACAAAACATTTAACCACTGTTGAATTTCTCAACTGAAAATTAGGAATAATGCATACCTCAACAGGTTATTGTGAAGATCAAATGGAAATAGATTATGCATCAGTTACTACCAATACTGCCTTTCTTTCTTGCCCAAGTAATAACTTTTTGAGAAACATCCCAATAATCTTATTAATACTGACCAATATTGTTGGGGAGGTTTTAATTGGTCAAGAAATGTACTTCAAAAGCATAGACAGGATCATGGCATTGCAATTGGTAATAAAAATATTTGGTAAAATAAAAATGCTCTTGCCATTTATACCAATAAAGAATAAGTTTTAAAACAAACATTGAATTAAGATAAATATGGTAGGAGTGGCATTTAGGAAGTGATTCAGCATGCAAACAGATAATCTAAAGCAATTATATGACATAGTCAATGGCACACTAGATAGGATCTAAAAAACTGGATTTAAAGTCTTAGTTTCAGCACAACTTTCTGTGTGACCATGGACAAATCATGTAACTTCTGAACTCAATTTTTTATTTTGGAAAATTTTCATTTATGACAATGTTATTCACCTCAAAATGTTGTTGTGAGAAAAGATGTTTCTTGTACCTTGAAGTGCTATTAAATATGATCTATACAAATGTTGGTACACAGACACTAAAAATCTAAATGAAATGTTATAAGTAATATTTTCCTAGTATATGCCTAAATTTAGGAATTACTTTTTTTCTTCAAGATTGTAAAATATTCACTATCATCTATTACAATCCCCATATCTCTCCTTTGCTTTCTCTAACAGGCAAACCTGAATTATTTTTTGTTTGTTTTGCAAAAGATCTCTGGATGCAATGCAGTTCAATGAGCATATTAAATATCTATAAAACTTTTCATATCAAATTTTAATGTGAAACTTAACATAATCAAAAATAAAAGTTGACAAAGAGAAAAAACACCTATTACAAATATTTTTAATAACTGAATGATACCCCAAAGCTTAATATATTTTTGAAAAATATCATAATACTGATTTGTTTTGTGGGTATATTTGGAAAATAAAAGTTCTTGAGTGCAAAAAATATATATACTCTATTGGATACTGAATATTTGTTTAATTTTTTTAAAAATGGGGAAGATGAGATAACTTTATTTATCTTGTCTTAAAGGAATTCACCTTCTAGTATAGGTTGTAAGAAGCCATAACAGAATCAAATAAGTTCAATACAATACAATTTATAAGTGCATAAGGGTAGTAAGTAGTAAATTGAAAAGAGGAGAGGTTATTATTGAGTTTTAAGGGAAGGAGACAGAGAAAGCTTCCTGGGAGAGATAAATAATATTGTTTGTCCAGAAGAATATCTATAAGATAGAAAGATAGGATGATTCCAAATTGTGGAGGCCCTTGAATTCCAAGCAAAAAGCTTGAATTTTATTTAATGGATAACAGTGAAGGTAATAGAAATATAGAATAGAAAACATAAATAGAAAAATATGATTGGGTCTACGGCTAAGGAATAATCTTTTGGAGACAAAAAAATCTGTGAGAAGGCTAATATGATGGTAGACAATGAGAAATAAAAGGGATAAGACCAATGAGGAGGGGAACAAATAGAATCAAAATATGCACTCACAGAAAGAGTATGATATTTTCCTGATGTTTTACAAAAAGGTGGTTTATTCTATATTAATGGCCTCAAACTCAAATGGAAATGGAGCCATTCCTGTGAGATAGCATTAACTTAGAAAACCACATTGAAATTGAGCGTATGCCTATCAATTGGGGAATGACTAAATAAGTTATAGTATATGAATGTAATGGAATTATTATTGTTCAATAAGAAATGATGAATAGGCTGATTTCAGAAAAGTCTGGAAAGACTGACATGAACTGATACTAAGTCAAGGGAGTAGAACCAAGAGAACATTGTACTTAGCAATATCAAGATTATGTGATGATCAACTGTGATTTACTTGGCTCTTTTCAACTATGAGGTGATTCAAAGCAACTCCAATAGATTTGAGATGGAAAGAGCCATCCATATCTGCACTATAGAAACTGAATATTGTAAAGGGCAGGAACTCAGTGTGATTGATTTAATCCTACAACAAGGTGTTAACTCAGTGGAATTGGTAAGACAATAGTTATCTATCTAGTTTAGCAGGTGAATTCTCTAGTTCAGTATGATTGGTTTACATATACTTAGTACAGTTCTACAAATTGACACCTATTCTAAAAGATTGACACCTATGATGATGTACTTATAATAGAGTATATAAGAGCTAAGAGATCTGGGAGAGGAGACAGACTTCAAGATAGAGACCCTTGTGGTGGTTCTCCTGCCTCCTGCACTGAAACCAAGACCCATTCTGGAGGGCCCCTAGAAAGCTTGCTGGGCCCCAGATGAAGGAGACAGATGGTGAAGGAGATAAAAAGACTTTGGACATTACACCTGACAATTCTCATGGTAATTATTCTGCTAAAATGAAGGATGGTCCCAAGACCTCCAGAACATTGCAGAATATGGATCAAAACACAGTATTTTCACCTTTCTGTTATTGTTGTTATTTGTTTACTTGTTTTTTATTATTTTTTTTAATCAACTATGATAGACTTGGCTCTTCTTAGCAATATAGTGATCTAAGACAGTTCCAATAGACTTGGGATGGAAAATTGTTAGGATTACAAGGTGAGAACTCAGGTTGTCTGGGCAATTCTCTAGTTCAGAATTCACACCTTTAGTTCCAGCCTTTAGGGGGAATTAACACCTTTGAACTTCTGGGGAGTTTACATCTTTAAAAGGAGTTCTGAAAAGGAGTTTACACAACCTTTAAAAGGAGCAAGTTCATTGGTTGAAGTATTTTCTCACAAGCCCCGTTGAGTTCTCACTACAATCTCTGCTAGGATAAAAGAGGAGGGCAGGAAGGCAAGGAGTTAGTTGAGTCTGGAACAGAGTTGGGACGCAGCTGCTGGAAGGAGAGAGTCTGGCTGGGAGATTGAGTTGAGACAGCAGTCCCCAAGGATAACTTAGAGACGACCGGACCTTTACAATTCTGGACCATTACAGAAAATGCCATCCATACCCAGAAAAAGAACTATGGAGACTGAATGTGGATCAAAGCATAGTATTTTTCCTTTTTTTGGGTAGTTGTTTGTTTACTTGGTCTTTTTTTTTTCTTTTTTGTGTTTTTCCCCTTGTTGTCTGATTTTTCTTGTACAGCATAATGAATATGGAAGAGTTGCACATATTTAACCTATATTGGATTGCTTGCTGTCTGTGATCTAAATTAATCCAGATCCCTAGTATTATGACATGTACTGTGGTGGAGTGTTTTGTTTGTTTGTTTGTTTGTTTGTTTGTTTGTTTACCAATTTCCTTATTTCCTCTAATACAGCCCAGGATCCAGAGCAAGGGTCCTGGACATATTCCCTCCTCTGCACCCCCTCCCCAAACACTTATGTTTCTTTTTTCTCATTTTCAGGCTATTGGGATGGACGAATTTCCTGCTTATATCTGAAATGCTGGCAGGTCAAGAGTTAAAAAATGATTAGTGGAAGGAATATGATTCCATGTGAGAATGGTTATTTTTTTTCCTTTTCTTCAATTTCATTGTTCAATAAACTATGAAGCTGAAAGGAAGGAAGGAAGGAAGGAAGGAAGGAAGGAAGGAAGGAAGGAAGGAAGGAAGGAAGGAAGGAAGGAAGGAAGGAAGGAAGGAAGGAAGGAAGGAAGGAAGGAAGGAAGGAAGGAAGGAAAAGAAGGAAAGAAAGAATGAAAGAAATTGTATCTTGTTTCCCTGAGCACCACCACCACTTCTAGTGAATATAGAGTAAATTTATAAGTAGCCAGTATAGAGTAGCAACAGCAGGAATTAAGATTGTAAAGAGGAACGTAGAAGTCACCTACTAAACTATTTCAAAGATAAAAGGAACATAATTTTACACATTATAACATGTATATTATGAATGAGAGGATGGCTAAGTTAAACTATATATCTACAGGTCACCAAAGGATCAGGAGTTTTGAAAGGATTACTCAGACTCTCCATTCTAAAAAGCCTATGTAAATGCTAAGATTCATAGAAATAAACAAGATACTCAGCACACAGAAATAAGATTAGGAAAGTTTTCCCAATTAAAAAAAATCAGCCTGTGATTTTGTTGAAGTAATACACTGATATAAACCTCAACTGCTCAATGACTTGGATAGAGGGTCCAAAGAACTGCCAATCATTATCCTCCAAGAAAATCTTGGGATGAATTTCTTCAATTTAACTAGATTAGCCCTCTGAAGACAAATATACATAATCTGTCATCAGGATCACATTTGAAGTCTCTACAGCTTTATATAACACAGTGAAAATTCTAATCCTACTAATTACAAGGAAAAGTCATTTAATGTCTCTGGAACTCAGTTTCCTCATTAATAAAATGAAGCAGTTGGACTGCATGGCCTTAAGGTATCTTCTAACAATAAATCTAAGATTTGCTGCTCTGATATAGTTTTTAAGAACCCAGTGTTGCCTCTACAGTAATATAATGAGACTTCAGAATAAGACTTTAGTGGAGGAGACAAGAGAGTAATCCAAGTAATTTTTCCCCTACAGAATTATAGAAGTATGAAAAGTAATAAAATCCCAATCATTGCTTAAATGTTTTAAACCAAAAACTGGAATTTAATTATTCCAAATACAAATTTACCTTAGGCAGACACTTCAAATTCTCTGAGAGTTACCTCAACTATTTATCAATATTTATCAACTCTGAGCTGTTAGATCATTTTTTTTTTGCTATTCTGAAAGGACAACGTATGTATTGATTTTTTACTTTATATCGCATATGTTATAAATTATATATTTATGTGGATCTATGCATTTAACATACACATAGGATATATTACACATTACATATGTATGTATATATGTATATGTATTACCAGGTTAGACATGACAAGAGATGATCATTTTAAGAAGACAAGATCTCTATCTTCAAATCCAGTAGATGAAATATGACATACACATAAAAAAGATAACTAAAAATACCAGGCAGTAAGTAAGTGGTACACATAATATCAGGTGCTATAATAGTTCAGAGCAGGATTTTTTAACCTTGGGTACATAGACTCCCAAGGGATCTGTGGATAGCTTTTAAGGGAGCCATAAACTTAGATGAAAAAAAATGACACCTTTATTTTCATTAATCTCTAATTGAAATTTAGCATTTCGAAGATGGCGGCGTGGAGGCAGACAGCTGCTTGAGCTCCTCGCTTTCTCTCAGAACTTACTTCATGACAAGCCTCTGACTTAATGCTTGACCCAGAAAGAAATCCACAAATTATCACCAAGAGAAGACATCCTTGAAAGTCGCCAGAAAAGGTCTGTGTTTGTTCGGGGGAGGGTCAATCAGACTGGGCGCAGACTGAGGGCAGACAGCCAGAGCAAGACAGGCAGCTCACACAGCTCAGACCTGAGGGGGAGGGGTGTGATCTCTGCAGTTTCTGCGAAAGGGCTTTTGCCCCAGTGTGGATGCTCCGTCTTGGCAGCAAGCCAGGAGCAGCAGAGAGGGTGTAAACACCGGAGGTGAAGATTAAAACCCCAGAAAGCCAGCGTCTCTCAGAGCCCGGCCACCCCCAACCCCCACCTGGACTGACTCGGTGCGTTCTCGGAGCCTCAGAGCGAAGACTCAGTACAGTCATTGCTGTTCTGTTAGTGGCTCTCTGCTGCCCTATCCCCAGTTTGTAGAGGAAGCCCATTAATAACATCCAGCCCTATCCCCCCGCAAAACAGACCAATTGCTTCTCTTGTCAGTTTGTTTTCTTTGATTCTGACAAAATGAATAAAAAATTCAAAAGGGCTCTAACCATTGACAGCTTTTGTGTGGAGAGGGAGCAGACTTCAAATGCTGAGGAGACTAGGAACAGAATGTCCCCAGATGTATCCCCTGGGAGGGATATAAGCTGCTCCTCAATACAAAAGAACCTCATAGAGGAAATAAAAAAGGCTCTCACAAGAGAGCTGGAAGAGAAATGGGAAAAGGAAAGGGAAGCTTGGCAAGAGAGCCTGGAGAAGTCATCCCATGCATTCAAAGACAGAATGGATAAAGAAATCAAATCATTGAGAAACAAGATTAGTGAGCTGGAAAAGGTAAACAACTCCAAGGAAAACAGGATTAGTGAGCTGGAAAAAGAAATCAGCTCTCTAAAAAATAAAATGGATAAAATGGAAAAAAATTCCATAGAAGATAAAAACTCAATTGGACAATTACAAAGAGATATAAAAAAAGTGAGTGAAGAAAATACATCATTGAAAATTAGACTGGAACAAGTAGAAATGAATGACTCAAGGAGAAACCAAGAGGGAGTCAAGCAAAACCAGAGAAATGAGACAATTGAAAAGACTGTCAAGTACCTTACCAGAAAGACAACAGACCTGGAAAACAGATCCAGGAGAGACAATTTGAGAATAATCGGACTCCCTGAAAAATGGGAGGAAAAAAAGAGCTTGGACACCATTTTCGAGGAAATTATCAAAGAGAACTGCCCAGACGTTTTGGAAACAGAGGGTAAAATAGACATTGAGAAAATTCATCGATCACCTACTGAAAGGGACCCTAAAATCAAAACGCCAAGAAATATAGTGGCCAAGTTCAAGAACCATCAGACAAAGGAAAAGATATTGGAAGCTGCTAGAAAAAAACAATTCAGATATGGAGGATCCACAATAAGGATAACACAGGATCTAGCAGCGTCCACATTAAAAGAACGCAGGGCCTGGAACATGATATTCCGAAAGGCTAAGGAACTTGGTATGCAGCCAAGAATAACTTACCCAGCAAGAATGAGCATCGTTTTCCAGGGAAGAAGATGGACATTTAACGAAATAAATGAATTCCATCTATTTTTGATGAAAAAACCAGACCTACATAAGAGGTTTGATCTTCAAATACAGAACTCAAGAGACTTCTAAAAAAGGTAAAAAGAAATCTTGAGAACTATACTTCTGTCAAAAAAATATGTAAAGAACATATGTACAATTTGTCTTAGAAAATAGAGGTGGAAAGGAGATTATATCATAAAAAAGTACAAAGTGGTGGTACTACATCTCATGAAGAGGCAAAGGTAACCTATTATATCTGAGAGAAAGAAAGGAGGGAGATGAACATAGTGTGTATCAATAGACATATTCGATTTATGGTGAAACTTCTTCCACTTCATTGAAAAGTGAAAGGGAAGGAGTAAGCTAAGGGGAAGGGAATACAGTAATTTCGAGGAAAAGGGGTAAAATAAGGGGAGGATCTTTAAGGTGGGGGAGGGATCCTAAAAAGGGAGGGCTGTGAAAAGCAAGTGGTGTTTACCAGTTTAATACTGGATAGGAGGGTAAAAGGGAAGGAAAGGGGAAAAGCATAAGCAGGGGTTAATAGGATGGCAAGCAATATAGAATTAGTCCTTCTAACCATAAATGTGAATGGGGCAAACTGCCTCATAAAGAGGAAGCAGTTAGCAGACTGGATTAAAAGTCAGAATCCTACTATATGTTGTTTACAGGAAACACACCTGAAACAGGATGAGACATTCAAACTAAAAGTAAAAGGGTGGAGCAGAATCTATTATGCTTCAGGCAAAACCAAAAAAGCAGGAGTAGCCATCCTCATCTCAGATCAAGCAAAAACAAAAATTGATCTAATTAAAAGAGATAAGGAAGGGCATTATATCCTGCTAAAGGGAAGCATCAATAGTGAAGCAGTATCAATATTAAACATGTATGCACCAAGTGGTGCAGCATCTAAATTCTTAAAAGAGAAATTAAGAGAGCTGCAAGAGGAAATAGATAGCAAAACTATAATAGCGGGAGATCTCAACCTTGCACTCTCAGAATTAGATAAATCAAACCACAAAATAAATAAGAAAGAAGTCAAAGAGGTAAATAGAATACTAGAAAAGTTTGATATGATAGATCTTTGGCGAAAGCTAAATGGAGACAGAAAGGAATATACTTTCTTCTCAGCAGTTCATGGAACCTATACAAAAATTGATCATATACTAGGGCATAAAAACCTCAAAATCAAATGCAGTAAGGCAGAAATAGTAAATGCATCCTTTTCAGACCATAATGCAATCAAAATAACATTTAATAAAAAGCCAGGGGAAAATAGACCAAAAAATAATTGGAAACTAAATAATCTTATACTAAAGAATGATTGGGTAAAACAGCAAATCATAGACATAATTAATAACTTCACCCAAGAAAATGACAATAATGAGACATCATACCAAAATGTGTGGGATACAGCCAAAGCAGTAATTAGGGGAAGTTTTATATCTCTACAGGCCTACCTGCATAAAATAGAGAAAGAGAGGGCCAACGAATTGGGTTTACAACTAAAATTGCTAGAAAAGGAACAAATTAAAAACCCCCAGACAAACACAAAACTTGAAATTCAAAAAATAAAAGGTGAGATTAATAAAATTGAAAGTAAAAAAACTATTGAATTAATTAATAAAACTAAGAGTTGGTTTTATGAAAAAACCAACAAAATAGACAAACCCTTAGTAAACCTGATTAAAAAAAGGAAAGAGAAAAAGCAAATTGATAGTCTTGAAAATGAAAAGGGTGAACTCACCACTAATGAAGAGGAAATTAGAACAATAGTTAGGAGCTACTTTGCTCAACTTTATGCCGATAAATTCGATAACTTAAATGAAATGGAAGAATACCTTCAAAAATATAGCTTGCCCAGATTAACAGAGGAAGAAGTAAGTAGTTTAAATAGTCCCATCTCAGAAAAAGAAATAGACCAAGCTATTAACCAACTTCCTAAGAAAAAGTCCCCAGGACCAGATGGATTTACAGGTGAATTCTACCAAACATTTAAAGAACAACTAACTCCAATGCTATGTAAACTATTTGAAAAAATAGGGATTGAAGGAGTCCTACCAAATTCCTTCTATGACACAGACATGGTACTGATACCTAAACCAGGTAGATCGAAAACTGAGAAAGAAAACTATAGACCAATTTCCTTAATGAATATTGATGCTAAAATCTTAAATAAGATATTAGCAAATAGACTTCAGAAAATCATCCCCAGGATAATACACTATGACCAAGTGGGATTTATACCAGGAATGCAGGGATGGTTTAATATTAGGAAAACTATTAGTATAATTGACCATATTAATAATCAAATTAATAAAAACCATATGATCATCTCAATAGATGCAGAAAAGGCATTTGATAAAATCCAACATCCATTCCTACTAAAAACGCTTGAGAGTATAGGAATAAATGGACTATTCCTTAAAATAATAAGGAGCATATATTTAAAACCTTCAGTAAACATCATATGTAATGGTGATAAACTAGAACCTTTCCCTGTAAGATCAGGAGTGAAACAAGGTTGCCCACTATCACCATTACTATTCAATATAGTACTAGAAACTCTAGCCTTGGCAATAAGAGCCGAGAAAGAGATCCAAGGAATTAGAGTAGGAAATGAAGAAATCAAATTGTCACTTTTCGCAGATGACATGATGGTATACTTAGAGAACCCCAAAGACTCTGCTAAAAAGCTATTAGAAATAATTCAGAATTTTAGCAAAGTCGCAGGATACAAAATAAATCCACATAAATCCTCAGGATTTTTATACATTACCAACACAATCCAACAGCAAGAGATACAAAGAGAAATTCCATTCAAAATAACAGTCGATAGTATCAAATATTTGGGAATATATCTACCAAAGGAGAGTCAGGAATTATATGAGCAAAATTACAAAACACTTGCCACAAAAATAAAGTCAGATTTAAATAATTGGAAAGACATTCAATGTTCTTGGATAGGCCGAGCGAATATAATAAAGATGACAATACTCCCCAAACTAATCTATTTATTTAGTGCTATACCAATCAGACTCCCAAGAAACTATTTTAATGACCTAGAAAAAATAACAACAAAATTCATATGGAAGAATAAAAGGTCGAGAATTGCAAGGGAACTAATGAAAAAAAAGTCAGAGGAAGGTGGTCTAAGTGTACCTGATTTAAAGCTATATTATAAAGCAACAGTCACCAAAACCATTTGGTATTGGCTAAGAAATAGACTAGTTGATCAGTGGCATAGGTTAGGTTCACAGGACAGGATAGTGAATAAAAATAGCAATCTAATCTTTGACAAACCCAAAGATCCCAAATTTTGGGATAAGAATTCATTATTTAACAAAAACTGCTGGGAAAACTGGAAATTAGTATGGCAGAAACTAGGCATGGACCCACATTTAACACCACATACTAAGATTAGATCAAAATGGGTCCAAGATTTAGGCATAAAGAACGAAATCATAAATAAATTGGAGGAACATGGGATGGTTTACCTCTCAGACTTGTGGAGGAGGAAGGAGTTTGTGTCCAAGGGAGAACTAGAGACCATTATTGATCACAAAATAGAACATTTTGATTACACCAAATTAAAAAGTTTCTGCACAAACAAAACTAATGCAAACAAGATTAGAAGGGAAGTAACAAATTGGGAAAAAATTTTTACAGTTAAAGGTTCTGATAAAGGCCTCATCTCCAAAATATACAGAGAATTGACTTTAATTTATAAGAAATCAAGCCATTCTCCAATTGATAAATGGTCAAAGGATATGAACAGACAATTTTCAGATGATGAAATTAAAACTATTTCCACTCATATGAAAGAGTGTTCCAAATCACTATTGATCAGAGAAATGCAAATTAAGACAACTCTGAGGTATCATTACACACCTGTCAGATTGGCTAAAATGACAGGAACAAATAACGATGAATGTTGGAGGGGCTGTGGGAAAACTGGGACACTGATGCATTGTTGGTGGAGTTGTGAAAGAATCCAACCATTCTGGAGAGCAATCTGGAATTATGCCCAAAAAGTTATCAAAATGTGCATACCCTTTGACCCAGCCATACTACTACTGGGCTTATACCCCAAGGAACTACTAGAGAAGGGAAAGGGTCCTGTATGTGCCAAAATGTTTGTGGCAGCCCTTTTCATAGTGGCTAGAAGCTGGAAGATGAATGGATGTCCATCAATTGGAGAATGGTTGGGTAAACTATGGTATATGAATGTTATGGAATATTACTGTTCTATAAGAAATGACCAACAGGAGAAATACAGAGAGGCTTGGAGAGACTTACATCAACTGATGCTGAGTGAAACGAGCAGAACCAGAAGATCATTATACACTTCAACAATGATACTGTACGAGGATGTATGCTGATGGAAGTGGATTTCTTCAACATAGAGAAGAGCTAATCCAATTCCAATTGATTAATGATGGACAGAACCAGCTACATCCAGAAAAGGACTGGGAAATGAATGTAAACTGTTATTTTTACCTTCTGAATCCAATTCTTCCTGTGCAACAAAAAATTCGGTTCTACACACATATATTGTATCTAAATTATACTGTAATATATTTAATATATATAAGACTGCTTGCCATCAGGGGGAGGGGGTTGGGGGAGGAAGGGAAAAAATCTGAATAGAAGTAAGTGCAAGGGATAATGTTGTAAAAAATTACCCATGCATATGTACTGTCAAAAAATGTTATAATTATAAAATAAAATAAAAAATTAAAAAAAAAAAAAAAAAAAAAAAAAAAAAAAAAAAAAGAAATTTAGCATTTCCTTCAGTTATTCAATGTAGGCAAAAAACATTACTCTGAGGAGTCTACAGAATATGACAGATTGTGAAATGATCCATCATATAAAAAGAAATTGAGAAATTGGCTCCAAAGTCCTAAATCAGTCTGCTTTTCTATTACTCTTTAAAAATAAGTATATGTAGTAATTATTTTATTTACTTTTTAGAGTAATAGATCGTGTTTTTTCACTCCTACTTCCTGACTATTCCCTTGTCACCATTACTTCTATAATATTTCTTTTATAATTTCTGTTTTTATTACCAGTTATCTATTGCATTTCAGGTCAATGTTTCAGGAGTTCCTATGCACTCCAATTGCATACTTGGGGACTATAATATCCATGCTTCAGTTCCTTTGAATACCCTAACCTTCCAGTTTAACACTGAACTTCTACAATTTCCATCTTTACTTCAGCAAGATGCAGGTATGGGCATAGATTTGATGTCACTATCACTTATAACTATTCCATCTCCATGTTCTAGAACTGTGAAATTCTTTACTCTAACTACAATCACCTCTCCCCCTACAATTTCTTCTTTTGTTCCTAAACATATTTTTCATATTCATCCTGATCTTCAATACCTTAATTTCAACTTGTTCCACCTATCTTCAATCATACTCTAATTCTACTCCCTTCTCTTCAATCTTGGTCTACTGATTGAACAGCTCAACCATATCCTACCAGCTGTCCTTAAATCCGTTACCCCCAGTATCCTGATGCCAGTTACATTTTGCTAAGCCTTGGGTTATTTCTTCTTCTAGCTCACAGGCTGCCGAATGTTCTAATATTTATATCATTTAATCTTAACGATGCAAATACTACATAGAAATTATTTTATTTTGCTTTAAATGATTCATTCTTACATCAAAGATTCTTTTATTATGCCTTAAATGATTCCTTATTACATCAGTTATCCCAAATCTTCTCCTCGGACTATCATCTTATTTGATCCATTTTAAAAGGGAACTTCACCCCTCGCTTTATATACAAAGTCCTTTCCCTTTCTCTAGTCTTTGAGAGGTAAAACTTCACCTTAAAAAGGCTCCACTTGTAATCTGGGTCCCATACCATTCTGTGTCACTGTTTCTTTTCCCCTAAATGTCAATCTCTCTTTATCTATTAAATCCTCCAAAACTCAATATGCTCCTATCTCCCCATCTTTAAAATGTCTCCCCTTGAGACTTACATCAACTGATGCTGAGTGAAATGAATAGAACCAGAAGATCGCTGTACACTTCAATGCTGTATGAAGAGGTATTCTGATGGAAGTGCATATCTTCAACATAAAGAAGATCCAACTCACTTCCAGTTGATCAATGATGGACAGAAATAACTACACCCAGAGAAGGAACACTGGGAAGTGAATGTAAATTGTTAGCACTACTGTCTATCTACCCAGGTTACTTATACCTTCAGAATCTAATACTTAATATGCAACAAGAAAATGGGATTTACACACATATATTGTATCTAGGTTATATTGTAACACATGTAAAATGTATGGGATTGCCTGTCATCAAGGGGAGGGAGTAGAGGGAAGGAGGGGATAATTTGGAAAAATGAATACAAGGGATAATGCTATATAAAAAATTAATCATGCATATATACTGTCAAAAATTTATAAATAATTTTTTTTAAAAGTCTCCATTTAATTCTGCCATTCCCTATAAATATTGTCCAATATTTCTACTTCCTTTCACATTAAAATGTCTAGAAATGTCTATTTACCTCCCATTCATTTCTTGATCTCTTGTAATCTGGTTTCCAACTCTGCCTCAAACTTCATTCTTCAAGATAGTCAGCAATCTCTCCATTGCTCATTTCTAATTATGCTCAACTTTTCTGTGACTTGTGACACTGTCAACCACACTCTCCTGTATACACTCTCTTCCCCCTTGGCTTCTGTGACACTGTTCCCTTCTTTCTCCTACCTGTCTAACTCTTCTCTGCCAGATCATTGTCCTTCTCCCCACTTCGTGTGTATATACTCCAAAGCTCTCATCTTTGTCTAAACTCTCTCCTTTGAGGAGCTCATCACTTCCTCCTCAACTATCACTTCTATACAGATATCTCCCAAATCTATTCCTTCATTACCCAAAGTTTGACCTGTAGAAAACCCCGAGACATCTCTACCCAGATGTCCTATGCACCTCTCAAACAACATGTCCCATACAAAACATTTGTCTCCAAACTCATTCTTTTCCCAAACTTCCCTATTTCTATAAAATGTATTTCATTATTTAATATAACCCAAGTTTACAATTTTGAAATCATCCATGATTCTTCCCTCTTTCATCTCATATGTTCTATTAATTGCAAAGTATTTGGTATCCTATCTCCACAACATCTGTCACATGTATATTATTTGATACCATCCTCTTTACAAACACTATAGGCCAGTCAAACAAGCCTAGTAGCTGAAACTCATATACAGTTTTTCACCTCCATGATTTTGTGCAAATAACCTTTTCCCCATCTCTTTCTTATCTTGTAGAAGGACATTTCAAAGGACATCTCAGGTGCTTTCTAATATCTGAGATCTCTATATAGCACTTAGCACAATTCCTGGCATACAGTAGGTGCTACATAAATGCCTACTTACTTCTCCCCTCTTTGATATTTTTGTTGTTTAGTCAATTAGCCATGTCTGAATCTTCATGACCCCATTTGAGGTTTTCTTGGCAAAGATACTGGAGTGATTTGTCATAATTGATATTCATTTTATATTCTTCAAGAAAAGGTTAGAATGGATCATCTGTTTAAGAAATCAGGAACATTTAGGAAAGATTTCTAACAAAAATAACTAAAATTGAGTATGAAAATGGGGTGGAGGCATAAAATGTTAGTTTATTTAGAAAATTTAGCTATTTAGAATGACTCATCATACATAAACTGCATGTTGTACAATTAATGACCATATTTGTTCTCAGAAAAGCAATAAGGAAATACACCGGCTAGATGGGCTTTTTTTTTTTTCTTCATAAGAATTAGAAAATACTCTGTCCTTTATCTAACTTCAGTGAAAAGTTCTCATATATAAAGTGGATTTAGTACACTCTCGGCAAATCTTAAAGAACTATATAACTATCTGCTTAAAAAAAAACCCAAAAACTTTTCCTTAAGACCACATGAATTTACTTGCTGAGTAAAGTGAGCAGAACCAAGAAAATATTGTATACAGTAATAATAAGTTTATGTGATGATCAACTGTGATGGACTTGGCTCTCTTCAACAATGAGATGATTCAAAGCAAATCCAATAAAATTGTGATGGAAAGTGCCATTTGCATCCACAGAGAGAATTATGGAGTCTGAATGTGGATCAAAGCATAGTATTTTCACTGTTTTCTTCTTGTTATCCTTGAAACAGTGTCAGTAATTTCTTCAAAATCTCACTGCTTTTATGTATCAGAGATGGGATTTGAACCCACCATCTTTCTTTTTTTTTTTTTTATGGGATTAGTCAAGTTGACAGTATTTATTTATTTATTTTAATTTTATTAAAGCTTTTTATTTACAAAACATATGCAGGGGTAATTTTAAAAAATTGATCCTTACAGATTTTCCTTAAAATACTCAGGAGCATCTATTTAAAGCCATCAGCAAGTATCATATATAATGGGGATAAATTTGAACCATTCCCAATAAGATTGGGAGTGAAAAAAGGCTGCCCACTTTCACCATTACTATTCAATATTGCATTAGAAATATTAGCTTCAGCAATAAGAGTTGAGAAAGAGATTAAAGGAATTAGAGTAGGTAATGAAGAAATCAAATTATCACTCTTTGCAGATGATATGGTAGTATACTTAGAGAACTCTAGAGATTCTACTAAAAGGCTATTAGAAATAATCCACAACTTTAGCAAAGTTGCAGGATACAAAATAAACCCACATAAATCATCAGCATTCTTATATATCACTAACAAAATCCAACAATTAGAGATACAAAGAGAAATTCCATTTAAACTAACTGCCGATAGTATAAAGTATTTGGGAATCTATCTGCCAAGGGAAAGTCAGGAACTATATGAGCAAAACTACAAAACACTTTCCACACAAATAAAGTCAGATCTAAACAAGTGGAAAAATATTAAGTGCTCTTGGATAGATTGAGTGAACACAATAAAGATGACAAATCTACCTAAACTAATCTATTTATTTAGTGCTATACCAATCAGACTCCCAAAAAACTATTTTAATGACCTAGAAAAAATAACAACAAAATTCATCTGGAAGAACAAAAGGTCGAGACTTTTAAGGGAACTAATGAAAAAAAAATCAAATGAAGGTGACCTAGCTGTACCAGATCTAAATCTATATTATGGCAGTGGTCACCAAAACCATTTGGTATTGACTAAGAAATAGACTAGTTGATCAGTGAAATAGATTTACAGGACAAAATTATCAATAACTTTAATAATCTAGTGTTTGACAGACCCAAAGACCCCAGCTTTTGGGATAAGAATTCACTGTGACAAAAACTGCTGGGAAAATTAGAAATTAATATGGCAGAAACTAGGCATATTCCCACACTTAACACCATACACCAAGATATTGGTGTATAAGATCAAAATGGGTTCATGATCTAGGCATAAAGAATGAAATTATAAATAAATTAGAAGAATATACGATAGTTTACCTCTCAGACCTGTGGAGGAGGAGTTTGTGACCAAAGAAGACCTAGAGATCATTATTGATCACAAAATAGAAAATTTTGATTATATCAAATTAAAAAGCTTTTGTACAAACAAAACTAATGCAGACAATAATGCAAAACTAATGCAGGCAATAAACTAGGAAAACATTTTTTACTATCAAAGGTTCTGATAAAAGCCTCACTTCCAAAATATATAGAGAATTGACTCTAATTTATAAAAAATCAAGCCATTCTCCAATTGATAAATGGTCAAAGGATATGAATAGACAATTTTCAGATGATAAAATTGAAACTATTTCTACTCATATGAAAGGGTGTTCCAAATCATTGTTGATCAGAGAAATGCAAATTAAGACAACTCTGAGATACCACTACACACCTGGCAGATTGGCTAGAATGATAGGGAAAGATAATGCTGAATGTTGGAGGGGATGTGATTCATTGTTAGTGGAATTATGAATGCATCTAACCATTCTGGAGAGCAAATTGGAACTAAGCTCAAAAAGTTATCAAACTGTACATATCCTTTGATCCAGCAGTGTTACTACTGGGTCTATATCCCAAAGAGATCTTAAAGAAGGAAAAGGAACCTGCATGTGCAAAAATGTTTGTGGCAACCCTTTTTGTAGTGGCTAGAAATTGGAAATTGAATGGATACCCAACAGTTGAAGAATGGCTGAATAAGTTGTGGCATATGAATGTTATGGAATATTATTGTTCTGTAAGAAATGACCAGCATGATTTCAGAAAGGCCTGGAGAGACTTACGTGAACTGATGCTGAGTGAAATGAGCAGGACCAGGAGATCATTATATACTTAAACAACAATACTCTATGATGATCAATTTTGATGGATATGGCTCTCTTCAACAATAAGATGAAGCAAATCAATTCCGTTTGTTCAATAATGAAAAGAACCAGCTACACCCAGCGAAAGAACTATGGGAAATGAGTGTGAACCACAACATAGCATTTCTACTCCCTCTGTTTGTCCACTTGCATTTTTGATTTCCTTCTCAGGTCATTTTTACCTTATTTCTAAATTCTATTTTTCTTGTGCAGTAAAATAATTGTATGTATATGCGTATATATGTATATATGTGTATACACACACACACACACACACTGTATTTAACATATACTTTAACATATTTAACATATATTGGTCTACCTGCCATCTAGGGGAGGGGATGGGGGGAAGGAGAGGAAAAGTTGGAACAGAAGGTTTTGCAAGGGTCAATGCTGAAAATTTATCCATACATATATCTTGTAAATAAAAAGTTATAATTAAAAAAAAGGAAAAAAAATTCTTCACCCTGGCTCTTCCTCATAGATCCCTGTCCCCACTTCTAATCTATTACCATAAAATGGGTAAGGCTGATCCAAGATAAGCAGACCAATAACTCCTGAGCTCTACTCTTAAATCACCAGCTGACTTTTGGACATTTCAAACCCCATAAGCATTTTAAAGTTAATCCAAAATAGTATTCATTATCTTTCCCAAAAAAATCCTCCTCTCTTCCCATCTATCCTTTACTATCAAGGGCAGTGATTTTTCTAAAAGAAATGCCTAGCAGTTTATTAAGTAGTTAGATCCAAATAATTTAGTAATTATGTCCTATCAAGTTAGCAGCCATTTGAAAAACAATTTATTTCATTCTCCAAAAAACTTCACACAATTATTATTGTTATTAATGAGATGTGTGCACTTGGTAAGCACTGCATATTTCTCAAATCTTAGAAACAGATTGAATACCAACACCTTCCTTTCCTATTTCACAATGACTTTCACAAACATCACCAAAATTTCCACTTCTCAGACATATGATATCACAAATAAAAAAAATCCAAGAAGTTATTGGCATAGCTAAAAGTAGAAGTAAAAAAAAAACATATCTCAAACATTTGAGAATGTCATAAAAAGAGTGTCATGTGATCAGTATTGCTCTGTTTCTCTTACAAACTTAAAATATCCTATATTACTCCTGTGAGTTTTCTTCAAGGCACCAGAAACTGCAGCTCAAGTATCAAATGCAGCAAGTGTAATTTTTCTGCCAGGTCATATATAAGCCTTCAAATACTTAAAGATGGCTATTGTATCCTTTCCCCATGAAAGATATTAATATTTTTTATTTTTAGATCATCTACATTTCCAAATATATTCCTCTCTCACCCATTAAACTATCCTTTATAACAATAACAAAAGAGAATTCAGCAAAATTAACCAACACATAAAACATTCTCAGTTCCTTCAGCCTACCTTCACATGACATAAACTCAAGATTCCTCACTATGCTAGTCACCCTCCTTTGCACACTCTTTAGCTTATTAACATCCTTTGTAAATTTTGATGTCTAGACCTGAATGCCATATTACAGCTGAGATATTATGAGAGCAGAATAAAGGATTATCATTATTGCTGGGGAAAAAGGCATATCCTTTCTTAATTTGGTTCAGAATTGAATTAGTCCTTTTGACAACATCTCACACAGCTGACATCTAACAAAAATTTCAAAAGCTTTTACAGATAAATCACCACATAGCTGTGAATTGTGAAGTTGATTTTTTTGTACCAAAGTATAAAACTTTACATTGATTAATGAAATCAAATGAGAGAATACATGCAAGGTACTTTGAAAACTTTAATGCATTCTATAAAAGCCAGGAATTATTATTGCTTAACCCTATTGAATTTCACTTTATCATATTTAGATCCCCAAACCCCATGACAATCTTGAGCCCTGGGCTCAAGATTGTCATGGGGTTTTGGGATTCTTTGACCGATATTAGCTATCCTTCCTAGTCTTAATAAATCAGGAAATTTGATAAGTATGCATATCATTTATACCTTTATCCAAGTCATTGATAAAGAATACTAAATAGCAGAGGATCAAGCATAGATGTATTCCTGAGTGTACTACACTGGTGACATGCTGCCATGTTAACCCATTTGTTGTGCCACAGTTCCCTTTTAATGTCCTGACTCAGTTTCCCTAATTGTCCTACCTCAGTTACTCTGCCTCAGACTATAACCATTCCCTCTTAATCATTAGAATGCTTGATAGGATAAAGATTTTATATCTTAGACATCATTAGAATATCAGGAGCCTCTCCCCATCTCTAGTACCTCTCCCCATTAGGTCATCCCCATCCCAGGTGCCTACTCTCATTGTTACCCTATAAAAGAATCTTTGTATCTGACATTCATTGCTGGATTCTTGGAGACGATAGTCTCATTCAGCCCTGGGACCAAACCATGGATCCATTTGGTCCCAGTAAATCTCTCCCTTTCAAATAAAATATTAAAAACTCTCTAATTTCTATCTTGCCTCACATTCTCCAGCATTATATATTAACAACTTAATTATAACTTTGGTCTTATCATGCAACCATCTCTGAATTCATCAAATTGTGTTATCATCTAATTCATATCTTTATATGTTCTCCATAAAAAATAGTATGAGGTGCCTTTTCAGACGTTTCACTAAAATCTCAGTAAAATATACTTCCAACATTTTTCTCATCTACCAAGTTTAGTATTCCTGTCAAAATATGACAGTGAGTTGTATGTGGCATGATCTATTTACAGATTCTTTGGCATCATTTTAAAGATTTTCATTAATTATTAATTGTAGAATTTTCTAACAATCAAAATCAAGCACAATGGACTATAATTAGCAGGTTCTATTCTCTTTTATTTTTTGGGAACCAAAATATTTTTCTTTCTTAAATCTTGAGGTGGTTTTCTGCTTTTCCTATGATCTTTAACATTACTGACCATGACATAGCAATTTTATCTGCCAATCTTAGACTCCTAAATGTGAACAGGACTTCAAAGTCTACTTTGTCCTTAAAAAGTCATTAGGCTTCAACTTAGTAGATCCAACCATAGAAGTTTCATTTAACTTAGGATCGGAGATTTAAAGAGGAAAGAAAGTTTATAAGTCATCTAATCTTATCTCCTCATTTTACTAATGAGGAAACTTAAGACCTAGCCAAGAGAAGGTGGTGCAGTAAAAAGAAGGGCAGCTGGATGTTACAGTAGATAGAGCGCTGTGCCTAAAGTCAGGAAGATTCATCTTCCTGAGTTAAAATCTGGCTTCAGATACTTATTATAGGTCCAACCTTGGGAAAGTCACTTAAGTCTATTTGCCTTAGTTTCCTCATCTGTAAAATGAGCTGAAGAAAGAAATAGCAAATCATGTCAGTATCTTTGCCAGGAAAATCTCAAATGAGGTTATAAAGTGTCAGATATGAAGGGAAAAAATGATTCAATAATGAACAATAAAGAACTTAATTTAAAGTAAGAGTGACCTGAGTTTCAGTCCTGTCTCTTCCACTTAGTATTTCATATTTCTGTGATTCAGTTTCCTTATCTGTAAAATGAAAGGGTTGGGCTAGATGAAGAGTCTCTTTTCAGATTCCATACAGAGGAACTTATCCACTGTCACACAAATTAGTGGCAAAAGTAATATTTGAACCTGGATCCTTTATCATTCTTCCTAGCATTGCACTAACCATGTCACTATTTATGTGTTGTCATGCTTGCTATGTCTTACTTTAGTCCATTCTTTATGTGCCATGCAGTGACACATGTTAAATAGGTATTCTATATTTCTTCTGAGAATCCTGATTAATCTCTCAAAGCAGAGAAAATGATGTAGGAATAGAAACTCAGGAAAGGTGGAGGCATACATAGTTAGAATTATTTGGCCAAAGGGATAACAGACACTCTTTGACCAACCCCTTTATATGGAACAAAAGTTAATTAAAAGTTAATTTCTTAAGTAAATGCTGAGAAAGGCATCACTGAAGAGGAATTCGTGATAATCTTTGGAATGGCAATAGAGATGAAGAATGAGATATGTATTCTTAGTTAGACAAATAGGCTGATTTGCTTTCCTAGAATATATATATTTGTTAAAAGGGAGGGGGAATAAGTGGGCAGTGATAGCTATATAAACAAAAGAACATCAATAAAACATTTAGAAATGCACAGAATAAAACTTGAAAGTGCATATGAACCACCATCCAATTTTGATACCACCTTAATTATTACATATATAATATACACACACTCATATGTGTATTACATGCAAATTTTGCTATGGTTGAGTCATTTCATTCATATCCAACTCTTAATGATCCCATCTGGGGTTTTCTGGCAAAGATACTTCTCCAGTTCTGAGGCTAGATTTAAATTTAGGAAGAGGTGCCTTGTTGATTCCTAGCCCAGTGCACTTTCCAATGTGCCATCTAGCTGCTCACTATGTATATTTAGGATTTAAAACAAGTGCCAAGGTTCTGACGTACCTTGCATAATTCAAACACACACACACACACACACACACACATGCACACACACCAAAACACACATGTAACAGAAACTCATTATTTCTTATTCTTATCCTCGTTATTCTTGGTATATTGAAAGTTTTGCATTTTTTTTCAATTTTCAATAGCATTTTATTTTTCCAGATACATGTAAAGATATATGTTTTCAACATTTATTTTATAAGACTTTGTGTTCCAAATTTTTCTCCCTCCCTTCTTTACCTTCTCCCCCCAAGATAGTAAGTAATCTGATCTAGGTTAAATAAATATGTTGCATTTGTTAATAATTAAATTCACAATTAAAAAATAAGGAATTAATAATTGAGGTCATTGAATCTAATTCCCTCATTTTATAGATGAGAGAACTTAGACCCTAATAGGTTAAATGTCCTGTCCAAGTCACTCAGCTAGTTTTAAAACATCTAAGGAAAAATTCAGATGCATCTTCCTGAATCCAAGTCAACCTTCTGTTATTATATGTTTATACAAATATGGCTCTCTGAATAAAACTAGGACAAACACTATCTCCAGCAGCTCTCTAAACATTTTTTTCCCTCTGTGGATAGGGCACCATCCTATGTGGAGACCATAGTTATCTTCTGATACAAAACTTTGTAGACTCTATTGATAAGACAGAGTAAATAATTACTTTAAATTCTAGCTGTAAATCTTCCATATACCTGACCTTGAACAAGTCTACTAGTCTCTTAAGATCACAGGATTGATAGCTGGAAAATACCTTAGAATTTTCTAGTCTAATTTCCCCTTCCCTCATTTTTTCATGATTAAAGTAATGCTTAATGTTGAATGATTTACCCAATACCACAAAGGTATCATAGACTCTGAGTTAGAATAGACCTGAGGCAATCCAGTTCAACCCATACATGAACAAAAATCTTCTCTATAATGTATCTGAAAAAGTAGGTCAGCCTTGGCCTGAAGACCTCTGACTCATTTTTTGGAGGCTACCAGAACATGGCATAGTTCTAATTTTTATTAGGTTGCTCTTTGCATGAATGAATTTGAGAGATTAGGAGAGGAAATGATAAATGGGGAAAGGTCTTAGAGCAGATGAAACAAGATAAAATCCAGGAGAAAGGTTGGCTTTGGTAAAAAAAAAAAAAAAAAAAAAAAAAAAAAGTAACATCTTTCAGAGGAAGAAATAAAGGAGGAAAGGGTAAATGAAGAATTATGGGTTTTTGAAGAGTGGATTAATGGCAGCATGATAAGATGTCCTTGGACAAAAATCTGATGGCTTTAAAGGCTGCAAATTTTAAATCATACAAAATATATGCAATAGCATGATATGACAAAAACTAAACAAAAAGGTTCAAAGGATATGAATAATTTTTAGATGAAGAAATTAAAGCCATTTATAGTCATATCAAAAAATGCCCTAAATCACTACTGACTAGAGAAATGCAAGTTAAAATAACTCTGAAGTATCACTTACAGCTATCAGATTGGCTAAGATGAATGTTAGAGGGGACGTGGGAAAACTGGGACACTAATACATTGCTGGTGGAATTGTGAACTGATCCAGCCATTTTGGAGAGTAATTGGAACTATGCCCCAAAACTGTGCATGGCCTTTGATCCAGCAGTGTTTCTACTAGGTCTGTATTCCAAAGAAATTATGAGAGAAAAAGATCCATGTACAAAAATGTTTAAAGCAGCTCTTTTTATGGTGGCAAAGAATTGGAAAATAAGTGAATGCTCATCAATTGGGGAATGGCTGAATAAGTTATTGTTCTATAGTATGGTACATATGAATGTAATGGAATATTATTGTTTTATAAGAAAAGATAAACAGGCTGATTTCAGAAAAGCTTGGAAAAGACTTACATGTAATAATGCTGAGTGAAGTGAGCAGAACCAGGAGAACATTGTACACAATAACAAGACTATGTGGTGATTAATTATGTAGACTTGGCTCTTCTCAGCAATACACTGATCCAAGATAATTCCAATAGACTTGGGATAGCAAATGCCATCTTCATCCAGAAGTGAATGCAGATTGAATATACTATTTTCACCATTTTTTTTCTTTCTTGTGATTTTTTTTCCCCAAAAAATGACTAATAGGGAAATTGCTTAAAATGATTGTACATATATAACCTATATCAGATTGCTTGCTGTCTGGGGGAAAGGTGAGGTAAGAAAGGGAGGAAGAAAAATTTAGAACACAAAATTTTACAAAAATGAATATTGAAAACTATCTTTACATGTAATTTGAAAAATAATATACTATTGGATTCAGAAAAAAAGATAATTTTTTCTTGGGATGCATTTAAAAAAGCATACTATATAAGATTAGACAGATGATGGTCCTGAAGTTAACCTCTGTTGGCAATATGATACTCTAGATGTGGTCTTGAGAAGGGCAAAAAAATGGCAGGAAAATCACCTGAGTAGTACTAGACAATATGCTTCTCTAAAATCCTTGGGCCTTACTTTCATCATCTGCAAAATGAGGCAATATTTTATAAGCCTATAAACAACTTATCCTATGTATGAATACATGACATTTTCCCCTTAAGTAAAATCATTCAACACAATAAAAATGATGAATAGCCAAGCAGTCACCTTCTACTTACAATGACCCTATATTTGAAAATAGTTCATAGTTAATCATCTCAGCCAGCACTATCAACAATCTTTCTTTTCTCAAAAACCAAATAGTTCGAATTCCATTTACCTTTTCCTCACAAGACCTACTTTCTTTTCTTTATATCATTTCTTTACCTTCTCTGCCTCAAATCCTTTCCAACTTTCACACAGGACTCTTCAGCCACTGCTGCATGTTATTGCTAAAGAAAAAAGACAGGGATAGGGACTGGATTGGTATAAGATCCTACAGGTGGGGGGACTCCCTCCCTCTACTAATGCAAGTCATTCCCTTTGCTGTAACAATTTCCTAGGACACTGAAAGAATATCTCACACCAGGTCAAAGGAAGGATGTGAAAGTGGGTCTTTCTGATTTTGAGGTAGGCTGCCGGTATGCCATATTGTCTCTGAGCATAAAAAAAATGTATAAGTATGTATGTGGCAGAGATCAAAATTTATCTGTGAGATTGGCCATGCACTGAAATCCAAGAAAAATTATAGTAGCCGATCAACAGAAAAGAAATCTAATTCTGATGATTCTTTGTTATGTGTGTACTATAATTTTCTCTTCAGTGAGAGTCTGTGTGATGAAAAGAAACAAGAGGATGGGTAGAGTACAAAGAATTTCCTTTACCTAATCATAAAACCACATTGTGCATATAGTATATGTTGATAATTTCAAAGAATTATATAATTACAGAGCCAGAAGGAACTTGAGAGAGCATTTAATACAATCTATACTCAAAGCACAAATCTCATTATAACATAACTCAACAAAATAATCCAGTCTTAGCTTGATGGCTTTCAAAGATGGAAACCCACACCACTCCCTCCCTGCAGGGCAAAAATCATTTCTTTTTTTTTTTTTTGCTTATTTAAAATTTATTCTTTTTACTTTTTAATAGTATTTCATTTTTACAAATATATATATATATATATATATATATATATATAAATACAATTTTCAACATTCATTTTTGTAAGACTTTGTGTTCTAAATTTTTCTCCCTTCTTCCCTTACCTAGCCCCTCCTCAAAACAGCAACCTGATACAGAAAACCATTCCGTTTTTAGACAGTTCTAAATGTGAGCAAGTTCTTTTTCTCTTATGATGAGTTTAAATCTGCCTCCCTACTCTTTGATCTATCCTCTATGGCTCAGCTTCTTGGAGCAGGAATTATTTCCCTCCCCATTTAAAAACTTGTTGACTGAGTCAAGAAGGTAAGCATTTAATAACCTGTCTTATACTATTTTCTAATTTTCTCCAATTAAACTGGGAAGTTTATTCAGTAGAGAAGTTGGGTTTTTTCCCCTCACACTTCTTTTGTACAAAAAGGAGAGAGTTTGGCTGGAGGCTCCAGAAGCTTCCCAAGAAACCTGCTCACAGAGGAAAAGATTCCACAGAAAAGAGATCTCCTCCCAGAGAAGGATAACTTAGAGACAACAGGACCATTTACAATTTGGCGCCCAACATGGGGCAAGGACTTTTGCTTATCCTGACAAGGACTGATTCTGAGCCCTTCAGAGGAGCTAGCCTGGACCTTCACATGTTGGATACTCAGAAAATGTGCTATAAGTTGGCCTTGGTGGCTTTTAGTAGTTATCCTTTGTGGGAATTCTGATGTACAGAATGAATTTTTTTAAAAATCCAGACCTCTATGGGTGGAAAAATAAGTCTTTTAAAACAACATGTCATAAGTAAATAAGGAAAACAAATTGTTATAAAATGTTTTCCCCCTGTGGGTGGAAAATTTTTTGAGTAACCTGTTTTTATTGGTTACTGCCTCATGTGACTATGAGGGCTGTGAAGGTAAACCAACTCTCCAAAAAAAGGTATGCACAATAGAGGGACCAGATAGGTTAACTGCCTGGGGGAGAGGGTTTGCTTGTATTTCTTCAGATAGAGAAGGAATCAGATGGGTCCCAACGAGTCATATTCGCCTTGTCCATCAGAGATAGACAGAAAAAGAGAAAGACCTCAAAACAAAGGAGAAAATCTAAGAAACATCTGACACTGAAAGAGCATGGCTAATAAGAAGACTGTTAAAGAACTTTAAAACCGGCAGGAATCATTGGATTTCCTAACACAAGTTGAGACTAATGGACAATGGACTTACAGACATTTATAAATTCTCAATTTATGATTATTTGATCATGTTATTTGTTACATCACTTCTAGCATGTGTTATGTTACTATGTGTTTATGTAATTTATGTAATTATGTGTAATACCTCCCATATTGATGGATTTATGTTTCAAGGCCATGACCACCCTATGTTCTAAATCAAAAGAAAGGGGGAGATGTTAGAATTACAAGGTGAGAACTCAGGTTGTCTGGGCAATTCTCTAGCTCAGAATTCACACCTTTAGTTCCGGCCTTTAGGGGGAGTTTACACCTTTAGACTTCTGAGGAAGAGTTTACATGTTTAAAGAAGTTTGCACCTTTAAGAAGAGCAAGTTCATTGGTTGAAGTATTTCTCTGCAAGGGTAAAAGAGGCAACATTGATCCTGGAGAAGAGTCTGGCTGGGAGATTGAGTTGAGATGGCAGTCTCAACGGAAGGATAACTTAGAGACGACCAGACTTTTACACTCCAAAGTACCCAGTACAATTCTGGCCCATAGGAATTGCTCAATAAATACTTGAATGAATTGAATTCAAGTATTCTGGTGAGTTGTTAGAGATGGCTGTTTAACTCTTCCTCTTATAAGACCACAGCTCATAATATCATTTTCAAGCCAGACTTCCTTTTTTCAGCAGAATCTGACCTGGGTTATTTATGGAACTAAGGATTTAGTCCTACCACCCCCATTGTCTAGCCCTATGACACATACTATCCAGCAGGGTTCACTTGCAGTCTTTGGCTATGATTAGATGATTTTTTGGGGGGGTGTACATTTGTGTAGTGTATTCTTGATAAGTGATACAATCATCCATGAATAATTCATTGGAAAAGAGCTTCTTTTATGTCAAGAAAAACATATAGCTTTTCATTTCCTTTTTACACATTAACCCCTTAGAAGTAATGGCAAGTCATTGATGGATTTATTCTATGATAGAATTGTAAGTCAAAAGTTTGATTTCAAAAGGACCTTAGAGGTTATCTAATCCAACTCACACAAGCCAGGAGAAAACCTAGGATTTGAGCCCAGATCCTCTAAACTTGAATTCAGAGCTCTTTCTACTATATCATGATGGCTCCTCCAAAGTCAATTTCCATTTTGATATCTTTCCAAAGCAAAGTCCAGATGCATTGGTAGTACAGAAGTTCTATTGTTTTAAATATTGCTTTAGTATATGGGTACTGAAAATCTATTTTGCTCTAGAAAGATGTTAGTCATTATGGAATCTGTACTCTGTACCTCAGATTTCATGACCAGAAAATATGTAATGGGAAAAAAATAGTCTCCAAAGTAAAGAATTTTTACTTTAAAATTCCTTGGTTTTAACATTAGTACTTTTAGATGCTCTGTCTATTTCTTTGGGAAACTAGGTGCTGAATCTTTTAGAATAAAATTGTGTTTCTAAAAAACATATTAGAAGTACCAAGACCTAGTAAATAAAATATATGATTGGAATCCCCCAAAACTACCTTGTTTGGATTCTATCTTTGACATATCCTAACTCTGATTTTGGGTGTTACTGAATTAAATTCAATTTAAAATCCTTCCTCTGTAAAATGGGAATAATATCTGAAGTACAAACAAAATTGTTGTAAGGCTCAAAGGAAGCCAATTTTTTTAAGTCTAAAAATAAGTTAGTGAAAGTGTTAAATAATTTAAAATGTATTTTTAAAATGTATCTTCAGATCATATTGCTTGAAGGGTATAACTCAAGCTTTTCCTTTTTCATATGAGGAAACTTAAGTCCAGAGTTTAAGTAACTTGCTCAAGATGTCTCAGTAAATAGGAGAATCAATATTTGAACTCAGTTCACTATTACCAAATACAGCATTCTTTTTACCATGTTCTCAAGACCTTTTTCTATGATTTCAAAACTTTATTTTGCATCTTTCTGACACACTTATCAAGGTTCACTGAGTATCAATCTTATTTTCCTCCTACCCTCTAAAGGTTTTAAATTCTAAGAAAGACAAAACTGAGTCTTATCTAAACTCTGCATATCCCCTTCAACTAATTCAGTGTGCTATATATATTAAGTGCTTCTTGAAATGGTTTAATGAATTGAATTTATATATGCTAATGAATGCTAATTCTTTCAAAGTAGACATCTCATGAAGCTATATTACTCATTTCAGCTCATACATTTAAGAGCTATCTTCAAAACATAATTCATCATATTTTAAAGACTGATTTGATTTTAAAAATAGTCACAAATCGTTTGGAAAAAGTTCCAATGAATATCATTGGTGATTAAATTGTTAAAAATTAAATTGGAAGGGGACAAAAATAAGTAATAAAGTTTTCCCTTCCCCCCCAATTTTTCCATAAACTCACTCTGAATGCAATTTTAAAAGAAATTTATAGAATGTTTTAAGAATAACAGCATTATTAGAATCACTGTGAAACTTTTCAAGGCACCTACTTTGAAGCATAGCTTTTATTTATTTGAATAAATTTTAAATTCCTTTTAGTCTCATATACTTTGAATACACAGATTGGAGTGATGAAAATATATCACATGGAATAAAAACCTTATAAAAGAGCATATAACTCCAAATGTTATCATAGTTTTCCTATTTATGTTAGTTGACCTATATTATGATCATACCCAAAATTTCTATAGTGCTTTAAAGTTTTCTTATTATGTAAACATATAAATATAGATATTTACATATATATATATAGAACATATATAGATATGTGTGTATACCTAGAGCTTGGAGAGGGACAAAGAAAAAGAGAGACAAAGAGAGAGAGAGAGAGAGACAGACAGACAGACAGACAGACATATTAATATCTCATTTGATCCTTACAACAACCCTGTGAAGTTGGTGTTTTTATTACACCCATTCTACATATGAGAAGACCAAGGCTGACTGGAGTTAACAACAAATTGTTAATAACAAAAAAACAGTAATTGTTTGACGTGGAATTTGTCCTCACATTTCATCTTTCCATCCAATGATCTATTTACTACACTGAAGGAAGGAATATATATCAACTTAAAGCTGGGTGTGATTCAACTTTCTTATCCCTCAAAACATGGATCATCAGGGCTGGAAGTCAAAGGTTTGACTAATCACTTTGTTCTAATCAAACTGGTAAGATTTCTATCACCTGCTGATTTTCAGTTCCTTTACAAAGTAAGGACACTAATGGTCGAAGTAAGGTTCCCCTTGATTCTATCTTTTAAAAGATGATGCAGACTTCTGGAGTTCTATTGCTCTCACTGAACTGCTTATATTACTTTTGTACAAAATATCCACATCAAATCATTGCCTAAATTTCCATTGAGAGTGAGCACACTGACATTTTATAGCACCACATATCCTATAATTTTCCTCTGTAACTTTTAGAAATGCATGATATTCAATTAAGAAGCATTTACTATGTGCCACTGTGATAAAAGAGGGTCCTTATCCTCAAAGAACTTCTGTTTATGATGAAAAAAGGATATAAATGTCATACTATTGATGGGGCTTGAGGTCCTTTAAGATTCCTTTCTAATTGCTCAACCCATGGCTGACCTTGATTCACAAATCCTGGTCAAAGGCACCCTTTGAATATCCGGGCCCAGCCCCACTATCAGCTCAGCTTCCCCTAGCCCTCACCTGATCTGAGCTAACTGAAAAGCCCGCCAAGAATTTAGAGGTACCCCCCCCATCATCTTCTAGGTATAAAAGAAATGAGCCTGAGCGCTCTCTTTGCAGGAGCCCTCCCAGCCAACACATGGTATCCTTCCAGCCATGTAAGGGTTCCTGCCTGTCCAGCGGTCACCTCTGGCCCTGGCATCTTTCTAACTGAACTTTACTTCCAAATTTCTACAATAAACCTTTTATTTATCAATCTAGGTTTTTGGGCCTGTAAATTCATTTACAGGGGACACTGTGCCTATGGGATCTCTGCGACGAGAAATGGGGTTCCCCCTTTCCTTTCCCTCATTACTATGATCTTATGGCTTCTGCTAATAAGACTGTTATCCAAAGAGGGAGGAGAAGAACTACCTATTCTGAGATAAGTGGTGGTAGTGTTGTTGAGTCCTTTAAGCCATGATCCCATTTGGGGTTTTCTTGATAATGGAGTGGCTTGCTATTTCTTTCCAAATGAGGAAACTGAGGCACACAGGGTTAAGTGATTTGCCAACGGTCACACAGCTAGCAAATATCTGAAGCCAGATTTGAAGTCAGGAAGTGAGTCTTCCTCATTCCAGGAGAAATGAGGTTCTCTATCCACTGTCTAATAACTGAGGGATAGCAGCAAGGAACTCTGAGGCTAGTATAACAATAACATAATATAATTTAAAACAGCAAATAGGAAGAATATTAAGAAAAATGAAAAGGTATATTTGTTTTGCTTAACTTGTTATAAGAGCTTTATTTTTCTTCCTTTCCATAGGAGGGAATAAAAAAAATCTTTCAATAATGACTGTTGGAAGGGATCTGGGAAAACTGGGACAGTTTTGGACATACAATGGACATACTTTGTTGGTGGAGAATGCTCTAGAGCATTTTGGAACTATGCCCAAAGAACTATGAAACTGTGCATACCCTTTGATCCAGTAGTGTCTCCACTGGGCCTGTATTCCAAAGAGATCATAAAGGCGGAAAAAGGACCCACAAGTGCAAAAATGTTTGTGGCAGCCCTTTTTGTAGTGGCAAGAAACTAAAAACTGAGTGGATCTTTGCTCATCATTTGGGGAATGTTATAGAATATTATTGTTCTATAAGAAATAGTCAGCAGGATGATTTCAGGGCAACTTGGGGAGACTTACATGAACTGATGCTAAGTGAAATGAGCAGCACCAGGAAATCATTGTACACAGCAACAGCAAGATTATAGAATGATCAGATCTGATGGAAATGGCTCTCTTCAACAATAACATGATTCAGGCCAGTTCTAATGGTTTTGTGATAAAGACAGCCATCTGCACCCAGAGAGAGGACTGTGGGGACTGAGTGTGTATCACAATATGGTATTTTCACTCTTTTTGTTGCTGTTTGCTTATGTTTTGTTTTTTCTCATTTTTTTCCTTTTTGATTTGATTTTTCTTGTGCAGCATGATAATTGTGAAGAATTGCACATGTTCAACATTAACAGGATTACCTGCCGCCTAGGGTAGGAGGTAGGGAGAAGGGAGGGAAAAATTTGGAACACAAGGTTTTGCAAGGGTGAATGTTGAAAATTATCTATGCATATGTTTTGAAAATAAAACATTAATAATAATTTTAAAAATAAAATTCCATTGAAATAAAACAAACAAATAAATATTTGCTAATTGAAAAGAATGTAAATGCTTTTTAAAAAGGGCAAAACCAGAAGATTGGTATCTCTACTTCCTGCAAATATATGAAAGAACTATATATGAGTAAATATGGACAGTTGGACAGTGAATGGAAAGGAATATTAGAGGGAGAGGAACACTAACAAATTAGAGATTGATAAAATTAAAGTTGTCTAATTCAATCAGTTAGAAATGATTATGTAATTTTTTTCTTCATTAGTAAAGACCATAAAATTAGTTATTAAAAATTAAAAGGTAAAATATAAATGCTGCGATAATTCTCTGAACTCTTGAAGTTTTCCTTAAGAATACTACCTTGTACTTAGAATAAGAGAAGTAAAGGATTTCAAACTTGGTAACTGACTGATTATTATTTTGTGTCAGTTATTTCCAGTTGCATCCAAATCTTTGTGATCCCATTTGGGGTTTCCTTGGCAAAGATACTGCAGTGCTTTATTTCCTTCTCTAGCTCCTTTTATAAATGAGGAAACTGAGGCAGAGTGAAGTGATTTGCCCAGAATCACTGTGTTAGAGTTTTGAATTCAGTAAGATGGGTCTTTCTGATTTTAGGCTCCTTGCTCTATTCATTGTGCCACTCAGCTGCTTCTAATGAATGATGAGCTCAATGCAAATAAATAATTTACACCTTAAATTTCTACCAAAACTTGCCCAATTACAACACAGTTCTTGTGTTTACTTTTGTAAACAACTTTGAGCTGTTTTCTTAAAGTGATCTAGAAAAGTAAACAAAGCATAATAGAATTTTACAAAATTAGAGACTATTTTAATATAGTCTAATCTGATATTTAATTATAACAGAAGCATCAAATGCTATTACTGAAGTATTATGAAATACACAATTGCCTTCACCAGGAGTTTACAAGGAAGTAGATTTTATAATTTATTTTCTTGAAAAAAAAATAACAAAAGCAACAGCAAACCAAAGGAACAGATGGCCTAGTTCACAAGTAGCATCAATATAGGCTGTTAACCAATCTGAACTGAAAGGGAGAATTAGAAAAGGTTATTAATTTAAGCGTGGTTTTTTTTCTCTTGGTAGCTAGATGACCAGATAAACCAACCCTGAAAGAGATCTGGGTTTACATGATCAGATGATGATATGATACATAAATGAATTCTAACTGCTTCTAGTAGACTGGGGAATAGCAAAAATAAAGGCCTCCCAAGTTTTGTTAAATCATTTTCTACAAAAACACTTTTAGGATTTTATATCTTAAATAGTAACATGAAACTGAGGCTATGCCGGAAAAATCTTCACATGAGGAAGAATTTTCAAGTTTTGGGCTTAAAAAATACAATTAGAAACAACATGGAAATGAGAATTAAAATGTAGATTTTTCTATGACTTTCCCAGTTGCATGATGGGACACCCTTTTACTAATAGTTTTATTTACAAGGAAAAGAAGGTTGGAAGCTGGTATATATTTGGCTTCTATTCAAATAGTTCCCTCACTTTCTTGTATATATGATGCTTGGTGCCTAATGTTATGAATAAACCAAGCAATGCAGAATGGAAAGGTGAAAAATACACAAACATTTCTTCCTGAAAAGTACTTATTTAAGAAATTCTTTAAAATTCAACTTTCTGGAAATTTTTTGTTGCTCAATTTCAGGCACGTTTGACTCTATGATTCCATTTGGGGTATTCTTTTTTAAAAAATTATTTAATATTTTCACCCAGTTATATTCAAAACAATTTTTAAAGATTTTTGAGTTTTAGATTCTCTCCCTTTTGCCCACCTACAATTAAGAAACCACATGTGAAGTCAGGTAAAACATTTTCATAAAAGTCAAGTTGAAGGAAAATATAGATCTCCCACTCTGATGAAAATAAAAACCCTCAAAAAAAAGTTAAAAATACTTGATTATTTCCCTTTCTGGGTATGGATAGACTTTTTTTTTATCATAAGTCCTTCAGAGTAGTTGCAGATGATTGTACTACTGAGACTAACACAGTAATTCACAGATTGATGTCATCCCAGAACATTGCTATCAATTTGTAAACAGTGTATTTCAATTTGCTCATGGAGGATTTTCTAGGTTTTTTTTCTTCCCCTCAAGACCATTTGGGGTTTTCTTAGCAAAGATAGTGGAGTGATCTACCAGTTCCTTCTTCAGCTCTTTTTACAGCTTAGGAAACAGAGGCAAACAGGGAGTGACTGAATTTGAAGTGAAATATTCTTCCACTTGCTCCATCCACTGTACCACCAAAGCTTTTCCTCTAGAAATTTTTTCAAAATGCCAAAGTTCAATTACTAGTCAAATAGTAGTATGTCTCAGATATTAATTAGGTCTTTACAAGACTAATTATAATAGGAGTTTATAAAAATGTCTCTTTGCCATAGAAACTGTTACACAGAATTGAAATTGTCTATATTTCTTTTGAAAAAAGTTAATAAGCCAGAGTGAGCAGAACAGCAAAGAAGTAATGGTAGTCTGGCTTCTAGTTGAGGCTCTGCCGTTACCTAATTATATGGGACCTTGGAAAATTTCTTGCTTCCCTACTGGCCTCAGTTTGATCATTTTTACACTTTTTTTTTCCTGAGGCATTGGGGTTAAGTGACTTGCCCAGGGTCACACAGCTAGGAAGTGTTGTGTCTGAGGTCAGATTTGAACTCAGGTCCTCCTGACCTCAGAGCTGGTGTTCTATCCACTGTACCACGTAGCTGCCCCAGTTTGATCATTTTTAAAAACACTGAACTTGTAATAGGTGAGCTCTACACTTTCTTCCAGCTCCAATTTTTAAAGATTCTATCCCACAATTGTCAATAACTATCATAATATTTTTAACATTGGAGTTAAAAAGAAACACTTTGCAAATGTTACTTGAAAAAACAAAAGCTTATTTTACTATCTACCAAGGAGAAAGAAATCATTATTTATATAGCACCTACTAGGTGCCAGGTATTGTGTTAAGTGCTTTTCACAGTCATCATCTCATTTGATCTTTACAACAATCTTGTGATGTCAATATTTTTTAAATGCCATTTATAGTTAAAGAAACTGAAATTAAAAAGGGTTGCCTAGGGTTGTATATCTAGTACTCTCTGAGAATAAATTTGAATTCTGCTCTTTCTCACTCCAGGTTCAACGTTCTATTCACCAGCTGCAACCTGTGTGGAAGATGGAGCAGGGAAGAATGAGGGAAGGCTGGAAAGAGAATCAGAAATTAGAATGGGTTTGGGAAATTTTAGGTGTTTCTTCTGTGTTGAAGAATAAGCACTAATATATTGGAAATAACTCCCCCTGTAAAATAATAATAGTGATAATGATAACAATTTCAGTTCTTTTATTTGCATTTCCCACAAGTACTTCAAATATTAGTATCATCAGTTATCGGGTAAGCAGTGGGGTAGGCAAACAGTTGCCTAAGACACATCATGTAGAGATATGCAAATAAGAGACATTTAAAAATATTTTTAATACAAGAAAAATACAGGTTCCATGGAATGGAATTCTTTTACTCAACTCAAGTTGCATTTATAAGCTGTGTGATACTGAAGTCACAATGTCTTAGTTTCATCATTTGTAAAAATCAAAGCACCCACTTAACAGATTGTTGTAAGGACCAAATGAGCCAACACATAAGGCACTTTGAAAACCTTAAAATGATCTATAAATGCTAGCTATTCCTAGTAGTAGTAGTAGTAGCAGCAATAAAACACTACCCATGATTTAAAGCATTTCCTTTGGGCTTGTAGTATCATAAAGAGGCAGAATGATATAGTGGATAAAGAGCTTGCCTCAGAGCCAGTAAAACTTGGCTGTGTGATCCTGTATAAATCACTTAACCTCTTAATATCTGAGACAACAAAGACAGTAATTTATAGAGAAGGTGCCAATTTGCATGGATATAAGAGTTTTCCCCTGAGAGTTTAATATGAACAGATCTTTTGAATATATTTATGGACTATTGAATATGTGTGTGTGTGTGTGTGTGTGTGTGTAGATATATATCTATATATATATATATATAGATATATATCTATAAATACATACAAACATCAACATAAAGAAAGAGGAGGGTGGAGGAAAGAGATAAGAAGGAAGTGGGAGTAGGGAGGGAGGAAGGGAGAGACAACTAATAGGAAAGAAAGAAGAGAGGAGAGAAAGAGAGAAAGAAAAAAGAGAAGAAAGTAGAGAAGGAGGGAAGGAGAAAATAAATGTGTCAATAGAACTAGAATTAAAGGGGACTTTAAAGGCCATCTAATCCAACTTCTTTATTTTACAGATGATAATTGAAGCCCAGGGAGGTTAAACTATTTGTCCAAAGTCATACAGATACCATATAGCAGAAAGTAGGAGAGAAAACAAAGTTTAGAGCAAGCAGTTTATTGTGGAAGCCTGGTATTTTACAGAAAATCTCCTTTGACATCCAAACAGCAGCCAAAAAAACCAAAACAAAACAAACAAACAAAAAAACCAACCACAAACCTTGTAAGCCCAAAGAAAAACTTTATATGCAGAAATTAGAGGAGAACAGATATTTTTGTACTAGAAATGGACTAAGTCAATATTCTTTTGACAGATGAATAAACTGAGGCCTAGAGAATGTGATTTGTTTGATTTTCATGATTTAGAATAATTGAAACTATCCAGTTCTTTAATCTATCTCTTCCTCTCCTCTCAAGTACTTCAAAAATCACTATCATCAAACACTGGATAAGCAGTTGACTAAGCAAACAGCTTCTTCTTAGGACATAGTATATAGAAATATGCAAAAAAAAAAGGATGTTTAAAAATATTTTGAATATAAGTAAAACACAGGTCATGTGGAATGGAATTCTTTTGCTACAATTCACATTGCATGTTATATTAAAGGCTCAAATACTTGACAGTAATACACTGGGGGCACAATTTTAAAATCTTGCCTAAGGATACACAAATACCTTGTCCCAGCTCTGCCTGAACTCAAAAATTTTCTGTGGAATAGTGGAAAGAAAATTGTGCCAGGAGTCAGAAGATTTGGGAATGTAGTAGAAAGAAGATTAGAATGGGTGCCAGTAGACCTGTGTTCAAATTTCAGTTTCATCAGTTACTATCCATGAGATTTCATTAGCCTTAAGTCATCAAACAATGAGCCTTTAAGTGCCAACTATATACTACTACAAAACAAAATTAAATACAGCATGTACTCATGAAAAATATGCATGAATTAATTTCATGAAGCACCTTTATTGTAAGGAAACAGTTTAAGAGATATAGAAAACTTAATAGGCTTTGAAGTTTAATAAATATTCATGAAATAGAACTCCCTAGATGAGAAAACTTCAGAAGAGAGAGGGCAAGTGACATTCTCAAAGAAATAATAATAAGCATCAGGGTAGAGACTGAAAACCAAATCTGACATATATATTCAACTGTGCCACAATCTCTATCAAGTAAGGCTTAAGCCTTTTATTTGTTACTTCCTTTTCCCCCAGTAGAGTTCATTATAAATCAATATGATATTACTTATACATATTACAAATGGACCACCTCCTTCTTGCAAGGACTCCTTCAGGTTAGGAAATTCATTCATTCATATTTATTTTCTCTCTCTCTCTCTCTCTCTCTCTCTCTCTCTCTCTCTCTCTCTCTCTCTCTCTCTCTCTCTCTCTCTCTCCCCCTCCCTCTCTCTCTCTCTCTCCCTCCCTCTCTTTCTCTCTCTCCCCCCCCCCTCTCTCTCTCACTCCCTCCCCCAACCCAGGCAATTGGGTTTAAGTGACTTGCACAGGGTCACACAGTTAGGAAGTGTTAAGTGTCTGAGGTCACATTTGAGTTCAGTTCCTCCTGACTTCAGGGTTGGTGCTCTATCCACTTCACCACCTATCTGCTTCAGGAAATTCTCTCAATAAAACATTGACAGCCTTCTATTTTATCACATTAAAGTTACAAAGAAACTTGCTTTTTCAGCTAACTGTAGAAACAACTTGTCCTCGAATCCAAAAAGGAAGATAGTTCTTTAGATTACAGCTTTTCACAGAACGCTTCCCCAAAAACAAACAAACAAACAAGTAAACCCCTTGAAACTTGGCCTCTACCTAAGAGAAGGCATTTGGGTTTTGGTAGCAGACTGTCATTGAGTGATGTTCCTCCCTGATAGGAACTCACCAAATTCCCTGGGCCTCGAAGAGGCTGGATTTGCTGGGTTGTTTTTGTTCGGCGTGCAATACAGATTCCATGAATAATTAATAGCCATTACCTTATTCGGGGGGTTTGATTCCAGTAGGTTCACTGAAAGAATTAATTCACCTATTCAAGCAACTTCTGTGGACGAGCTTTTTAATCAACTATGTCCTGTTGCCCGGTAGGATGAGAACTGGCAAATCTCATCTGCATGGATATCTCATTAAACAGACTGCAGTTTTCTCCAATCAGCTGGGACAATAATGTCAAAACCATTTCTAGATACATTCCCTTCCCTTCTGTCATCCAGAAACATTAAAGTATCATCCGAAAAGCCATGGGAGAGAAGGGGGCTAGAGGGAGACAGTATTCTCTCTCATAACAACAACACTGCACCTGTTCAATCCAGCTCCGGCTCCAGTAAAGACCAAAGAAAAGACTCGAAACCTCTCCTGACATCCTTAATCCTTCTAGTAAGTTTCCAGGTCTAAAGCATCCTCTAATACCAAACCCCAATTATGTCCCTGTTCTATCTCTGGTGTCTTTAAGGGGTATTAAATGCTCTCCCACAACTCAACTCAGAAGGTGTCACGGTGGTCCTCCCGGGGAGTGAGGACTCAGAAATCCCGAGCTAAGAAGAGCAGCTGTTAGTCACCGGCCGGAAAGTCTGTCTTCAAAGCTCCACCACCCAGCTAGAATTCTATCAAAGCCCCTTTCCTGCCTACAAAGCCAGGAGCAGGATCGTATAGAGCCCTCGGCAGAATACGAATGAGCTGGAGTTGAAGAGAAAAGGAACCAGGCGGGGAAACGAAGAAACCATCCTTTATCCCCCGAATGCCTAGGGCGCTGAAAAAGGGAAGGAGAAGGAAGTAGAGAGCAGCACTGGCGGGAAGGAAAGAAAACTAGTCTCTTACCTTGGAGCAGGACCTCAGGGCCTGCGCTCCTCAGACCAGTTGCGCCACAGTCTGCCAGTTCCGGGGATGTTGCTGGTGCTGCGGTGGCGGCTCTTGGACTGAGAGGCAGCTGGACTAATAAGAGGAAGCAGAGAGAGGAGAGGCTGAGGAGCTGCAGGCTGGCTGGGACTGGAGGAAGTCGAGAAGAGGTGGGAAGGTGGATGGCAACGCCGACTGGAGCCTCAGAGCAGCTGGGGCTGGAACTGGGAGTGAAGGGCCGGAGCTTTTCTGCTCTCGGTGCAAACTCTCTTAAAACTGTGGGGGGGTGGAGGGGGAAGGGGGGAAGCGCGCGTCTCCAATTCTTTTTCCTTCCCTTCCCCGTTGGTCACTGGGGCCAGAGAGGAGACACTAATTGCCTGGTTCTGAAGCTGAGCAGCAAATACCATGCACTTCTCTTCCTAAGGCAATAAATAAAATCTCTTGTAACGTAGTCCTTTCCTCTTGTATCTCTTTCTGCACCTCCCACCCCCTCCTCCTGGTGCAGAGGGTTAGAGGAAACGTGAAACAACAGGCATCGCCCTTGCTGCGGCTCCGGCTCCGGTTTCTTCTCCGGCTCCCGCTGCGGCTGCGGCCTCAGCCCGAGTGCAGTACGCGTGTTAGTCTGTGAGAGCTGCAGAAAGACCCAAATGCGCTGCTGGGCACGGGAGGCCCCGCCCGCTGGCGGCCGAGGCCTAAGCGCTTCCCCTTTTTTCTCCTCCCCCTTTCTCCATCTCCGCACACCCTGCAAGAAAGAGAGACCGGTTTGCAGCAACAACAGCAGTCTTGGGATCCGCCACTGTTGCTGCCTCCCAGAGTCAGTCATGGGTGCTTAGACCACTTCACTTTTCCTCCCCGGCAGAGCGTAATCCTGAATGATGGATAGGTTTCAACTTCCGATGACTTAGATATTACAGTGGGGGGGATAGGATGGAAATGAGTTAGAGGCTCTCCTGTTTTAGGACACTTTTAAGAATCTAGGGTGGATTTACCAACCTTCTGGTTCTTTCTCCAGTTGTGTTTCTCCAACTCTTTAACACTAGGAATCCCCAGGCCGAGGCAATGCGTTCTTTACCCTGTAGTTTCATCCGTCATCAGTGATTTCCTTCTCCAGCTCATTTTACAGATGAGGAAATTTAGTCAAACACAATTAAGTAACTTGCCCATGGTCACACAGCTAGAAAGTGTCTGAGACAAGATTTGAATTTAGGAAAATGAATCTTTCTGACTCCAAGCCCCATGGTCTATTATATCAGTAATTAAATATTACTTTCCATAACAAGAAAAGAGTCAGTTATTGCTGTGTCCATATTGGACATGTCTAAGTGGATATCACATAGGGAAATGATTTCAAAAAACCCAGAACTTTAGAACCTCTTTTGGTTACTAATTAAAGCACTATCTACCTTCCAGGCCCCTAGATTTGCCATCTTGGGACCATTTTTAACTCTTCACACTTACTTATCCCATATAGCAAAACAATGGTCAAATGCAAAACAGATTTCAAAGTATCTCATATATGTCCTCTTTATTCTGCTCACACAGCTATCATTCTAGTTCACTCCCTTATGACCTCTGACCTGGACTAATATAATAACCTCCTAATAGATTTCCTTGCTCTCCCTATTCCAGTTTATCCTCAGATATACCTGCTAAAGCGACTTTCCTATAGTACAAGTCTAACCAAGTCATCCTACCTTTTCAATAAATTCCAATGGCTTCCTATAACATCTAGGATAAAAAATAAACTTCTATTTGGGACATTTAAAGGTATTCTCATCTGGACCTCTCTTACCTTTCCAGCTTTCTTATAAATTAATCCCCTCTACATATGCTACAGCCATTCTGACTTATTTGTTGTTCTTCCTGTCATTGAATCTTGAACTAGGCCTTTCCATTGTCTATGTCCCATACCTCAAATATTCTCCTTTTTCATCCTTGCCCTCTTAGCTTCCCTGGCTTCCAAATATCAGCTCAAACTCCATCTTCCACAAGGAGCTTTTTCCTGGTCCTCTCCTGTCTCTTCCCTGCCTACCCCACCCCCATTGCTAATACCTTCCATCTGAGATGATCTTTATTTTATAATTTTTTCACTGTTCATGTCTTGGGTGCCAAATTTTGTTGCATGTTATCTTCCTCATTAAAATGTTAACTCTTTGAAGATAGGGACTAAGTTTTTTACTTAACACTTATCTGTAGCATTTAGCATCATGCCAGGCACATAGTCAGTTCTTTTTTTAATCTATTTTCTTTTTAATTTATGGAACAAAAAAGCATTGCCTTAACAGTACAATAAAAATATGATTTTGCATGAAACTTCAAATTTGATACTAAATCTTGACAAATGCTTGTTGGATGACAAATATGGAAATATTTTTAAAAGTTTGCACAAATGTAACCTATATCAGACTGCTTGCTGATTTGGGGAAAGGAGGGTAAGGAAGGGAGAGAGAAAAATTTAGAATATAAAGTCTTACAAAAAGGAATGTTGAAATCTATTTTTAAAAATAAGATGATATTTTTAAAATAGTGCTTGTTGACTGACTGCAGAGCTATACAAAGGGTATAGAGTCCAAGATTTTGTTCCAGAACTTTTTAGGGGACAGGCTGTTCCCTCTCCTGTTATAACTACACTCACCTAGGATAGGCTGTCTAATGTTACACTGCTGGCCCTTTGTACCTGACTTTTATAGGGGATATTAGAATCTGAAGCTCTGAACTAACAGAGGTGGGATCCATAACACAGGTGAGCTTGCTCCAACTCTGCTCAATCCTCTTCCTCCTAGCTGCTTTCTCAGCATCAACAATTGCAGTCTTTGCTCATAAGGCTTTGCCTCATAAGTCTCTCACCTCTAGTTCACAATTGAGTCTACCCCTAGGTGTCAGGATTTTTGATAAGTGTTGTGGGATCCAGAATGAAACACATTAAATGTTCTCCCCTGATCTTCCTTTCTCTACTTCATCCACTAGATATTGCTTATTCTTCAGGTACTTTTCTGAAGGACTTTTTTTCTTGAAAGAGAACAACCAAAGTTATTGCAATAAAGTTGCAATTAGATAATTTTTTCTTTCCCTACATGTTGACAGTATCCAGGCCCCTTTCCACATTAGCTAGTTTGTCTATATTTTGTCAGAAACATTTTGATACTAATGCTTATTCTCAAAGGACAAGTGTTCCATTTTTACCAAATGTTAATAGACCATCTTGAAAATAAGTAACAAATCAACTTCAAATTGGCAATATTTTGGGCTATAAAAATGTTTGTTAAAGGAATTCAGACCATTTAGATTAATTTGTCCTGGTTTATTAAAGTCCCAGTCTCATATGTGACTGCTTGTCATATCTGAAATCTACATTTCTCCTTTATCCTCCACTCTATGTGTTGCTTATAATTAGTAATCAGCTAAACATTAAGTACCTACTACTGTGTTAGATGCTTAAACACACACACACAACACACACAACACACACATCCCTGTCTTCTGGCAAATCTTCAGATTGTCAACAAGTCCATAATTTTGTTGAAAAGAGTGGAAAAGAAAAAAGAAAGTAAAAGAGAAAGGAGGGAAGTACAAGGAAATGGAAAGTATAAAAATTAATATGAAAAGGAGCACAATGACAGAGATATGCAGACATAGATCAAATTGGCTCCAAAGAAAATCATTCTAAAGGCATGGAAAATTATACTTAAATTTTCTAGATCAAGCCTGAACTTGGTTTTTTAAGATAACTTGCAAATATTGATATTTATAAGGGAAAGGAGAACAGCATTTTGACTAGAAAGGGACATTTGTCAAAAATATTCCTCCAGGATTTATGACCAGAGGAGAACTAGAGATCATTATTGATCACAAAATAGAAGATTTTGATTACATCAAACTAAAAAGTTTCTGTACAAATAATACTAATGCAAACAAGATTAGAAGGGAAGTAACAAATTGGGAAAATATTTTTAAAAACAAAGGTTCTGACAAAGGTCTCATTTCCAAAATATATAGAGAACTGACCATAATTTATAAGAAACCGAACCATTCTCCAATTGATAAATGGTCAAAGGATATGAACAGACAATTCTCAGAGGAAGAAATTGAAACTATATCCACTCACATGAAAGAGTGTTCCAAATCACTACTGATCAGAGAAATGCAAATTAAGACCACTCTGAGATACCACTACACACCTGTCAGATTGGCTAAGATGACAGGAACAAATAATGACAAATGTTGGAGGGCATGTGGGGAAATTGGGACACTAATACATTGCTGGTGGAGTTGTGAAAGAATCCAGCCATTCTGGAGAGCAATCTGGAATTATGCCCAAAAAGTTATCAAACTGTGCATACCCTTTGACCCAGCAGCGCTACTACTGGGATTATATCCCAAAGAAATACTAAAGAGCGGAAAGAGACATATATGTGCCAAAATGTTTGTGGCAGCTCTTTTTGTTGTAGCTAGAAACTGGAAGATGAATGGATGTCCATCAGTTGGAGAATGGTTGGGTAAATTGTGGTATATGAAGGTTATGGAATATTATTGCTCGGTAAGAAATGACCAGCAGGAGGAATATAGAGAGGCCTGGAGAGACTTAGATCGACTGATGCTGAGTGAAATGAGCAGAACCAGAAGATCACTGTACACTTCAACAACAATACTGTATGGGGATGTATTCTGATGGAAGTGGAAATCTTCAACATAAAGAAGATCTAACTCACTTCCAGTTGATCAATGATGGACAGGGGTAGCTGCACCCAGAGAAGAAACACTGGGAGGGGAATGAAAATTGTTAGCACTAATATCTGTCTGCCCAGGTTGCATGTACCTTCAGATTCTAATGTTTATTGTGCAACAAGAAAATGATATTCGCACACATGTATTGTACCTAGACTATATTGTAACACATGTAAAATGTATGGTATTGCCTGTCGTCAGGGGGAGGGAATAGAGGGAGGGGGGGTAATTTGGAAAAATGAATACAAGGGATAATATTATAAAATATATATATATATATATATAAAATAAAAAAAAATATTCCTCCAGGAATCTAAGAAAATCTTTTGCAATTGTGATTCTCATTCTCTACTTGTGAGCCAGAAAAAAAGAAAGCTTAAATATTTTACCTAGTCACAGAATTTTTAAGGAAATTAAATTCAGAACTACTCATTTTATCCACCAGGCCAGAAGGTGAATAAACTTCCCTGAGTTTGCTGAGTTGTTTTCATAACTAAGCATAACTTTTTTGTGTGTGCCCAAAACCCAAAGACATATGTTGAAAATTCCCATCAAAGAGAATGTGTTTGTGAATTACTTGGATAAATAGTGTGACACACACATCTGGGAAGGATATGAAGGAATACTTAATAAGGTAGACTTGGATGGTTAAAGATATACCAAAATCAAAAAGAAGCTACAGATTCCTAGGATGCAATTGAGATGACAAAATGAGTACCTTATGAGATCAGAGTAATTGGAATCTACTTAGGCCCATTTCCTGAAGGTACATACAACATGCTTTTCTCTGCAATGTAAATGAGAAGAGTCTAACAATACATAGTATATTTAAATTCCCAGTAAGACAAATTATAATAACCAAGGAATGATTATTTTTGATGCGTTATGTGGATAAACATCTTTTTGTTCCTTTATGACCTCTGCTGCTTTTCTCAACATTAAAATCTAGCACAATAGTCTATCTCTTTGATGACCTGCATGCCTACCTGCCATCTCTGATTATACTATGATCAGATACAATATAAACCATAAGCTGTTAATAAATCCAGAAACTTTTTTACATAGAAAATTCTCAGGTCTCAAGTCCCAAGAGAATAGGAAATAAAAAAATAACTCTCTATCTTCTTTTTTGTTTGTTTGTTTTTGGTTTCCTCCCTCATGGTTTTTCATTTATGTTCTGATTTTTGTCTCCCAACATATATTTTAACAAGCTAATATCCATGAATAAGCAGAATTTTTTTTTGAAAACCCCAATGATACAAGACAGTCTCTAAGGACTTGTGATGAAAAATGCTGTCCACATCCAAAGAAAGAACTGATGAATTTGAATATAGACTGACACATATTCTTTTTCTTTTTCTTTCTTTCATTTTCTTTTTTTTTTGGTTTGATTTTTCTTCCACAAGATGATTAATATTTTACATGATAGCATATGTATAACCTATATGAAATTGCTTACTGTCTCAGGGAGGGGGAAGGGAAGAAGAAAGGGATAGATTTTGCAATTCAAAACTTAAAAATGTTAAAATGTTTTTAAATGTAATTGGAGGAAGTCAAATATTATTTTAAAAATGATTCTACTGTCTCTTTGTTCCCATATATTTCAGTTATTTATACTTTTTATGTGTTCCTTAACTTATTCTGGAGATCTTTAGGTACAAAGGTGTTGCTCTGGGATGTCTTCCATTCATCCTTCTCTCCTCTGAACTCTTGTAGCACTAATTGTTTGGCCTATACATTTTGCCATTTAAATGTAGCCTGTCTGATTATGTTCTATTAAATGGACTTAAGACTTTCTCTTGGAATCTTATGAGGACCCTTAATCATGCTCATATCATTCCCACCTTAACTCACTTTCCAAATGATTCCATTTACTTGCTAGCAGCCTTCCCTCCCCATTGATATGCCTCTACTCTGGGCCTGGTCTTTTTGTTGTCACAAAAAATGCTGACCTGTTACATAAAAAGCAATTAATAACACATCTATGACAATTTAATGGCTTGCATTTATATACCATATTGAAATTTGCAAATTGTTTTACAAATATTATCTTAGTTAATTTTCACAATGATCTTGGGATGTAAATGCTACTATCAATCTGAGTAAGAAAACTGGCATTGAAAAATACTAAGAGGGTCAGTTAAGTGGTGCAATGGTTAGAACCTCAACTCTAGAGTCAGGAAAACTTGAGTTCAAATCTAACCTCAGACACATGGTTGTAGGATCCTGGACAATTCACTTAACTCCAATTGCCTCTCCAAAAATGAAGAAAAAAGAAAAATGCTAAAATATTTGTCCAGGGTCACTCATCTGAGGCAGGATTTGAACTCAAGTCTTTCTGACTTCAGGTTGAATGCTCTATCCACTGTATACTACTCAGTTTTACATAGTTATTTTATTTGAGATCATATAAGTACTTCATGAATTGAATTAAAATATATTAAATTAAATTAAATAATATTAAAATAAATAATATGATTAAAGAATATTAGTGTTACATGTATCAATAAAGTCCTACTTTGCTTCTTCATCATGGTGCTGAAGTCACTCCAGATTCTCAATGATTGTGCCTACACAATGCAAAATCTATTAGATCCACCAAGTTGGAAAGGCTTTGAATTCAGGTCTGCCTGGTTATGAACTATATGTCTTTTATTCAGTGATAGTGTATTTTAGTTTGGAGCATTTTGTCATCAAATTGGCTACAGGATGATGGCTTTTTTGGCCACAGAAACTTTTTAAGTCCTTCTGCTAAGCCACAGAATAAATTTTATCATGTGAGGTGGGATATACAGGGATCAGGGCTAAAGGCTGCTCATGAGGCAGTTGAGCAATCCAGACTGCAAATTGGACTAGAAGAGAAATGAGCATGTCTGGAGCTTTTCATGAAATAGTGGTCAGCTGGAGACTTACCAATCAAAAAGGGTGGAAGTATGTCAAGGAAGTAGAGGCATGATCACATTGCTAAAATTAGAGGTTGTTAAAGTATCGAAATATTTTATTATTACTAGACTAATGTGGCTACCATTTCTATTTATTAAGTCTTCTATCTTAATGTATGAAGCATGCACAAAGGAAGATGACATGTTAATAGAGGCAATGTGGAGGAATAGAAACAGCACTGAATTCAGGACTAAGAAGACACAGATTCAAATCTTGTTTGTGTGACTCTGAACAGGTCATATAATTTCTGTGAGTTCCTCATTTGAAAATGAGGGAGTTGGACTCACTTCTCTGCTTTAACCCATATTCAATTTATTTACTTCAATAATTACCCTCTCTTCCACTGACATTAATTTTTTACATATTATATTTCAGTGCTTTGCTATTATATGGGATAGTTCTCTGGGAGAAAGGGCAGGAATGCAACAAAAGAGAATTTTAGGTGATATTAAAACTAATATAAATAAATTTTATTTTTTAAAAAAATCCAGTCTTTTATTAATAGCTAATGATTTCTAAATTTAATATGCCTTTAAAGATATTAAAAAAGTTATATTCAGAGAAGATATCTCACACTGCTTCTTTGAAGAAATCAGAGGCTCTGGTAATAAAAAACTGCATACAATGTCAGACTTATAAGATAACTTAAATTTAATTAACTCATTTTCTCCTCTTTCTTTTTCTATATTACAAGGAATGGCTATTTAGAAAGGGAAGAATGGTGGGATAAGTTGGGGAATGTGGGTGACATAAAAACAAAAGATATAAAAAAATTAATATTTCAACATCTCACAATGTCTTTCTTTGTCAGAGTAGGTGTGTGGGATGGGTGCTAGACCCCCTTTCCCAAATTAACTAATTAGAGACTTCTTCAGGTACAAAGAGAAAGCATTTATTTAATCCCTGCAGGGAGAGGCCCAGACACACCTGGGAGCTATACCAAATCCCATTATGTGCTCCTGAACCTGGCCAGCCAGAAGTAACAGCCAGTTAAATAGGAAAAGACCCAAGCCTTTTCACTGGATAGACTAAAAGGACATAACCATTCTTGATCAATTGTCACCAATGCTGTCTGCCCCCCACAGGTCATATCATTTCCTGTAACTTCCTGTCACTTCCTAACTGACTTTTTTTTTTTTTTTTTTAATAGTTTTTATTTACCAGATATATGCATGGGTAATTTTACATTGACAATTGCCAAACCTTTTGTTCTAATTTTTCCCCTCTTCCCCCCCACCCCAGATGGCAGGTTGACCAATATATGTTAAATATATTAAAGTATAAATTAAATATATGTATACATGTCCAAACAGTTGTCTTGCTGTACAAAAAGAATCAGACTTTGAAATAGTGTACAATTAGCCTGTGAAGGAAATCCAAAATGCAGGCGGACAAAATTAGAGGGATTGGGAATTCTATGTAGTGGTTCATAATCATCTCCTAGAGTTCTTTTGCTGGGTATAGCTGGTTCAGTTCATTACTGCTATTTTGGAACTGATTTGGTTCATCTCATTGTTGAAAATGGCCACATCCATCAGAATTGATCATCATATAGTATTGTTGTTGACGTATACAATGATCTCCTAGTCCTACTCATTTCACTCAGCATCAGTTTATGCAAGTCTCTCCAGGCCTTTCTGAAATCATCCTGTTGGTCATTTCTTACAGAACAATAATATTCCATAACATTCATATACCACAATCTATTCAGCCAATCTCCAATTGATGGGCAGCCACGTAGTTTCCAGTTTCTGGCCACCACAAAGAGGGCTGCCACAAACATTCTTGTACACACAGGTCCCTTTCTCTTCTTTAAGATCTCTTTGGGATATAAGCCCAGTAGCAATACTGCTGGGTCAAAGGGTATGCACAGTTTGATAACTTTTGGGGGATAGTTCCAAATTGCTCTCCAGAATGGCTGGATGTATTCACAATTCCACCAACAATGTATCAGTGTCCCTGTTTTCCCACATCCCCTTCAACATTCTGCATTATCTTTCCCTGTCATTCTAGCCAATCTGTCAGTTGTGTAGTGGTATCTCAGCGTTGTCTTAATTTGCATTTCTCTGATTAATAATGACTTAGAGCACCTTTTCATATGACTAGAAATAGTTTCAATGAGAATTGTCTGTTCATATCCTTTGACCATTTATCAATTGGAGATTGGCTTGATTTCTTATAAATTAGAGTCAATTTTCTATATATTTTGGAAATGAGGCCTTTATCTGAACCTTTGACAGTAAAAATGTTTTCCCAGTTTATTGTCCCTTTTAATCTTATCTGTATTAGTTTTGTTTGTACAAAAACTTTTCTTTTTTTTTTTTTTATGGTGTTCATATTTTATTTTATTTTATTTTATTTTTTTTTAATTTTTTATTTTATTTTATAATTATAACATTTTTTGACAGTACATATGCATGGGTAATTTTTTACAACATTATCCCTTGCACTTACTTCTATTCAGATTTTTTCCCTTCCTCCCCCAACCCCCTCCCCCTGATGGCAAGCAGTCTTATATATGTTAAATATATTACAGTATAATTTAGATACAATATATGTGTGTAGAACCGAATTTTTTGTTGCACAGGAAGAATTGGATTCAGAAGGTAAAAATAACAGTTTACATTCATTTCCCAGTCCTTTTCTGGATGTAGCTGGTTCTGTCCATCATTAATCATTTGGAATTGGATTAGCTCTTCTCTATGTTGAAGAAATCCACTTCCATCAGCATACATCCTCGTACAGTATCATTGTTGAAGTGTATAATGATCTTCTGGTTCTGCTCGTTTCACTCAGCATCAGTTGATGTAAGTCTCTCCAAGCCTCTCTGTATTTCTCCTGTTGGTCATTTCTTATAGAACAGTAATATTCCATAACATTCATATACCATAGTTTACCCAACCATTCTCCAATTGATGGACATCCATTCATCTTCCAGCTTCTAGCCACTATGAAAAGGGCTGCCACAAACATTTTGGCACATACAGGACCCTTTCCCTTCTCTAGTAGTTCCTTGGGGTATAAGCCCAGTAGTAGTATGGCTGGGTCAAAGGGTATGCACATTTTGATAACTTTTTGGGCATAATTCCAGATTGCTCTCCAGAATGGTTGGATTCTTTCACAACTCCACCAACAATGCATCAGTGTCCCAGTTTTTACAAAAACTTTTCAATTTGATATAATCAAAGCTTTCTACTTTGTGATCAATAATGATCTCTAGTTCTTCTTTGGACATAAATTCATTCCTCTTCCACAGGTCTGAGAGGTAAACTATCCTATATTACTCTAATTTATTTATAATCTCATTCTTTATTGCTAGGTCATGAACCCCATTTGACCTGACCTTGGTATATGCTGTCTGACCTTTTAGAGATCATGTGACTTCCTAGGGTTCTTCTTTTAAAAAAGCCCAATCTCCTGCTCTGGGAAAAGGAATCATGTGACTCAATACTGAGAAATATTTCATCCAATCAGTCCCATTCATAGGTCATAATATCTCCATGTTTTCTGATCCTGTCAAGTCCATGTCCAAGTCTTCCCAGAAAAATAAAAATATTAGAAATAGAAATAGAAAAATATACTGGAGATAGGTCCAGTATACTAAGCTCTCTCTTAGGTTCTTTTTTAATACTTCACGAATACTTTCACACGTCTCTTACTTGTAGTAGTCTTGACTACTTTCCTCATATTTCTTCTGAAATTTTTTATATTGAATTTTCCATTGAGTTCTAGTTTTTCTATCATAAATACCTGAAAGTCTTTTAGTTTATCAAATAACCATTTTATTTTCATTCAGGATTATACTCAACTTTGCTAGATAAGTTATTATTGGTCACAATTCCAGCTCTTTTGCTGATTGTATCTCTGCGTTATTTAAATTGCTGTTTTTTTTCTTGTTACTTGCAATATTTTTTCCTTAACCTGGGAGTTTTGAAACCTGGCATTCATGTAAGGTTTCCTCCTGGAATTTCTTTTAAGTGGTGAATGATCAGTTTTTCTTTTCCTATTTCTACTTTATCTTCTTATTTGTATAAAGATTATTTTTTTTTGATCATAACCTTCAGATAGTCTGACGATTCTCACATTGTCTCTCCTTGATCTGTTCTCCAGATCAGTTGTAATGAATGCTTCAAATTCTCTTCTTTTTTTAGTTTATTATTGCTTGCTATTTTATACTGTTGTTAAATTCCTCTTGCCCAGTTCCAGTTTTCAAGGTATTATTTTCTTAAGATTTTGGACCTCTTTTAAAAATTGGTTTACTTTCTTTTCATAGTTTTCTTGGATTGCTTTTATTTTTTTCCTATTTTTTCTTCTATCTCACTTATTTGATTTTTGAATTTCTTTTCTTTTCCAAAGAATCTTTTTTAGGCTTCTGACCATTTACTAGTCTATGGAGTAAACTGTTTATTTCTAATATAAAAAAATATTATCAGTATTGTTTAAACTGTTATCACTACTAGGGTATTTTGAAGGAAAGATTGGGGCTGAGTTATCTATGGTGGTAGTGATACTAAAAAAACAAAATTGGTTAGGAAAAGCTAAAAAGGCATAACTATTTCACAAAAATGGGACATGAAAGGAAGAAATGATACAGAGGATGGAGGTTGGAGTGGAGGACTGATAATGTTGGAATCTTATTCTCATTGTATGGGCATCTGGAGGGGCATAGAAGTCTTTTGGATTTGTAGAGAGTTGAGAGAACTCACTGACAGGGGAGGAGAGAGAACTCTAGAAGGGTGTTTTAGTATTTAGTAAATTAGTGTTTAAAAGAGTTGGGGATATAATAGGCGGAGAACTGCTAGAGGGATGGGTAGAATAAAGAACTATAAGAGGAGAAGATAAGGTAAGGAGAACAGGGTAAAAAGAGAGGCTAAAAAGTGTAATAGAGAATAAGAATAGGAGGGAGGGAAATTCACAAATAGTAATTATAACTTTGAATGTGAATGGGATGAATTCATCCATATAATACAACCAGATAGCAGAATAGATTAAAAGTCAGAATCCCAAAATGTGTTATTTACAAGTAATGCATTTAAAAATGAGAGATACATTTCTTATGATGATGAGAGCCATCTACACCCAGAGAGAGGATTATGGGAACTGAGTATGGATCACAACATGGCATTTTCACTTCTTTTGTTGTTGTTTGCTTGAATTTTATTTTCTTTCTCATTTTTCTTGATTTTTGATCAGATTTTTCTTGTACAACAAGATAATTGTATAAATATGTATTTTACCATGTTTAACATATATTGGATTACTTGCTATCTAGGGGAGAGAGTAGAAGGAAGGAGAACATCAGAACACAAAGTTTTGCAAAGGTCAATGTTGAAAAATTATCCTTACATAAGTTTTGAAAGTAAAAAGCTTCAATTAAAAAAAAGAGAGGAAAGAAAAAAAAGAGAGAGAACGAGAGATTCACCCAGAATTAAAATGGAAGGTTAGAGTATTATATATTATGCTTTTTAACTGATTAAAAAAAAAAAAAGGCAGGGATAGCAAAATGAAGGCTAAAAAATATTTAATTAAAAGAGAAACAGGGTAACTACATTTTGGTAAAAGGTACCCTAGAAGCAAAATCAATACTGAACCTAGATGCATCAAATACTGTAACATCTAAATTTTTAAAAGAAAAGTTAAATGAATTACAGATGGAGATAGATACTATCTCTACAGTACTACAATAGTGGGATACTTTAATCTTCCTCTATTAAAACTAAATAAATCCAACCAGAAAATAAATAAGAAAGAAATCAAGAAAGTAAATAGAATTTTAAATATGATAGATGTAATATGATCTGGAGAGAATTGAATGGAAATAGAAAGGAATTTTCTCAGCAGTTCATGGTACTTTTATAAAGGAGAGAAAAATTTATAGTTAAAAGCAGAAATGTTAAAAAGAATGCTTTTCAGGTCACAAAACAATAAAATATGTTTAACAAGGAACCACGGAAACATATATATATATGTATATAATATTATATACATATATATATATATACATATATATATATATGATATAACTAAATTATAAATTTAAAGTAATTGGAGATGAAGTGGCTAAAACAAATTATAGAGGCAATAATTTCATTAAAGAGAATGACAATAATGATATTGTCAAAACAATAATAATTATCATAATCAAATAATAAATAATAGATAATAGATAATCAAAACAAAAGCAATGATAAGAGGAAAATTTATATTTCTAAATGCTTACATCAATAAAATAGAGAATAAGAAGTAGTTAATGAATTGAGTAATTTAAAAAACTAGGAAAATAACAAACAAGAAGTCCCCAATTAAAATCCTAATTGAAAATCCTAAAAATTAAAATGAAAGTAAAATTTGAATATAAAAAAACCCTCATGAATTAATGAATCAAAGTAGAAGTTGGTTTTATGGGGAAAAACCCATTAAAATAAATAAGCCATTGGTAAATTTGATTTAAAAAGAGAAGAAAACCAAATTACTAGTATTAAAAATAAAAAGGATAAATATATCACCAAGAAAGAGATATCAATTTCTGAAAGTCATTTAAGGTGTTTAGTTTCTCAATTCTTAAAGAAAGTTTTTGTATTGTAAGCACCTTAGGGTATAATTCATTTCCTGAATATTGAAAAGGGGCATGTCTTTGAATTTTTTCCGGAGCTATATACAATTTGTAATTCCTTAGTGTTTCTATGGTCTTTTGTAGACATGCTTCTAACATTTGCTCCTCAGGTGCACATCCCAATATATCATCCATGTAATGTAATAACATTACTTTTGGAAATGCTTTTCTTACTGCAGTAAGAGCTGCAGCAACATACATTTGGCACATAGTAGGGCTATTTTTCATTCCCTGTGGCAAAACTGTCCATTCATATCTTTTATAAAACTCAGCTAAGTTAACGTTGGGTACTGAAAAGTCAAATCTTTTTATATCCTCCTTATCTAGAGGGATAGAATAGAAACAATCCTTGATGTCTATAACTCAAAGAGGCCATTCTCTAGGCAACTGAATAGGAGATGGAAGTCCAACATGAAGAGTTCCCATAGTTTCCATCTGTTCATTTACTTTTCTTAAATCAGTCAACATCCTCCATTTTCCAGACTGCTTTTTTTTTTTTTTTTTTACAACAAATACAGGGGAATTCCAAAGACTTAGAGAAGGTTGAAAGTGTCCTTGGTCAAGTTGCTCTACCTGTTAAGGGCCACTGTTCTACCCACACTAGTGTATCAGGTTTTCCATTGAAAAGTAGCAGGTGAGAGTGTTGGCAAGCTTTCAATAGCAGCCCTGCCTAAAAAGCCAAAGTACTCATTTGTAATCCTAACTGTTGTAAAATATCTCTTCCCCACAGATTGATGGCCATTTTTTCAACTATAAAAAGAGTAAAAACTCCTGTTTCACCTTCAAGTGTCCATCTCAAAGGGGCAGCACTAATTTCAATTGCTACTGATCCTCCTACCCCAGACATATATGTGTCTGCCTTAATCTTTGGCCAGTGATTGGGCCATCTGGCACCTCTGATGACTGTACCATCTGCACTTGTTTCTACCAACCCTTCCGATAGTATGCCATTTACATAAATAGCAAGCATAGGTTGGTCAGCCTCTGCTTCAGCAGGGCCTCCAAGTCATGGTCTGTGCTTTAGCACATATTAATTACTTTTTGATAGCATATGAGCAAATTGCTACTGCTGCTATCAAAGGGTAATTAATCTGTACTGAAGTACCAACTTTACCTGCAAGTTGGTCAAAGGTGATTTGTGTATTAACTCCAGTTTGCATATTTCGTTGGGTTTGTATTTTGGTTTCAGTGGAGAAGCTAAGGAGGAGAGCCCTACCAACAGAGTGGTGTGAGATGGAATGAATGAATCTCTCTGAGTCTGAGGACTTATGCTTCAGCCTCCAGTCACCACAAAGGTGAATGATGGAATGAATCTGTCTCTGAGTCCCTGCTGCCTGTTATATACTCTATTATAGTTACATCATTGTAGGTGAATCTTGTAGAACTATATTGAGTACTAAATACAGGTCATGAACTAGAGAACTATTGATCACCATGCTAAACTAGATCACCCTTGTCTTTATCAATTTCACTGAGTTAGCACCTTGTTTTACATTCAGAGTTCTGGCCCATAACAAGGGTGAAAGGACCTACATGTACAAAAATATTTATAGCATTCCTTTTTGTGATGACAAATTGTTAGAAAGTGAGGGGAATGGAATATCATTCCCAGACTCACAAAAGAAAATGCTATCTACATCCAGATAAAGAACTGATGGACTTTGAATGCAGAATGAAATATAATTTTTTTACTTACTTTGTTCATTTTCATGATTTTTTGATATGTTTCTTCTTTTATAACTGTAACTAATATGGAAATATGTATTACCTATATTGAATTGCCTACATTTAGAAAGGTTGGATGGAAGGGAGAAAAAAATGGAACTCAGGGGGTGTAAAATATTGTTTATTACTTAACACTGAGCAGTCACTTCATTCCCCATATTTTACATTGCTAGTCTCTCCTAATTCCCAGGATGTCAGAAAACCTCTGGCTGATGACTTTTACAATGTCAACTCTACCTAGATGCCTCCTCTGAGTCCTTCAGAGATCTCTGGCTACAATTTCTTGAATTGTAGTTTAATAACTGGTAGTGTGCTTAAGAACAGCCATTTGCAAACTTAATACCTTTATTATACTTACTCACATAATGCCCTAACTTGTTTACTCCCGAGTGAACACGTGGTCTGCAAGAGACCCACATGTTCACTATCAAGCTCCTTATCTCTTTTGACTATCCATCTACTCAGCTCAGCTACTGCAGGATAAAGAGATCGACCTCCTGTTTGCAGTGGGCTTAAAAAGGGTCTGGGGGAGGGTATCACACACACAGCCAATCAGAGAGGGAGCCATCTCTCATTATGAAGCTATCTCGATATGACAAGAGTCCTATCCATGGGGCAGGCCCTAGCCACAGAAAATTATTTACAGGCCACTCAAACTTCCTGTTGCACTGTGCCGGCCCATTTAAAGGACCCTTACAATGAAGGGGCAGAGGCAAGATGGTGGAGAGGGCACATACATCTACCTAAGCTCTTCCTTGCCCTCAGATTACTTCTTTTATGAAAGGCCTCAGAATTGGTGCTTGACTGTTAAAACCCATGAATATTGGGAGGACAACAATAAAAGATATTCTCAAAATCCATCAGGAAAGGTCTGTTTTTGCTCATGGGCAAGGACAGTTAGGACAGGCATGGCATCAGGAAGGTTGGCAGTGAGAGTACACAAGGCAGCTCACAGTGAGCAGACTGGAGGGGCGCAGGGTGTTGTCTCAACCAGCAGAAAATTTGTAGGGAGAACTTTACCACAGTGTAAGCTACTTTGCTCCGGCAGCAGCCAGTAGATCAGCAGAGAAGCTATAAATACAAAGGGTAAAGATTACAACCCCAAAATGCTAGAGTCTCTCTAGACCTGGCCACACCACTCAACACCTGGAGTGACTCAGCATGATTTTAGAGCGCAACCACTGATCCCAATGCAGCCATTGCTGTCCCAATGCTGCTTCACTGCTACTTCCTGTTGTCTGTAGAGGAAGCTTGGTAACACCACACTGTCCTAAAAGCACACTGCAGTTGTTTTTTTTTTTTTTGTTTGTTTGTTTGTTTTTTGTTAAAATGAGTAAAAAGTTAAAGCAGGCTAACTATAGATAGCTTCTATACTGATAGAGAGCAGACTTCAAACCCTGAGGAAACTAAAAACAGATTGTCTTTAGATGAAATCCCAAAGTGAGATATGATCTAGTCCCCACCACACAAGGCTCTCATAGAAGAAATTTAAAAAGCTCTTACAAGAAAGCTAGAAGGAAAATAGGGAAAGGAAAGGGAAGAGGATCTGGATAAGTCATCCTACTCATTTAAAGATAGAGTGGATAAAGAAATCAACTCCCTGAAAAACAAAATTAGTGAATTGGAAAGAGAAAATAGCTCTCTAAAAAATGAAATTGGAGAAATGGGAAAAATTCCATAGGACAAAACAACTCATTTAAAAACTCAATTGGACAATTACAAAAAGAAATTTAAAAAAGTAAATGAAGAAAATAACTCATTAAAAATCAGAATTGAACAAATGGAAATGAATGATTCAAGGAGACACCCAAGAATCAGTTAAGCAAAACCAAAAAAAAAAAAAAAAAAAAAAAAAAAAAAAAAAGACAAAAATAGAAAAAAAATGTTAAATATCTACTTGGGAAAACAACAGACCTGGAAAATGGATCTAGGAGAGATAATCTGAGGATTATTGGACTTCCTGAAAGTTATGATGAAAAAAGAGCCTAGACACTATTTTTCAGGAAATCATCAAAGAGGACTGCCCAGATGTTATAGAAACAGAGGGAAAAATAGATATTGAAAGAATTCATCAATCACCTACTAAAAGAGATTCCCAAAATCAAAACTCCAAGAAATATTTTGGCTAAATTCCAGAACCAAGGAAAAAATACTACAAGCAGCTAGAAAAAAAAATTCAAATATATAATTACTTAGGATCTAGCAACATCCACATTAAAGGATCAAAGGGCCTGGAATCTGATATTTTGAAAGGCTAAGGAACTTGGTGTGCAACCAAGAATAAGTTACCCAGCCAAAATGAACATTTTTTTCCCTAGGGAAGAAGATCGACATTCAATGAAATAGGTGAATTCCATTTATTTCTGACCAAACCCCCCCCAGAAACAAACAAAACATTTGACCTCCAAATATAGGACTCAAGAGAAAAGTAAAACTATAAAAAGAAATCTTGGGAACTATATTTCTGTTATGAGTATACATAAAGAATACGTGTATAATTTGGTTTTACTGTTCTAATATAAAAAAGAAGCTAGAGGTAGAAAGGAAATAGTACCAGAAAAAGGGAAGAGTGAAGGTACTACATCTCAAGAAGAGGCAAAGGAAAGCTATTATATCTGAGGGAAAGAAGAGAGGGGGATAAATACAGTGTGTATCTAACTCTCATCAGAATTGGCTTAAAGAGAAAAATATTAGATATATTCGATTTACAGAGAAACTTCTCCCACCTCACTCTGTCTCTATGCCAACATTGAGCTTTCACTTGCCCTACTTTACCACATTGAAAGCACTGACGAGTCTCTCTGGAAGTCCCTTGCCAAAAAGGACCCTGTCTTTAAATGTTCACATCTTGGGAATTCTGTATCATAGCCTGGCTATAACAGGTATTTGTGCCAATTGTGGCACAGAGTCTTATGATCTCTTTTAAAGGAGCATCCTTGCACAGTTCTAGTATAATCCTTCTACAAATCTCCTTAGCATTTTCTTTAGAAAGTTGCCTTATCATAATTTCTGTTACTGCATTTTCACCATTAGTTTGTATGACAGCTGCCTGCAAATGTCCCACAAAATCAGCAAAGGGTTCATTTGGCACTTGTGTAATTTTTGTGAAGGCCTCTCCCTTGTCATTTTTACTGGGGAGAAAAGCTCATGCTTTGATAGTAGCAGCAGCAATTTGCTCATATGCTGCTATGGGGTAATTAATCTGTATTGAAATGCCTGCATAAGAACCTACACCTGTTAGTTGGTCATAGGTGATTGGAGCATTAACTCCATTTTGACTATTTCATTGGGCTTGTAGCCTGCAGAGCTCACTATATTCAAAAAGCCATAACAAGTTTTATCCAGGTTCTAAGAATGTCCTTGTCACCAGGGGGATTTCATAAGCCAAATTTTGTAATAACATCTTAACATAAGATGATGTAGCTCCATAAAGAGTGCAAACCTTTTTCAGGTCTTTGAGGATTTCTAGATCAAAAGGAGTGTATCTCTGACTTTCTTGACCCATAAAGTTAAACTGTTGAATTACAGGATACATTCCTATTTTCAAATCAGCTAAATTCTGGCTTTATTCTGTGGTTTTAAGTAGTTTCTTTTGCAATCTAGTCATAGAAGGGGATGATTGCTGAGGGGGGGCAGGTGCTGGTGATATCAGTGCCCCTCCCACTACTCCTCCTCCCTCCATCCCAGAAGGTGAAGTTGATGGGTGGGTGTCAAGGACCTGCTCTGGTATAGCAGAGTTGAAGCTGGGCTGTGAGTAAGAATCACCAATTCTTCAAGTTCATTTAAGTCCTCATGCCCTCTGGTGATATTGCCATTAATCTGTCTTTTGTCTTCCTCTTTTTTCTCACACTTTCTCATCTAGCTGTGCTTAAAACTTTTATTTTTTCTATAACTTGTAGGATTCTTTAAGGCCAATTGTATTATGTTGTATATCTAGAACAAGAGTTCTCAAACTATGGCCTGAAGGCCAGATGTGGCCCCGCTGAGGACATTTATGTGGCCCGCGGGATTATGGCAAATGGGCTGAGGGGTGGAGACAGAGTGTGAGTTGTTGTTTTTACTATAGCCCTCCAACAGTCTGAGGGACAGTGAACTGGCCTCCTATTTTAAAAGTTTGAAGACCACTGATCTAGAATGTTTCCTTAGAAATTGAATCAGGACCATTAATATTATAATATTCACATAGTTGATCTCCTACTAGTTTCCAGTTATCTGCTCCCATATTTTCTTTCTTGAAGAACCAAGGGGATGTACATTCTAATGTATCCACAAGTCCATCAATCTGCTCCCAAGTCATAATTAAACTCTGTCTCTTTATCAGTCTGAGTATGCTTCTTGTAGATCTCTTTTGGGATGGGGTTGGCGGTGGGATTGTCCCATTTCATCTAGAAAAGATTACTAGTTTAGCCCTTAATAACCTAAGTTCCCTGTTTGTCTATTAAAATATTCATCCCTATTTTGTGGTCACTGGGGGTTTCTTCAGTGAAATTAGGGTCCTTGGTCCACATATTGGGCACCAAATGTGAAGACCACATTAGCACCCTGGATACCTTAGAGTCAGCTGGTCTTTATTCTTGGTTTTTAGGGGTAGAAGTGAAGGAAGTGGACACATGATCTCTGCAACCTCTCTTCTTTATCTACTCCCCAAAAGTGACTCTGGCTAGTCTTACTCTACCCCCTAGTCCCTCCTACAATTCTCTGTATACACCAAATGATTGATCCAGCACAGAATAGTGGGAAGGGCTATTTCCCTAGCATATGCTAATAGAGTATTGTCCAATTGGTCATTACCTTAAGTGCTCAGTTGGTTCACCTCAGTGCATCAACTTAGAGTTTCAGCCCTTCTAAGAGGTAAAGTAGGGAAAGAAATATATGGGTGGTAGAGGTTGGGGAAGGGCAGAATACAAAGGATTTTGAATGCCAAGCTAAGAAGGACCCTCTGCTCAAAGGAAAGCCATTAAAGATTTTGAATCAGTAAGATGAATTATTTGCTGAAAATAGTATTAGGAAGAATAAAGACTTAGAAGTCAATTACTTTCCCCATTCTCATTTTACAGATAAAAAAACTAAAGCTAAGAAAGGTCAGTGGATTTGTTTAGAATCACATGGGTCTGAGATTATTTTTGAAACCCAGATCCTCTGCTTCTATTTGTTCATATCTCATTAATCCCAACTCATCTAGTATATTCCTTTATTTCATAGATGAAAGAAGTGAAGTCCAGAAATGAATTTTTGAACTGCAGAGGATTCCTCTCTTCATTTTTATCACTAGAACTATTATTTGGCAATAATATAAGATGTGCTGAACTCATAGTTAGAGAAAATTTTAAGCAATCAGCTCCTATTTATTTATTACATCAAGAAGTAAGTGAGATTTACCTGAAAGGGAAGATCTGTGAGAATTTTTGAAATGAGGCAAGGGTAACCTCTGTAGACTTGCTGTCAATCTTTCCCTTTCTTTCAAGTAACTTCTGCCCTACAAGTCTGTAGGCTGGATTTGGGGTCAATGGATCAGCTGGATCAGCTACTTAGAACCTGTATCACACTGGGTGAGTCACTGGACATCACTGTTTTTTCAGCTTCTTCAAACCTAAGGGGGTTGGAATTGATGATCTTTAAGGTCCCTTCCAGCACTAAAGATATGATACTATGAACTTATATACAGCTTTCTTTTCATTCTGATTATTTTCTTCCTTCAAGTTTAGAAAATATCTTAGGAAAGAATGGGAGATTTAAAGTCTTAGGACAAGGGTTTCACATTCTAGCTTTGCCATTAATACTAACCAAGTATGAGTTTGGTGGATCATTCCCACTTTCTGAGACTCAGTTTCTTGATTTTTAAAATGAGAAAGTTAAAGTACCAGAAAATGAGTGTCGACTGCAACATAACATTTCCACTTTTTCTGTTATTGTCTACTTGCATTTTTGTTTTCCTTCTCAGGTTACTTTTACCTTCTTTTTAAATCTGATTTTTTTTGGTGCAGCACGATAACTCTATAAACATGTATACATATGTTGTATTTAGCATATACCTTAACATATTTAACATATATTGGACTACCTGCCAACTAGGGGAGGGAGTGGGGGAAAAAAGGGGAAAAGTTGGAATAGAAGGTTTAGCAAGGGTCAATGTTGAAAAATTATCCATGCATATGTTTTGTAAATAAAAAGCTATGATAATTTAAAAAATAAAAAAAATACCAGAGATGATTCTAAAAGTCCTTTCCACCTCTAAATCTGTTCTGCCTACAATTCCATTTAGTTCCATTCATAGCTCCCTCCCAATCTATCCTCTATACCAGAGGAATCAAGCATGGAGGGTCCCACAACACTCCTAACTATAGACTCTAACCACATTGATTTATAATTGGGAAATATTTAACAAAATAAATAAAAGTACAATAAGATATAAATAAAATTATATTTTGAAACTAAGTCAATATGGAATCAAAGGGATTAGTGACCCTGTTTCTATCTGAGTTTGATATAGTTGTTTTATTCTATATGGTTAATTTAAAGTTTTACATTGTTTACTTATCATTTAACTGGTCTCTAGCCACCATTCTAGTTTTTCAAAAGGTTGTGTAGTATGGTAGTAAAAACAATTCCTGGACTATTCAGGAATTACTACAAAGTTCTAGTATAATTCTCATTTATTTTCCTATGTTTTCCAAAGCATGTATCATATTTGGCCTCTGATATTGCAAATACTCCTGTCAGAGTCTTCCCTAATAATTATACAATCATATAATCCTCTATAAGTATTTGCCTACTTATCCTTTGGCTCATACTTTTATACCATATTGTTTCTAAAGTAATTCAGCATATTGATGACTTTCTTGGCCTCACACTCCAACTCCCACCATCAGTCTCCCTATTTTCCTTTTAATGCCTTAGGGAAATCAACAAACGCTTATACTCATCCTAATAACTTACATTTATATAGCCATTTACACAAAACCCATTACTTGCATTAAGTCATTTGATCTTCACAATATTCCTGTGAGGTATGTAAAAAAGAGACTATTAGTTCTAACATAAATGAGAAAATTAAAGTTAAGTAAAGTTATTTACCCAAAGTTACAAAGTTAAATAATTCTTCTTCTTTTTCTTTCTTTCTTTCTTTTCTCTTCTCTCTTCTTCCCTCCCTCCTTTTCTTTCAAAAACTTTTAAATTTTACTTTAAATTTATCAAATAAAATGAGCATTTCCATGATATAGTAGAATTAATAAAGGATGGTTACACATGAAACTGCAAATCTTTTATGTATAACTTGCTATTTCTTTTAAATTTCTTTTTTTCTGTCTTCTTCCCTCCTTCATTCTCTCATTTTCTCTTCTTCCCCTTTTCCTTCTCTTTTTCTCTCTCTTTCTCTTTCTGTCTCTCTGTCTCTGACTGTCTGTCTTTTTTCTCTTCCTCCCTCTTAATGTATCTGAGATTTTACAGATGAAGAAATGGAGACTTAGATAAATAACTTAGTCAACTAAGTCCACAATAGATCTATTTTCCCCCTTTTTTGAAATACCATAACCATTTTCCCAATATGGATCCTTAGCATCTCTTAGCCATACTAGTACAACAGGCATCTAATCAGTCTCTCTTCCTCAGACCTTCTATACTCCACTTAGCTGTCACAGCAGTTTTTCTAACATACTGGTCCACCCTCTTCTCATCTCAATAAAATCAAGTGGCAACCCTTTAACTCTGGGGATATTTTACATTTTTTAAAGCTTGGCTCCTTTCAGGCTGTTCAGTCTTCTTATCTATCAATATTCTCTATGTGAGATAGCCTACAGCATTGGGGTCTACTTACTATTTCTCTCATTCTAGCCCATTTCTCATCTTTTGTGCCTTTTTACTGGTTGTCCTCATTGCCAGGGAATGCACTTCCTCCTCCTATCTCCCTATAAGAATCCCTGGATTCCTTCCAGACAACTCAGAGTTTTTCCCAGACCTTTTGCAGTAAATTTTTCTCAATTGCATAAGTTGCTACTATCATCTTCTCATACATCTCTTGAATATACCTATTCATATACACGTCATCTCTGACATTAGAATGCAAGTTCCTTGAAGATAGTAATTGTTTTTGTCTGTTTGCTTTTCTATCCTTAGCTTTTATCAAAGTATTTGGCACATAGCAAGTACTTGGTAAATGCTTGATGGTTGACTGATAACAAGTCAATATTCTGTAAAGTAGAAAGAATGGGTTCTAATACAGTTCTGCCATTTCCTAAGGACCCAGATTTAAATCCTTTCCTGACACATTATTTGTGGGAGTTTTCATGTTCTTATCTGTAAATGAGGGAGTTGGATTAGGTGATTTTTAAGGGTTTCTTCCAGTTGTAGATCTAATCCAATGAGCCAGTTTAACTCCTCCCCCCTTACCCCCTTACCCCCTCTCAATTTTGCTTTATGAGGAAACCAAGGCCCAGAAGGACTGACTTGCCCAACATTGCATAGACATTTTGTCCTTCTTGGGTATTGGCCTATAAAACATCTTTTCCTTTCTTTTATTCCTATCTCTATATGTTAATTTTGTTCTTGCCCCTCAATTGATTCCTCCAATTTTTAGAAATGATTCATTCTGCTGCTGTCTTCTTCTTTATAAGTGTCGATGTTCTTGGTCTCTTTCCAGAAAGCCATTATCATCTTCATTGGAAAAGCTTTAATCCAGAGAAGTTGAAATTTGATATGCTGAAATTTAGTGAGTCAATGACCAAAGAGGGGATTGAAATGTAGAACTCCGGAACCCATATTCAAACCACTAGACTTTGCTGTCTTCCTTAGAGCATTGAATAGATATATAGCCACAATCTGAAAAGATGGAATAATTATGATTCTGGGTCAGAAAAGCATGAATTTAGAAGTAAGAGGAGAGAACTCTAGAGTTCTAATCCAATCCTCTTCTTTTCACATGATTATTGATTTAGCATTAGATAGGACCTCAAAGGCCTTTGAGTTCAACCTTCATATTATAGATGAAAAAACTGAGGAGCAAAGAGTTGGTTATGTGACTTGACAAGGTCATATACAGTGGTAATTATTACAGCAATTGTAAGAATGTTATTATTCAGTCATTTCAATCATTCCCTTCTTGACCCCATTTGGGATTTTCTTGGCAAAGATATGAAGTGGTTTGCCATTTCCTTCTCTAGCTCATTTTAAAAATTAGGAAATTGAGGCAAATGACTAGCCCAGAATCATACAGGTAGTAAGTTTTTGAGGCTGGATTTGAACTCATGAAAATTACTCTAATTTTAGATCAAGCACTTTATCCACTATGTTACCGAACTACCCCTGAATTGTAAGAAAAGCTAACATTTATATGGTACTTGCTATGTGCCAGGTGTTGTGCTAAACACTTAGATATTTATTAGCTCATTTGAACTTCATACTGACACTGGGAGTTAGGTGCTATTACTATTCTTTCTTTACAGAAAAGGAAACTGGGGCAAACAAAGTTGAAGTGACTTGCCCAGAATCAAAGAGCTAGTAAATGCCTGAAATCAAATTTGAATTCAAGTTTTCCTGACTCTAACACTGGAATTCTATTCACTGAGCCACGTAGCTGTTAGTGATATGCTGCTAAATATTGAACAATCGATTTTCTAGGGAAAAATGTATTCAGGACACATTTTCAGATTAATTTGCATTATTAACATTTTCTCCATCACTTTCTTAAGCCTAATCAATACAACAGTGAATCAAGCCCTGGTTTATAGCTTTTGCTTATTTCTGAAGTGTGAATACACTGACCCAAGAGCTGGTCCCAACACATCTCCAACTTCACATAGCTAGTAAGTATCTGAGGCAAAAATAGATGCCAGTATTCCTGACTTTTGAGTTCAGCACTTAGCTGCCTCCATTAAGCAAGTCATATTTTACAAATGATGAAACTGAGACCCATCCAACCAAGTAAGCTAACTAGCAACAGATTTTATAAGCACCAACCAACATTTTCTTTTGTAAAAATTCTTTAGACACAAGTCTGAGCACCAGAATGATACTTGGGATAGTCTATTTGTTAATTCTACCAGGATTTATCTGATAACCAATGCATATTATGGAAGGGCTCAGCTTGGATTTGAAAAGATGATTTACTCTTTTGCAATGGGCCACACCATGTACTCAACTGAGTCTTAATCAGGCAGGATCATGCAGGTACTTTAATTTTGCTATCAGTGGGAATGGCTTGAGTATGTTCTCGTCTCTGTGGTACTCTCCCCCACATACACACACCTTTATCTTCAAGACATTTAAGAATCCTACTTTCAATGTAGTATACTACATGTATGATCTTGTCTAGATCCCATAATTCCTATAAGTCTCAAATTGCAAACTGATGTGGTTGGACTATTGGACTTTCAGTTCCTTTTCCTCTATGAGCCTACTGTTACTGAATTAGTAATCCTGTTTTTTTTTCAGATTCTGCAAAAGGATTTAGGAGGAAACAGAAGCCAGTACCCCCAGGACTACACACACACACACATACACACACACACACACACACACACACACACACACATACACCCCCACCCTGCACAAAGCATCCTGTCCCATCTGTGGACTTGAGTCATGAGAGTATATGCTCCCAACTTTCACTCTGAGAGATGGGAACTTCTTACACAGCAGGTATATGTATTGAATTCTGTGATTTATTGGATGACTGTGGGAGGTTTATTTGCCAAAACTGGATCTGTGTGGCCTACTTTAGTGCCACCTTGTTTTGGAGATGGCATTACTTATTTTCACCTTATCATCCTTAAAGCACATGGAAAATATAATCTATTTTATCTATCAACAAACCAATAACACAACATGAGATCCTTAACCATTGGTTGATTTTAAAAAATCAAGCATTAACATAAAGCCTCTCTCTCCTTCTCCCTTCCATTAATTGGGATAGAGGAAGGGAACAAGGGCAAGGAAGGTGAACCAGAAAAGGAAAGTCAAACACATGTCCTGATTTGGGGTTGAGGAAGTTCCCAAGAGTGAGCAGATGCATAGATAAGACTATCTGGTATATAGAATTCCCCAATGGACAGTTTTCTGGGAAAATTACACAGAGGCACATTTGGGTGTTTTGTCGTCTACTTTCTTTGAAATGAGAAGCCAGGGGTTGATTTACTTCTTTCCCTGATGGTTCATCAAGTCTCCTTAGAAAGAACCATAGAACTTCTACTACTTTGATGCTTTTAATGTTTTCCAAAGGTTTTTGCCAAATATCTTAGAGAAAAGATGTTTTTAAATTAATCTTTAAAAATCTTATGAACTTGTAATCCTATAAAGAAAAGTGGGCCTTATCTTTCATAGTCTTCTCTTTCATTAATATCTATGGATCTATATCTGGATGTTATCGGGGCCAAACATTTACTTTCCCTTTAATCCCAGGAGTGATTCTCTTAGATTTCCCTTTTTTCCTTTGTTATAGAATTTGAAACTTGCTATAGTAAAATTATTTGATCATTAGAATTCAAAGTTTTGGATTAAAATGTTACCTTTGACCTTCTTGGGTGAATATAAGTAATATAAACTTTTTGAGTCTCAGTTTCCTCAATTGTAAAATGGAGGTAATACTCATACTACTTATCTTACAGGGATATTGAAAGGAATGCTTTTGTAAAATGAACATAATAATTCGAGACCAGGACTTTACCATCAGAAATTACAGAAGAGTTTTCCTTAATGAAACACAGGCTGTGATCAATCCATGTGGAACATATCACTGAAAGCTACTCATGCATGTCCTGATGGTTAGAATTCTACATCAAAAGCTCCTTATCTTTCATAAAGTCCCCAATGAGTATGTTGCAAAGTGAACTCTGAGCCTGGAGTATCTGACTTCAGACAAGCTGGGTGAGCCTGGCCAAGTCACATGACTTCTTACCTCCCTTATCTTATAAGGGTGTTGAAAGCAATGCTTTTGTAAAATGAATATAATAATTCAAGAGCAGGTCTTTACCACCAGAAATTAAAGAAGAGTTTTCCTTAACAAGTCACAAGCTTTGCAATCAGTGCAAAGAAATAGACACTGTGGAACATGTCACTGAGCTACTTTTTGCTCAGTTTTCTCATCTGTAAAAATAGGGAAAGTAAAAGCATCTACCTCCCAGTGTTTTTTTAAAGTTCAAATGAGATAATATTTGTAACACACTTAGTATAGTATGTGGTACATAGTAAGTAAGGCATGTTAATTTTTATTTTCATAAAAAACTCCATATCATAAATATAGCCTACAAAATCATAACCTTTAATGGAATGGGACTATTGTCAAAGACCAAACTCTTGCCTACAATGAACCAATTATAACACCAATCCTTAAAAACTTAAGAATAATATTTCTAATTATTCAGTATTTCAGTCATGTCTGACTCTTCACAATCCCATTTGGGTTTTTGTTGGTTTTTTTTTTTTTTTTGGCAAAGATACTGGAATGATTTGCCATTTCCTTCTCCAGATCATTTTACAGATGAGGAAACTGAAGCAAATAGAATTAAGTGGCTTGCCCTGGGTCACGCAGCTAATATCTGACGCTGGATTTGAACTCAGGTCTTCCTGAGTCTTAAGCTCTCCACTGTTTTACTTAGTTGCCCTAATGTTTCTAATGCTTATTGCCAAAATTAAACACTTATTAACACCATGATATAAGGAATGACAGAGGAAGCCCTCACAGAGGAGATCAAAATCATGTGGGAATAGCTGAGATCCATATCATCTCTGTTGTCCCATCTGCTTGTGGAATTATACCAAAGATGCTTCCAGTGACCCTGCAGGGAATGAGCTCCCATCTTAATATTTATATTCAACCAAAAAGCAATTATTTTGTCTACTTGCTTAACTGAAGTCTGTAAAACATTTAAATGGAAAAGAATAATGACAGAATAGCTATTTGTCTGAGAATATGTTCTAAGTCATACTTAAAAAGATGACATAATATCTCAAGGAGAAACTACAGACTGATGTCTCAATAACTAACATTTATATGGTGCCTTTGCCTTTGCCAAGTCATATATGTATATACATACATATCTATCTATTTATATATATATATATATACATATATGTTTATATAATATGTATGTATGTATATGAAATCACACATGATTCTAACAACCTTGTAAGGTAGGTGCTATCATCATTCCCATTTTACAGAACAGGAAACTGAGATTAAGAAATATTGAGTTGATCAAGTTAATAAATGTCTAAGAGAAGATTCTATCCCAACTTTTCTTAATTCCAAGTGCGGCCTTCTGTCCACTTTGCTACAGCTACAGATTTCTTTCCATTCTATTTCATATCCAAAACCATCATTCTTTAATTCAGGGACTATACTCTGAGGAGACAGTAGCTGGCAATAGTCTCAAGGAAGCTATGTAAATAAAATCAAGGTGAATTGAGTAGTGATATAAGACTATTATACCTAATATGGACTGAGAGAAAACTTATTTGTATGTGGGAGAGACTTTTATATTTGCTGTCTGACTGTCAATTAGTAGTGTTCTGTGTGTTTTCTGGAAAATGTTTGCAGATGGTTGGGAAATGATAATAGCATGTACTCCTAACAGGTGAGTCTTGATACTAAGTAGAGAAAGTGAAAGAATGAAATTTACATGTATTCTGATGCTCATAACTCACCTTGTTATATTACCATTAGCATGTTATAATTTTTAATTACTATTATTATATTCCTCTGTAGAAACACAAAAGTTATAATTAAATGCACCTGGAATACAAACTGATATTTTTGTTCCTTTATATCACTTGTTTCACATTATTTTCTCTCCTGCCCTGTGCTTTCTCCCCCTATGCCTTTTCAATCTCTACAACCTATTGAGCCTTCTTTTATAACTTAATTTTTAAAAAATATAGGCCAAACTAATTGCTGGCCATATAAGCAAATTTTGTCTTGGTTCCTCCATTACTGTAAGAAAGGGACCTGCTATTGCCTAGAACAAAACTTGGTTATTATAATTACATTGCAATTCAATTTATTGTTCATTTCATTCACATTCATTTATTTGTCAAAATTCATTGTCAGAATTTTGACAATGAGATGAACTTTTTTTTTCCGAAGTCAAACCCTCTATATGTGTCCTTGATCCCAAAAGATTGCAACTGCAACTATTCTCTCTTTGTCTCAGTCTCTCTGTGTCTGTCTGTGTCTGTGTCTCTGTGTCCCTCCTTCTCCTCCTCCTCCTCCTCCTCCTCCTCCTCCTCCTCCTCCTCCTCCTCCTCCTCCTCCTCCTCCTCCTTCTTCTTCTTCTTCTTCTTCTTCTTCTTCTTCTTCTTCTTCTTCTTCTTCTTCTTCTTCTTCTTCTTCTTCTTCTTCTTCTTCTTCTTCTTCTTCTTCTTCTTCTTCTTCTTCTTCTTCTTCCTCCTCTTCCTCCTCTTCCTCTTCCTCCTTCTCCTCTTCCTTCTATCTCTCTCCTTCCCCTTCTCCCCCCTTCTCACTCACTCTCTCTCTCTTTCTCTCTCTCTCCCTCTCTCTTTCTAAATTCTAAAGAAGTCTATGCTGATAAAATAAATAAAACATCTGAATTTATTAAAGAAACAACAAATTGCCAGTATCAAAGGCAAAAAAGATCAATTCACAACCTGGAAGTAGAAATAAATGATTAGCCACAATTTTACTCACATTTTATGAATTAAAATAATAATTTCAAAGAAATAATTGAATATTTACAAAAATATAAAATGTTCAAATTTATGAAACAAGAGTTAAGGACTTATTAAATAACCTAATTTCAGAAAAAAAGAAATTGAACAAACTATTAACTCCCAATGGAAAAAAACCTAGGACCAGTTGGATTTATAAACTAATTCTGCTAAATATTTATAATTCCAATATCAAATAAAAATTTACAATTATAACTTATAACGTATAATTCCAATATCTAATAAAACTGAAAATAGAGGAAAAAATCCTAAATTTCTAAAAAGTTTCTTCTATGACACAAATATAATCTTGATAACTAAAACAGAAGAGTCAAAACAGAAAAAGAAAATTGGTATAAACGGTATAAAAATATTAGATAAAATATCAGCAAGACTTCATTAACATATAACTCAGTGTATACAATAATGAGGTTGAATTTATATCATGAATATAAGGCTTGTTAATGTCAAGAAAACACTTAATATGGCTATGCCTTAGATTCTTTATATTAATCTATTCACTCTTTTATACTCAGTTCCTATGGACTTAATTCTCATCTTCATGCTGATGATTCCCAGATTTCTAGGTCTTGTCTCTATTCTGAGCTCAACCCAGATCATCAGTTGCCTATTGGACAATTATTTTTCATTATTCAGTTTTATTTATTTCACTTCCAGACTCTTTCCCTTCCTATTTCTCCCCACTTATTGAGAAGGTAAGAAAATAAACCAATTACAAATATAAATTCACGAAAAACATATTTCTTCTTTAGTTCATTAGCCATTAGCTAACAAAACTAGGGGGAAAGAGGAGAAAAAAATATACTTCAATCTGCACTCTGAAAACATCATTTCTCTCTCTAGAGAAATGTCTGTTGGTCATTTCAAAGGAATATCTTGTAGATATCTCAAAGTTAGCATATTTAAAACTGAACTTGTATCTTTCTCCCCAAATCCATCCATCTTTTAAGCAGTTCCAGCTAACATCCCATTTTCTATAAAAAGCCTTTTCTGATCTGCCTTAATGCTAATGACTGTCCTCTAAGCCTGACCCTAATTTACCCTGTATATCTTTATCTATATAATATATATATATATATATATATATATGTATATATAAACATATATTTGTTTATTCTTCCATTCTCTAAGATATGTAAGTATGGTACCATCTTGTCTTTTTACTTTCTGCACATATACAATCAGTGGACAAATCTTTTATTGAATCATATCCTCATTATGTTTCCTCTGGATTATAAGAATGATCTCCTAATTAATCTCCCCTCCTCAAGAGTCTTTTCTCTTTAGTTTCTACTCCATACTCATCCCAAGTGATTTTTCTTATGCATGGAGGTGATTCACCCAACTAATACCAGTAGTTGCTTTTGCTTCTGGGATCAAATGTAAACTCCTTTCTTTAACTTTTAGGGCCTTTTAACCACATTTCCTCAATCTATTTCTCAAGCCTTGTCATCATCATCATTATTTATATAGCACTTACTATGTGCCAAGTACTGAGCTAACCACTTTACAAAGATTATCTCATTTGACTATCACAATAACCAGTGGAAGTAAATGCTATCTACATTTCATAGATGGGGAGACTGAGGCATACACAAGTGAAGTGACTTGGCCAGGGTCATATAGCTAGGCTAGATTTGAATTCAGATCTTCCTGACTTTGGTTCTGGACAGTCATCCTCCCAATCTGACCTTTTTTCCTTTCCCCACAAATAGCATTCCATCTTCCACTATCTTGTATTTAGTTACTTTGTATTTATTTGTATTGATTCTTTTAATAATTTATATAACCTCTTATTGTATCTTCCATAACAATATAGGCATTTTAGGAAATATGACTTGTTTAATTCATTGTATTCAGGATACTCAGGATTAGTAGGTGATATTATGCTTAATAATGCTTATTGATTGATTGAAATATAATTTTAGAACTGTTTTCTCAGAGAAAAAAAACATTCTTTAACCCCAATATGAGATTTTCTAAAATTCTGCCTTTTTCATTAATCAATATTCCATTTACTCCTTACCATTTTAGCCCTAGAAGAAAGTTAGCCAAAGAAGCCATTACTAATACAGTTTGCAAAATGTTTTATAATTTTCCCATTTTATTTTCAAAAATTCTGTGAGACAGATTCTATTATGATTTCAATTTGACAGAAAACAAGCTAAGAAAAATTATCAGTAAATAAGTCAGAATCTGGATTTAAATTCTCATGATGTCAAACTCAGAACTCATCTATTATACTACCGATAAAAGTGATATTCTTTTTTTAAGTTAATGTTTTATTTTTCCAAATACATATATAGATGGTTTTCAATATTCATTTCTATAAAACTTAGTGTTTCAAATTTTCTCCTTCCTTTCCTTCCTTTCACCTTCTCTAAGACAGAAAGCAATCTGATATAGGTTATTCTTTTATTATTAAATATAAATATTAAATAGTCTTTTAAATATATTTCTATTTGTATAAGAAAAAATCAGATCAAAAGAGAAAAAGCCATGAGAAAGTAAAAAACAACAAAATTGAAAACATGGTGCTTTGATCCACATTCTCCATAGTTCTCTCTGGATCCAAATGACATTTTCCAACCCAAGTCTATTGGAATTATCTATTGGAATCACCGCATTGTTGGGATTGTTGATCCCAATATAATATTGTTGTTGTTTCTATATACAGTGTTCTCTTGGTTCTGCTCATTTCACTCAGTATGAGTTCACATAAGTCTTTCCAAGCTAAAAGTAATAGAAAGCAAACATGTCAATCAATTTTTTGTGGTTTTGTTTTTGTTTTTTTGAGGGGAGACCACAAATAAGGTTAAATAATTGTCCCAGGGTCACACAGCTAATAAGCATCTGAGGCACATTTGAACTCAAGTTCTCCTGACACTAAGATCTATGCTCTATTTATTAATAGCTCTAGTGCTTTGTGCTTAATAAATACTGAATGAACAATTTCCCACTTATTCACTGGTTAAAGTTAGCCTCCTATGAGGGCCATGCCATTTATTCCAGGATTTATTTATACTTCCCCATTGAGCCATAACACAACTCAGATATGTCACTATTCCTGGTTTTGCATTGAAATAGCAAAATCTTCCTATGATTTATTTTCATGTCAAAAAAAACCAACCCCAAACAAACAAACAAAAACCAAATAAGGTCTTGAAGTCAGGAGTCGGGAAGTCGGGAGCCTGAAGAATAGAAGCTTTGGTAAATCTTACTAATCTGGATCATAGACCCAGCAATGGATTTAATATCTATGGTCTGAGGATTGTCCTTGATGAATTCACAAAGGCCCAATACCAGATGACTGACTTCCAGAAGATGATTAAAAAAAAACAAACAACTTAATGAATATATTTCTCCAAATTGTTGAAGGATTGTGCATTGTGTCAAAAGGAGCACCTGTGGATGAAATCGTGGGTTCATGTGTTAAAGTAGAAAAGAGCATTCCTAGATGGCATTTTCCTTGCTACCAAAAAACTCGTGTGTACAATAGGTAGTCTAATAGATGACAGTCCCAATATTTCTTTACTGGCAAAAACAAGGATTATACTGATTGAATCAGCAGCACCATCTAAAATTGTGTCTGAGAGTCATAATTCTGAGATTTGCTAAATTGCTGTCAAATTCAACAGTTCAATTTTGTATTTACTAGTTACTGTTCAAGACTAAAGTCATATTTCAGATTCCCATTGTAAGTAAGAAATGACCCTACATTTTCAAATGATGAACAATCCCTCCATTTGGTTCTGCCAAGCTGAAAAGACTGGGGAAATGTCTGTCATCTGGAAATGGGTCCAGCTCAGATCAAGGAGGTTTGCAATTAGATTGTAAAAAGGGATAATAAGTGAATCAAGATCAGGCATTCCTCTCTGATCAATTAGTCTAGTAACCATGTCAAATCAGGAAAATGGGTCAGGATGACATGACTCATTTTTAATGAAATTATATTTGTTCTTTTCCTTTCTAAAGTATGCCTCTAACATAATGTCATGACAAGTAGTTGAATTGGTAGCCTATAGAGTAAATCCATCTATATTGACATCTACATCTGTATCTGTATATGATATATATAATTTTATATGTGTATATAAATAATGTTATACATAGTACACACATAAATATGTTAATTATATATAGACATCTACATGTGTATCTCTATATGATATATGTAAATTTATATGTGTATATAAATAATATTATACATAGTACACACATATAAATATGTTAATTATATATAAACTATGTAAGTTTATATTTAGCAGATAGTTAATTTCAAATATGTAATACAAGTGGATTAATACAAGTGGAATAATTAATACAATGTTATTATTAATTAATACAATTAAATTAATACCATGTAATACAAGTGGAATAATACAACTGGGCCTAGGGTTAAAAAAGAAAACAGGTTGTATTAGATGAATATTAGCCCAAGTGGATAAGGAGGTGGATATCATGGGAGTGAATGTGGATAAAGGTTCTAGAGAAGGACCAACAATTATCAGAACTAGATAACCATGCAGGGTTCTCCAAAGTCTCTCTTCCCAGTTTGAGACAAGAGCTGCTTAACTCTAGAGCATTATGATGCTTTTAATGATTTAAGCTGAGACCATCTTTTTAACACCAATTCTCCCAAATTATACTATATGGGTATGAATCATGAAATACATGATCTCAGAAGAATCAAAATGTCAAATTAATCAAAGAACAAAAGAGAGGTATTGGATTTAATGAGATTGTACCATATTAGAAACAATAATTTAGGGATAAAAGGCATCAGGAAGGATGTAAATGACTAGAAAAAGAGGTGAATTCTCCCTGCAGATAGAGTCAAGTGCTACATCAAGTGCTACACTGGCATCTAAAAAAAATACTAAAAACTCAGGTAAAGGACTAGAGTATTTTGGGTTGATCCTCTACATTGCTGGTCACTGAAAAAGGCTTTAAAAATAATCTCACCTGTGGATAGATTTCAATCTGTATAAGTAGAAGAATTCATGCTATTAGACCATGAGCTTCTTGAGAGCAGGGACTGACTTTGCCTTTCTTTGTATCTCTAGTATTTAGTATAATCCCTGACACATAAAAGGTGCTTGTTGATTAACTAATTTATATGCTGACGAGATCCATCAAAATAAATTGAATTAAGAATATTACAACTTCATAAAAAAGGTCAAGAAGGAAATTTGAAGAATGAAGGATCACTTTTACTTTGGAGGATCAGGAAGATCCCGAAGGATGAGAAGATTGCCAACTGGCCTACCAGTCCTGGAAAATATCCTGAACAAATGCAAAGGACATTTGGAATAGGACAGCAGTAAAATAGAGAAAAGTTAGTAGCCAAAATGACCAGTATAAGTTGTAAGGAAAGAAGAGTAGTAATAAAGGGATACCAGGTTTTAGAAGGCCTTGAATACCATCCTAAGAGGATTGTATTTTCTCTAGCATGTGATCAGATCTAATTATCAAAAAAATTATAGTTTGGCAGCAGCTAAAAAGAAGGGAAAGAATGAATTGAATCGGAACTAAACAATTTTTCTGAAAATGAGGTTAACCTGTTGTTTCTTTTCTCCTAGATTCACTTCCTTTCTTCACTAATCTTTCTATCTCCCTTTTCTCTCCCCTCCACCTACAATAACCATTTTAAGTAACAAAAATATACTATGTTAAAATGACACTTTCTATGATCTTTTGAAAGTAGCACTAATTTCTCTAGATCAACTTACTCCTAAAATAATTGTAATAATATGCTGTTAGCCTTGATTAAAAGTAGGCATTGTTCTTATTTTACTGGTGTGAAATCCAAAGTACAAAGAATCAGAGAGACATAGTAAGAGTAGCAGTTAGAGGAAGAGGGCGAAAGTTTAATTTCTCATGGTTGGAAGCTCTAGTACAGAATTTCTTAAACTTTTACCACTTGTGACTTTTTTTTTCTGAGGCAATTGGAGTTAAGTGACTTGCCCAAGGCCACATAGTTAGGAAGAGTTAAGTGTCTGAGGCAGATTTGAACTCAGGTCTTCCTGATTTCAGGGCTGGTACTCTAGCCACTTTGCCACCTACCTGCTCTTGTGATTCCTTTTTGCCTGAAAAATTTTACATGACCCCAAGTTTTTAAGTACATAAAATATGTATTTATATATAAATATATATTTTATATATTCAATATAATAAATATATATAATATATAGACATATATATATGTTTATAAATAAATAAAAATAAAAACTATAACATAGGCATACAAATCAAACCTTTATTGATAATAAATCATAATTTCATCCCGCCACATTTAGTCATGAGACTCTATATGGGTTCAAGAAGCTTTGATATAGAGGACATTAAAAAGCTAGCTAATTGTGTAGTTGCCATTTTCCTGTCCCCAGACTCACCACTAATCGCCTTCTGTTCCTACATGCATGGATTATGTCCACTTTTATTGTACCCCTTTTCTTCCCCCTGCCCCCCCAAAAAACCTTGTCAGTAACAAGAGGCTGCAGCCAAGCCCAAGTGGATAAGGAGGTGGATATCATGGGAGTGAATGTGGATAAAGGTTCTAGAGAAGGACCAACAATTATCAGAACTAGATAACCATGCAGGGTTCTCCAAAGTCTCTCTTCCCAGTTTGAGACAAGAGCTGCTTAACTCTAGAGCAAACAGTGATGGGAAAATCTCATATTGATGATCATCTTTGGAGTGATAAGAACCAAGATCCTTATTCTCATAATTTTTTATTTCAGGACCTAAGATCATGGCAGGAACTGTCCCTGCTCTGAGAAGTACCACTCTAGTCTTCAACGTGCTCCCTTTGGAGAGAGCTGGTATATGTTTTACAATTAAATGTTTTGATGTACTAATAATTCTACCACTCAGAGTTCTCCTCCACATTCTTATTCCCTATATTTGGTAAAGGATTCCAAGATATTCCAAGGTATACCTGTGCCTCCCCTTAGCTGAGATAAATTGGTAAACCTTGCTATATTGTGATTCTTATCTGGAAGGAAAAGCTACCGGCCATTGGGACTGCCACTGTCATAGGGAGTGTGGTAATCAATCAGTCAATCAGTCAATAACTTATGATGGCTGAGGTGCTGGGGACATAAAAAAAGGACAAAAACTATTCCTAGCTTTATACTATTATGGGAGAGACAACTTACAAACAAATATATACAAAGCAAGCTATATACAGGATAAATAGGGCAATAATTGACAATGGGAAGAAATTGGAATTAAAATGGGTCACAAAAGTCTTCTAGTGTGATCCTATCTAGTGGATAAGTCCTGTAATCTTGTTTGTCTCAGTTTCTCATCTGTAAAGATGAAATGGAAAAAGAAATGGCATGCCACTCCCAAATCTTTACCAAGAAAATCCCAAATGGGGTTATGAAGTGTCAGACAGGACTGAAATGACTCAACAAAAAGAAGGGATGTTAGTTGGGATTTAAAGAGAGTTACAGAGATCAGTAGATGGTGTGGAGAAGGGAGAGTAATCCAAACATTGAAGGTGGAGAGTTTTGTTCATAAAATATTCAGGAAGCCAGTGTCATTGGATGGAAGAATACATGTCTCAGAGATAAAGTATAAAGAGGATGGGAAGAAAGAAGGGGTTAGATTCCAAAGTGTTGTGAATGTCAAATGGAGCATTTTGTATTTGATCTTAGTGTATAGAGAGGTAAGGAGGAACCCATCACAAGTCTTCCATGTATTTTCTCCCCTGTGGAACACTTCCAATGTAAAGAAGAAAACAGAGATCATGCCAGGGTTCCTGAGACAGTTTGCAAACCTCTGTCAGTGCCCACTTCCTTTAACTGCCTCTGATAATTCAAGGAAGGAGAAAATAAGTGTTTGCCAGAATGTTGTTGTTGAGAAGGGGGATATATCTTATCTCCTCATTCCCCCAAGAATGATTATAGTAAAGTTCTTCAGGCTGAGAGGAATTGGCAGTGGAAAGAGTAGGGTAAAAAAAAAATAAATTTCTTGAAATGGCATGATTGGAGGAAGGGGAGACTGGGGAGGAAATAGTCCTTTTCCTTGCCACTAGGTCTTCCTATCCACCACTTTGCTATTTGGGAAGAAAGCCTTCTGCACTTGGAATGGTGGAGGTGCAGATGATTAGTTCCTTTGCCTTTAACTCTATGGCAAATCCACAATTTGAAAAATGTGCAAAAATATGTGCTGAGAAATAAACAGAGAAAAAACTGGTTAATCCATTAAGGCAGCAAAATTGTTAAATTTGGAGTAAAAATATCTTTCATTTTAAAATGTGGGTATGCTTCCACTTTTATTAGCATTGGACCACAGTGTTGAGATTTTGCAAAACTGACTACACTTGAAAGACTGCAAATTAATGCCTGAGATTTAGCAGAGAACTTCGGAAGAGGCTTCAGAAGTTGTTTATACCCATTTTAAAGGACTACCACATTTTAAAGGGATACCTTTTATATTTTGACAAGTGTCACATAAGTGAAGTCCTCTTATGAGGAGTTACTCACCTCATCTGGAACCTACCTGCTATGTATACTTCAAGAACTCTAATTCTTTGTAAATTTCCTTTTTACAATGAATTAAATCTGTTTCTTTTTGTTGTTTTGGGAGGCAATCTGGATTAAATGACTTTCCAGGGTCACATAGCAATCTGAGGTAGGATTTGAATTCTTGAATTCTTGACTCCATGAACAGCACTATATCCACTGCACCACTTACCTGCTCTAAATTTGTTTCTCAAATGATTTCAATCCATTTCTTTCAGCTCAACTCCATGGGCAAAGCAAAACAATACTAATTCTTCTACTACATAACAAATATAATGGGTTCATTTAAAAGACAATAACTGACTCCTTCATTAATTTGGAGATGGGTATTATTTTTCCTTTAAGTAGAATAGGAATGGAGTCTTGGTCTTAAAGTCAGGAAAACCTTATACTGTAAGTTTTATAAAACTAGGTACATCACTTAATGTCTCTTTACCGCAGTTTCTTCATCTTTAAAGTAAACAGGTTGGGCATCTTTTATAGTGTTAAATCTAGTTTTCCTATCATCTTAAGTCTTGTCTTCTCCAGGCTATATATACACCCCTAGATTCTTCCATCTTCTTTCATTGGCTCTGGTCCTTTCATCATTTGCTCACTCTCCTCCATGCTATATTTTGGTTTGTTATTTCCTGGGGACAATAAATCTGGTCTGACTGGGCCACTTTTCTCACTCTGGATATTGTCATCTATTAATAGTGCCTTTGACTGGATTTCTATAGTTCTTTGGGCCACCATTTCATATTGTTGACATATATTGAGTCTACTAATGTTATGGGCCAGAATTTTGAACTTGAAACAAAGGATTTTTACAAGGTGCTAAGTCAGTGGAATTAATAGAGACAATGGTTATCTAGTTTAGCATGGTTCAGTATGATTGATTTAATCCTGTGATATACTGATTGGTTTATACTCAGTGTGGGGCATATAACTGGGAGCTTCAGCTAGGTTGAGTCAGAGCTGGAGAGATTCAGAGGGCAGAGAAGACAGGCAGGCGGTCAAGCTCTTGGAACCAAGGAGAGAGATAGGCCTTTAAGAAAGCTAACCAGGCCCCAGGAAAGGAGACAAGACTTTGAAAGAGACATAGAAGGATTTGGACTTTAACATCTGACTTTTCTCATGGTGATTACTAAACTGAAATGAAGGCTGCCCAAAGACCCCCAGAGACCCCAAGAAAACTGAACCCCAGAGAACATTGCATTTTGGTGCCTGAACGTGGGACCAAGAACCTATATCTGTGAAATTTGGGTGAGTACAAGAAAGAAATTTTGTGAAGGGCTAAAGTAGTATTCCAGTTAAAATGGGACAAATGTTTAGAAAGGAGATTTCTCCACCACAAGGAAAATTTGTCAAAAGCTTGGGTAAACTTATAAAAAAACCAAGGTTTGATTGTAACTTGGGAGCAGATCATTTGAACTTTTAGAAACAGTATGTACACATTTCCTTGGTTCTCTAAGGAAAAAGAATTAGATCCAAACAATTGAAAATTAGTAGGAGAGCAACTATGTAAATACTACAATGATAATGGATGTGACTTAATTTCCAAAGAAACATTTTATACATATATCTTAATACAACTGGCTTTAAGAAATTATATAAATATTAGAACAAAGAAAAAGAAGAAAGAGCAAGAGGGGGAAAAATACAGACAAACCAGGTGAAAAGCATGAAGAATCAGATAAGAATGGAGTTAAGCACAATTCTGATGAAATTAAGGAGTGTGGTACTTCACAGCACGAGCTATTAGGGCACTCCCCATCTCCTGACCTCCCTTCCTCAATTTTTAAAATTAATTTTATAATTATAACATTTTTAACAGCACATATGCATAGTAATTTTTACAACATTATCCCTTGTACTCCCTTCTGTTCTGAATTTTCCCCTCCTTCCCTCCACTACCTCCCATAGATGGCAGGCATTCCCATACATATTAAATAAGTTATAGTATATCCTAGGTATAATATATATGTGCAGAACTGAATTTTGTTGTTGTTGTTGTTGCAAAGGAAGAATTGGATTTGGAAAGTAAAAATAACCTGGGGAGAAAAACAAAATATGCTAACAGTTTACACTCATTTTCCAGTGTTCCTTCTCTGGGTATAGCTGATTCTCTGTCCATCATTGATCAATTGGAATTGGATTAGCTCTTCTCTATGTTGAAGATATCCACTTCCATCAGAATACATCCTCATATAGCACTGTTGTTGAAGTGTATAATGATCTCCTAGTTCTGCTCATTTCACTCAGCATCAGTTGATGTAAGTCTCTCCAAGCCTCTCTGTATTCATCCTGCTAGTCATTTCTTACAAACAATAATATTCCATAACATTCATATACCATAATTTACCCAACCATTCTCCAATTAATGGAATCCATTCATTTTCCAATTCCTAGATAATACAAAAAGGGCTGCCACAAACATTTTGACATATACATGTCCCTTTCCCTTCTTTAGTATTTCCTTGGGATATAAGCCCAGTAGTAGCACTGCTGGATCAAAGGGTATGCACAGTTTGATAACTTTTTGGGCATAATTCCTGATTGCTCTCCAGAATGGTTGGATTCTTTCATAACTACACTAACAATGCATCAGTGTCCCAGTTTTCCCACATTCATCATTATTTGTTCCTTTCATCTTAGCCAATCTGAAAGATGTGTAGTGGTATCTCAGAGTTGTCTTAATTTGCATTTCTCTGATCAATAGTGATTTGGAACACTTTCATATGAATGGAAATAGTTTCAATTTCATCATCTGAAAATTGTCTGTTCATATCTTTTGACCATTTATCAATTGGAGAATGGCTTGATTTCTTATAAATTAGAGTCAATTCTCTGTATATTTTGGAGATGAGGCCTTTATCAGAACCTTTAACTGTAAAAATATTTTTTCAATTTGTTACTTCCCTTCTAATCTTGTTTGCATTAGTTTTGTTTGTACAAAAGCTTTTTAATTTGATGTAATCAAAATTTTCTATTTTGTGATCAATAATGATCTCCTTTGGTCACAAATTTCTTCCTCCTCCACAAGTCTTAGAGATAAACTATCCTATGTTCCTCTAATTTATTTATGATCACGTTCTTTATGCCTAAATCACGGACCCATTTTGATCTTATCTTAGTATGTGGTGTTAAGTGTGGGTCTGTGCCTAGTTTCTGCCATACTAATTTTTCCAGTTTTCCAAGCAGTTTTTGCCAAATAATGAATTCTTATCCCCAAAGTTGGGATCTTTGTGTTTGTCTAACACTAGATTGCTATACTTGTACCCTTTTTTGTCCTTTGTACCTAATCTGTTTCTCTGATCGGCCAGTCTATTTCTTAGGCAATACCAAATGGTTTTGGTGACTGCTGCTTTATAATATAGTTCTAGATCAGGTACAGCCAGGCGACCTTCATTTGATTTTTTTTCATTAATTCCTTTGAAATTCTCGACCTTTTGTTCTTCCATATGAATTTTGTTGTTATTTTTTTCTAGGTCATTAAAATAGTTTCTTGGGAGTCTGATTGGTATAGCACTAAATAGATAGATTAGTTTAGGGAGTATTGTCATCTTGATTATATCCGCTCGGGCTATCCAAGAGCAGTTAATATTTTTCCAAATGTTTAAATCTGACTTTATTTTTGTGGCAAGTGTTTTGTAATTTTGTTCACATAATTCCTGACTTTCTTTTGGCAGATATATTCCCAAATATTTTATACTATCGACCATTATTTTGAATGGAATTTCTCTTTGTATCTCTTGCTGTTGGATTGTGTTGGTAATGTATAAAAATGCTGATTTATGTGGATTTATTCTGTATCCTGCAACTTTGCAAATGTTCTGAATTATTTCCAATAGCTTTTTAGCAGAGTCTTTGGGGTTCTTTTGGGGTATACCATCATATCATCTGCAAAGAGTGATAATTTGATTTCCTCATTACCTACTCTATTTCCTTGAATCACTTTCTCGGCTCTTATTGCTGAAGCTAGCATTTCTAGTACAATATTGAATAGTAATGGTTATAGTGGGCAACATTGTTTTACTCCTGATCTTATTGGGAAAGGTTCTAGTTTATCACCATTACAGATGATGTTTACTGACGGTTTTAAATATATGCTCCTTATTATTTTAAGGAATAGTCCATTTATTCCTATACTCTCAAGTGTTTTTAGTAGGAATGGATGTTGGATTTTATCAAATATTTTTTCTGGATCTATTGAGATGATCATATGGTTTCTTTTGATTTGGTTATTGATATAGTCGATTATGCTAATAGGTTTCCTAATATTGAACCAGCCCTGCATTTCTGGTATAAATCCCATTTGGTCATAGTGTATTATCCTGGGGATGATTTTCTGTAGCCTTTTTGCTAATATTCTATTTAAGATTTTAGCATCAATATTCATTAAGGAAATTGGTTTATAGTTTTCTTTCTCAGTTTTCGGTCTACCTGGTTTAGGTATCAGTACCATGTCTGTGTCATAAAAGGAATTTGGTAGGACTCCTTCAATCCCTATTTTTTCAAATAGCTTATATAGCATTAAAGTTAGTTGTTCTTTAAATGTGTGTTAGAATTCACAAGTAAATCCATCTGGTCCTGGGGATTTTTTCTTAGGGAGTTGGTTAATAGCTTCTTCTATTTCTTTTTCTGAAATGGGATTATTTAGACTATTTACTTCTTCCTCTATTAAACTGGGCAAATTATATATATTTTTTGGCTTGTTTTTTTATTTTATTAATTTTATAATTATAAATTTTTGACAGTATATATGCATGAGTAATTTTTTTTATAACATTATCCCTTGTATTCATTTTTCCAAATTTTCCCCTCCCTCCCTCTACTCCCTCCCCTAGATGACAGGCAATCCCATACATTTTACATGTGTTACAATATAACCTAGATACAATATATGTGTGTAAATCCAATTTTCTTGTTGCACATTAAGTATTGGATTTCAAAGGTATAAGTAACCTGGGTAGATAGACAGTAGTGCTAACAATTTACATTCACTTCCCAGTGTTCCTTCTCTGGGTGTAGTTGTTTCTGTCCATCATTGATCAACTGGAAGTGAGTTGGATCTTCTTTATGTTGAAGATGTCCACTTCCATCAGAATACATCTTCATACAGTATTGTTGTTGAAGTGTATAGTGATCTTCTGGTTCTGCTCATTTCACTCAGCATCAGTTCATGCAAGTCTCTCCAAGCCTTTCTGAATTCATCCTGCTGGTCATTTCTTACAGAGCAATAATATTCTATAACGTTCATATACCATAATTTACCCAACCATTCTCCAATTGATGGACATCCATTTATCTTCCAGTTTCTAGCCACTACAAAAGGAGCAAACATTTTGGCACACAGAGGTCCCTTTCCCCTCTTTAGTATTTCTTTGGGATATAATGGGCAAGTTATATTTTTGAAGGTATTCTTCCATTTCATTTAAGTTGTCGAATTTATTGGCATATAATTGGCCAAGGTAGCTCCTAACTATTGTTCTAATTTCCTCTTCATTAGTGGTGAGTTCTCCCTTTTCATTTTTAAGACTAACAATTTGCTTTTCCTCTTTCTTTTTTTTTTTTAGTAAGATTTACTAAGGGTTTGTCTATTTTGTTGGTTTTTTCATAGAAGCAACTCTTAGTTTTATTAATTAATTCAATAGTTTTTTTTTTTTTACTTTCAATTTTATTAACCTAACCTTTTATTTTTAGAATTTTAAGTTTCTTGTTTGTCTGGGGGTTTTTAATTCGTTCCTTTTGTAGCATTTTTAGTTGTAAGCCCAATTTGCTGACCTTCTCTTTCTCCATTTTATGCAAGTAGGCCTCTAGAGATATAAAACTTCCTCTTATTACTGCTTTGGCTGTATCCCACACATTTTGGTATGATGTCTCATTATTGTCATTTTCTTGGGTGAAGTTATTAATTATGTCTATGATTTGCTGCTTCACCTAGTCATTCTTTAGCATGAGATTATTTAGTTTCCAATTATTTTTTGGTCTATTTTCCCCTGGCTTTTTATTGAATGTAATTTTCATTGTATTATGGTCTGAAAAGGGTACATTTACTATTTTTGCCTTATTGCATTTGATTTTGAGGTTTTTATGTCCTACTATATGATCAATTTTTGTATAGGTTCCATGAACAGCTGAAAAGAAAGTGTACTCCTTTCTGTCTCCATTTAGCTTTCTCCAAAGATCTATCATATCAAACTTTTCTAGTATTCTATTTACCTCTTTGACTTCTTTCTTATTTATTTTGTGATTTGATTTATCTAATTCTGAGAGTGCAAGGTCGAAATCTCCCATTATTGTAGTTTTGCTATCTATTTCTTCTTGCAGCTCTCTTAATTCCTCTTTTAAGAATTTAGTTGCTGCACCACTTGGTGCGTATATGTTTAATATTGATACTGATTCATTATCTATGCTACCCTTTAGCAAGATATAATGCCCTTCCTTATCTCTTTTAATTAGATCAATTTTTGTTTTTGCTTGATCTGAAATGAGGATGGCTACCCCTACTTTTTTGGCTTTACTTGAAGCATAGTAGATTCTGCTCCATCCTTTTACCTTTATTCTGAATGTATCACCCTGTTTCAGGTGTGTTTCCTGTAAACAACATATTGTAGGATTTGGGCTTTTAATCCAGTTTGCTAACTGCTTCCTCTTTATGGAGGAGTTCACCCCATTCACATTTATGGTTAGAATGACTAATTCTATATTGCTTGCTATCCTGTTAACCCTTTGCTCATGCTTTTCTCCTTTCCTTCTCTCTTACCCCCCTCCCCAGTATTAAACTTGTGAACACCACTTGCTTTTCAGAGTCCTCCCTTTTTAGTATCCCTCCCCCACCTTAAAGTTCCTCCTCCTATTTTACCCCTTTTCCTCACAATTTTTGTATTCCCTTCCCCTTAGCTTATTCCTTCCCTCCCACTTTTCAATGAAGTCAAAGAAGTTTCACCATAAACCGAATATGTCTATTGATACACATAGTTCATGTCCCTCCTTTCTTTCTCTCAGAAATAATAGGTTACCTTTGCCTCCTCATGAGATGTAGTACCACCACTTTACCTTTTTTATGATAATTTCCTTTCCACCTCTAGTTTCTAGGACAAATTATACGTGTGTTCTTTACATATCTTTATGGCAGAAATATAGTTCTCAAGATTTCTTTTTACCTTTTTAGAAATCTCTTTGAGTTCTGTGTTTGAAGATCAAACCTTTTGTGTAGATCTGGTTTTTTCATCAAGAATAGATGGAATTCATTTATTTTGTTAAATGTCCATCTTCTTCCCTGGAAAACAATGCTCATTTTTGCTGGGTAAGTTATTCTTGGCTGCATACCAAGTTCCTTAGCCTTTCAGAATATCATATTGCAGGCCCTTCATTCCTTTAATGTGGATGCTGCTAGATCCTGGGTTATCCTTATTATGGCTCCTCCATATCTGAATTGCTTTTTTCTAGCAGCTTCCAATATTTTTTCCTTCATCTGATGGTTCTTGAACTTGGCCACTATATTTCTTGGTGTTTTGATTTTAGGTTCCCTTTCAGTAGGTGATCGATGAATTTTTTCAATGTCTACCCTCTGTTTTACCCTCTGTTTCTAAAATGTCTGGGCAGCACTATCACCATTACTATTCAATATAGTACTAGAAACGCTAGCCTCGGCAATAAGAGCCGAGAAAGAGATTCAAGGAATTAGAATAGGAAATAAGGAAATCAAACTATCACTCTTGGCAGATGACATGATGGTATACTTAGAGAACCCCAAAGACTCTGCTAAAAAGCTATTAGAAATAATTCAGAATTTTAGCAAAGTTGCAGGATACAAAATAAATCCACATAAATCCTCAGCATTTTTATACATCACCAACAAAATGCAACAGCAAGAGATACAAAGAGAAATTCCATTCAAAACAAATGTTGAGAGTATAAAGTATTTGGGAATCCATCTATGAAAGAGTAGTCAGGAATTATATGAGAAAAATTACAAAACACTTGCCACAAAAATAAAGTCAGATTTAAATAATTGGAAAGACATTCAGTGCTCTTGGATAGGCCGAGCAAATATAATAAAGATGACAATACTCCCCAAACTAATCTATTTATTTAGTGCTATACCAATCAGACTCCCAAGAAACCATTTTAATGACCTAGAAAAAATAAAACAAAATTCATATGGAAGAATAAAAGGTCGAGAATTGCAAGGGAACTAATGAAAAAAAAGTCAGATGAAGGTGGTCTAGGTGTACCTGATCTAAAGCTATATTATATAGCAGCAGTCACCAAAACCAATTGGTATTGGCTAAGAAATAGACTGGTCGATCAGTGGAACAGATTAGATACAAAGGACACCTATAGCAATCTAGTGTTTGATAAACCCAAAGATACCAACATTTGGGATAAAAATTCATTATTTGGAAAAAACTGTTGGGAAAACTGGAAATTAGTATGGCAGAAATTAGATATGGATCCACACTTAACACCATATACCAAGATAAGATCAAAATAGGTCCATGATTTAGGCATAAAGAATGAGATCATAAATAGATTAGAGGAACAGAGAATAGTCTACTTCTCAGACCTGTGGAGGAGGAAGGAATTTATGACCAGAGGACAACTAGAGATCATTATTGATCATAAAATAGAAGATTTTGATTACATCAAACTAAAATGTTTCTGCATGAACAATACTAATGCAAACAAGATTAGAAGGGAAGTAACAAATTGGGAAAATATTTTTAAAGTTAAAGGTTCTGATAAAGGTCTCATTTCCAAAATATATAGAGAACTGACCCTAATTTATAAGAAATCAAACCATTCTTCAATTGCTAAATGGTCAAAGGATATGAACAGACAATTTTCAGATGATGAAATTGAAATTATATCCATTCATATGAAAGAGTGTTCCAAATCACTATTGATCAGAGAAATGCAAATTAAGACAACTCTGAGATACCACTACACACCTGTCAGATTGGCTAAGAAGCTAGGAACAAATAATGATGAATGTTGGAGGGGATGTGGGAAAACTGGGACACTGATGCATTGTTGGTGGAATTGTGAACGAATCCGGCCATTCTGGAGAGCAATCTGGAATTATGCCCAAAAAGTTATCAAACTGTGCATACCCTTTGACCCAGCAGTGCTACTACTGGGCTTATATCCCAAAGAAATACTAAGGAAGGGAAAGGGGCCTGTATGTGCCAAAATGTTTATGGCAGGACTTTTTGTAGTGGCTAGAAATTGGAAAATGAATGGATGCCCATCAATTGGAGAATGATTGGGTAAATTATGGTATATGAATGTTATGGAATATTATTGTTCTGTAAGACGTGACCAGCAGAATGAATACAGAGAGACTTATATGAACTCTTGCTGATTGAAATGAGCAGAACCAGGAGATCATTATATACTTCAACAAAAATACTGTATGAGAATGTATTCTGATGGAAGTGGATATCTTCAACATAAAGAAGATCCAACTCACTTCCAGTTGATCAATGATGGACAGAATCAGCTACACCCAGAGAAGGAACACTGCGAAATGAGTGTAAATTGTTTGCATTTTTGTTTTTCTTCCCAGGTTATTTTTACCTTCTGAATTCAATTCTTCCTTTGCAACAACAACAACAACAACAACAACAACAATAACAACAACAAAATTCGGTTCTACACACATATATTTTATCTAGGATATACTATAACATATTTGATATGTATGGGAATGCCTGCTATCTAGGGGAGGGGGTGGAGGGAAGGAGGGGAAAATTTGGAACAGAAGTGAGTGCCAACGATAATGTTGTAAAAAATTACCCATGCATATGTATTGTTAAAAAATTTTATAATTATAAAATTAATTTAAAACATTTTTTAAAATAAATAAATTAATAAACTTGGGGGGGAAAAAAAGATGACAAGTCATGGGGGAATTTTACCCTGATTGTAGAATGAGTTTCCTCAAGTGGGAGTTCTTTATGGTAATGAAATTATATGTTAGGGTCAATCCTTATCTATAACTCTTAACTCTTTTTTTAAATAGTATTTATTTTCCAGATAGATAGTAATTTTACATTTTGCAGCATTGACAATTGCCAAACCTTTTGTTCTAATTTTTCCCCTCCTTCCCCCACCCCCAGATGGCAGGTTGACCAATACCTGTTAAATATGTTTGAGTATAAATTAAATACAATATATGTATATATGTCCAAACAGTTGTTTTGTTGTACAAAAAGAATCAGATTTTGGAAATAGTGTACAATTAGCCCGTGAAGGAAATAAAAAAATGCAGGCAGACAAAAATAGAGGGATTGGGAATTCTATGCAGTGGTTCATAGTTATCTTGCAGTATAACTCTAACTTTTAACTAGTCAAAAGGCCAATAAGTCTCTGGAATGAGGGGAGTCACAAAATTCAGCCAAGGATATTATCAGCATCTCTGCTTAGATCATTGTCATTTGTCAACTTCCCAATCTGTTGTTGATGAGGAAGTTTCTTTGCAATCCTGGTCACTTCCACGGCCTCAAAATAATTACTGACTCCATTTCATTCTTGGTCATTCTTTTCTTTTTTTTTTTTTAATAATAGTTTTTATTTACCAGATATTTGCATGGGAATTTTACAACATTGACAATTGCCAAACCATTTGTTCCAATTTTTTCTCCTCCTTCTCCTCCCCCAATAGCAGGTTGACCAATACATGTTAAATATGTTAGAGTATAAATTAAATACAATATATGTATACATGACCAAACAGTTGTTTTGTTGAACTAAAAGAATCGGACTTTGAAATAATGTACATTTAGCCTGTGAAGTAGATCCAAAATGCAGGCGGACAAAATTAGAGGGATTGGAAATTCTATGTAGTGGTTCATTGTCATCTCCCAGAGTTCTTTCGCTGAGTGTAGCTGGTTCAGTTCTTTACTGCTATTTTGGAACTGATTTGGTTCATCTCATTGTTGGAGAGGGCCACATCCATCAGAATTGATCATTATACAGTATTGTTGTTGAAGTACACAACGATTTCCTGGTCCTGCTCATTTCACTCAGCATCAATTCATGTAAGTCTCTCCAGGCCTTTCTGAAATCATCCTGTTGGTCATTTCTTAGAGAACAATAACATTCCATAATATTCATATACCACAATTTATTCAGCCATTCTCCAATTGATGGGCATCCACATAGTTTCCAGTTTCTGGCCACCACAAAGAGGGCTTTGGCCATTATTTTCACTTTCAAATTCATCTCCTTTTTCTGCAGATCCTTGCTTATTATCTGCCATGGGCCTTTTAATTACATTCTGGAACATATAGTCTTCTCCCACTGGAGCCCACAAAATATTTTGCTTTAGAACTCTCTAATTTACTTATATGATGTTACATATTATACTTGGTTCTGTATCATGTGCTCCTAATAGATTCTTTGTGACGACAAGGAATATATTTTGTCTAAACTTTTATTTCTCCATGGAAGGTCTTGGATAATGTCTTGAAAAGAAAACTGAATTTGACATCAAGACAGATATTTCAGTTTGAATTTTTGTTCTGTCAACTTAATACCAAGATGACTTTGGCCAAGTAATCTCCCTAGGCCTTAGTTTTTTATGTGTGAAATAAGTTTGAACTAGATCTCTTTTGTCCCTTCTAATTTTCTTGTGGTTCAAGGCTTAATATTACTTAATAATGATTGTTTTTTAATTGAACTGATTCTCCTCATTCAAATCACTAAGATTTTTATATCTTTTTATGATATTCAGTTTTCACTCTGTTCTAAGTTAGCATCTAGATTTTCAGTGGCTATATGATCATCATGGTATATCTTACCTCTTCCTTCCAAAGACCTTGGTTACCTCTCCTACCCCTTCTTTGGACTCTAGACTTTCTGCTTATACTTCCCCAAAACAATCTCACCAACCCTCTGGTCTCCAGTCTTTTCTAGTATAAGCTCAGCATAGCCATAGACTTTCATATTTTCTCCTGTTTCTCCCATTGTGAGTCTGGCCACACATAACCATCTGATCTTGAAGACAAACCTTGAACCATCTAATCCTATGCCTTCCTCAACAACTTCTCAGTCTAGACTCATTCCTCAGTGGAAAACACATTCCCTCTTCATTATATTGTCCATATTCTAGTGATTCTGAACTCCAGGCTGCCCATGTATCCAACCTTTCTCTATGACTATATTCATTAACCTCTCCTCCTTTGAGGTAATGATCCAAATTTATCATGCAATCTACATCCCTGTAGTTATTATCTATCATACATATGACTCTCACCCCAAACATTCTCTGTCCTTCCTTTATTATTTTACTACCTCATTTACCATCTTTTCTCTTCACTTCACTCCTCTTGCTCTTACACTAGGAAACTTCAATATTCATATTGATATTCCCTTAAATATTATAATTTCCCACTTCTTAAATCTATTTAGTTCTTATTATCTACCCCTCCACTCCTATCTCTCCTACACAAAGAAATGATTTTATCCTTTGGTTATTACACACAAGTATTCCACTTTCTTGTTCACAGACTCTGGAAGTTCTTTTATCTGATCATAACCTTGTATCATTCTATTTTCTTTTGCATGTTGTGGCTGTAATTTTATTCTTCATTCTCATTATGGCCTTCACGTCTTCCGTTCTTTGGTTCTTTCTCAGAGCATAACACCTGTCCTGGCTATACTTTTCTCTCTTCCCCATTTCAACTTCTTGGTGAATTAATTCAACTCTCTCCTCTAAACTCCTAAAGTCCTTGTTCTCTATGTCTGATAAGACAATAGAATTTCTTCCACCTTTGTTCAGCATCATATAAATAGAAACATATGAGGTAGAGGGTGGGAATAAACCAGACTTGAACTTTGACAACATATGATCAATTATCTTGCCAAACCTCAAAGCTGAATTTTTTCCACCCTTTAGCTCCTGCACAAATGTTCATGTGTTGCTGAACCAAACTAGAAGAAATTTCAAAACCATGCTGATTGGTTCCATGGCAAATTTGTGTGCTCTCATTAACTGGCTCTCACTATGGCAAGGCAATTATTTTATTTCTGTCTTTGCAACTCACCCAATCATCACTGTGACTGTTCCAAACTGTCTCATCTCTTCTCTCTCTCTCTCTTTTTAAAATTCAAAATAAATTTAATGACAAATAATGAATCCAGAGGTCAGATGATTACAGAACTAGTGTGGTAAATTTCAGTCAATATCTATTAAGTATCTACTCTGTTAAAGGCATTGTGGTTAGAATTGTTATATTGATCAGTTTTCCTTGACTGCTTTTCTTTGTTACAAGGGATATATAGATATACAGGAAAAGAATTGTGACAGAAGAAACAAAAGTAGTAAAGAAAAAGTTAAAATATAATTTCTCTAGGTGGGAATCTTGGAGCATACATTATGGGGATTCCTTTTATGGGGGGGTTAAATTTTTTTTAATTTATTTTTTAAATTTTATAATTATAAATTTTTTTGACAGTATATATGCATGAGTAATTTTTTTTATATTGTTATCCCTTGTATTCATTTTTCCAAAATTTCCCCTCCCTACCTCTACTCCCTCCCCTAGATGACAGGCAATCCCATACATTTTACATGTATTACAGTATAACCTAGATACAATATATGTATGTAAATCCAATTTTCTTGTTGCACGTAAAGTATTAGATTCCGAAGGTATAAATAACCTGGTAGATAGACAGTAGTGCTAACAATTTAAATTCACTTCCCAGTGTTCCTTCTCTGGGTGTAGTTGTTTCTGTCCATCATTGATCAACTGGAAGTGAGTTGGATCTTCTTTATGTTGAAGATTTCCACTTCCATCAGAATACATCTTCATACAGCATTGTTGTTGAAGTGTATAGTGATCTTCTGGTTCTGTTCATTTCACTCAGCATCAGTTCATGTAAGTCTTTCCAAACCTTTCTGAATTCATCCTGCTGGTCATTTCTTACAGAGCAATAATATTCCATAACCTTCATATACCATAATTTACCCAATCATTCTCCAATTGATGGATATACATTCATTTTCCAGTTTCTAGCCATTACGAAAAGGGCTGCCACAAATATTTTGGCACATACAGGTCCCTTTCCCCTCTTTAGTATTTCTTTGGGATATAAGCCCAATAGCAGCACTGCTGGGTCAAAGGGTATGCACAGTTTGATAACTTTTTGGGCATAATTCCAGATTGCTCTCCAGAATGGCCGGATTCTTTCACAGCTCCACCAACAATGTATTAGTGTCCCAGTTTTCCCACATCCCCTCCAACATTCATCATTATTTGTTCCTGTCATCTTAGCCAATCTGACAGGTGTGTAGTGGTATCTCAGAGTTGTCTCAATTTGCATTTCTCTGATCAGTAGTGATTTGGAACACTCTTTCATATGAGAGGATATAATTTCAATTTCATCATCTGAGAATTGTCTGTTCATATCCTTTGATCATTTAGCAATTGGAGAATGGTTTGATTTCTTATAAATTAGGGTCAGTTCTCTATATATTTTGGAAATGAGACCTTTATCAGAACCTTTAACTTTAAAAATATTTTCCCAATTTGTTACTTCCCTTCTAATCTTGTCTGCATTAGTATTGTTTGTACAAAAACTTTTTAGTTTGATGTAATCAAAATCTTCTATTTTGTGATCAATAATGATCTCTAGTTCTCCTCTGATCATAAATTCCTTCCTCCTCCACAGGTCTGAAAGATAGATTATTCTCCGTTCCTCTAATCTATTTATGATCTCATTTTTTATGCCTAAATCATGGACCCATTTTGATCTTATCTTGGTATATGGTGTTAAGTGTGGATCCATATCTAATTTCTGCCATATTAATCTCCAGTTTTCTCAACAGTTTTTTTCAAATAATGAATTTTTATCCCAAATGTTGGTATCTTTGGATTTGTCAAACACTAGATTGCTATAGATGTCCACTTTTTTGTCCTTTGTACCTAATCTGTTCCACTGATCGACTGGTCTATTTCTTACCTAGTCCACCTTCATCTGACTTTTTTTTTTCATTAATTCCCTTGAAATTCTCGACCTTTTATTCTTCCATATGAATTTTGTTGTTATTTTTTCTAGGTCACTAAAATGATTTCTTGGGAGTCTGATTGGTATAGCACTAAATAAATAGATTAGTTTGGGGAGTATTGTCATCTTTATTATATTTGCTCGGCCTATCCAAGAGCACTGAATATCTTTCCAATTATTTAAATCTGACTTTATTTTTGTGGTAAGTGTTTTGTAATTTTGCTCATATAATTCCTGAATTTTCTTTGGCAGATGGATTCCCAAATATTTTCTACTCTCAACATTTGTTTGGAATGGAATTTCTCTTTGTATCTCTTGCTGTTGCATTTTGTTGGTGATGTATAAAAATGCTGAGGATTTATGTGGATTTGTTTTGTATCCTGCAACTTTGCTAAAGTTGTTAATTATTTCTAATAACTTTTTATTAGAATCTCTGGGGTTTTCTAAATATACCATCTATCTAAATATATATCCATCTGCCAAGAGTGATAGTTTGATTTCCTCATTACCTACTCTATTTCCTTGAATCACTTTCTCGGCTCTTATTGCTGAAGCTAGCATTTCTAGTACAATATTGAATAGTAATGGTGATAGTGGGCAACATTGTTTCACTCCTGATCTTACTGGGAAAGGTTCCAGTTTATCTCCATTACATATTATGCCTACTGACGGTCTTAAATATATGCTGCTGATTATTCTAAGGAATAGTCCATTTATTCCTATACTCTCGAGCATTTTTAGGAGGAATGGATGTTGGATTTTATGAAATGCTTTTTATGCATCTATTGAGATGATCATATGGTTTTTATTAATTTGATTATTAATGGGGCAGCTAGGTGACACAGTGGATATAGCACCAGCCTTGAATTCAGGAGGACTGGAGTTCAAATCTGGTCTCAGACAATTAACACTTCCTAGTTGTGTGACCCTGGGCAAGTCACTTAACCCCAGCCTAAAATTAAAAAAAAATTTTTGATTATTAATATGGTCAATTATACTAATAGTTTTCCTAATATTAAACCAGCCCTGCGTTCCTGGTATAAATCCTACTTGATCATAGTGTATTATCCTGGGGATGATTTTCTGAAGTCTTTTTGCTAATATCTTATTTAAGATTTTAGCATCAATATTTATTAAGGAAATTGGTGTATAGTTTTCTTTCTCAGTTTTCAATCTACCTGGTTTAGGTATGAGTAGCATGTCTGTGTCATAAAAGGAGTTTGGCAGGACTCCTGCATCCTCTATTTTTTCAAATAGTTTATATAACATTAGGGCTAATTGTTCTTTAAATGTTTGCTAGAATTCACATGTGAATCCATCTGGTCCTGGGGATTTTTTCCTGAGGAGTTGATTAATAGCTTGTTCTATTTCTTTTTCTGAAATGGGACTACTTCAGCAATTTATCTCCTTCTCTGTTAATTTAGGAAGCCTATATTTTTGGAGGAAGTTATCCATTTCACTTAAGTTATCAAATTTATTGGCATAAAGTTGGGCAAAGTAACTCCTTATTATTTCTCTAATTTCCTCTTTATTGGTGGAAAGATTCCCCCTTTTCATTTGTAAGACTAACAATTTGATTTTCCTCTTTCCTTTTTCTGATCAGATTTACCAAAGGTTTATCTATTTTATTGGCTTTTTTGTAAAACCAACTGTTGGGTTTGGTTTATTAATTCAATAGTTTTTTTACTTTCAATATTATTGATTTCTCCTTTTAATTTTAGTATTTCAAGTTTGATTTTTGGTTGGGGGTTTTTAATTTGGTCTTTTTCTAGCTTTTTAAGTTGCAGGCCCAATTCATTAATCTTCTCTTTCTCTATTTTGTTCAAATAAGCCTCTAAAGATATACAATTTCCCCTTATTACCGCTGTAGCTGCATCCCACAGATTTTGGTATGATGTCTCATCATTGTCATTATTTTGGGTGAAATTATTAATTGTTTCTATAATTTGCTGTCTTACCTAGTCATTCTTTAAGATGAGATTATTCAGTTTCCAATTACTTTTTGGTCTATTTACCCCTAACTTCTTATTGAATGTAGTTTTTATTGTATTGTGATCTGAGAAGAAGGCATTTATTATTTCTACCTTCCTGCATTTAATTTTGAGATCTTTATGTCCTAATATATGGTCAATTTTTGTATAGGTTCCATGAACTGCTGAGAAGAAAGTATATTCCTTTCTATCACCATTCAGTTTTCTCTAAAGGTCTATCATATCTAGTTTTTCTAATGTTCTATTTACCTTTTTAATTTCTTTCTTATTCGTTTTGTGGTTTGATTTGTCTAAATCTGAGAGTGCAAGGTTGAGATCTCCCTCTATTATAGTTTTACTGTCTATTTCTTCTTGCAACTCTCTTAACTTTTCCATTAGAAAGTTAGATGCTATACCACTTGGTGCATATACGTTTAGTATTGATATGACTTCATTGTTTATGCTACCTTTTAACAGGATATAGTTTCCTTCCTTATCTCTTTTAATTAGATTAACTTCTGCTTTTGCTTGATCTGAGATAAGGATGGCAACCCCTGCTTTTTTGGCTTTACCTGAAGCATAATAGATTCTGCTCCAGCTTTTTACCTTTACTCTGTATGTATCTCCTTGCTTTAAGTGTGTTTCCTGTAAACAACATATTGTAGGGTTCTGACTTTTGATCCAATCTGCTATCCGTCTCCGTTTGATGGGAGAGTTCATCCCATTCATATTTACAGTTAAAATTACTAATTCTGTATTTCCTGCCATCGTATTATCCCCAGATTATGCTTTTTTCCCTTGACCCCCTGAGCCCCTTCCCCAATATTTAATTTATAGACCCCACTTGTGATGTGCATCCCTCCCTTTTTAGTATCCTTCCCCCTCCTTTTAAGTCCCTTCCCTTTTCTTGTACCCTTCCCTTTTCCCTTTTCCTTTTCCCTTTTCTTCTCCTCCCTTTTAATGAGGTGAGAGAGAATTCTCTGAAAAACAAATATGTCAATTATTTACTCTTTGAGCCTACTCTGATGAGAGTAAGATTCACACAATGTTTCTCCCCCTTTCTAAATTCCCTCAGATGTGGTAGATTTTCTATGACTCCTCCTGGGAGGTAGTTTCCCTCTTTTTATCACTCCTTCCCCTGTTTCTGATACTACCCCCTTCCCTTTACTACTCCCCCCCTTTTTTTTTATATCAGTAAAATCAAATTATCCATATGGACTTTCTGTATGTCCACAACAGAGATACAATTCTCAAGAGTTCTTTTTATCTTTTTGTGCTTCTCTTCAGTCTTGTGGATGTAGATCAAATTTTTTAAGTCTGTTTTTTTTTCTTAGAAACAAATGGAATTCCTCTGTTTCATTAAATGACCATCTTCTTCCATGGAAGAAAATGCTAAACTTAGCTGGGTAGTTTATTCTTTGTTGCAATCCTTGATCTTTTGCCTTTTCGGAATATCAGGTTCCAGGCCCTTCGATCTTTTAATGTGGGGGCAGCCAGATATTGAGTGACCCTTATTGTGGCACCTTGATATTTGAATTGTTTTTTTCTAGCTGCTTGCAATATTTTTTCCTTTGTTTGGTAGTTTTGCAGCTTAGCCACAATGTTCCATGGAGTTCTTTTTTTAAGGTCTTTTTCAGAAGGTGTTCAATGAATTCTTTCAACACCTATTTTCCCTTCTGTTTCTATTATCTCTGGACAGTTCTCTTTGATGATTTCCTGTAAAATAGAATCTAGGCTCTTTTTTTGATCATAGTTTTCGGGAAATCCAATGATCCTCAGATTATCTCTCCTAGATCTATTTTTCCAGGTCTATAGATTTTCCCAGGAAGTATTTGACTTTATTCTCCAGATTTTCTTTTTTTTTTTTTGTTTTGTTTTGTTTTGTTTTGTTTGACTGATTCTTAGGTTCTCAACGAATCATTCATTTCTATTTGTTCTGTCTTGATTTTTAATGAGTTATTTTCTTTATTTGCATTTTTTTTGGTTCTTTTTGTATATGCCCAATTGAGTTTTAAATGAATTATTTTGCTCTATTGAATTTTTTTTCCATTTCCTTAATTTTTTTAGAGAGTTATTTTCATTTTCTAATTCAGAAATCCTACTTTCTCGAGACTTTTTTATCTTTTCCAATTCAAAAATCCTTCTTTCTTGAGAATTTTTTATTTTTTCCAATTCAGAAATCCTACTTTCCTTTGATTTTTATTTATTTATTTATTTATTTATTTATTTATTTATTTATTTATTTATTTATTTATTTTTTATTCATTTTTCCAAATTATCCCCTCCCTCCCTCCACTCCTTCCCCCCCGATGGCAGGTAATCCTATACATTTTACATGTGTTACAATATAACCTAGATACAATATATGTGTGTAAATGCCATTTTCTTGTTGCACATTAATTATTAGCTTCCGAAGGTATAAGTAACCTGGGTAGATAGACAGTAGTGCTAACAATTTACATTCACTTCCCAGTCTTCCTTCTCTGGGTATAGTTATTTCTGTCCATCATTGATCAACTGGAAGTGAGTTGGATCTTCTTTATGTTGAAGATTTCCACTTCCATCAGAATACATCCTCATACAGTATTGTTGTTGAAGTGTATAGTGATCTTCTGGTTCTGCTCATTTCACTCAGCAACAGTTGATTTAAGTCTCTCCAAGCCTCTCTGTATTCCTCCTGCTGGTCGTTTATTACAGAGCAATAATATTCCATAACCTTCATATACCACAATTTACCCAACCATTCTCCAATTGATGGACATCCATTCAACTTCCATAACAAAAAGAGCTGCCACAAACATTTTGGCACATACAGGTCCCTTTCCACTCTTTAATATTTCTTTGGGATCTTTCCTGTGATTTTTTAACCTTTTCTAATTCACAAATTTTGTTTCCCTGCACCTCCTGTGAATTCTTTATTTTTTCCAACTAAAATTTCAGGGCATTGTTATTCTCTATCATAGCTTCTCTTTCCTTTCCCCATTTTTCTTCAAACTCTCTTAACTTTTTAATAGTCTCTTCTAGGAGAGAGTTATGTGATGGGAGGCAGGTATCATTCCCCTTTAGGCTGTTATCTGCTGACTCTCTGCTGTTAACTTCCTCAGGGTTGGATACCTTCCCCTCAGAACCAACCTTTTCTGTTGAAATTCTAGATTCTCTTCAGCTGGTAAGTTGTGTTTCTAATCCTTGTGGTTTTTATCAGTCCAGTGTTATTTTTGAGGGTGATTTAATTAATTGGTAATGAGGGAAGAAGGGAGCTTACAAATTCGGTATATCTTCTCTGCCATCTTGGTTCCGCCCCCTATCTCATCTCTTCTCAAGTTTCCTGTGATATTCACTTCCTTAGCTATCTTGCCTAGCACTTCATCTTTTTTTTTTTTTTTAATAATGTCATTTGCCAAGAGTTCTCTCTCCTCCTCAGTTCACATTACTCAAATATTTTCTCCTAATTTCCTCATCTGCTCCAATGTCAAATGATATGGTAGCTCTTTTACCTGGCAAAACTAGCCTCTCTATCCTTAATCCATCTCCTCTCAACTCCTTAGCTATATCTATCTATGCAGTGCCCCTCTCTCTTTCTCTTTCTTTGTCTCTGTCTCTTTGCCTTTGTCTTTGACTCTTCTGTTTCTCTTTTTCTCCTCCTGTATTAATTGTCTGTTAACTTTTTCTCATTCTCTTTTGCTGGTTCTTCATGAATATCACTCTCTGTAAATGTGATTGTCCCTCATGGCTTTATCCCCTATCCTCATCTCTTTTTTTTCTCTATACTATTTTAGATAGTGATCTCAATTATCTCTTTGTAAATGATTTTTAATCTCTTTCTGGTTCTACACTCACCTATCATCAGCTAAGTTTTGAATATTTCAAATTAGATGTCCTTTAAGCATATCAATCTCAACATGTCCAAACAGAATTACCTTTCTCCCCCTATTTTGACCCCTCATTATTTTCTGAACTTGTCTTTTATTGTTGATGGCATCACTGTCCTCCCAGAGAGGTAGTATTGCAACGTTTATGTAATACTAAATTCCTCATCTTTTCATATACCTAATCAGTTGACAAATCTTCACATCCTTATTTACATATACACATCTATATACATGTATGCACATACATGATATGTGTGTGTATTCTCTTTTCTCAACTCATACAATAACTACCCTAGTTCAGGTCTTTAATATCTCTCACTTGGGCTATTAAAAAGTGTCATCCCTACTTCAAGTTCCTCCTTAAGCCAATTTGCCCTATATTTATCCAAGAAAAATGATTTTTCAAAAGTATATATCATCTTTTAACTCAAATTCCAGCGGCTATCATTATTCTAGGATCAAATAAACTCCTCTGTTTGTTATTTTAAGTTTACAATCTGTCTCTTTTCTGCAACTATGTTGTATACATCTAGTCATTTACAAGTTGTCTCCCCTATTTAGATGTGACTTTATTGAGATCAGGTTTTATTTTTACCTTTCCGTGTATATCTAATACTTAGCACAGTGCCTAGCACATAATAAGTACTTGATAAATGCTTGCTATTTGTCTGAATGACCAACTGATGGACCCTCTTATTCTTGGAGACTCTCTGCTTCAAATCAATTCCAAAAGACAATAGATTTTTCATTCTTTGATTTTGATTCTTGAATCTCCTGTTGGGCAGACTCAATTGTACAAAAGAAGTGATTGGTAAATCCTGAGCTCAGTGAGTGAATAATCTCAAGATACAATTTTTAGCCTTCTTTTTCAGAGGAATGACTTTCTAGAAATCAATCACTGTTTAATAGTAGAAAATGCTTTACATATACAATAACAATTTTTAAAAGTTTCCATTTGAAATCAGGAGAAAAATAAGAGGACTGTGTATGGTAATCAGAACCTTGAAGAAGAGAAAGGAGAAGAAGAAAAGATGATATTGAATAATACAATTCAATAAGTCCTTTGCTCCTGCTTCTTTTCTTGCTATGACACATGAAGTGAATGAAACTGATTTCTCAGTCATTTAACAAGAATTTTTTTGAGCCCCAGAAAGTGTTATATGGCTAAATGTCAACCCTGCACCTTCTCCTGGAATGGGACCAGGGAATAAACTCAGTAGTTAGAATCCAGATTCTGGACTGTATTTGATATTATAGTTTTACAATTACTTGCTCTTTTAAGTGATATATGCCATATAGATTAGGCTTTGTTTCACCACAAGGCATAACCCCAAAAAAATGCCAACATCATGGTACTTTCCCATATGACAATGACCACTGAAGGAGAGAAGACCCAAGGCCATAATACCCTAGTGATATTGCTCAGGACCTCCTGGCTTTTCTGTGTGTTTTCCTATCAAATAGTCTTTGACATCCAAATGTTACACTGACCTAACAAGTTAACAAATGTGTATCAAGAATTAAAGAAGTCACAAATTGAGTACACAGGAATTCTATGTTGATCTTAAATTGCTAACAATTTTATTAATGATTTTGATAAAAACATAGATGTTATGTTCATCGAATTTTCAGATGACACCAAACTGAAAGGAATAGTATAGTAATATCTAGCATTTATATAGTACTTTTAGGCTTGCAAAATAATTTACATATATATTAATTCGTTTGACTGGATGACAGGATTCAAAGAGATCTTGACTGACCAGAAGTTTTGGCTTAATCAAATATAATGAAATTAAATATGGGTAAATGTAATACTTAAATACTTCAATTCAAAAAAATCAAATTTGCGAAAAGAGGAGCAAAGTTAATTCAAATATTCTTCTGAGCCTTAGTTTCCTCAACCACAAAAAAAAGTTGATTGATAGTTTAGGAGGTTCATTCCTAGTATTATATTCTATAATTCTAATTTCCTTTGAGTTCTGTTTTCCATCTTTTGCTTTCCCTTCTCCCAAAGAGCACTTTTATAGCAGCATAATGTGTTAACATGAATTATAAGCAAAATGAAATTAATTAGTTTGACTTATAGTGTTCATACTTCTAGAAGCATCTTGTCATTTTTTTCCCTTGTATTTTGGGCACCTCTTCAAATAACATATTCCTTTTAGTCATAATTCCTTTAAATAGACAAACAATATTTTTCTAACCTGCTCACCTCATTTTGGAAGATGAAAAATGAAAAAGTTCAGAGAGTAAAGATATGAAATTAAAAGAAAATATAATTGTTCTTCATAGAATACTTCAATTCAAAATATCAAATTTGCAAGAAGATCAAAATTATCAAACATGAAGACTGCAGGTAGAACATTTAAAAATGCTGACTGAACTATATTCAAATGTAATTAGGAAATATTTAACAAAATAGATAAAAATATAATAAAACAGATGATGTTACATTTTAAAACCAAGTCAATATATAGTCTGAAGAGATCCTTTTGTATGGGTTAGTTTGTAGTGTTTTTGAATACATTCCTCTAACATGAATTATAAGCAAAATGAATTATTTGACTTTTAGTGTTCATACTTCTAGAAGCATCTTGTCATTTTTTTTTTCCTTGTATGTTGGGCACCTCTTCAAATGACTTATTCCTTTTTGCCATAATTCCTTTAAACAGACAAACAATATTTTTCCTTCAAAAAATTGAAAAAATGCTTCTAGTATTGTGCCACAGTTTTCTTTTATTGTCCTGCCTCAGTTTCCCTAAATTGTTCTGCCTCAGTTTCTTGAATTGTTCTGCCTCAATCCCCTGGTTGCAAATCCCCTTTCCTGATCAATAGGACTGAAATAATTAGAGCTGTAGCTGGCCACTCTGATATTCCAAAAGATAAAACTCCAGATAGACATCTAGGTCTATTTTAGATAGGTATCTCAGATACCTAACTGGTATCCTCTACCTCTATCTCTCCAGACTTCCTGGCTCTAGTTGGACACCTTCTTAACTCCCAATTTGTAAGAATTTATAGTCCTATCCCCAACCTGTCAGAACCGGATTAATGGTCCCTTCTTGGAAATTCCTGTTCTCAGTGTTCCCTGCCTTTGTCTCCCCTTTCTTGGAGGCACATATATAATTCATTGGAATCTCACATTTGCTGCTGCTGCTGCTGCTGAATGCTTTGAGACATCTGCTCTGAGACCAAAATGATCCTTTGGTCCCAGAAAATCTCTCTCTCAGAAATCCAAATGAAATATTAAAACTCTCTCTTGCCTCAGGTTCTCCAGCATTACACTAGAGGTATGAACACTAAAAGTCAAACTAATTAATTTCATTTTGCTTATAATTCATGTTAACACATGAGGTATACAAAAATATTGTAAACATTATGCTGCTATGAAAGTTCTCTTTGGGAGAAGGGAAACTCATAGAAGAAATTTAATCATGTTAAGAAGAATTTGGGTGAGTAAACTATTTTATGTCCCAATATCTTTTATGAAAGAAACAGGACTTTTGGTTCTAATGGAAGAATGGCATGTACAACTATTGTTCCATAGTTTCAAATAGTTGCAGGTATCTTTAAATTCTAGAGGGATTAAATTATTCTGTTTGGTCCACTTGGCATAACTAGAAGCATAAGTAGAAGTTACAAGGAAGTTACAAGAAGTTATAAGAAGAAGTTATAAGTTATATATATATATATATATATATATATATATATGTATATATATATATATATATGTATATATATATATATATATATATATAAGTTATAAGTTATAAGTTATAAGTTACAAGTTATAAGAAGAAGTTACAAGGAAGAACATTTTGATGTGATGTAAGGGGGGAAAAAACCCAGAATAATAATTAAGGCTATCCAAAAGTGAAGTAGATTGCCTACAGAGGTAATAAATTTCCCCATCACTAGAGATCTTCAAGTAGTGACTGGAAGACTCAGTGTGGATTACTGCTGTAAAGGGGTTTCCTGCTCAAGTTTGGGATTCCTTGTGGTCTTTTCCAACTCTAAGGTCCTTTGATTCTTTTTAATTTTTGTTAGAATAATTCAATGCCTTCTACAGCAAAGTATATCTCTGATCATCATTTTGTTGTTGTAAAGTCATCTTTATAGTTGTGTCCAACTCTCTGTAACCCCATTTGGGGTTTTCTTGGCAGAGATACTGGAGTGGTTTGCTCTAGCTGATCTTCCCAAATTGAAATGACTTTGAGTCTAGTCCCAACAAAAGACTTTGATAGCTATCTGTCTTCTGAGAATCAGCCTTGCTCAGAGAAGCTTAGTTATCAGAAGACTGGATACTGACTAGATGGTGATTCTCATGGAGATGTCTATATTCTATCTCAGTAGAAGGAAAATCAATACTGATGAAATCACAGATCTTTTGAAATTCAAGAAATTCAATGTCTAAGGATTTCTGCCTATCATAATAAAACATATTTTCTTAATTAAATTTAGGATTCAGGCTTCTTTATTCAAATGCCTTGGATTTCAGGTCAATTAGGACCTAACGTACACGTGAATTTTGAGGCACTTGGAAAACCTTATTGTCAATAGTAAATTTTGCTTTTAGTAGAATTTTATGAAGTGCATTTTTCTTGATATTTATGAACTTTTTTTTTACGTGGATGAATATAGATTTATTCCCTGTTTAATAATTTACTTGAGAGGAAATGAGGCATGGTGATTATAATGCTTAGACTTAGAAAAATCTTGCTTCAGACCCTTGATGTTTACTAACTATAGCCCAGAAACAATAGATTTTTAAGATAATAATAATACAATGATGATAACAGCTAGTTTTTATGTAGTCCTTTGAAGTTTGTAAAGTTTTTTATATATGTTAAGTCACTTGATCCTCACAAGAGATATCTTATCCCTTCTTTATACATGTGGAAGTCAAGCAGAGATGTTACATGATTTGCCCAGGGTCACAAAGCTAATTTAGAATTAGATGGCTTCTTAGGAGATCATTTATTTTAACACCTATTTTTCACATATGAAGAAGTTAAGGATCCCAGGGTTAAGTGATTTGCTCAAAGTCACACAACTCATGTTTATTATTGCACTGGTTACAGATGTGGTTATTGTTTGTCCTTTGTTCTCAAAGAGAACCAATGACAACACAATGGTGATGTCTTCACTTGTGCATGAATTGGATTTAAGTAAGACAGAGTTATACAAAGTTATCAGTCTCACTTTCTCCTCCAGAATCTTCAAGGTCCAGTGGTAAGACAAATATCAAGATGACCCATGATGGCTCAGGATGGCTCAGGACTTTGGTTTTTCTAAATTAATATCTTTCCCATGTTTTAGTTTGTCTAAGGCCATACCCATTCAATGAACAAGGGCTGAATAAGAGTTGAGACAAATTGATGAAGTTTAGGTTTTGGGGTTCCCTTTCAGGGAATGATGAGGTCTAGATTTAGGGAACCAAAATGAGATTAGGGTTTCTGGTGGTCAGGGAGTTAAATGATAAGGTCTACTGGAAGGTTTGGTGTTAAGGGAACCAAATGGAGAGGTTTGGCTCCCCTACACCCTCTTGGGATTTGGCACAATGGTAGGGAGTTTTGGGAAACCCCCTTTTGGCAGCACAGAGATTCTCTGTAAAGGAATTTATAGACCCGAAAAGGCCATACTGATAAAAGAGATTTATTGTTGACATTGGAAGTCAGCCTTCAATATGTAAGATAAATAGAAAGGCTGAATTCCTCAGTGGAGGAGTTCTGGCAGAGAAATGAAGTTTAGAGAAATCCCAACAGAAAGGCAAAAAGTCTCATTAGGGAAATAGGTGATGATAAAAAGAGGGTAACACTGGAAGAGAATATTATTCCAGTGGGCAGAGGCTTCCTTGGCATAGTATGGCATAGCATAGCATGGCATGGCATGACATGTTTAGAACCTCTGAAAAGAAATGAGTTGGCTACAAGGTGGGTTTTAGCTTGAGCTGAATTTGAATAGAATTGAATGAGTCTTTTTAATTCAATAGGGTTAGAATTCTTTTAGCTCAGGACTGAATCAACCCCACCTAGATAACAGAATGAAGCATGTTTATCTTGTTTCCTCTGTAGGAGTCCCACAGACACACAGGGTTCAAGGATAATCTCTCCTTCAAGGAGTTTGAGAGTTTCGGGATCCCTTCTTAAAAATGATAGGTTAATTTAAGTTCAAAAGATATCAATCTGGAAGGGAAAGACCCTCAAAGTTTCTAGCCAAAACCAAAAACAATTGCTATTTATAATTATTCAATAAACCTATATCATCCTGTTTCCAAGTTCAGTACTCCATCTATTACACTAACCTACTGCTCTGTTAAGTACTTCAAATCTTAGCCATTTCTGTCTTATCCATTAAATTTTAAGTTAACTGTTTAAGAGGCAGAAATTTTCACACAATAAAATCCAGTATCTTTGACATAGTGATGTAATAAAATATATTATTATACTATCAAAAAATAAAACAAATAAAACAAAACAAAATGCTAAGCTGATCATTCAATACATAACCAGGTGTTGAGAAATGACAATAATGAATTCTTTTAAGTGGTCAGGTATGTTTGATTTTACAGAATTCAGTTATAACTATGTAAAATACGAGAATTGGTTCCATTTTACTAGAAATGTACAAGAATTTATTAAAAGGGATTTACAATTTGGTGACACAAACCAATGATGTTCCCTAAGTGTTGGTATTAAAACTTAGTATAATTTGATCCTTTTCATCTATCCCTGGGATGAAGGCAAATAAAGGATTTAACATGTTTATAAATGTAAACTGGGTTTCTCTGGACATGTTTTGAACATGTCTGGTTTGGTTACCACTGAATTCCTTTCCACATGAGTGCAGTTTACATCTTTAAAACAAGAGTGACAGGTCTCATTCTTTCCATCATCTTTTGGTTGTCCCTTTTGAGCAACTCCTATCTATTGTACCCAGCTAGGATGCCCTGAATTGAACCAGTGAGAGGAGAACAAATACTATTCCCCTACGTACTTCTTTTTTATCCTAGCTAGGAAAAATGGGCCTGGGGATATTCATTTCTTGTCCCTAATTTCAAGTACTGGGATTATGGGATTAGGAGTTTGAGTCATGGTGACTTTAGATCAAGGAATGTAGATAGGGTGGTGCCAGCCAGACTGGCATGGAATCCCTTGAGATTTGAGTCTGAGGAGGTTTTGGATTTGCAAATTTGACTGTGCTCTACAAGAACTGAGCCACCTTATGAACCTATAAGAGGAGCAGGAGTATGCCTCCCACAAGTTAAGAAAATAAATTTGTATATTTGTGATTATTCCTTTAGAAGTAAATAATTCTTTCTAAAAGTTTCTGTGTTAAACAGATGACACATAAAATTTGCAGCTTGTACTTTGGAAGGTAGAACTCAAATTCAAAATGTCAGCTGCCTGTGTTTTAGGCTGGACTAAGTGTGAAAGAGCACATTTCCCCCAAGTCACCAATGAATTTTATGAATTATTTTATTGTTCATAAAGATTTCTGTGTGAAGAGAAATATTTGGAAGGAAGCATAAGTAATATTTTAGAGGAAGAATGTTTTGTAAATAGGAGGAGGTGCCATGTCTGGGTGAATGACATAAGAGTCCATAGAATTTGGGATGGTATGCAAGCACACCCTGATAGAACCTTTTCATTGGTCCTATGGAAGGTTCACTAAGAATGTTCACTTAATGGATACTGTGAGCCCAGACTCTCACTCTGACTGTTTCTGCTGAGTGGCCTAAATATTAAGAGAAATCTTTAGGTTTAAAATGAGATTAATTCCTAAGTGTTTATTAAGCACCTACTATGTGCTATTATGCCACAGTCTCTTTGAACTATTCCATCTCAGTTTCCCTGCACTAGTTTCCCTTATTGTCCTGAGTTTCCATGAATTGTTCTACCTCAGTTTCCTTAACTATTCTGCATCACTCCCCTTAAGTTGTAAAACCCCCTTCTGGTTCATTAAGACTAAGGACCATTTGTTCTAAGGTTATAAATTGTCAATGTGAGGCTCAAGATGAGGGGGAGATCAGACTTTCTGGCTCTTAAGACTCCTTCTGCCCTCAAGAATTTATGACACTACCCCCTCTAAAATATTCCAAAAAATAAGACTATCCCAGATACCTCATTGACATCTTTACTTCTGTTTATTCAAACATCCTGATTCTGGCTTTTAATAAGAATTTATAGCCTTCCCCCATACTGACAGAACCAAATGGTTTCCCGCTCTTCTCTTTGTTTAAAAAGGATGGGATTCTCCCATTCATCACTGGATACTTTGAGACAAGAGTCCTGTCCAGTCAATTATATGCTCCAATTAATAAAATATTAAAAACTATTTAAAAAATTATTAATCTCTATCTTGCCTCAATTTCTCCAGCATTACAGTGCTGGACAATAAATTAAGGGCTCGGTATGACATATGTATCAAGTTTGTATCAAATTTATCTTTTCTCTTAAATTTTCTTTTCTTTCCTATTTCAGAAATACTTATTAGTGACACAATTTAATTAGTCAGCCTATGTTTTAAATGTTTGTGTTATTTTTTGCTCTTCTCTTTTCTATCACATTTAATTGATTATAATTCCATGCCAAGTCTAGGTATATAATACCTTTCTCACCCATTAATTCTTTTCTCATTTTTTTGTCCCCACACTAGTAAAAGCTCTCATTGCCAGATACTTGGACAATGGCAATAGTCTTCTAATGGGACTTCTTCCCACTTCTTTCAATCTATCTTTCATAACACTGTCTAAACAATTTTCCAGCTACATCACTCCTTTGGTCAATAACTTCAATGGTTTCCTACAGTGTTATGAGCCCAAACTCTGAAACAAGGATTCTTGTTAAGTCAATGGAATTGATAAAGACAATGGTTATCTAATTTAACATGGCGCTTAATAGTTCTCTAGTTCAGTACATGTACTTAGTACTTAATATAGTTCTACAAGATTCACACCTATTATAATGGAGTATATAATAGTCAGCAAGGACTGAACGAGATTCATTCCATCTTTGGTCAGGCTCTTGTTGGTTCTCCTGGGGGAGTGAGAGGCTCAAAGATGGAGCCAGAGAAGACAAGTGGACTGGAGGCAAGGAGCTCAAGCTCTTGGAGCCAAGGAGAGCCAGATTCATTCCATCTTCAGTCAGGTTCCTGGTGGCTAGCCTAGCCTGATTCATTTTCTAAAACTAGGTTGAAATGACTTGTTTAAGGTAACATAGGTGGTAATTTGCACAGTTTTCCTTTGAACCTAGATACTCTGACTCCAAATATAGTATATTTTCCATTGTATGTAGTTAAATTACTCCTGTACATGCTCTAACCAAAATATACTCTTCTATTGCCCTGCTCATTCCTTTATCTAAAACTTTATCTGCCAGACTCCCTATATCTAAAATAGCCTTATTTTTCTGTTTGCTAGCTAAAACACAATCATTTTTTCAAAGCCAAACTCAAGACCACCTCTTCCATAAAGTCTTTCCAGATTCTTCTAGTTGTTTGGACTTCATATAGTACTTTGTTCCATGATTCTTCATTGAAAGCAACATGACGCCTCAATTTCCACATCTAGCCTAGTGTTGAACTAGACATTCTCTGAGGTCAATTCCAATTTTAAAACCAATTATTTCAAGACTTTATGTATTATATTTATTTGAATGTATGTATTATCTCCACACTAGCTGTAAATCCCATGAAGTTAAGAATCATCTTATCTAACTTTGTATTTCCCCCAGTGTATTCTACACATAATGGATATTTAATAAATTTCTGTTGAATCAGAATTTACACTAAATATTAGACTTCAAGGAGAGGGGAAAGAAGGAATGACTAAGAAAATATTTATATATTTTAAATTTTTATCCTTTTAATGGATTTTATAATGATAGATTTTTATTTTTCAAAATACATACAAAGATAATTTTGAGCAAAACTTTGCAAAACTTTGTGTTGCAAATTTTTCTCCTTCCCTTCCCTACTCTCCCCCTTAGACATCAAGTAATCAAATATAGGTTAAAATGTGCAATTCTATATTTGACCATTTGTCATGCTTGCACAAGAAAAATCAAAAGGGTAAAAAACACAAAAAAAGAAGAAAAACAACAACAACAACAACAAAAAGTAAAAATACTGTGTTTTGATGCACATTCAGTCTCCATAGTTCTCTTTTTGGATGCAGATGGCTCTTTCCATCACAAGTGTATTGGAATTATCTTGAATCACCTCATTGTTGAAAAGAGCCTAGTCCATCACAATTAGTCATCACATAATCTTTTTTTTTTTTAGTTATTTTTCATTTATTTTTACCTATTTCCTCATAAATCATGTGGAAGAGGAAAAAAATGGAAAAACTATGAGAGAGAAAAAAGTAGAAGAAAAAGGAAAAAAGCGAACATAGCATGTGTTGATTTACATTCAATTGCTATGATTCTTTCTTTGGATACAAATGTCTCTCCATCACAAGTCTATTGGAATTGTCTTGAATTATCTCATTATTGAAAAGAGTCAAATCAATAACAGTTGATCATCACTTAATCTTGTTTTGTGTGCAAAGTTCTTTTGGTTATATTCATTTCACTTAGCATCATTCATATAAATCTCCCCAGGCCTTTCTGAAATCAGCCTACTGATCATCTTTTAGAATGATAATATTCCATTATAGTCATATTCCACAACTTATTCAGTCACTCCCCAACTCATGGGCTTCTACTCAATTTCCACTTCTTTGCCACTACAAAAAGGACAGCTACAAACATTTTTGCCTATGTGAGTTCTTTCCTCTTTTTTTTTTTTTCTGGATCAAAGGATATGCACAGTTTTATAACCCTTTTGGGCACAGTTCCAAATTGCTCTCCAGAAGGTCGAATCAGTTTACAACTCCACTAACAATATAGTAGGGTCCCATTTTCCACATCCCCTCCAACATTTATCATTATCTTTTCCTGTCCTCTTAGCCAATTTGAGAAGTGTGAAGTAGTACCTAAGAATTGTATTATTTTGCATTTCTCTAATCAATAGTGATTTAGAGCATTTTTTCATAAGACTAAAAATGGCCTTAATTCCTTCATTTGAAAATTACCTGTTTATATCCTTTGACTATCAATTGAGGAATGGTTTGAATTCTTATAAATTTAAGTCATTTCTCCAGATATTTTAGAAATACAACACTATCAGAAACACTAGACATAAAATTGTTTCTCCAGGTTTTTTGCTTCCCTTCTAATTTTGGCTGCATTGATTCTGTTTGTACAAAAACTTTTAAATTTAATATAATCAAAATTATTAATTTTGCATTCCATAATGTTCTCTAGTTCTTCTTGAGCCATAAATTCCTCCCTTCTCCACACATCTGAGAGGCCAACTATCCCTTACTCTCCTAATTTGTTTATGACATCGCCCTTTATGAACCAATTTCAACCTTATCTTGGTATATATAAGGTGTTAAGTGTTGGTGAATGTCTAGTTTCTGCCATACAATTTTCCAGTTTCCCCAGCAATTTTTGTCAAATAGTGAATTCTTATCCCAGAAGCTGGAGTTTGGGGGTTTATCAAATACCAGATTACTATAGTCATTGATTATTGTCTCTTGTGAGCCTAACCTAGTGAATAAGAATTTATTAAGCATGGAGAATAAATGTAAATAATTCATTTTCTTTTTCTTGTTTTTTTTTTCTCTCTCTTGTGGTTTTTCCCTTTTGTTCTGAGTTTTTTCTTCCAACTATTCATAATGAAATGTATTTAAAAAAAATAAATGTACCTGTATAACCAGGAGGAAAAAAGAATTTATAAAGTACTAATTATGTGATAGAGTCTATGTGAGAACTTTGCAAATATTCCATTTGATCCTTATAACATCCATAAGAAGTATTTGTTAGTTTGTAGTTGAGGAAACTGAGGATGGAAGAGTTTTGCTCAGTTTATACTGTCTAGTAAATGTCTGAGGCCATGACATGAGTATACTTCTGTATATCACTTAATGTGTTTTGCACAGTAGATGCAAAATATATAAACATGTTGAATTAATTTAATTAATAATATTAAGTAATATATTTATTAAATATATCTTTTGACTTGAATTCACATGGGACCAATTCATATTCACCCTCACACAAAAGAGATTATGGAAGTGATACTGAAGTGTGGGTTTTCTATCTCTATCCAAGTGGCTACTTATTATTGAGAGTTTTCTGCAAAGTTCAATAGTTGGAGTTTGGTCTGGAGCAATGAAGAAACCTATGGCTTTTCCCTCAATATTTCTTAACCTTTCTTCCTAAGTACACAAAAGATAAAGTAGCAATAGCTCAGAGATTCCTACTATGGCACCAGCAACTGGTTAGCCCTTGATGAGCTGAAAATACCCATGTTGTAGGAGACTTTTTCTAGTCACAGTGCTATTTCTTTAAAGAAATAGGCTTCCTTCCCAAAGCAGAGGTTGCAGTTACTTGTTGGTAATAATAATAATAACAATGATGATGATAATGATACCTATCACTATTATTATAATAATAGCACTTTTAGGTTTGCAAAAGTGCTTTGCAAATATAATCTCATTTTATTCTCACAACATTGGGACATAAGGGCTATTTTGATCTCATTTTACAGATCAAGAAACTGAGATCCATATGGATGAGGCTGCATTTGAACTCAGGTCTTCCTAATTTCAGGTCCAGTATATAATCTTTGCTTCTATCCAGGTTGCCTTGTTAAATTTTACACATATCCCCCAGTTGATTCCACACTGACTTGAGTATACTTGTCAGAGACCCTTAGGCCTTAGATACTCTAACAGGACACTGAAGGCTACCTCAATCTCTCAGTATCTCAAGAAGTCAATCATTATTAAAGAACTAATGTGGAAGAAATTTATTACTTATTTGCTGTTGGTGATAGATTCTTTGAGATGTTCCAAAAGTCATAACAACTAGACTTAAATCCTTTTTTTATTCTCACTTCTTTCTAACTTTATATGCATGTGTCCTTTATATTTGTATACATGTCCATAGTTTGTTGTGCTACAATTATACCAGTAGAGAAAATGAGTGATTTTTATTATAGAATAAAAATATTGGGATGGAAAGTTTTTTGTTTTTTGTTTTTTTTTTTTTTTTACTATATTTGTACTGAGAATCTTTTGGTACAACTCCAGTAGTAGATAGAATGATGGAGATGACATATAAATCTTCTTACTGCCATATAATTTTGGTATCTTCTACTAAATCATGATATTTTGCAAACTTTTCATTCCCCATTGGTTTGAAGTTTTAGATATTTTTTCATATGATTAGAAATGGCTTTAATTTCTTCATCTGAAAATTGTTCATATCCTTTGGTCATTTATCAATTGGGGAAAGACTTAGATAATAAATTCAAGTCAGTTCAGTATATATTTTAGACATGAGGCCTTATCAGAAAAGCTGCTAAATTTCTCCCCCCTCCCCAGCTTTCTACTTCCTTTCTAATGTTGGCTACATTGGCTTTGTTTGTTCAAAACCTTTCTAATTTAATGTATCCAAATTACCCATTCTCTAGTTCTTCTTTGGCCATATATTCGTCACTTATCCAGATATCTGAGACCTCAATCATCTTTTGAACTATTAATTTGCTTATAGTATCATCTTTTATGTCTAAATCATGTACTCATTTCAACCTGATCTTGGTTTAGGGTGTTACATATTGGTCTGTACCTAATTTCTGCTGTAGTATTACCAAAATTTCTCAGCAATTTTTGTCAAATAGTGAGTTATTATCCCAGAAGCTGGAATCTTTTGATTTATCAAACTAGATTACTGTGGTCATTTGCTATTATGTCTTGTATACCTAATCTATTCCACTAATCAGGTACTCTGTTCCTTAGCTAGCGTCAAATAGTTTTGATGACAGTCACTTTGTAATATAGTTTTAGATTTGGTATGGCTAGTCTACCATCCTTTGCATTTTATTCATTAATTCCCTTAATATTCTTGACCTTTTGTTCTTAATTTTGTTATTTTTTTCTATTTCTACAAAGTAATTTTTTGGCAGCTTGATTGGTGTGACATTGAATAACTAGATTAATTTAGGTAGAATTGGACTTCCGGCCAAGATGGCGGCGTGGAGGCAGACAGCTGCTTGAGCTCCTCGTTTTCTCTCAGAACTTACTTCATGACAAGCCTCTGACTTAATGCTTGACCCAGAAAGAAATCCACAAATTATCACCAAGAGAAGACATCCTTGAAAGTCGCCAGAAAAGGTCTGTGTTTGTTCGGGGGAGGGTCAATCAGACTGGGCGCAGACTGAGGGCAGACAGCCAGAGCAAGACAGGCAGCTCACACAGCTCAGACCGGAGGGGGAGGGGTGTGATCTCTGTCGTTTTTGTGAAAGGGCTTTTGCCCCAGTGTGGATGCTCCGTCTTGGCAGCAAGCCAGGAGCGGTGGAGAGGGTGTAAACACTGGAGGTGAAGATTAAAACCCCAGAAAGCCAGCGTCTCTCAGAGCCCGGCCACCCCCAACCCCCACCTGGACTGACTCGGTGCGTTCTCGGAGCCTCAGAGCGCAGACTCAGTACAGTCATTGCTGTTCTGTTAGTGGCTCTCTGCTGCCCTACCCCCAGTCTGTAGAGGAAGCCCATTAATACCATCCAGCCCTATCCCCCGCAAAACAGACCAATTGTTTCTCTTGTCAGTTTGTTTTCTTTGATTCCTACTCTGACAAAATGAACAAAAAATTCAAAAGGGCTCTAACCATTGACAGCTTCTGTGTGGAGAGGGAGCAGACTTCAAATGCTGAGGAGACTAGGAACAGAATGTCCCCAGATGTATCCCCTGGGAGGGATATAAGCTGCTCCTCAATACAAAAGAACCTCATAGAGGAAATCAAAAAGGCTCTCACAAGAGAGCTGGAAGAGAAATGGGAAAAGGAAAGGGAAGCTTGGCAAGAGAGCCTGGAGAAGTCATCCCATGCATTCAAAGACAGAATGGATAAAGAAATCAAATCATTGAGAAACAAGATTAGTGAGCTGGAAAAGGTAAACAACTCCAAGGAAAACAGGATTAGAGAGCTGGAAAAAGAAATCAGCTCTCTAAAAAATACAATGGAAAAAAATTCCATAGAAGATAAAAACTCAATTGGACAATTACAAAGAGATATAAAAAAAGTGAGTGAAGAAAATACATCATTGAAAATTAGACTGGAACAAGTAGAAATGAATGACTCAAGGAGAAACCAAGAGGGAGTCAAGCAAAACCAGAGAAATGAGACAATTGAAAAGACTGTCAAGTACCTTACCAGAAAGACAACAGACCTGGAAAACAGATCCAGGAGAGACAATTTGAGAATAATCGGACTCCCTGAAAAATGGGAGGAAAAAAAGAGCTTGGACACCATTTTCGAGGAAATTATCAAAGAGAACTGCCCAGACGTTTTGGAAACAGAGGGTAAAATAGACATTGAGAAAATTCATCGATCACCTAATGAAAGGGACCCTAAAGTCAAAACGCCAAGAAATATAGTGGCCAAGTTCAAGAACCATCAGACAAAGGAAAAGATATTGGAAGCTGCTAGAAAAAAACAATTCAGATATGGAGGATCCACAATAAGGATAACACAGGATCTAGCAGCGTCCACATTAAAAGAACGCAGGGCCTGGAACATGATATTCCGAAAGGCTAAGGAACTTGGTATGCAGCCAAGAGTGACTTACCCAGCAAGAATGAGCATCATTTTCCAGGGAAGAAGATGGACATTTAACGAAATAAATGAATTCCATCTATTTTTGATGAAAAAACCAGACCTACATAAAAGGTTTGATCTTCAAATACAGAACTCAAGAGACTTCTAAAAAAGGTAAAAAGAAATCTTGAGAACTATACTTCTGTCAAAAAAATATGTAAAGAACATATGTACAATTTGTCTTAGAAACTAGAGGTGGAAAGGAGATTATATCATAAAAAAGTATAAAGTGGTGGTACTACATCTCATGAAGAGGCTAAGGTAACCTATTATATCTGAGAGAAAGAAAGGAGGGAGATGAACATAGCGTGTATCAATAGACATATTCGATTTATGGTGAAACTTCTTCCACTTCATTGAAAAGTGAAAGGGAAGGAGTAAGCTAAGGGGAAGGGAATACAGTAATTTCGAGGAAAAGGGATAAAATAAGGGGAGGATCTTTAAGGTGGGGGAGGGATCCTAAAAAGGGAGGGCTGTGAAAAGCAAGTGGTGTTTACCAGTTTAATACTGGATAGGAGGGTAAAAGGGAAGGAAAGGGGAAAAGCATAAGCAGGGGTTAATAGGATGGCAAGCAATATAGAATTAGTCCTTCTAACCATAAATGTGAATGGGGCAAACTGCCTCATAAAGAGGAAGCAGTTAGCAGACTGGATTAAAAGTCAGAATCCTACTATATGTTGTTTACAGGAAACACACCTGAAACAGGATGAGACATTCAAACTAAAAGTAAAAGGGTGGAGCAGAATCTATTATGCTTCAGGCAAAACCAAAAAAGCAGGAGTAGCCATCCTCATCTCAGATCAAGCAAAAACAAAAATTGATCTAATTAAAAGAGATAAGGAAGGGCATTATATCCTGCTAAAGGGAAGCATCAATAGTGAAGCCGTATCAATATTAAACATGTATGCACCAAGTGGTGCAGCATCTAAATTCTTAAAAGAGAAATTAAGAGAGCTGCAAGAGGAAATAGATAGCAAAACTATAATAGCGGGAGATCTCAACCTTGCACTATCAGAATTAGATAAATCAAACCACAAAATAAATAAGAAAGAAGTCAAAGAGGTAAATAGAATACTAGAAAAGTTTGATATGATAGATCTTTGGCGAAAGCTAAATGGAGACAGAAAGGAATATACTTTCTTCTCAGCAGTTCATGGAACCTATACAAAAATTGATCATATACTAGGGCATAAAAACCTCAAAATCAAATGCAGTAAGGCAGAAATAGTAAATGCATCCTTTTCAGACCATAATGCAATCAAAATAACATTTAATAAAAAGCCAGGGGAAAATAGACCAAAAAATAATTGGAAACTAAATAATCTTATACTAAAGAATGATTGGGTAAAACAGCAAATCATAGACATAATTAATAACTTCACCCAAGAAAATGACAATAATGAGACATCATACCAAAATGTGTGGGATACAGCCAAAGCAGTAATTAGGGGAAGTTTTATATCTCTACAGGCCTACTTGCATAAAATAGAGAAAGAGAGGGCCAACGAATTGGGTTTACAACTAAAATTGCTAGAAAAGGAACAAATTAAAAACCCCCAGACAAACACAAAACTTGAAATTCAAAAAATAAAAGGTGAGATTAATAAAATTGAAAGTAAAAAAACTATTGAATTAATTAATAAAACTAAGAGTTGGTTTTATGAAAAAACCAACAAAATAGACAAACCCTTAGTAAACCTGATTAAAAAAAGGAAAGAGAAAAAGCAAATTGATAGTCTTGAAAATGAAAAGGGTGAACTCACCACTAATGAAGAGGAAATTAGAACAATAGTTAGGAGCTACTTTGCTCAACTTTATGCCGATAAATTTGATAACTTAAATGAAATGGAAGAATACCTTCAAAAATATAGCTTGCCCAGATTAACAGAGGAAGAAGTAAGTAGTCTAAATAGTCCCATCTCAGAAAAAGAAATAGACCAAGCTATTAACCAACTTCCTAAGAAAAAGTCCCCAGGACCAGATGGATTTACAGGTGAATTCTACCAAACATTTAAAGAACAACTAACTCCAATGCTATGTAAACTATTTGAAAAAATAGGGATTGAAGGAGTCCTACCAAATTCCTTCTATGACACAGACATGGTACTGATACTTAAACCAGGTAGATCGAAAACTGAGAAAGAAAACTATAGACCAATTTCCTTAATGAATATTGATGCTAAAATCTTAAATAAGATATTAGCAAATAGACTTCAGAAAATCATCCCCAGAATAATACACTATGACCAAGTGGGATTTATACCAGGAATGCAGAGCTGGTTTAATATTAGGAAAACTATTAGTATAATTGACCATATTAATAATCAAATTAATAAAAACCATATGATCATCTCAATAGATGCAGAAAAGGCATTTGATAAAATCCAACATCCATTCCTACTAAAAACGCTTGAGAGTATAGGAATAAATGGACTATTCCTTAAAATAATAAGGAGCATATATTTAAAACCTTCAGTAAACATCATATGTAATGGTGATAAACTAGAACCTTTCCCTGTTAGATCAGGAGTGAAACAAGGTTGCCCACTATCACCATTACTATTCAATATAGTACTAGAAACTCTAGCCTTGGCAATAAGAGCCGAGAAAGAGATCCAAGGAATTAGAGTAGGAAATGAAGAAATCAAATTGTCACTTTTCGCAGATGACATGATGGTATACTTAGAGAACCCCAAAGACTCTGCTAAAAAGCTATTAGAAATAATTCAGAATTTTAGCAAAGTCGCAGGATACAAAATAAATCCACATAAATCCTCAGGATTTTTATACATTACCAACACAATCCAACAGCAAGAGATACAAAGAGAAATTCCATTCAAAATAACAGTCGATAGTATCAAATATTTGGGAATATATCTACCAAAGGAGAGTCAGGAATTATATGAGCAAAATTACAAAACACTTGCCACAAAAATAAAGTCAGATTTAAATAATTGGAAAGACATTCAATGTTCTTGGATAGGCCGAGCGAATATAATAAAGATGACAATACTCCCCAAACTAATCTATTTATTTAGTGCTATACCAATCAGACTCCCAAGAAACTATTTTAATGACCTAGAAAAAATAACAACAAAATTCATATGGAAGAATAAAAGGTCGAGAATTGCAAGGGAACTAATGAAAAAAAAGTCAGAGGAAGGTGGTCTAAGTGTACCTGATTTAAAGCTATATTATAAAGCAACAGTCACCAAAACCATTTGGTATTGGCTAAGAAATAGACTAGTTGATCAGTGGCATAGGTTAGGTTCACAGGACAAGATAGTGAATAAAAATAGCAATCTAATCTTTGACAAACCCAAAGATCCCAAAGTTTGGGATAAGAATTCATTATTTGACAAAAACTGCTGGGAAAACTGGAAATTAGTATGGCAGAAACTAGGCATGGACCCACATTTAACACCACATACTAAGATTAGATCAAAATGGGTCCAAGATTTAGGCATAAAGAACGAAATCATAAATAAATTGGAGGAACATGGGATGGTTTACCTCTCAGACTTGTGGAGGAGGAAGGAGTTTGTGTCCAAGGGAGAACTAGAGACCATTATTGATCACAAAATAGAACATTTTGATTACACCAAATTAAAAAGTTTCTGCACAAACAAAACTAATGCAAACAAGATTAGAAGGGAAGTAACAAATTGGGAAAAAATTTTTACAGTTAAAGGTTCTGATAAAGGCCTCATCTCCAAAATATACAGAGAATTGACTTTAATCTATAAGAAATCAAGCCATTCTCCAATTGATAAATGGTCAAAGGATATGAACAGACAATTTTCAGATGATGAAATTAAAACTATTTCCACTCATATGAAAGAGTGTTCCAAATCACTATTGATCAGAGAAATGCAAATTAAGACAACTCTGAGGTATCATTACACACCTGTCAGATTGGCTAAGATGACAGGAACAAATAACGATGAATGTTGGAGGGGCTGTGGGAAAACTGGGACACTGATGCATTGTTGGTGGAGTTGTGAAAGAATCCAACCATTCTGGAGAGCAATCTGGAATTATGCCCAAAAAGTTATCAAAATGTGCATACCCTTTGACCCAGCCATACTACTACTGGGCTTATACCCCAAGGAACTACTAGAGAAGGGAAAGGGTCCTGTATGTGCCAAAATGTTTGTGGCAGCCCTTTTCATAGTGGCTAGAAGCTGGAAGATGAATGGATGTCCATCAATTGGAGAATGGTTGGGTAAACTATGGTATATGAATGTTATGGAATATTATTGTTCTATAAGAAATGACCAACAGGAGAAATATAGAGAGGCTTGGAGAGACTTACATCAACTGATGCTGAGTGAAACGAGCAGAACCAGAAGATCATTATACACTTCAACAATGATACTGTACGAGGATGTATGCTGATGGAAGTGGATTTCAACATAGAGAAGAGCTAATCCAATTCCAATTGATTAATGATGGAAAGAACCAGCTACATCCAGAAAAGGAACAATGGGAAATGAATGTAAACTGTTATTTTTACCTTCTGAATCCAATTCTTCCTGTGCAACAAAAAATTCGGTTCTACACACATATATTGTATCTAAATTATACTGTAATATATTTAACATATATAAGACTGCTTGCCATCTGGGGGAGGGGTTTGGGGGAGGAAGGGAAAAAATCTGAATAGAAGTAAGTGCAAGGGATAATGTTGTAAAAAATTACCCATGCATATGTACTGTCAAAAAATGTTATAATTATAAAATAAAAAAAAAAAAAAAAAAATTTAGGTAGAATTGTAATTTTTATTATATTAGTTCAGTATACCCATGAACAATCGATATTTTTTCAACTGTTTAGATCTAATTTTATTTGTGTGAAAAGTGTTTTGTAATTGTATTCTTATACTTCCTGGCTTTGTCTTAGCAAGTAGATGTTCAAATATTTTATATTATCTGCAATTATTTTCAATGGGATTTCTCTTTCTATCTCTTGCTGCTGAACTTTGTTGGCAACTTGTAGAAATGCCAGTGATTTGTGTGGGTTAATTTTATATCCTGAAATTTTCCTAAAGTTGTTCATTGTTATTTTAGTAGTTTTTTGCTTGATTCTGTAGAATTCTCTAAATATACCCTTATATAATCTATAATGAATGATAGTCTTGTTTCCTTATCTCCTACTCTCCTTCAATTTCTTTTTCTTTTCTTTTCGCTAAAGCTAACATTCCTAGTATAACTAATGTTGAATAATAGTGGTGATAATGGCCAACTTTATTTCACCCCTGAATTGAGAATGCTTAGCCCCATTATATGCTTGCTGATCATTTTAGGTAGATGCTACTCATCATTTTAAGGAAAATTCCATTTCTTCTTATGTGTTCCAGTGTTTTGTTTTGTTTTGTTTTGTTTTTTCTAGTTTTAGCATTGTTTATTTTTTTTAAATTTAATTTTTATTTTATTTTATAATTATTACTTTTTTTTGACAGTACATATGCATGGGTAATTTTTTATAATATTATCCCTTGCACTTACTTCTGTTCAGATTTTTTCCCACCTCCCCCAACCCCCTCCCCCAGATGGCAGGCAGTCTTATACATGTTATATATATTACAATATATTCTAGACACAATATATGTGTGTAGAACCAAATTTCTTGTTGCACAGGAAGAATTGGATTCAGAAGGTAAAAATAACAGTTTACACTCATTTCCTAGTGTTCCTATTCTGGATGTAGCTGATTCTGTCCATCATTAATCAATTGGAACTGGATTAGCTCTTCTCTATGTTGAAGATATCCACTTCCATCAGAATACATCCTCATACAGTATCATTGTTGAAGTGTATATTGATCTTCTGGTTCTGCTCATTTCACTTAGAGAGTTGATGTCTCTCCAAGCCTCTCTGTATTTCTCCTGTTGGTCATTTCTTACAGAACAATAATATTCCATAACATTCATATACCATAATTTACCCAACCATTCTCCAATTGATGGACATCCATTCATCTTCCAGCTTCTAGCCACTATGAAAAGGGCTGCCACAAACATTTTGGCACATACAGGTCCCTTTCCCTTCTTTAGTATTTCCTTGGGATATAAGCCCAGTAGTAGTATGGCTGGGTCAAAGGGTATGCACATTTTGATAACTTTTTGGGCATAATTCCAGATTGCTCTCCAGAATGGTTGGATTCTTTCACAACTCCACCAACAATGCATCAGTGTCCCAGTTTTCCCACACCCCCTCCAACATTCATTGTTATTTGTTCCTGTCATCTTAGCCAATCTGACAGGTGTGTAGTGGTATCTCAGAGTTGTCTTAATTTGCATTTCTCTGATCAATAGTGATTTGGAACACTCTTTCATATGAGTGGAAATAGTTTTAATTTCATCATCTGAAAATTGTCTGTTCATATCCTGTGACCATTATCAATTGGAGAATAGCTTGATTTCTTATAAAGTCAATTCTCTGTATATTTTGGAGATGAGGCCTTTATCAGAACCTTTAACTGTAAAAATGTTTTCCCAATTTGTTACTTCCCTTCTAATCTTGTTTGCATTAGTTTTGTTTGTACAAAAGCTTTTTAATTTGATGTAATCAAAATTTTCTATTTTGTGATCAATAATGGTCTCTAGTTCTCCCTTGGACACAAACTCCTTCCTCCTCCACAAGTCTGAAAGGTAAATCATCCCCTGTTCCTCCAATTTATTTATGATTTCGTTCTTTATACCTAAATCTTGGACCCATTTTGATCTAATCTTAGTATGTGGTGTTAAATATGGGTCCATGCCTAGTTTCTGCCATACTAATTTCCAGTTTTCCCAGCAGTTTTTGTCAAATAATGAATTCTTATCCCAAAATTTGGGATCTTTGGGTTTGTCAAACACTAGATTGCTATTTTTATTCACTATCTTGCCCTGTGAACCTAACCTATGCCACTGATCAACTAGTCTATTTCTTAGCCAATACCAAATAGTTTTGGTGACTGTTGCTTTATAATACAGTTCTAGATCAGGTACCGATAGACCACCTTCACTTAATTTTTTTTTTCATTACTTCCCTTGAAATTCTCGACCTTTTGTTGTTCCATACGAATTCTGTTGTTATTTTTTCTAGGTTATTAAAATAGTTTCTTGGAAGTCTGATTGGTATAGCACTAAATAAATAGATTAGTTTAGGGAGTATTGTCATCTTAATTATATTCGCTCGGGCTATCCAAGAACACTGAATGTCTTTCCAATTATTTAAATCTGACTTTATTTTTGTGGCAAGTGTTTTGTAATTTTGCTCATATAATTCCTGACTCTCCTTTGGTAGATATATTCCCAAGTATTTTATACTATCGACCGTTATTTTGAATGGAATTTCTCTTTGTATCTCTTGCTTTTGGATTGTGTTGGTAATGTATAAAAATGCTGAGGATTTATGTGGATTTATTTTGTATCCTGCGACTTTGCTAAAATTCTGAATTATTTCTAATAGCTTTTTAGCAGAGTCTTTGGGGTTCTCTAAGTATACCATCATGTCATCTGCGAAAAGTGATAATTTGATTTCCTCATTTCCTACTCTAATTCCTTGAATCTCTTTCTCAGCTCTTTTTGCTGAGGCTAGTGTTTCTTGTACTATATTGAAAAGTAATGGTGATAGGGGCAACCTTGTTTCACTCCTGATCTTACAGGGAAAGGTTCTAGTTTATTGCCATTACATATGATGTTTATTGAAGGTTTTAAATATATGCTCCTTATTATTTTAAGGAAAAGTCCATTTATTCCTATACTCTCAAGCGTTTTTTAGTAGGAATGGATATTGGATTTTATCAAATGCTTTTTCTTCATCTATTGAGATGATCATATGGTTTTTATTAATTTGATCATTAATATGGTCAATTATATTAATAGTTTTCCTAATATTAAACCAGCCCTGCATTCCTGGTATAAATCCCACTTGGTCATAATGTATTATCCTGGGGATGATTTTCTGAAGTCTATTTGCTAATATCTTATTTAAGATTTTAGCATCAATATTCATTAAGGAAATTGGTTTATAGTTTTCTTTCTCAGTTTTCGGTCTACCTGGTTTAGGTATCAGTACCATGTCTGTGTCATAGAAGGAATTTGGTAGGACTCCTTCAATCCCTATTTTTTCAAACAGTTTACATAGCATTGGAGTTAGTTGTTCTTTAAATGTTTGGTAGAATTCACATGTAAATCCATCTGGTCCTGAGGACTTTTTCTTAGGAAGTTGGTTAATAGCTTGATCTATTTCTTTTTCTGAGATGGGACTATTTAGACTACTTACTTCTTCCTCTGTTAATCTGGGCAAGCTATATTTTTGAACGTATTCTTCCATTTCATTTAACTTATCGAATTTATCGGCATAAAGTTGAGCAAAGTAGCTCCTAACTATTGTTCTAATTTCCTCTTCATTAGTGGTGAGTTCACCCTTTTCATTTTCAAGACTAACAATTTGCTTTTTCTCTTTCCTTTTTTTAATCAGGTTTACTAAGGGCTTGTCTATTTTGTTGGTTTTTTCATAGAACCAACTCTTAGTTTTATTAATTAATTCAATAGTTTTTTTACTTTCAATTTTACTAATCTCACCTCTTATTTTTTGAATTTCAAGTTTTGTGTTTGTCTGGGGGTTTTTAATTTGTTCCTTTTCTAGCAATTTGAGTTGTAAGCCCAATTCGTTGGCCCTCTCTTTCTCTGTTTTATGCAAGTAGGCCTGTAGAGATATAAAACTTCCCCTTATTACTGCTTTGGCTGTATCCCACACATTTTGGTATGATGTCTCATTATTGTCATTTTCTCGGGTGAAGTAATTAATTATGTCTATGATTTGCTGTTTTACCCAATCATTCTTTAGTATAAGATTATTTAGTTTCCAATTATTTTTTGGTCTATTTTCCCTTGGCTTTTTATTAAATGTAATTTTGATTGCATTATGGTCTGAAAAGGATGCATTTACTATTTCTGCCTTACTGCATTTGATTTTGAAGTTTTTATGCCCTAGTATATGATCAATTTTTGTATAGGTTCCATGAACTGCTGAGAAGAAAGTATACTCCTTTCTGTCTCCATTTAGCTTTTGCCAAAGATCTATCATATCAAACTTTTCTAGTATTCTATTTACCTCTTTGACTTCTTTCTTATTTATTTTGTGGTTTGATTTATCTAGTTCTGAGAGTGCAAGGTTGAGATCTCCCACTATTATAGTTTTGCTATCTATTTCCTCTTGCAGCTCTCTTAATTTCTCTTTTAAAAATTTAGATGCTGCACCACTTGGTGCATATATGTTTAATATTGATACTGCTTCATTATTGATGCTGCCCTTTAGCAGGATATAATGCCCTTCCTTATCTCTTTTAATTAGATCAATTTTTGTCTTTGCTTGATCTGAGATGAGGATGGCTATTCCTGCTTTTTTGGTTTTGCCTGAAGCATAATAGATTCTGCTCCACCCTTTTACTTTTAGTTTGAATGTCTCACCCTGTTTCAGGTGTGTTTCCTGTAAACAACATATAGTAGGGTTCTGACTTTTAATCCAGTCTGCTAACTGCTTCCTCTTTATGAGGCAGTTTGCCCCATTCACATTTATGGTTAGAAGGACTAATTCTATATTGCTTGCCATCCTATTAACCCCTGCTTATACTTTTCCCCTTTCCTTCCTTCTTACCCCCCTACCCAGTATTAAACTTGTGAACAGCCCTCCCTTTTTAGGATCCCTCCCCCACCTTAAAGTTCCTCCCCTTATTTTATCCCTTTTCCTCCAAATTTCTGTATTCCCTTCCCCTTAGTTTACTCCTTCCCTTTCACTTTTCAATGAAGTGGAAGAAGTTTCACCATAAATTGAATATGTGTATTGATACACACTATGTTCATCTCCCTCCTTTCTTTCTCTCAGAAATAATAGGTTACCTTTGCCTCTTCATGAGATGTAGTACCACCACTTTACACTTTTTTATGATATAATTTCCTTTCCACTTCTAGTTTCTAAGACAAATTGTACATATGTTCTTTACATATTTTTTTGGCAGAAGTATAGTTCTCAAGATTTCTTTTTACCTTTTTAGAAATCTCTTGAGTTCTGTATTTGAAGATCAAACCTTTTATGTAGGTCTGGTTTTTTCATCAAAAATAGATGGAATTCATTTATTTCGTTAAATGTCCATCTTCTTCCCTGGAAAACGATGCTCATTCTTGCTGGGTAAGTTATTCTTGGTTGCATACCAAGTTCCTTAGCCTTTCGGAATATCATGTTACAGGCCTTTCGTTCTTTTAATGTGGATGCTGCTAGATCCTGGGTTATCTTTATTGTGGATCCTTCATATCTGAATTGCTTTTTTCTAGCAGCTTCCAATATCTTTTCCTTTGTCTGATGGTTCTTGAACTTGGCCACTATATTTCTTGGCGTTTTGATTTTAGGGTCCCTTTCAGTAGGTGATCGATGAATTTTTTCAATGTCTATTTTACCCTCTGTTTCCAGAACGTCTGGGCAGTTCTCTTTGATAATTTCCTCGAAAATGGTGTCCAAGCTCTTTTTTTCCTCCCATTTTTCAGGGAGTCTGATTATTCTCAAATTGTCTCTCCTGGATCTGTTTTCCATGTCTGTTGTCTTTCTGATAAGGTACTTGACATTCTTTTCAATTGTTTCATTTCTCTGGTTTTGCTTGACTACCTCTTGGTTTCTCCTTGAGTCATTCATTTCTACTTGTTCCAGTCTAATTTTCAATGATGTATTTTCTTCACTCACTTTTTTTATATCTCTTTGTAATTGTCCAATTGAGTTTTTATCTTCTATGGAATTTTTTTCCATTTTATCCATTTTATTTTTTAGAGAGCTGTTTTCTTTTTCCAGCTCACTAATCCTGTTTTCCTTGGAGTTGTTTACCTTTTCCAGCTCACTAATCTTGTTTCTCAATGATTTGATCTCTTTATCCACTCTGTCTTTGAATGCATGGGATGACTTCTCCAGGCTCTCTTGCCAAGCTTCCCTTTCCTTTTCCCATTTCTCTTCCAGCTCTCTTGTGAGGGCCTTTTTGATTTCCTCTATGAGATTCTTTTGTATTGAGGAGCAGCTCATATCCCCCTTAGGGGATTCCTCTGGGGACAGTCTGTTTTTAGTCTCCTCAGTGTTTGAAGTCTGCTCTCTCTCCATACAAAAGCTGTCAATGGTTAGAGCCCTTTTGAATTTTTTGTTCATTTTGTCAGAGTAGGAATCGAAGAAAACAAATTGACAAGAGAAACAATAGGTCTGTTTTTGGGGGGATGGGCCTGGATGGTATTAATGGGCTTCCTCTACAGACTGGGGGTAGGGCAGCAGAGAGCCACTAACAAAACAGCAATGACTGTACTGAGTCTGCGCTCTGAGGCTCCGAGAACACACCGAGTCAGTCCAGGTGGGGGTTGGGGGTGGCCTGGTTCTGAGAGATGCTGGCTTCCCGGGGTTTTAATCTTCACCTCTGGTGTTTACACCCTCTCTGCTGCTCCTGGCTTGCTGCCAAGATGGAGTATCCACACTGGGGAAAAAGTCTTTTCGCAGAAACAGCAAAGATCGTACCCCTCCCCCTCCAGTCTGAGCTGTGTGAGCTGCCTGTCTCGCTCTGGCTGCCTGCCCTCAGTCTGTGCCCAGTCTGATTGACCCTCCCCCGAGCAAACACAGACCTTTTCTGGCGACTTTCAAGGATGTCTTCTCTTGGTGATTATTTGTGGATTTCTTTCTGGGTCAAGCATTAAGTCTGAGGCTTGTCATGAAGTAAGTTTTGAGAGAAAACGAGGAGCTCAAGCAGCTGTCTGCCTCCACACCACCATCTTGGCCAGAAGTCCCCTTTGTTTTGTTTTTTTTAATTATGAATGGGTGTTGTATTTTGTGAAATGCTTTTTCTACATCTATTGAGATAATATAATTTGTTAGTTTGCTAATTGATATGGTCAATTATGCTGATACTTTTCCTGATAAATCACATTTAGTCATAGTGTAATATTCTGATGATAAGTGGCTGTATTTTCTTTGCTATTATTCTATGTAAGATTTTTGTATCAATATTCATTAGGAAAATTGATCTATAATTTTCTTTCTCTGTTTTGACCCTCCCTGGTTTAGGTATCAGTAACATGTCTTGGTCACAAAGGGAATTTGGTTGGATTCCTTCTTTGCCTCAGGAAAAAAAAAAGAAATAAAGAAAGATCTGGATTTCCCATAAAAAGGGGGAAAGGACCTACATGTGCAAAAATTTTTTTTTGTAGTGGAAAGGAACTAGAAACTGAGTGTATATTCATCAGTTGAGGAATGGCTGAATAAGCTATGGTAAGTGAATGTAATGGAATATTATTATTCTAATAAGAAATGATATGACCTAGAGTGGCTTACATGAACTTATGCTAAGTGAGCAGAACAAGAGAACCAAGAGAACTGCACAAGATTATGTGATGATCAATTTTGATAGACTCTTTTCAACAATGAGGTGATTTAGGCCATTCCCAATAGGCTTGTAATGGAGAGAGCCATCTACATCCAGAGAGAAGTCCTCTCTAAATCAGAACTGAATGTGGATCACATAATATTTTATCTATTTTTTATTGTTGTTGCTTGCTTGCTTATGTTTTTTTTTTCATTTTTTCTCCTTTTGATTTGATTTTTTCATGTGCATAATGATGGAAATGTTTAGAAGAATTGCACATGTTTATCCTAGATTGGAATGCTTTCTGTCTAGGGGAGGAGGGAAGTGGGAAGGGAGGAAGAAACCCACAATTTTGGAGGGGTGAATGTTGAAAACTATCTTTGCATGTATTTTGAAGAATAAAAAGCTATTATAAGAATCTGGATCTCCTTTTGTAGTTGGTTGACTAGAAACTTCTTATTTTTCTTGGATTGTTCTTTTTTCCCTTCAATCTTTCTCATTTGATTATTTTTTTGGATAGGTGAGGTAGAAACTTAACACTTCTCTTTGGGATTCGGGAGGCTTTTTTAAAGTTTAATGTCCTCCTCTAAAGATGAACCTCAGTCTTCCACATTTTCATAGTAACTTTCTATGGTTGGTTTCTTTTTCTTTTACTCATTTAAAAAAAAATAAGAACTTAATAGTATAATCACTTCTAGTCCTAGGGTGGGAGGTTGATGCTGCTGGCTTTAAAGAAGGGAACCCAAAACTCTCTAAAAGCCCTTGAAAGAGAGATTCTCCTTGGACCCTATGTTTGTGGGACCTTGTCCAAGGGAAACAAGATAAACAGCTTCATTCTGTTATCTAGATGGTTCATTCCTGAGCTAAAGAATTCCAACCATTGAATTGAATTAAAGAGACACATTCAACTCTCCCAAGCTGAAAATCCAGCTTGTAGATAAAAAGAGCCAGCTTGGAACTACACCCACTAGCCCATCCCCCATGGAGCAGGCTTGGAATGTAGCCAAAGACTTCCTTATAAAAACAGCAATTAAAAACTCATTTCTTTGCAGAGACCTAAGATGCCAAGGAATCTCTCATTCTGGCATAGCAAGCCTCTAGCCATTGGAATAATATTCTCTTCCAATGCTACCCTCACCTGTTTCCCTAATGAGACATTTTGCCTCTAAATTTTACTTCTAAGCCAGCACTCCTTCACTGAGAAATTCATCCTTTCTATTCTTGCATAGTAAAGGCTGACTTCCCAATGCCAACAATAAACCCCTTTTATCAGTCTAGTCTTTTCAGGTCTGTAAATTCCTTTACAGAGAATCTCTGCATCACCAGAAGGGAGTTCCCCAAAACTCCCTACCCTTGTGCTGAATCCCAAGGGGGTGTGTAGGGGAGTCAAACCATTTGGTTCCCTGAACCCTGAACCTTCCACTAAACTTTAACATTTAACTCCCTGACCACCAGAAACCCTAATCTCATTTTGGCTCCTTAAATCTAGACCTCATTATTATCATTATTATTCCTGACAAAAGGGAACCCCCACACTTAAATCTCATCAGCTTCACTTCAGTTATCCCCTCTGACCTGAAACCCCAAATCAAGAACTCCACCCCCTGAAAGTTCCTGAAACTAGCAGCATCACTGTCCAATTGCTTCTGTAAGTTCCTTCTCACCCAAGGCAACTTCTCTTCAGCACAGCTGAGCCTAGGGTTCCTTATCAGCTGAGTTTTATGGACTTGGACCCCAGCTCAGCACTGTGGTTTTAGCTGAGGTTACCTCTAAACCCAGCTTGTCCCAAGGCTCTCTGCTTGGTGTTTAAGTGGAACTAGCCTAGAGATATTTATATTTCATACCAGTTACTTTTCCTTATTGAGGTCTTTCTTCAGGGCTTCTTTCTTTGTCCTACGAGGGAACCCAAGGGAACCATTATTTATTTTTCTCTGGTCTACATTTGACCTAAAGAATAATTTTGTTTTGTTTGTGTGGGAAATCTGGAGTGCTTGGAATTTTTTGATCTACTTCACTGTCTTCCTACAATTTCCCCCTTCCCCACCAATCTTTATATTTCAAATGCCAAGTATAGTACCTTCAAGACAAAAATATATATGTACTATATTGATTTTTAAATTGTGGAATGCAGGTCTGTGAGGGCAAAAAACCCAAACCTTCATTTCTATCTCCTCTAAGACTGTTATTACTGGATTTTGTTTGTTTGTTGTTAAGTCAGTTTTCATCTTTTCTACTTCTTCACAACTCTTTTTGGATTTTTCTTGGCAAAATATTGGAATGGATTGCCACATCTTTCTCCAACTCATTTTATAGATAAGGAAACTGAGGTAAACAGGGTTAAGTGATTTATCCAGGTCACACAATGTTATCTGAAGCTAGATTTGAATTCAAGAAGATAAATCTTCTTGACTCTGGGCCAGGTGCTCCAGCCATTGCACTACTTAGCTATATACTACTGGATTTTGTGAGCCCTAAATAAATTATTTAAATAGAATTCATTAAATTATACAGAAACCAATTCTGGGCAAATCAGTTTGAACAGTGAAATAAGTATGAACCTTACATGTATATTTCCTGCTCTCTTCTCTCTCAGAATAAATGGTATGACCTAAAAGAATATATCCTGGAGAACTGTGCAAATGTAAAACTTTTTCTATCCACTCTCTACTTTAGTTGTGACTTCATCTGAATAACCCATTTAATACTGAAGGGGAAGGATGGGGAAGGAGTTAGTAATGACAATATAGCCTGTGATATAGGTTCAAGTCTGCCACAAATAATTTTATTTGTTATATTATTAATTTATACCAAAGTAATTTCTAACTTTGGGAGAGAGATGTTTAAACTGGCATTATCCCTCATGTTTTTTGACCTGACTCTCTATTCCAAGATTTCAAATAACATTTATAGGAATCTTAAATAAGAAAATGATCATGATATGTTAAAATACAGTTTGGGTTAACATTACAGAATGAATAGTCAGTTCCTTCCTGGACTACTTCCTCTTAAACAGTTCCTTCAAATGATAAATTTTTTTTAAAGCTTTTTATTTGTTCTCCAGAATGATTGGATTAATTCATAACTAAATGAACATTGTATTAGTGTCTCATTTTTCCACATCCCCTTTAAAATTCATCATTATCTTTTTCTGTCACATTAGCCAATCTGACAAGTATATACCTCAGATTTGTTTTAATTTGCATTTCTCTGATCAATAATGATTTAGAGCATTTTTTTTTCATATGAGTAAATGGTTTTAGTTTCTTCATCTGAAAATTGTTTGTATCCTTTAACCACTTATCAATGGAAGAATGGCTTGGATTCTTAGAAACTCGAGACAATTCTCTACATATTTTAGAAATGAGGTTTTTAACCATTCTCCTATTGATAAATGGTCAAGGGATATGAACAGACAATTCTCATATGATGAAATTGAAACTATTTCCACTCACATGAAAGAGTGTTCCAAATCACTATTGATCAGATAAATGCAAATTAAGACAACTCTGAGACACCGCTACACACCTGTCAGATTGGCTAAGATGACAGGAACAAATAATGATGAATGTTGGAGGGGATGTGGGAAAACTGGGACACTGGTACATTGTTGGTGGAGTTGTGAAAGAATCCAGCCATTCTGGAGAGCAATTTGGAACTATGCCCAAAAAGTTATCAAACTGTGCATACCCTTTGACCCAGCATTGCTGTTATTGGGATTATATCCCAAAGAAATACTAAAGAGTGGAAAGGGACCTGTATGTGCCAAAATGTTTGTGGCAGCTCTTTTTGTTGTAGCTAGAAACTGGAAGTCGAATGGATGTCCATCAATTGGAGAATGGTTGGGTAAATTGTGGTATATGAAGGTTATGGAATATTATTGCTCTGTAAGAAATGAGCAGCAGGAGGAATACAGAGAGGCCTGGAGAGACTTAAATCAACTGTTGCTGAGTGAAATGAGCAGAACCAAAAGATCACTGTACACTTCAACAACAATACTATATGAGGATGTATTCTGATGGAAGTGGAAATCTTCAACATAAAGAAGATCCAACTCACTTCCAGTTGATCAATGATGGACAGAAATAACTATACCCAGAGAAGGAACACTGGGAAGTGAATGTAAATTGTTAGCACTACTGTCTATATCCAGGTTACTTATACCTTTGGAAGCTAATAATTAATGTGCAACAAGAAAATGGTATTTACACACATATATTGTATCTAGGTTATATTGTAACACATGTAAAATGTATGGGATTACCTGTCATCGGGGGGAGGGAGTGGAGGGAGGGAGGGGATAATTTGGAAAAATGAATAAAAAAAAATAAAATAAAATAAAATTTCATGCCAATTAAAAAAAAAAAAAGAAATGAGGTTTTTAGCAGAACTCTTGGATATAAATTCTGCCCCCCACATTATTGCTTCTCTTCTAATGTTGTCTGCACTGGTTTCATTTGTACAAAAAATTTTTAATATAATCAGAATTATCCATTTTGCATTCTAGAATGTACTCTAGTTCTTTGGTCACAATTCCTTCCTTCTTCACAGATTTGATAGGCAGATTATCCTTTGTTCTTCTAATTTGTTTATTGTGGTGACTGTATTAGCACCCTGGATACCTTAGAATCAACTAGAGTCAGGATAATTTATTCTTGATCTTTAGAGGTGGACGCAGAATCTCCGCCACCTCACCTCTTCATCTCTAGCCCAGAGTCAGTCTGGCCAGTCTCTCTGCACCTCCTAGTCCCTCCCACAATTCTCTGTTTGCACCAAATGATTGGGCCAGCACAGGATAGTGGGAAGGGCCATTTTCCAAACATATTCTTATAGAGTATTGCCCAATCGGTAATTTGTCTCAAGTGCTAGATTGTCCGACCTCACTGCATTGACTCAAGAGTTTTAGCCCTTTCCAGTTTATAGTATCACTTTTATGTCTAAATGATATTTTGACATTATTTTGGTATGGAGTGTTAGATGTGAGTCAGTGCTTAATTTCTACCATATTAATATCCAATTTTCACAGAAATTTTTGTCAAAAACTGACAAAAACCCTAAATTCCTGGAGTTAGGGTTTTTGGGTTGATCAAACAAAAGATTGCTATTGTCATTGACTATTGTGTTTTGTGAACTTAATCTATTCCACTCATCAACTTCTCTATCTCTTAGCCAGTACCAAATGGTTTTGAAGATCACTACTTTAGAACATAATTTTAGATTTGGTACATCCAGGCCACTTTCATTTGCATTATTTTCATTAATTCTCTTGAAACTCTTAACCTTTTGTTCTTCCAAATGAACTTTGTTACTATTTTTTCTAGCTCTGTAAATTAATCTATTAGGAGTTTGATTATTATGACACCAAATAAGTAAGTTAATTAAGGTAGTATTGTCATTTTTATTATGTTAGCTCAGCTTTCACTTGAGCATTTTATATTTTTTCAACTGATTAGATTTGATTTTATTTGTGTGGAAAGTGTTTTGTAATTTTGTTGATATAGTTCATGACTTTGGCTTGGCAAGTAGACGCCCATATATTTTATATTATCTACAATTATTTTAAATGGAATTCCTTTTTGTATTTCTTGCAGTTGGATTTTATTGGTAACATATAAAAATGCTGATTATTCATATGGATTTTTTTTTCTGTATCCTGAAACTTTGCTAAAGTTGTGAATTGTTTCTAGTAGCTTTTTAGTTAATTCTCTAGGATTTTTTAAGCATGGCATCATAGAGACTAAAGGAAGAGAATAGACAACTTTCCTCTCAATTCTTTCAGCCATTTCTAAGGATCCTTTCTCTTCCAGATAAAGAAGTCTTCCAATGGGAGTGAGAGGCAGTCCCATGCTCCCTCTGTACTAACAGATGAACAGGAATCTGACTTTCTGTTTTTGAGAATACCTAAAGAAGTTTAGATCTAGATCAGATGGATGTTGCTACTCAGATTACTGATTTTATAAAGAACATCGTGTCCTGAAGCTTGTTTAAGATTTGCTGAAGAGTCATTCTGGGACTTCTGGCCAAGATGGCGGCGTGGAGGCAGACAGCTGCTTTAGCTCCACATTTTCTCTCAGAATTTATTTCATGACAAGCCTCGGAATTAATGCTTGACCGGAAACCCCCCTCCCCCGCCACAAATAATTACCAACAGAAGACATCCTTGAAATTTGCTCAGGGGAGGGACGAACAGATCGGGCAAAGACTGAGGGCAAGCAGCAAGAGCAAGACAGCTCACACTAGAAAGACCAGAGGGGGGAGGGGTGGGATCTGTGGAATGACCTTTACCCCAGTGTGGATATTCTATCTGGGCAGCAAGCCAGGATCAGAAGAGAAGCTGTAAACACAGGAGGTGAAAAAGTGACTCAACGCTTTCTTAGAGCCTCAGAGTCTCAGAGCACAGACGCAGTGCAGCCATTGCTGTCCTGTTAGTGGTGCTCACTGCTGTCTCCCCCAATCTGTAGAGGAAGCCTGATAACACCATTCAGCCCCAGCCCCTCCCCCCAAAAAGACCATTTGTTTTCCTTATTCATTTGTTTTCTTTGATACTTTTCTAACAAAATGAACAAAAAATTTAAAAGGACTCTAACCATTGACAACTTCTATATGGATAGAGAACAGACTTCAAACCCTGAGGAGGCTAAAAACAGACTATCTGCAGAGGAATCCACAAAAGGGGGTATTATCTGCTCCTCAATACACAAAACTCTCATAGAAGAAATCAAAAAGGCTCTCACAATAGAGCTAGAAGATAAATTGGAAAATGAAAAGGAAGTGTGGCAAGAGAGTCTGGAAAAGTCATTCCACTCATTTAAAGATAGAGTTGATAAAGAAATCAAATCATTGAAAAACAAAATTAGTGAGTTGGAAAAGGGAAACAACTCTAAGGAAAACAGAATTAATGAGTTGGAAAAAAATAGCTCTCTAAAAAATAAAATTGGCGAAATGGAAAAAAATTCCATAGAACAAAATAGTCCTACTCATTTCACTCAGCATCAGTTCATGTAAGTCTCTCCAGGCCTTTCTGAAATCATCCTGTTGGTCATTTCTTACAGAACAATAATATTCCATAACATTCATATACCACAATTTATTCAGCCAATCTCCAATTGATGGGCATCCATGTACTTTCCAGTTTCGGGCCACCACAAAGAGGGCTGCCACAAACATTCTTTAGTCTGTGGGGAAGAGACATTTTACAACAATTAGGATTACAATTGAATACTTTGGTTTTTTAGGCAGGGCTACTGTTCAAGGCCTGCCAATACTCTCATCTTTTCCTATTCAATGAAAAACTGATACAGCTGTGTAGATAGAACAGTGGCCCTTAGCCAAAGATAAAATTGAGGCCTTAGTAGATATAGTATAGGAGCAACTTGACCAAGTACACTTACAACCTTCTCTAAGTCCTTGGAATTCCTCAGTATTTTTGTAAGAAAGAAATATGGAAAATGGAGGAATGTTTAAAGTAAATGAACAGATGGAAACTATGGGTACTCTTCAGCCTGGACTTCCATTTCCTATTCAGTTGTCTAGAGAATGACCTCTTTGGGTTATGGACATTAAGGATTGTTTCTATTCTATCCCTCTAGATAAGGAGGATATGAAAAGATTTGCCTTTTCAGTGCCCAGCATTAACTTAGCTGAGCCTTATAAAAGATATGAGTAGACAGTTTTGCCACAAGGAATGAAAAACAGCCCTACTATGTGTCAAATGTATGTTGCTGCTGCTCTTACTCCAGTAAGAAAAGCATTTCTGGGGCAGCTAGGTGGCACAGTGGATAGAGCACCAGCCCTGAATTCAGGAGGACCTGAGTTCAAATCTGGTCTCAGACACTTAACACTTCCTAACTATGTGACCCTGGGCAAGTCACTTAACCCCAGCACCAGGAAAAAAAAAAAAAAAAAGAAAATCATTTCCAAAAGTAATGTTATTACATTACATGGATGATATATTGGGATTGCACCTGAGGAGCAAATGTTAGAAGCATGTCTACAAAAGACCATAGAAACACTAAGGAACTACAAATCACACATAGCTCCAGAAAAAATTCAAAGATATGCTGCTTTTCAATATATAGTATATGTGAAATATATCCTAAGATGCTTACAGTACAAAAACTTTCCTTAAGAACAGAGAAACTAAACAACTTAAATGATGTTCAGAAATTGATAGGAGATATCCAATGGATGTGTCTAGTGTTAGGCTTGACTACCTATCAATTGCAACCATTATATGACATTTTAAGGGGAGATAGTGATTTAAACTCACTATGTCAGCTTACAAAAGGAGCTGAAGAAGCTTTGAGAGAAGTTGAACTGGCTTTATTCAATGTGGTTGAAAGAGTCACTCAAAAGCCCTTGGAAATATTAGTTTTTGCTACACAAGAGGCATCCACAGAAGTCCTTCATCAAGGAGACAGTGTGATAGAGTGAGTGAACCTCCCAGCACAACCAGAAAAAAGCCCTAATCCTTACCCAGTGCTTTTGGCTAGACTTTTATTAAAATCCATTAAGCAAACAGTACAATTATCTGGCATAAGACCTGACAATATATACATCTTTTATACTAATGCACAAATTAATGTATGCTGTGAAACCATCCCAGAGTGACAAATTTTATTAGCCACAGCTCCAAATTTTACACACAGATCTCCATTAAAGATAATCAGACTATTACATAATTGGTGATGGATTCTTGAAGAAAAGGTTTCTAAAGTTCCTCTTAAAGGACCAACTATCTTTACAGATGATTCCAAACATAATATTCGTGCTGTATACTCTTGTAGCAATTATAAAAAGAGTAGTAAGGACTACTTTTCAGTCTAGTCAGCATAATGAATTGTATGCAATCATTCTAGCTCTTACTTATTATCCAGGAGATATAAATATAATATCTGAATGGATGTGCCCGATTATAAATCTTTTGGTCTTCTGTCTTTTATCCATGTTGTGGGAGACCCTTTTTCAAGATTAATTTTTGCAATACCAGCATCAAAAGAGACAGCCTGAGTGGTCACTGAATTCCTTATACAAGCATTGGCAATTATGGGTGTGCCACAAGCAATAAAAACAGACAATGGACCTGCATATACTTCTAAACATTTTGCACACTTTTGTGCACAGTATAAGATTTTAAACACCCCTGGCATACCTTTTAATCCTCAAGGACAGGCAATAGTAGAGAGGAGAAAGAGACATTAAGATGCTCCTCCAAAAACAAAAGAAAGGGGGAGCCACAGGTAACCCTAGAGAACTTCTAAATCTAGCTCTTTATACTATTAACTTCTTGATTTTTGACAAAGATGCACTGGTTCTGGCAGACAGGTTTTATAACCCACCAAAAGGGCAGTGTCCAGTGCAAGTAGCTCCACTGTCTTTAGATAATCACCAGGTGATGTGGAGAGACCCAGAAAGTGGTGAATGGAAGGGACCAGATAGGTTAACTGCTTGAGGGACAGGGTTTGCTTGTATCTTTACAAATGGAGAAGTAATCAGATGGGTGCCAACAAGCCACATTTGCCTTGTCCAATCGGAGAGAGACAGAGCAGCCCCTTGAAATGAAGAAGACTCAAGAAACATTGGGTAGTTCCATCACTGACTGTACCCACCAGTGAAAGAGCATGGCAGTTATGACATTTGACTCATGAACATCAAGGCAGGCAAACCATGAACTTTCAGGGGCCTGATACTAGATTGCAATGTCTTTCGAGGTTGCTGAAATTGAGGAACCGGGGTTACAGGACTGGAGAAGTGGATCAGAGAGACTGTCAGTCACAAGACTGTACCTTGAAGATTTCCAAAGTTGATTTCTGGTTGTTCCCAAGAATAGGTGTTCAAAAATTGGTCCCAGAAACTGAGTCTGCCAGGGCAATTCCAACAGAATAAAGGGTTCAAAGTTAAAGCAGAACCAGTAATCATAGTACAGGCTGAACAGGGTTATTCAGGACTGAGATTGTGGGAAGGGTTATTATGGTGGCCAGAGAGATACCTATAACCTGCTGCCTGAAATTTAACTTTCATCAAATCCACTTCCCACCTCTCTCTCGGCTGCCATCCCTTTAATCTAATCCCTAGGTGAATTGTTTGATGAAGGTGTTTTTCTCATTCTTTCCAGTGCTTTTGGGAAAATCCATCAGCTTTCCTGGTCCTTTATCTCTTATTCTCCCCTTTTGTTTTACCACAGGACTCATCCAAGGGGAAGTAAATAGGGCTCCACTTGTCAAGTAGCCACCTCACATACAAGTCCTGAAAGTGAATTAAAGTTCCTATACATAACAGACTAGTACAGTAGGGGTTTTCTATCCTAGAACTTATCCAAAGATCCCTCAAATAATTACATGTTCTGAAGGGAAGATAGTGGTCAATTAGATAATGCAAATACATACTATAAGCATCTTTTACAGCAAGTTACCCAAATTTAACCCAACATTTTTCATCCTAAATCCTAAATACACACAGTAATAGGGGAAATCTTAAATACACAGTGATAGTGGATTCAATCAGAATTTGGCATTCATTCATCAACCACTTTCAGTACCTCCCAAATCAATGAGGCTCAAAGTCCATTAGGGGCAGGGGCAAAAATGGTTTAATCTTCTGAAACTGCTTCCTACTGACAATAATCACAGTGCTGAATCCTACTCCAGGGAGGGGATGTGGTGTGGTATGCTGAAAGCATCCAATGGACTAATCTAGGTCCCAGAAGCAGGTCAGTACAGCTGTAACATGACCAAAATCTAGAACAGAAAACAAATCTATCAAATAAAAGTTAGAATAATTTGATATAATATATATTATATATAACATTATATATAATATAATAATAATAATTAATATATAATTATATATATATAGATAGGTAGATAGATATATAGATATAGATATATTTCACAAGGACTGCTACAAAATGTGGAAAGGCCAACATAGATTAGCCAGCAGCTTCCCATGTAAGGATACATGTTTGTCTCACAGGACAGACAAACATTATTGTCCCAATAAACAAAACAGCAATTAGGTCTCACAGAAAACTATGCCCATTGTCCTCTCATTATTTTAGAAACTTTTAAAGACCTGAGTACCAACAGACACAAATATTTAGTAATTGATAGATGACTAGGCTAAATACTCATTTGCCTAAGTATTTAGATGTAATGACTACATTTAGTCAGATTGGAAACACCAAGGTATCACATAATTGAATTGCATTAATGGTTTCTATTGAGTATTGGTTCTGATTATAGAAATCAGACACAGGAGGAAAAAGCAGGGACATGGCTATAATCAGTCAAAACTGGGTTCTTCAGCACATATATGACATAGGATAAAGTAGCCTTAACTCAGTTTTACTTCAGGTAATCGTCCTAGTAACTTTCAAATGGTGGACCTTTAAAACTCCCAAATCATATTAGCTACAGGCCCAAGAAATTTCACCTCCAATAACAATCCCATTAATCAAAGCTTCAGATGAATCCTAAATAGGTATTTATCATTACCTTATATTGAGAATAGTAATAGATTTGTACCAGAAAGTTCACAGCTTATCTTTCATATTCCTAAGTAGATGTTTTATAAGGTCAATGTTTTGTTCTTAAAACATAGAAAAATTCTAAATTGCCTATTGTCTATAACAGAAACATATGAAAAGGGACAAAGGCAAAAACTATTATTCTCAGGGTCCCTTTTGGGAAAATCCACCTGCTTTCCTGGTGGATTTTCTGCTCCCTAATGGGTACAACCTCAAAATAACACAACACAATCAATGAAAACTCATATAGAAGATCCTAATTTTACATAAAAGAACCTTTCAGATTTAACATTAATAATTTCTTCATTCTTAAAAATATTAATTAAACTTTTGGAAATAACGCTATCAAATTATAGATCACACTTGTTATATTCTTTAAGAAATAATTTAGGTGCATATCAAATTGTGATCTATAATTTGATATGCACCTAAATAAACAAACATTCAGTAATTAACATCATGTAAAAGTAGGCTATTCCTTTAAACAGTAAAATGCTCTCTGCAGCAAGAGAGCCAACTGAGTTTGTCTTCACTTTTAAAAAGACAGTCACAAAAGTGGGGGGGGGAGGGAGAAGGAGGAAAGTGAGTTAAATTTTTGCCTTTAAAGCCAAAGATCCCTTCCTGTTTCTTTCCCCCCCACTCTACTTCTCTTTATAATTAACTTTTAGGGTGCCAAATCCTTGTCAGGATTTAGCCAGGCAGTGTGCTTTCTTTATTCAAACAAATGGCAAGTTCTTCCATTAAAAGACTTGCCTCTTTCTTTCAACTTAACTCTTCCCCTTTTCAACTTGCTTTTTCCTTCTCTTCCTTTTTCTCCATTCCTTCCTGATACTGTTTCTCCTCTTCTCTCTCAATTTCTAACATCACCTCCCTGCAACACATTCCATCTCTATCTCTTCTCTGACTGCAGCATACTTATTCCAGTGATCCTCAAACTTTTTAAATAGGAGGCCAGTTCACTGTCCCCCAGACTGTTGGAGGACCAGACTATAGTAAAAACAAAAACTCACACTCTGTCTCTGCCCCCTCAGCCTATTTGCCATAACCTGGGGGCCGAATAAACGTCCTTAGTAAGCGCATCTGGCCTGCATGCCATAGTTTGAGAACCCCTGCTGTATTCTAACCAGATATTTCATTCAAACTGTCAATTGTTTCTGCAAATCAATCTTTCTAATCTCATGTATGTAAAATCACCTCTTTTTTTTTTTTCTTCAAAACTTTTAAGATTCACAATAGTTAACAGCTAAATAATTTCATGAACACATGTTCAACAGAGCTGACAAAATTTTAAGCATAACTTATAATGTTTACAAATTATCCAATATATGTTTCAGAAGGTAACATACTTCACCTAATTAGGGGGATAAGACTTCCTCAAGTAAATTATCAGGACTTTGTTTTAACAAGCTATTGTTAAACTGAATCAAATCAAATACAGTCTTTAAAAAGTTTTGTCTTTCAGTAGTAATGGTTCAATATTCAAACAAATTCCTAAGATCTTATACCCAGAATAAACAGATCTAGCATGCACAAGGCAATAGTAATTATTTCTCACAATTTCAAAATCACAGTACCACTTTAAGGGTACCACAGTATCACTTGGAAACTAAGTTCCCAAAATTCAGTAGACTAATAAGCCATAAGGATATGGCTTTTTCCCATTAAAATAAGTTCCCTAAATCCTAATTAAATATTACAGATAAACTAAATTGCCATTTGGTTACACACACACACACACATATATTAAAACTGGCTCTCAGACACTTGATTAGCTAAGGAGACTTTTTTTTTATTCTCACCAGAGGTTTTTCTTCTTTTGTTCTCTCTTTTACCTTCCCCCAGGCAGAGCTGCAACTTGAATCCAGATAAGGTTTTATTGTCCCCCCCCCCCTTTTTTTTTTTCTTATTGGCTTTGGAAGACTACTTTTCTCCCAGGGTTTTAAAAACAGTCAAGCTTTTTTCTGTTCCTTTTTCTTTCAAATTAGTGCAAAGAGGTTACAATTAGGTCCAATAAGAAATTAAAAATCATAAACAGTTTTTATGCTAAGTATCTTTGAAACATTGAAATGACCAATTGCCAAATTTCTCAATTATTGTTATTAAAACTTAACAGAACTCCTTAAATCAACACAACAGACAGACAAGTCACAAACACAGACCACACAGACACAACATTTAACATATACAAGTTGATATCTCAGAAGTTCTGTGGAGGGAAGTTTTCAGGTCAACGATTTCTCCCTCTCAGAAACTCAAATTGAGCCTTTAAAATGGTCTTTCAAACTCCAGTCTGGTGCGTTCTCTGCCTTCACAGACAGTGCCCAGATGTGAAAAACAAATACCCCAAACCCAGATTTGTGCCACAAAGCACCCAGACCAGATTGTGTTTAAAAAACACTTAGAATTGTGCTTAGAAGCATCCAGATTTATTGTTCAAAGACACCCAGAACCAAACAGTATTTAACACCCAGAGCTGTGCACTAAAGAACCCAGAATCAGACAGTACCATGTAGTGTTCTACTGGTACTTCCCAGAGATGTATGGCTTGTCAGCCCAACTTTTTCTGGGGACCCAGATTTTGCTAGCAATCAGACCAGACAAAAAACTTACCCTTACTTACCCTTAACTTACAATTACTCCATTGCAGCTGAAATAGAGGTGTTTGTGGTGAACTGTTGTTGTGGCTGGAACTGCTCTCTCTGTGGGATTCTGGAAGAAACCAGATGGCTGGCCTCCCTAAAAGAGCCCAGATTCAGCTGGTTCAAGGCTTCCCGTGGAGACCTGTTATGGGCCAGAACCCTGAACTTGAAACAAAGGATTCTTACAAGGTGTTAAGTCAGTGGAATTGAAAAAGACAATAGTAGTTCAGTAATGTACTTAGTACTTAATATAGTTCTACAAGATTCACATCTATGATAAGAAAGCATATAAGTTCAGAAAAAACTCAGCCAGAATCAGCCTGGCTCTGTCTCCTACATTATTTCTCCCAGGATCTTATATTCTTTCAGAGACATTTCTTAACCTGGAGTTTGTAAATTAAAAAGATTAATAATAATGTTGATAATTATATTTCAATGATTTATTATCAAATAATAAATTTAATCATTCTAATTTTGATACTATATTTTAGTATGATTGCTTTCCTTGGTTAATACTATGGTATCCCAAAAGTCTTGTTGAATTTTATGCATTAAAAGAATTATTCCAAGAATGGGGCTATAGACTTCCCCAGACTGCCAAAAGAGTCCTTGACTTTAAAATATAGATTAAGAGCTCCTGGTCTAGAGATATGCATGCTAATTAATCCTTTCCATTCATGCCTTCTCCTCCACTTCCTCTGTTTTGTTGGGTCTAGTTCAGGCTAGTCCCATGATTCAGGCTAAGAATTGGAATGAAAGGAAAGACTAGTGGTCTTTCAAAGACTTGTGGTCATAAGATGCAATAAAAGTTACTTTACTTGCAATGAAAGATTTAAAAGAATACTTTCTATAATTTACTAAAGTATAGATGCTGCTCCCATTTAACTGTATATTCATGGCCACAGTACTAAATCAGAAAGAACTCTAGAAGGGCTGTAAGAATTCCAGAAAATCCTCTAGCACTTTAGCTTTCTATAGGTTTTGTTCTATGTCTCACAAGTGACAAGGAAGACCAACAATGGTTCATGCCCAAATCCTGTGGAACAGCTAACCCTGTGGCATCTCTGCCCCCTTCTTGGGGAATCAACTCAATGTATATGGGACAAATAAAGTCCTTCCTATACTCCCCTTTTCCCATCAGAGATACTACCATTCAAAAATCTCTATACAAAGGGTTTTTATATTAGTAAACAATTTAATTGGGTTAGAAATAAGGAATAATAAAATGTAAACAGCAAACACATGTATGTCAGCAGTAACTCCTCCTATAGGGCAAGAATTCTCTGTCACAGGCTCCAATTTCCTAATGAAAGAAACAATGGTCCAGTACTAATGTATTATTAGTGGAGTTGTGAAATGATCCAACCATTCTGGAAATTTGGAATTATGTCCAAAGAGCTATCAAACTGCACATACCTTTTGACCCAACAATATCACTATTTGGTCTGTATACCAAGGAAATTATAAAGGAGAGGAAAGGACCCACATGTGCAAAAATGTTTGCAGCAGCTTTTTTTTTTTTTTTGTGGTTGCAAAGAATTGGAAAATGAATAGATGCCCATCAGTTAGGGATTGTAGACGGCCAGTATTGAATAAATCCATGATCAGCAAGAGTTTTGTCCAGGTATTACTTGAGATCTGTTCTCTGATAGGGCTAGTGATTCAAATATTGGCTCACCATCTTCCTAACCATGAATTATAAAGAAATAGTTGATAAATTGGGAATAATCTTGATGGAGAATGCATGCCACAAGAACAAGGCATTTCAACTATACAATTTACCCCTTAATAATGAATTAAAGACATATTTGAAGTAAATACATTAGTATGATATTTCTGCTATTTACTACTCTTTTTCGACAAGTACTTTGCTACTGATAAAACATCACAACTATTTATAATTCTGTGTTGACAAGTATCTTGGTATTAATAATTAAGGTGGATACTAAAATGTCAAAGTATGGATTGTGCTGGATACCTGGAAGGTATATGATGTCACTTAAAGGTAGCTAATAATATTGTAACACTAGATTAATAGGTATATAAACACTAGCACTCAGATTAATAAATGGGGGTTGCAAAGCATATTTTCTGCCTGGCTTTGAATATTCATTCATACTCAGTATTCACTGGAGCTGGACTGCAATAGATGGCACCTGAACAGACAGGACTTTTAGATGTCCTGGCAGGAGAATGCCCTCGTGGTGAGCTCAACAATTAAGGTAAGAGGGGAAGGTAAATTACATGGGAAGTAAGATAAAGTAAGGAAGAGATGATCACCAAAAGTAATTTATCACCAGGGTGACACAAAGAATAAGATATAAAATATCATATATAAAATATGATAAAATATAAGTTATAAGATATTAGATATCAGATAAAATATGAGATATAGAATATAAGATATTAGATATCATATAAATTATAAGATATAAAATAAAAATATAAGACAAGATATAAAAATATGAAATATAATATAAAATTTATTGATCTTTGTCCGGCTGATATCAATATAGTACACATATTGAAACAGAATAGGGCAAAATCAATCAGGGATCAGGGACAGAGATTATTATCTGAAAATATTCCCCTGAATTACTTTTAGATTAGTGCTCAGCTTTGGAGGAGGAGACTATTTGATATAGAAGGTAGTGTTTTTTGAGGAATACCTAGAGTGGGATGGGTAAAAGTACCAGGAAAACTTGATAGAGGAACATCCTACACAAAAATCAGGCAAGGACCTAATGAGACTTTTGATGACTTAGTCAATTGCTTAATGATGGCAATCCAGCATTCAATCAGCATGGAGAGGCAGCTTAAATTTTATTGAAACAACTTGCCTTTAAAAATACTAATGCCAATTGTAAGAAAGCATTAGTTGGGGAAAAACAAAAAAAAAATGATTCAAAGGTGTCAGCATATTGGGACTTCTTCCTTTCAAGTGGCAATGGCTGCTGCACTACATTTAAAAATTTTTCAAATGCTCTTAGATGCTATAATTGTGAACAAATTGGCTCATATAAGAAAAAAATTGTATTACTCAAAAGGTTAACTTTAAGTCTAAAATGCAGGAAGGACTTTGGCTTCTGAATATTACTCTAATGACAGGGAGAGTGATTTGATATCAGGAAATCATTACCAGGACCAGCTCCTTCCCAGTCAAACACTGGGCACTTTCCCTTCTTTCCCCTCAAGCTGTGCCTTGCAAACAAAATACCTTAAATCCTACTTTTTTGAGAGTACAAGATTTAATGCATGCTATCCAGGAAGTGCCAGCCTTGATTTGTCCCCCTCAGGGTTACACTGAGTTATGATAATATGGAATATGTTATCTCCTTATTGGAGGCCCACTTAGATCCTCTTTCTTCTAGGTCTCATTTTAGGGTGTATGCAGTTCACAGGTTTTGCTAAGGTTTAAGGTTATGCCTGGAGTAGTAGATTCTGATTTTTTTGGATAATATGTATATATATATATATATATATATATATATATATATATATATATATATATATATATATGCTGTGCCATTCCTCACTACAATATTTTTAAAAAGGGAGGGAGAGAATGGCACAGTTATTAATAATGCCTTACAAAAAATAGGAAAAGCATCTGAAAAAATTTCAGGGTGGTGAAGATTTTGGAGGTACAGGAAAAGAGATGTTCTAGATGCAATCTATCACTGATTCTAGACTAATTTTAAAATAGAAATTAGAAGGGATAGTTTAGTTACTCTAAATGATTATCAAAAATTGTTGAGGAATACTAATTGAATAAAATTGTATTTGAAACTGGAAACATATTACTTGACAAGATTATAGAAAATTTTAAGAGGAGATTTTAACCCTAATTCAAAAAGAAGTCTTAGGATCAGCTGCAAGGAGTAGATGATATTTACAGATGGTATTGATAAACAATCAGCTTCTTTATATACATTTCACCTACTACTAAATATGTTTTTGAATATACACATCAGAATGAGTTATATGCAATTATTACTGCACTGTATACTGTTCAAGAACCTCTTAATATTTTTTCATATAGACAATATTCTGTTTATGAAATAGCTCCAGCTGTGGATATCCTACTGGTTAAATGAGATTCCTTTAATATTAATTATCTCTATTGCTTAAAAGAATGATTTATGTTTGCACAATAATAATTAGTTTATATTTTTCAATATTTTATGGCTTTCAGCAAAGCAGGAACAGTCTTCTTCCATGTCATTTTTGTCCATGTCTCTGTATGTGTTTCTGCACAGAATGTCCATGTCATGGTTATCTGGAAAGATTTTTTTAACATCCTTAATTCCCATTTTAAAAAAGGAAATAGCCTAACTTTTTCCTGTGGATCCCAGTTCTGGCCAAATTTGGGGAAGTTAGCTATCAAAATTACAGAGCTGCAAAAATGATAGCAAACATTCAAGGTTTTGAGACAAAGGGAATTTGGAAAACAACTATTAGGGAAAATAGCAACTTCCCCACTGCAGGCAATTGGGATTAAGTAACTTGCCTAGGACCACACTTTATCCACTGCACCACCTAGTTGCCCTGAAAATAGCAACTTTTTACTACCCCTTCTTTGATTTCTATCTTGTCTGGAGTCTCCTTTTTTTTTTTTTTCCATTGGGAAAGTACCCTAGGTGGGATTAAGGATTGCTAACAAGATTGATAGAGTCTGAATATATTTGCTAGCTTCTTTCATTTCAGATCATATTAAGAAAAGAGAATGCTAAAGTATTGTAAAGAAAGTAGCAACAGCCTTGAGCTTACAACCTTGCCCAAACACCTCCCTAACCCAGTTTGGGGGAATGGGGATAGAACAGAGGTCAGGTTCCATGGTTAGCATTCTCTGAGCTCTGGTACTGAAACTACCATCAAAGGGAAATCCTCACTCCAGTTACTCCAGCCTTCATCAAGTTCTGTCCAGCAGCTGCTTGGGAACCCAGCATAGCAGAGTGAGGTGAACTCCCCTGTTTTTGGTAAACCCACTATTCTCGCTTCAGTTACAGAAATGTATTAGTAATGTAATTTATGGCAAATTATTTTATCTCTGCCCAGTTTTCTGATTTGTAAAGATAACTGATGATTGTTGTTGTGAAGATCACATGATTGCAAAAATGCTTAGCATAAAACAAATGCTATATGAGTGTTAAATGCTTTATTGGATAATTGCTTGCTAGTTGATAATTTCATGGGTTTTTAAATGTGACTAACATACAATGCCAGTGTTGATAAACAATTTTTGGGTGTATGTAAATTAAATTAAGCAAATTCAACTAAATTAAGGCCTCACTAGGCCTTTGAAGATAATGCTTAGAATCTCTTTCTCTTTCCTCCTTTTTCACTCCTTCAAAGACTAGAAGAAGGGGTAAGAGGGAGCGAAAGAAAATATACATAATTCAGTGAAATTTGTTATTTGAGATATGATAGTAAAAGTCATTTTAAAGGAATTCTAATCAAGCCACTAAAGGGAACTGTAATCTATTTGCACTAAATTTAGGAAAAAAGAAAAGCAGTTCACAGCTACTTAAAAACTGCCAAAAAATCAACCTGCTTTTGAATTATCTAGAGTCAGGCTTCTCAGGGCTCAGTCACAAAAAATTCACATCAACTCTTTTCTGGCTCACAAAAGAGAAATGGTTTGTGTAAATTGGAAAATATCCAAATGGCAATTAAGTTTGTCTGGAACATTTAATTGATATTTAGGAAATCTCATGAACTAAAGTTAAGTAAATTTTAAAATCTGTTTTATCTCAATTTAAAGAATTATATATAATACTATATATTATATAATTACATATTTTATAATATATTTAAGATTATACATATAGTCTTTTTTCTCTCTAAAACAAAAATGAAAATGGAAATCCTCCCTGAGAGCTTCTCAGCTCAACAGTTTGGAGACAGAATAGATTTGTCAGCTAAAAGGAGATGGAAAGTTTATTTAGCCTTGATAATCCTATTTTATATTATTTTGTAAATGTAATTTAGGGAATTAGGTATTTATTAACTAAGTTTTTGGAGCCATTGTTGTCATGTTAAGCCTAAATCTGATAATTACTGTATACAGCCCAGCCCATAAAAACATTAAGAAATGATGGGGGTGAACAACAAATAGCTCAACCCCTTCCCTGAGGCCTCTGTCAACTCAATTTGTAAGCTTGCCAGTTTTCTTAACCTTCAGGCTAAATAAGGTCATCAGCTCTGAGAAATGAGCCTGTTTAGAAGGTATAGTTTTATATATATATATATATATATGCATATATATATATATGAAACAAGTATAATGTTTACTAAAAATCTATAAGGTTGTTTAATGAGTAATCTTTTGTGCCAGGATGAGTTTAAACATATAAAGCAAGTTAAACAATATCTTGTGTCTAAGTTTTGGTAAACTTAAAAAAAAAAAAAATTGTCTAGTCCTAAATTGCGATTAGTAGAATTTGCTATTAGAGATAAAATCTCTTAGGACTGTAACTGATATTCCTTTGAGTTTTGAATTTGATTGCCCTGATCATTAAGTCACTAACCCACCACTTGAGAGAATTATCATAAGTTACTCAGAGAAACTTGACCCTGAACAGGGAAAGGTCTGTATCTGGACAAGAGTTGGGAGCTTCTGCTCAAAGTGGGATCCTTCTGACTCAGTTCCCCAGTTGTGTCTCTTTGATTAAGAACCCACCTGATTATTCCTGAGTCTGATAAGGTAAGAATAATCTGATATTAAACCAAACTAAGGAACCTTTATTTTGTCATGTGTATGCTCCCAGGCTGAGGCCTGAAGAACCAATTCTGATGGTATTATAATCATACCCCGGTATTTTCCTTCTTTAACAAATAATTTCTATAATCAGAGCAAATAGTTAACACAAGCCATGAACACTATTCAATTACATACTAAATAATTTGGTGAATGAATATTTGGCCTAGTTATATATCTATTATAGATTGATGTAGAGGTTTGTGTCTGTATGAAATAAAGTCCTTAAAGATTTCCAAAATAATGTAAGAACAATTCACATGATTGTCCATAAGATCTGTTATTTTATTGTTTATTGAAACTAAAGCTGAAACATCTTTAACATTTGTATATACTATGTGTCCTGTAACACAAATATAATTCATTACATAAAAGGTTGCTGGCCAATCTCTATTGGTCTCTCTACATCTTATAGCAGTCCTTATAGACTTAAAAGATAAAGATCTGAAATTATCCTAACACTATCTGTTAGATTTGTTTTGTATTCTAGATTTTGGTCAGTTACAGCTTCAAGGAGCTAAATCAACCAATGGATACTTTAATTAGTTCAATCAATTTACCTTCCTCCATAAAAGACTGGGACTCTGCAGGTGACTCAGCTCTCTGCCCATTTTCAGTAGGAGATAGTTTCAGAAGATGAGATCATTGCCCCTACTCCCAGAGGACTTTGGGCCCCATTGGTTTGAGGAGGAAATGAAACTAATTGATGAATTGGACCCCAAATTAGCCAGCGTCTAGATGGGTCTCCTGTTAAAATGTACAATGTATTTGGGACTTAGGGTGGCACAAATTTTCACATGGGATTCCATGATGTTTTCAGGCATCTTAGTAATATACTGTACAAGCATATTTTAAAATATCTACAGATGTTTCTAACTACAGATACTGTTTTAAGAAATGGCATTGGAATCCAAATCATGAATGTGCTAGGAGGATATATTGTAAAAATGTTACAATTGTGTTTTATCCCAATGTCTTACTTCTATTCTAATGTCTTCTAATTTGCTACCTATGATTCTTATTATTGAACACCCATTCTATGTGATCCATATTGTAGGATTCTGGCTTTTAATTCAGTCTGCTATCTGCTTCTGTTTTATGGGAGAATTTACCCCATTTACATTCACAGTTAAAATGACTAATTCTGCATTTCTTGCCATCTTATTTACTCCAAATTCTGATTTTCTCTCTTTCCCTCCTCTCCAGAATTTTGCTTCTGACCACCACTTCCCTCAAATAACCCTCCCCCTTTAGAGTCCCTTTCCCTTTCTTATACCTTTCCACTACTACTTCTGTTTTCCTTTCCTTTCCCTTTTTCCCTTCCACTTCCCTATAAGGTGAGACAAGTTTCTCTGTGAAACCAATATGTCTAATATTCTCTTTTGATGAGATGCCAAATTTGATGAGAATAAGATTCACACAATATTCCTTTCCCTCCTTTTTTCCCCTCAATTATAATAGGTCCTTGCCTCTTCATGAAATGCAATTTCCCTCATTTTATCTCCATTTTCCTCTTTTTCCAGTACAATCCTCTTTCTACCTCTAGTTTCTTTTTTATATTATCACAGTAAAATCAAATTATACTTATACTCTTTATATATACCCATAACAAAGTTATTTGGGTTACATACCCATAACAAAGATATAGTTCTCAAGAGTTCTTTCCTTTGTACCTTTTTATGCTTCTCTTGAATTCTGTATTTGGAGGTCAAATTTTTTGTTCAGCTCTGGTCTTTTTACCAGAAATAAATAAAATTCACTTGTATCATTAAATGTCCATCTTCTTCCCTGAAAGATAATGCTCATTTTAGCTGGATAGTTTGTTCTTGGCTGCATTCCAAGTTCTTTTGCCTTTTGGAATATCAGATTCTAGGCTCTTTGTTCCTTTAAGGTGGAATCTGCTAGGTCCTAGGTAATCCTGATTGTTGCTTCTAGGTATTTGAATTGTTTCTTTCTGGCTGCTTATAATATTTCTTCCTTGGTTCAATAGTTCTGAAATGTAGCCATACCTTAGAGTTTTCATTTTGGGCTCTCTTTCAGGAGTGAAAGAACTTTTCAAGGGCTACTTAACCTTCTGATTCTAGGACAGAGCAATTTTCCTTGATGATTTCCTAAAAGATAATGTCTAGGCTTTTTTTTTTTCCCCATTGTGGTTTTCAGGAAGTCAATAATCCTTAGATTGTTTCTCCTAGATCTATTTTCCAGGTCAGTTGTTTTTTTCAATGAGGTACTTTACATTTTTTTCTATTTTTTCACTTTTTTTGATTTTGCTTTACTGATTCTTGATGTCTCATTGAGCCATTCATTTCCATTTGTTCGGTTCTAATTTTTAGTGAATTCTTTTCTTCAGTTACTTTTTTTTTAGATTCTTTTATACTTAACCAATTGAATTTTTAAATGAATTCTTTTGTTCTATGGATTTTTTTTTTCATTTCACAAACTCTGTTTTTCAAAAAGTTGTTTTTTTTCCCTTTTCACAATTTCTGTTTTTCAGGGAGTTTTCTTTTTCCATTTCCATTTTCTAATAGTCAAATCTATTTTGTAAGCTATTATATGCTTTTTTTTTTTCATTTATTAAATCTATTTTGTAAGGAGTTTTCTTCAGATAATTTCTATATTTCCTTTTCCAAACCCTCTTGCAAAGTTCTCATTTCCTTCCCCCATTTTTCTTCTAACTCTCTTTTAAGATCCTTTTTGAATTCTTCAGAGAGCCTTGTAAGATGGGGACCAATTCATATCATCCTTTGGCGCTTCATGTGGAGATGATCTGTTTTTGGTGTCTTCAGGGTTTGAAATCTGTTCTCTTTCTCCATAAAAATTATCTATAATCAGAGTTCTTTTTGCTTTTTTTGCTCCTTTTTTTAAAAAAAAGATTGAGGTCTGTTTTTAGGGCAAAGGGGTGATTATTCAAGCTTCCTCTATAGGTGACAGTGATTACACTGGGTCAGTATTAGCTAACTTCCTATACTGGATGGGCATGGCCAGGTCCCATGATTAGGGGTTCACTTTTTGCCTTTTGTATTTGTGTTGAATGTTTTATAGCTAATTGGCTAATCTATTGGTTTGCAACCAGGACAGAGCAGCCAACACTGCTATAGATTCCTCCCGGTAGATTATTTGGGGCATGAAGCCCACACCTCCCTGAGTCTATGCACTGCCTGCACTTGGGTTTCCTCACAGCTGCCTGTGCTCAGCCACCTCACTTTGAGCCCAATTGAAACAGACCTTCTCTGGAGATCTTACAAATTATCTTCTACTGGAAATTTATTACACTCCAAATATTTGTGGGTTCTGTCCAAAACCAGTTCAGAGGCTGGATTTGCTGTTAATTTTAGGGACATGGGAAGAGCTCAGGAAAAAACGTGTATCCTCTCCACCATCTTGGCTCTGCTCCCACTTTGTTTCAATTCATAAGCCTATTTCCTAAAGTGCTATCTTCTAGGATACTAGATAGATTTTTATAGCTAGCTACCTTAGATTGTTTCTTTCCCATAGTTCACAATGTCTTGTTCCTTCTGATGGAGGATTCACCAAAGGGAAAAAGGGAGCTCTCTTACAGATTAGCACTATTTAAGAGTCTTCCAACACTAAAGGGAAATAGGAGTACTTTTATATATTTAAACGATTTAGAGTCCCTCCAGTTCAACAATTTCTTGCTTACCTGTACACAACTTATGTGACTGATTCCAAACTTTTCTCTGCTAGCCTATCTCCTGAGCTGAATTAATTCCTTGTTTTCATTAGTCCAGTCTAGAGCTCTATTTACTTTCATTTTTGCTTTCTCCAAGTGCCTCTCTTTGGGAATTTATCCAATTGCAGGAGGAATTCCCAAGCCAAGTCCAAGGAGAACTCTCTGGATGGTGCCTGCTTAAAGATTCAGTATGAAAGAAACCTCTCAAGAACAGGAAATATACCAGAACAAACCTTTAAAGTTGTGTGGGATAATAACCATTACTCAAATTAATATTAGAGACTCTCAAGGTAAAAAGCAAAAAAGGATTTATTATGATCTCAGGAGAAAGGGCAGTTCCCAGTGACAGCAGTGTTGGTATAGGAGGAGTACAAATCAAATATTAGCAATTGGAAAACTGGGTTCTATCACAGTGGGAATTGACTACAATGGGGAAGAAGAAATAGTATAATCCTGACATACACCTATGTGCCCTACAACATATTTGGCATTCAGTCAGCCAACAAACATTAATTAAACACTATTTGCCAGGCCCTATGATAAATTCTGGGGACACAAAGAAAAGTAAAGCCAAAATTCTTGCTATTGAGAGGCTCACATTCTAATGCCATGAATTGTTTGCTCTAATCTCTGTCTATAGATTTAGGATGCTTCTTAGCAACAAGAGGGACCTTTGCTACCACCTAAAATATGTATGGCCAATATTTGGCTAGATTCTACCCAAATAACAACTGTTAGACAGAATGTTTCTCAGAAACAAAAATTATCTTCATCTGGGCATTTTATATATAAATATATAAGCACATGCAGTGCATGCTGCATTCTTCTAAAATAGCCTTTAGATGGTGCTATGACTATATGAATACCACTGCCCAAAGGTGATCCATCTGAGGCATGTCCAAGAGCTTTTTGTTTGAACCATATTTTGCAAAGAGATCTCTTCTGACTTCATTTTGTTACTCTGCTCATATCATATCTATTTTTTATAGAAGTTGAGGATTAGCTTTTTCCAAATGCTTATGATCTGATACAAAACTGTAGCAGAGTAACTTCAGTGAATGAGTACAATACAGCTTGCAAAAATACAAAATGACTAAACAGAGTGGGCAAGTTATGTCTGGGATCTCTCAGGATGAGAAGTTATGATGGTTCTTAACATCACAATTTTTTGCAGAAAGGTTAAACCAAAGTGACAGGATAATGATCTTGTTTCTTGGAGCTGTGGGTCCCTCAAGGAATATATTGGGCCTTTTAGGTCTGGGCCTCCCACTCCCTTGGATGGTGTCATCTCTGAAACATATTTTTTGGAAGCAACTATAAAGAATGATGCTTTCAGAAGCATTTGGCCTCTGGCCTCTGGACAATATTCTTCACTGCCATTCTTGGCTGAAAGCTTATATATTGATTAAATTGAATACATAAATGAGTCCTTTTGGTGGGAAAACAAAACAAAACCCCACCCCCAAACCTTTCTTCATTTATCTTCATTGTTTTTCTGATTAACAATTTGCTTTCTCTTTGTTCATCCTCCCACCCTCCCCCAAATAAATGGCTAAAAAGAAAACCTCCATAATGAATACACAGTCAAATGAAACAAATTACCACCTTGGTCATATAATAAAATATGTGTCTCATTCTGTGTCACTTCTTTAGAAAGAGATAAGTAGGATGATTCATCTTCAGTCCTAGGGAATCATGATAGTCATTATACAGATCAAAGTTTTAAAGCCTTTCAAAGTTATTTTTCTTTATAAAGTTATCATGGAATACATTATTTTCCTAGATCATTCTGCAATTGTCCAGTTCATTAATTTTTATGGCACAATAATAGCTATATATATTAATTTGTTTAATCACTCCCCAATAGGGGGCACCTTGTAAGCATCTACTTTTTGCTATCATAAAAAGAGCTGCTGTAAATATATATATATATATATATATATGTATATATATATATATATATAAAATATGTGTCCTTTTCTTCTTCTTTTTATCTCTTTGTGGTATATGTTTAGTAATAGTAGTGTTGAGTTGAAGAGCATGCATCTTTATTGACTTTGTGGGCATAAGTCTAAATTACTTTCTAGAATGGCTGGACCATTTCATATCTTCTACTGCACTACATCCATTTCCCCACAGCCCCTTTGGCATTTGTCATTTCCCTTTTTGTCATGTTTGGCAGTTTTATGGGTGAAAAATAAACATCTTAGAGTTGCTTTGAATTTCTTTAATTATTAATTAATTGAAGAACTTTAATATGATTTTGCTATCTTACTTTGGAAGGAAAAAAACCTGTTCATATCCTTTGGTCATGGTTTTTTTTGGAAAATGTCTTTCATTCTTATAAATTTGAATTAGTTTTTTATATGTCTTGAATATAATATTCAGAGAAATATAATGAATATAATCTTTCCTATAATGTGTTAAGAAGAGGATTTTTTTTTTTTTACAATTCTGGTATTCCTCCCATCTCTTCCAATTATCATTTTAAATCTCAGAGTTTGCTATAGTGGAAAAACCTGACTTGAAGTCCTGCCTTAGACACTTTCTAGCTATATGACTCAGGGGAAGTTATTTAACTTCTCTGAGCCTCAGTTTCCTCATCTGTAAAATGTAAAAATGGGCTTAATGGTTTCTAAGTTGACTTTTAGCTCTATTATCTGTCCTTTATTATCTCTTCCCTTTTTCAGATAAACTACTTGGAAAAAAATCATTTACAGTTGATGCTTCTACTTCATTTCCTCTCACTCTCTTCTAAACTTTGTCCAATCTAATTAGTCATATCATTACTTAACTGAAACTGCTCTCCAAAGTTACCAACAAAAATTTCTAATCAACAGACTTTTCTCAATCCAGCTTTAATCGGTCACTTCCACTAACTCTGGTTATACCCTAAGCTTCTGTCTTGAGACCTCTTCTCTTTTCTCTCTATACCTTTTCTTAGTTACCACATTATCTCTGTTATCACCTCAATACAGATGAGACCCTTGTGTCTCTCCTGTGCTTCACTCTACATCACCAACTGTCTATTGTACATTTCAACATGGTTAAAACAAAATACATTATCCCCTATCCCCACACCATCTGAAAAAATCACCCAGGTTCATAATCTTAGTGTCAGCCTAAATTCTTCACTCTCCCTGACTTAATATTGCCAGTCATTCTCCAAATGTTGTTTTTATCTCCACAATATCTTTTAGATATGTATTCTTCCATTTCACATAGCCACCACCCATTTCAGAAATTAATTATCTCTGACCTGTTCTATTGCAATACCCTGCTATTTGGTGTTCTTGTCTCATCTCTTTCCATATTAATGAGTCCTTCACTTATCTACCAAAATGATTTTCTTGAAGACAGATCTAATCATACCACTTGGCCTAATATAAATTCTAGTGACTCCCTATTACTTTTAGAATGAAACATAAATCTCTGTTTCTGAATGAGATCATTAAAATCTGGTCTTTGTTAAGAATAGCTACAAAAGAATATTCAGATATATAGAAATATGGAGAAGAAAATGGCAAACTATTCCAGTATCTTTGTCAAGAAAACCCCAAAGGGGTTAAGTGAAATTACTGGACAACAAATATATTGAAATAGGTGAGTCTGAAACATTTCTGTATATAATCAATTTCTTATTATGTACCTAAGTGCCCAAATTATGTGCAAGCACTTTAAGAAGTTTAGGCCTGCATGGATCAGTTTACATAAGAGAAAGGTGCACCTAGTAGAATGTTATAAACCCCAACTGTGAACTGGCTCTGATCTATTATTGATTTCTTTGTGTGGAATAGATCTTGACCTGTTTACTTGATTAACCATGTGAGGTTATTCTCCTATTGATTTTCTACATCAGCTTCTATTGATAAGCCCTACCTCTAGACCAAACCAGATCTTTGACTACTCCTCAGCACTGAGGCTATGAGTCCACAATGATGAAAGGGCCCAGTGTATAGTTGTGAAAATTAACCTTGAAATCTGATTGCCAAAACCTCCATCACTAGACTGGCACTATATTTTTTTCAACTTTGGCAAGGAAACTCACTTTAGCAAACCATCATCCATCTTCTTGATTTACACCTGAATATTATAACATTTACAATAGAGTTGTGATAGAGAGAGACATCTTTATCCAGAGAGAGTACTATGGGGACTAAATGTGCATGACAACATCTTTTTCATCTTTGTTGTTGCTTGCTTGCTTTTTGTTTTCTTTCTCATTTTTTCCATTTTTGATCTGATTTTTCTTGTGTAGCATGATAAATATGTAAATATGTATAGAAGAATTGTACATGTTTAACATATATTGGATTGTTTGTTGTCTGGGGGGTGGGAAAAACTTTTAGAACACAAGGTTTTGCAAGAATGAATGTTGAAGAGCAGCTAGGTGGCTCAGTGGATAGAGTACCAGCCCTGAAGTCAGGAGTACCTGAGTTCAAATCTGGTCTCAGACACTTAACACTTCCTGGCTGTCTTAACCCCAATTGCCTCAGCAAAAAAAAAGAGAGAGAGAGAGAGAGAGAGAGAGAGAGAGAGAGAGAGAGAGAGAGAGAGAGAGAGAGAGAGAGAGAGAGAGAGAGAGAGAGAGAGAGAATGAATGTTGAAAGCTATCTTTGCCTATATTTAAAAAAATCTACAAAAAAGGAAAGAAAAAAGCTCATTGATGAACAAATCTGTGTTGAAAAGATGCTTTTACTATTAAGTTGAATTGATTTATAACACTTTACTAGAACTGATGATTAACTTTAGTCAATTTGCCAAGTGATCTTTCGGATTCTATTAGTCTTCAATAGCAAATGAACTATCTATCATTTCTGTATGAAACTTAGCTAAATAAGTTCTGAAATCTCTTCTTTTGACTCTTATTTATTTTTTCTGGGTTCAGACTTTACTTGGGAATCCTTTCTGAGAATGGACTCAATCTTAACTTATGGTGAGTTCTTATTTTCTATCTATGACAAAATAAATAATATTCATCACATATCACAGACCAGTTTCAGTATATCTATCTATCTATCATCTATCTATCTATCTATCTATCTATCTATCTATCTATCTATCTATCTATCTATCTATCTATCTATCTATATCATTCAAGCATAGTGTGCTTGTCATATTCAAAAAGCAACAACTGTCTCAGATCTCTGAGTCAGAGTAGTTATTTAGCTTAGAACTCTGAGCACATCTACTTCCCAAACAAATGAACTGCCAAAGCACACTTTTAACTCTGCAACAAATAGTTGGATATAAAGGGAACAATACCCTATACCACTGTTTCATAACCTGATGAATCCTGAATCATGTACATTTCAATGAGGCATCAAGATATCATCCCCAGTGAAATTGTTCTAAAGGGATCAGTACTTGAATAACATGGAGAAAATGTATCAATTATAGAGCACAGATTTTTTTTAGAAATAGTTTTTCTTGATGGCTAGCTTGACAGATGAATGAAGGAGAATTCTAATACCTTTGTTTTCAGAAAAATAAACACTGAATATATTTGAGTAAGTATAGTGATACTGCCACTTCTCTGGTCCTTAAGGCTTCTCTCATTCTTTGAGAGTATTGCAAGAAACCAATTATTAAGTACACTTTTTGTGGGCAAGTCATTTAATACTGTTTATCTATTTGACTCACAGCTAGAGAAGGAGACAATGTGAGAAGACAAAAATGAAATACAGCAATCCTCATCAGGCTGGAAATAAAAGAGAGAAATACCAATTTTTAACACTCTAACACTCAATGCCAGTAACCATGTATGGTGAGCCAATTCAGGAAAATGTTGATAACTTACTTTATTAGCTGTGGAGCTGTAGAGCCTAAAGGAAAAACAAGAGGTTCAAAAGAATTTGTGAGTTGGTGAATTTTGAGCTCTTGTCCCTAAATACTCTTACAGACTCTTCTTTGTCATAATTGCCATTTTTAGTTAGACAAATGGCCCAAGATATAGTCAGAATGCTAGACAGTTTTCATGGTGTTTCCTAGAGAGTGTTATTGTGTCCTTGCTGATAGAAGCTTTAGATTCATGGGCAAGGTCAAACCTGAAATGCCATGGATTCTAACGTCATCTCATCCAAATTGCTATCCATTAAAAAGTACATTTTTTTTTAGTATAAATTGTATGTAGAGCAGTTTCTCATTGTTGGTACTATGGCAGAGGAGGGAAGGAATAACATGAAAAGAGTAAACTTATCTCTTTTTCAAAAAGTACATTTATTGAGGATCCAAGTCAAATCTACAAGGGGAAAAAACTACAAACAGCTAAAAAGATATAGGAATTTTAAATAACAGTGCAAACTATATACTTAAATATTTAAGGAACCCAAAAGAAAGCAGCAATAAATATTTTTTTAAATTAAAGAATAGAGAATGGATCATCGGTGTAATGGAATGACTAAGAGAATTGGAATGATTCCTCTAACCAAATCTGTGAAGGTGACATATCTGTATCACCTTCGCTCATAAATAAAAATGATAGCACAAGATTTTTTAAACACTGCAGGAAAAGGATAAGTTAATGAAGATCAGTAAGATTTTAATTTTAAAAAAAATATTTTAATAGTATTTTATTTTTCCAAATGCATGCAAAGATAGTTTTCAACATTCACCTTTGCCAAACATTGCCAAAATTTTCTCCCTCTTTCCCTCCCTCCCCATTCTCCAAGACAGTAAGCAATTTTGGTTAAACATGTACAATTATTTTAAACATCTTCTAAACAACATTTCCATATTCATCATGCTACACAAGAAAGATTAGATCAAAAGGGAAAGAAAATAAGAAAGAAAATAAAAGCAAGCAAACAAGCAAAAACAACCAAAAAAAAAAAAAGAAGAGAAAATATTATGTTTTGATCCATATTCAAACTCCAAACTCCATAGTTCTCTCTCTGGATGTGGATGGCACTTTCCATCACAAATCTATTAAAATTGTTTGGGATCACCTCATTTTTTAAAAGAGCCAAGTTCATCACAGTTGATCATCAAATAATTTTGTTACTTGATACAATATTCTCTTGATTCTGTTCACTTCACAACATCAGTTCATGTAAGTGTAAGACCTTAAATCTAAAGAGAGAATCATTTCATGGGATGGGCCAATTAAGGGCCTTCATGAGGGTATCCTGATTGAATAAGCTTAGTAAGATTGCTTCTAAAAGTTTATGATTATGAATAATGGAAGCACCCTGCTCACTCCTCCCATTCAGAGAATGCACATGTCTGCTTCCTCCATGACTGTATCTCTCTCTCTCTCTCTCTCTCTCTCTCTCTCTCTCTCTCTCTCTCTCTCTCTCTCTCTCTCTCTCTCTCTCTCTCTCTCTTTCTCTCTCTCTCTCTTTCTCTCTCTATTTCTATCTGTCTCTGTCTGTCTGTCTGTCTTTCTATCTATCCTCTCCTTCCCTTCTTCACTTTCTCTCTCTCTCTCTCTCTCTCTCTCTCTCTCTCTCTCTCTCTCTCTCTCTCTCTCTCTCTCTCTCTCTCTCTCTCTTTCTCTCTCTCTCTCTTGCTCTCCCCCCCCCTCGAAAAAATTATGAATTTATATATTGGAATGCTTGCTGTGGTGTGGGGGAGAGGGAGAAGAGAAAAAAATTTGGAACACAGGGTGAATGTTGAAGACTCTCTCTGCATACATTTTGAAAATTAAAAGATATTATAAAAATCTAATGAGAGAACTTAAAATAAATGATAGGAAGGGGGGGAACAAAAACAAAAAAACCACTATGTAATTAGGGAAAAATAAAATATTATTTTAAAAAATAATGTTTAAAATAAATGCATTTTAATTAATTTTTAATAATAGCTTTTAATTTTCAAAAGTACCCTTGCAAAACCCTGTGTTCTGTTTTACTCCTTTATTTCCCTCCACACTCTTCCCATAGACAGCAAGAAATCCAATATATAAATACACAATTTTTTAAAGAAGGGAATTTTTTTTTAGAGGGAAGACGGAGGGAAGGAGAGGAGGGGAGGGAGAGAGAGAGAGAAAGAGAAAGAGAGAGCAAGTGTACCCTCTCTAATCTGTTTAAAAATCTTACCCTCTGATTATCAACTCCAAATTGATATTTCCATAGTTCTCTGATTTTAGCCTTTTAGAAAACAGTATTTGTTCCAACTCCCCCTGTTATGGGCCAGATCTCTGAAACAAGGATTCTTATAAAGTGTTAAGTCAGTGGAATTGATAAAGACAATGGTTATCTAGTTCAGCATGGTACTTAATAGTTCTCTAGTTGCAAGGGAAAGGGGAATGGGAGGAGTGCTGACTTCTGATACATCCTATGTGATCTTAGGCAAAACAAAATCTCCCTGGAACTTAGTTTTTTCCTCTGTAAAATGAATGGGTTTAATAGCTTTTAAGACTTCTTCCTGCTTTGAATCTTGTGACCAATTTTTTTCCCTGTGGCTATCCACATTTTGAAATGATAGTTCTAGGTAATTACTGTAAATTGTAACAAGTATTAATTAAGAGCTTAACATATTGTGGCACGGAGCTAATTGCTAAGGACATTCATAGGAGATGACATTTTATAAAATGTACACAGATATTTAGTCCATTGTAATTTGAGAAGAGATTAGATAATATGTCAGAGCTTGAAGTAAGTACTTAATAAATGTGCACTGACTAAACTAACAATTGAGAATTAAAGCAAAAACTATCCAAAGGACACAGCAACTGAGCTGAGTCAAGAAGGAAGACAAGAATTCTGAGTGGTAGAGATGAATGCATCCCAGGGAGGGGAGACAGATATTCTTTGTGAATGTGCAAAAATGAAAGATAGAAAGCTGAGTTTGGAAATGTATATTGGAGTTAAATTGTAGAGGGGTTTAAATGCCAGGATAACAAATATATATTCTGGCAGTAAGGAGCCTTTGATAGTTTTTTGAGTTGGAGAATGACATGGTCAAATGTAAATTTTAGGAATATTATTTTGATGGGTTGGTGATAAAGTGTTATGGGAGCTACCTGCTAGTGGCTGCTGGGGATCTAATTCTGACCAACAGAATAGATCCCTTCATGTGAGAGGACAATAATAATACAAGAGACTGAGAGGCAGTTGCATTCTTTGACTTCTATTCTCTTCCCTCTGGCCTCCAATTTATTTCATTCCTAATTCACAAGGAATATCTGTCTCAGTAAAGACTGATTTTCAATTACTTCAAGTGGGTTATGATTCACAGCTGTGGGGGCTTTTGAAGAACTGACCCATTCCTTCACACTTAGGCAGGGTCCTTAACAACAGAGAAGGAAATAAGCAGAAGAAGGGAGACCATTTAAGAGGTCATTATAGTAGTTTAAGTGAGAGTTGATGAATTAAATGGGAAATAGCCACGTGAACGGTTAAAAAAAAAAAGAATTAATATGAAAAAGCAGAGGGAGAATTGACACAATTCAGTAGCAAATTGCTTATGGGCATACTTGGAGGGTATGACATTGTATGACTGAAAAGATGATGATAATGGGTAGCAGAAATGTTGGTCAGCAAAATGGATTGATCACATAGGACTGGCTCATTTCCCAATCTTTGACAGAGAATGTGGTTTAGTGCTGGATATGGAGTGCTGGAGAACTGCATTCAAATTCTATCACAGATGCCAAGGGACTCTGGCCAAGTCATTTAACCTTGTTTCCTTATCTATGAACTAAAGTTTTGGACTTCCTTTCTGCTCTAATGATCTTACAGAAAAATACTTAATTCACTTTTCATAATCTTGTTTCCTCATTTAGAAAATGGGAATGATAATATTGTAAAGATTGTTAAGAAAATTCTTTTCTACCTGCCAGGCAGTACAGAAATGTGAGATATTATAATTACTCCTCTTTTCTCTACTATTCTCTTCACTCTTCCTTAAACATGAAGTCAGTCAAAAGGAAATTATCACATATTATTATAAGAGAGGATGTAGAATGGACTTCTAGAAAATAGTTGGTATCTCAGAGTCATGAGCATATAGTTATTATTTGAATAGAAGTGTGTGGAATGGAGTTATGATAAAGTGAAGAACTTAGGAATGGTTAGATTATTTTTTCTGTATTTATTATTATTTCTATGTCTCTGCCACCTACATAAGTATGGTGTGTGCTAGTCAATATTTACTTCAACTTTAGATACATTTACTCAACCAGAATGATGATGTTTGTCCTTGTTCAGTGTTACAATACTTAGATTATTAAATGCCGTCAGCTCAGCAATCTGATGTTTGAAGGTCTGATGGATGCTTCCTCTCAGAATCAGGGAAACTGAAAATGTTCTGTTCTAATTTGCCTTTGGTATCTATTTCTCAATGCTCTCTTACTTGTGATGTAATCTCTTGTATAAAAGATGTTTCTTTACTACTTCTTTAGCCCTACTACCATGAGCTTTCTCTCTTTCTCTCCTCACGGTGGAACTGTTCTTTCTCATGAGAATTTAATAAACAACCACTTTTGTGCTTTTTACTTTGAGAAGTCTCTGAGTAGTCATTTTTGGGTAGGAGTCCTATTCCACACAGTTTGGGGGCTTTTCCGGGATGAGTCTTTGGGGGAGATGGCCACACATCCCGAACAGAGATAGGCACACCCATGGTTAGTTTTTCTGTGGTCTCTGGCTCTGAGTGTGTAGCCTCCCTCCCTCTCAGACAAATGACCTGAGGCAGAGATACTCAGTGAAAAGCAGAATTGAAGACCAAAGGAGAAATAGAGTCCTGAAGGGCCAGTGGCAGTTTGAAAAGAAACACGTGTTCTTGAGGTAAAGCTCTTGGGAAGTCTGGGGGTCTATTGGCTGGGTCAAGGGAGACCCTGAGGGATTAGCCCTCCTAAATTTATTTTTGGTGTGGATTTTTAACCCCAACGATAAAGGACTTTTCCTGAGGAAGCTCTCGGGTTGCTGCGGGTATGTGTGAGGGTAACGTAGGACCTCTGCCCAAGCGTGAGGGTAATGAAGGGACCTCCGCTGACAACTTGGGTTGAGACCAGGTTTTAAAAATGGGACAGAAGCAGTCCACAAATTTATGTCAGAATGTTAGCCAGGGAATTTCAGTCAACAGCTTGCTTGGGAGTCAACTCAAAGACTGGGATAAGTTACCCAGATATAAAGGGAAAGCAAAAAATTAATGATTAAGTATTGCTGTTTTGTTTGGGGTAATCAAAATATTGGTGGGGGAATAATATGGTTCGGCTGAGGATTGGATATGTCAGCAATTGAATATATATGTGAATAATAGAGATCCGTATAATTCAGAGGAATTGGCTTATGCTAGCCTCTGGCTGCCAGGAGCTACTAGAACTATGAGAATTTTTCTAAGCAAAACAAAGGAAGGGAGTAAGCATGATAAGGAAAAGGGGAAAGTAGATAAGAACCTAGAGTCTGAAGCTGGACAGTGGGATCCTCTTGCTGCTATTCCATCCCCTTATGTAGTCCCTCCCCTTGCATCACTAGAGAAAGATCCTTTGCCTCCTCCTCCCCCTCCTGTAGAAGAAGTAATGGATTTGGGCAGAACTCACAGTGACTCATATAAATATCTAAAAAAGGAATTAGAGCAATTAAGACACGATGTTCAAAATCTCCCCTTTAGAAAGAAAAAGGAGCTGAGGCCAGTAGCTAATGAGGTACAGAATATGTATCCACTTAGAGAGGTCCCCTTAGATGGGGCTCAGGGAGGCATTGGATTTGTAAATGCACCTCTATAAGCGAATGAAGTTAGAAAATTTAAGAAAGAATTAGCTTCTATCATGGAAGTTTCGGTTGGGGCATTCAGACAATTGGATCAATTTTTAGGTTCCTGGGCAGCTAGGTGGTGCAGTGGATAGAGCACCAGCCTTGAATTCAGGAGGACCCGAGTTCAAATCTGGTCTCACTTTACACTTCCTAGCTGTGTGACCCTGGGCAAGTCACTTAACCCCAGCCTCAAAAAAAAAAAAAAAAAAAAAAAAAGAAAGAAACACAAACAATATTCATGAATCACAATGTTTAGGTCCCAGCTTATATACTTGGTCAGAATTTATGCATATCTTATCCATATTATTCACTCCTGAGGAGAGGTGTTCAATTTGAGCACAGGCTATGCGGGAATGGGAAAGGAGGAACCCACCCCTGAATGAGAGAGCAGTCCCAGCAGAGCAGAAATATCCAGTGAATGACCCAGGATGGGATAACAATAATCAGGCTCATAGGCAAAATATGCAGGACTTAAGGGAGCTAATAATTGTAAGAATATGGGATGCCTTCCTGAAGAGACAAAATATAAACAAAGCATTGACTATTGTTCAGGAAAAGTATGAATCACCAACTCAGTATTTAGAAAGACTCAGAGAAGGAATGAGGAAGTATTCAGGGGCCAACCCAGATAGCCCAGAGAATGAGCAGATATTGAAAGTACAGTTTGTATTAAATTCCTGGCTAGATATTAATAAGAAAATCCAAAAGATTGAGGGATGGATGCAGTCCTCTTTAAGAACTCTTCTGGAAGAAGCTACCAAGGTGTATGTAAGAAGGGATGAGGAGAAAGAAAAACAAAGAGATAAGAGGATTAAGATGTTGCTGCAGACAACACACCAGAATGCTAATAAGGAGAAAGAGGTAAGGGGGATTGCAAGAAAGTCTCCTCAGGAAAGAAGTGAGAGGAGTGGAAGGAAGAGAGTTGATATGACTTGTTGGGTTTGTGGGTAACCAGGTCACTTCTCCAAGAGATGCCTGCAGAAAATTGAAGAGGAGTGGATATTGTCCTGCTAGGACTAGGGATGTCAGGGGCTCGAAGGGGGACCCCACCTAGAGCCCTTGATAAATTTGAAGGTGGGATCTAAAAAGGAAAAAAATTTTTTTTTTTTTTTTTTTTTTTTTAGTTGATTCAAGTACAACCCAAACCTCTGTGACACGAATACCAGCAGGGGAAAAATTATCATCAAAACATATGATGATTTCCGGAGTTAAGGGAGAAACTTTCTCAGTACCCAGGACTGAAGTATTAACTATAGAATATGAGGGAGTTGAAGTGCTTGGACAAAGCTTAGTGGCTCCTGGTGCCAAAGTAAACTTGTTAGGGAGAGATTTGATAATAAAGCTTTCAATTGGTCTTGTGCCTCAGGGTCCCCTGCCAGTTCCAGTATGAACTTTTGTGATGAGGGAAGTAGACAAACAAAAGATTAATTCTGAGGTTTGGGCAAAGTCCCGAGAATCCAGCTATGTTGTCTATTCCTCCAATACAAGTAACCTTAAAGGACCCACATGCCATAGTTAGGATCCGATAATATCCAATTACAAATGAAGGGGAAAAAGGACTGAAACTGGTAATTGGGAGATTGCTGAAAACAGGACTAATTGAACCTTGCATTTCACCATTTAACACCCCCATTCTTTCTGTAAGTAAATAAGATGGGACATATAGAATGGTCCAGGATTTGAGAGAAATAAATAAAATATTATTGCCATCTCATCCAGTCATACCAGATCCTTATATGATCCTGGGAAGAATTCCAGAGGCTAGTGCATGGTTTAGGGTAATAGATGCCTTTTGAAGTTGCCCCTTATCTGAAGAAAATTGAAATATTTTTTCATTGAATGGGAAGATCCCAGATACAGGGAGAAAACAGCAATATTGATGCTGTGTATTACCACAGGTATACACAGAGTCCCCCAATTTATTTGGACAAATATTGGAAGGAATAATTGGAAATTTTGAGAATCCAATTAAAGGAGTAAAAGTTTTACAATATGTAGATGATCTTCTTTTGGCAGGACAGAAAAAGAGTGATGTCACCCAAGTCACTATTAGTTTGTTAAATTATCTAGGAGCACAGGGATTAAGAGTTTCCCAGGATAAACTACAGTTTGTGGAACATGAAGTAAAATATTTAGGTCATTTTATAAGTGAAGGGAAAAAGAAATTAGACCCTGTACGTGTGGAAGGGATTCTTCAAATTACCAAACCCAGGACAAAGAAGGCCCTCCGGAAATTTTTGGGATTAGTGGGGTATTATAGAACTTGGATTGATGGATATGCACTATTAACTAAGCCATTATATATTCTTTTGTTAGTAGAGAAGCCCAATATAGTACAATGGGACTCAGAAGGAGAATGAAATTTTGAACAACTTAAGCAGGCATTAATATCAGCCCCCATATTACTTTTACCATCATTAGAAAAGCCTTTTCATTTATATGTAAATATGTAAATGGGGTGGCTTTGGGAGTATTAGCACAGGTAAGGGGGAGGACAATGACACCCTGTGGCCTTTCTGTCAAAAATGTTAGACCCAGTGGCAAAGGGATGGCTTACTTGTATCCAGGCAGTAGCAGCCACAACACTTTTGGTAGAGGAAAGTGGGAAATTAACCTTTGGGGGTAGTTTAATAGTGAGTGTTCTAGCACCAAGTTCGATCAATTCTAAATCAAAGGGCCAGGAGGTGGCTAACTGATTCAAGGATTTTAAAGTATGAAGCAATTTTATTAGAAAAAGATGATTTGGTACTTTTACTAGACCATAACCTTAACCCAGCTATGTTCTTATCCTCTTCCCCTGGGGAACATGTGAACCTTGAACATGATTGTCTAAATGTAATTGATTATCAAACTAAGGTTAGGGAGGATTTGCAGGAGGTACCTTTGTTAAAAGATGCTCAATGGTTCATAGATGGATCCTCACAAGTAGTTAATGGGAAAAGGCAAAATGGATATGCTATTGTTAATGGGGAAAACTTGACTCTGGTTCAAGCTGGATCCTTGCCAAAAGAGTGGTCAGCTCAAACTTGTGAATTGTATGCATTAAATCAAGTCTTGAAATTACTTGAGGGAAAGAATGGAATGGTATACACGGACTGCCTGGGGAATTGTTCATATATTTGGAAAAATAAAGTAAATAAGTAAATAGCAAAGGGAAGGGATTGGCACACAGGGTATTGGTCACTGAAATTCTAACTAATCTTATGCAGTGATTCACATGCAAGGACATCAAAGAATAAACTCATTTGAGGCTAGGGGAAACCACCTTGTAGATGAGGAAGCAAAATGGTCTGGAGAAGAGTAAGCTGTAAGTACAGAGGAAATGATGGTACTAATTCCAGCATTTCCACCTCAATTGCCTCCACCTTCCCTTACCCCAGAAGAAAAGGAGGATAAAGAGGGGCATTGGTTCCTACCTCATGGCAGAGAGGTACTGACCACAGCAGGTAGGAGACATGTACTCCAATATTTACATCAAGGCAGTCTTTGGGGTATCCAGAACTTATGTGATGCAGTACTAACCAAATTTGTAGCACCTGGCCTGTACTTGTGTAACATGGCAGCTTGTCAGTAGTTGTCTTGTTTGCCAAAGGACGAATAGAGCAGCCCAATGATAAGACTGAAAAGGGGGAAGATCCCCTGGTATCAGGCCTTTTCAAAGCATACAAGACTTCACTGAACTGCCATCTGTGGGGCGTCTCAAATACTTGTTGGTCGTCTCAAATACTTGTTGGTCATAGTGGACCATCTGACCTAATGTGTGGAGGCCTTTCCCCTTGCTTGGGCAACAGTTTCAATAGTTGTAAAAATATTTCTTGAACACATTATTCCAAGGTATGGGCTGGAAGAGCGAATAGATTTGGATCAAGGCATTCATTTTCCAGCCAGAGTCCTCCAATCTACAGCCCAAGCTTTAGAAATATTTTGGGATTTACATACCTCCTGGCATTCACCCTCATCAGGCAAAATGGAAAGGATGAATCAGGAAATTAAACAGCAATTAACCAAATTGACATTAGAGACACAATTGCCCTGGACTAAATGCCTTCCCCTTGCTTTGTTAAGAATTAGAACAAAACCTTGAAGGGATGTGGGGTTATTATCTTATGAGTTATTGTATGGTCACCCATACCCTAGGGAAATGCAAAATCCTTCCCTAGTCCCAATATTTGAAACTAAAGATATCTTTATTGCAACACTTGAAAATTTTACAATTGGAAGGGATTATTGCTCAGACTCCTCCCTTAGGGTTTGCAGTGCATTAATTCCAGCCTGGAGACTGGGTCCTGATAAGCTGACACCAACTCGGGAAGGACCATTCCAGGTCAGCCTAACATCAGACACAGCAGTCCGTACCAAAGAGAGAGGATGGACTCATCATACCAGGAATTAAAGGACCAGTTGACACTCCAAGGGTGTGGACCTCGAAGCTGAATCCAAAGGACCAGTTAAAGCAAGCATTATAGAGGAACTGATGAATTGTGCATGTAAAATCTTGATAATATTGATCTAGAGTATTTATTTGGGCTTTTTTTTTTTTTGACAGTGCTTGATATCACTTTCTGTCAGACAGTGTTACTTCAACTCAGAAATTTGACCTATTAATCGGTAGAATGGGGACCAAACAAGACACACACAGAAGGTGATTGTGTCTTATATCCCTATGTATGATACTGTCCCTTGTAGACACAATCCCTAATCTTTTACTGAGGGAAGGCAATAGCTTCCAGAACTTGATTCAGATTATTGCTGATATATTTTATCTCAAAAATTGCTGGATATGTGGGGGGCCTGAACAACTCACACAATGGCTCTGGTTACCTGTCCCTTTAGTTCCAGCTTGGATATTGAGTAATAGATCAGTTGTACATAATGGTACTGGATTCTGGTCAGATCAAGAGGAACACCAGTGGAAACTAACTAATGCTGTCCCAGGAGGGCACTGTTCAAATCAAACAGGCACAGGGTCATGGATGGGAGAGAGAAAATGTGAATGGACTTTTAAAAACTCATTGACAGAAAAGGTATCATAGACTGTAGTAAATATAAAAATAGATAGAATAAAACAAATATTGTTTGTGATGATGAGTCAGTGCTTAAATGCACTCATCAACATGCAATAGAGGGTAATGAAGAATGCTTGAAAGAATTTAGAAAGAGACCAACTTGTCAAACACCCCGAGATTTATGGAAATGCTTAAGGTTAAATAGTACAAAATCAGGTACTGCTAGTACTATAATGGGATAGAAGTGAGAAAGAGGAAACAGTACTATTAGAAGAATGTTTAGTAACTTCTGGAGTAATGTGGATTTTACCGGGGAAAATGATTGTAATTGTACTTGGATATCTGAAAAACAATTTTGGAGGCGTAACTCCAAAACTATCGAAGGGGAGCCACTAGGCCCATGGGATGTCAAATATTTCCCACCCTCAACAGGAATTTTTATATTTTGGCATGAGAAAAAAAAAGAGAACACTACTGGATTTGTGGTTGAACGGCTTACACCTACCTTCCAAGGAAATGGACTGGGAATTGTTATATAGGTACAATAAGACCCAAGTTTTTTTTTTTTTTCTCCCACAAGATAGTGACAAACAACTAGGAATACGACTATATGATAATCTGAGGAGAGAAGAACGAGGCTTAGATCATTCCCTAACTAGTATAGACACTTCTTTGACTCAAACAGGCAATGCTTATGGGTGGAGAGATACATGGCTCCCAGAAAGAATTATCAGAGAATATGGGCCAGCCACATGGGCTCAGGATGAAAGTTGGGGATATAGGATACCAATATATGTATTGAACAAACTAATTAGACTACAGACAGTCCTAGAAATAACAACTAACCAAAGTGCTCAGGCTCTTGATCTACTAGCTGATCAAGCCACTCAAACACGAGAGGCTGTTTTACAGCATTGATTAGTTTTAGATTATTTGTTAGCAGAGGAAGGGGGGGTTTGTGGAAAATTGAATCTGTCCATTTGCTGTATGCAAATTAATGATAATGGACAAGTGGTACAAGAAATTACCAAAGCTATTTGAAGAATAGTTCACATGCCTGTACAGGTGTGGAAATCCCCTTTCTCTAATAATAGTTGGTAGTCCTGGTTTAATGGTAGCTGGTGGAAACAACTTTTATGGTATGGACTAATTGCAATCAGTGGCATTATACTGTTGCCATTATGTTTATCTTGTATAATTATTTTAGTAACCAGAATAGTCCAACGGTCTTTATCGAAAATATTGCATCCAGAAGGTACTATTAGAATGATGATTCTCCAGAAAAAAAGGCTGGAATATATTAGAAGGGGATGATTCTGATGATAATGAACTCGATAAGCAATATATAAACTTGTTAACTGATTTTGAACAATATGTAAGTTCTTCATAGAAATATGATAAAAATCATTTATATATTAGAAGGGGGAGCTGTGTGGAATGGAGTTATGATAAAGTGAAGAACTTACAGGAATGGTTAAATTCTTTTTTCTGTATTTATTATTATTTCTATGTCTCTGTGACCTACATAAGTATGGTGTGTGCTAGCCAATATTTACTTAAACTTTAGATACATTTACTCAACCAGAGATGATGATGTTTGTCTTTGTTCAGTGTTGCCTTTGGTATCTATTTCTCAATGCTCTCTTACTTGTGATGTAATCTCTTGTATAAAAGCTATGTTTCTTTACTACTTCTTTAGCCCTTCTACCATGAGCTTTCTCTTTCTCTCCTCACGGTGGAACTGCTCTTTCTCATGAAAATTTAATAAACAACCACTTTTGTGCTTTTTACTTTGAGAAGTCTCTGAGTAGTCATGGCAGAGGAATGGTCCAATATAGATGTCTGGCAGATTGTAGATTAAAGGGGTCTGCTGGGCTATGGTGGGAGGGTGCTTAAAAGTATGCGAAAAAAGTATGAAAATCTCATTTCTTCTAGGTTCCTTGTATATTTATTTTCTTGTCCTATTAAAAGCTATTTCACCATCTTCTATCCTAGGAGAGGACATAAGAGAGGCCTATGTATGACACTTGTCTGGATTACCTTTCCATGATTCGGCCCCAGCATTGTGATTCTATAGAATCCAATCTGACTACAGAGCTGTCTCATTCATTTCCTAACACTTGTAGCCCTTCCTGGAAAAAAAAAAAGAAAAATTTAACTTTCTTCCAAGAATTAATTGCACCAATATTTCAATAAACACAGTCTCATGAAAGGGTGATGCTTTTTTATTTTGGACTTTATAACATCCCTGGAGGCTGTTTTTTATCCCCTGAGAGAGGTATTAGTGAGCATCAAGATGAAGAAAAAAACTGTCCTTCCAGCATAAGGGAATCAGGAGATAAGAGGCAAGGTTGAAGTAAGATTTACTAGCAAAATACTGAATGGACTAGAGTTCACAATGGTTTAAAAATGTCAGAAGCTTGGCCTTCCCAAGTCCTCAGAAATAGAGGTGCTACAATATTCTTTATGTTAGCAAGGGAAAAAAAAGGAGAGAAAATAAGTATCTGATCATTAGGAAATGGCCAAATTGAACCATGTTGAAGTAATAGAATATTATTACACTACAAAAAAATTATGAATATGAGGACTAAGAGAAATGTAGAAGACACGTATGAACTGAAAGAGAAGTAAACAGAGCCAAGAGAACATGGAACACAATAATTACAATAATATTATTGAAAAGAATACTAAAGCAGCACTGAACATTGTATAATTGTAATGATCAATCTTGGTCCTGGAAATTAGAGAAATAAATGCCTCTCCTTCCTTTTCTTTGGAGAGCTTATGGGTGCAGAACATTGCATATGCTGTTATATATATTTGCTGTTTCACTTTGTTTTGTTTAACTGTTCTTTGTTTCAAGAGAAGGCTCATTAAGAGGTGGGGTTTTTTTGGGGGGGAGTAGTAAGGAAATGACTTGGTAGACAGTGGATAAAATGCCAGAAATGGAATCAAGAGAACTGAATTAAAATCTGCTCTACACTAGCTGTGTAGCCTCAGTTGGCCTTGGTTTCCTCAGCTGTATATGGTACAGTAATGGCACCTACCTCCTGGGGTTGTTATTAAGGATCAAAGGAGATAATAATTATAAAGTACTTAGCAAAGAGCCAACATGTAGTAAATGCTATATAAATGTTAGTGATGATGATGAAAACAAATGTGGTCAATAAAAATCTTAATTTTTAAAATAGGGGTTCTGCAAGATTCTGTGAAGGACTTGGCTTTTCTCAACAATGAGGTGATTCAAGGCAATTCCAATGGAACTCCAATGGAAAGTGCCATCTGCATCCAGAGAGAGAACTATGGAGATAAAACATAGCATTTTCACCTTTTTTGTTTGTTTGTTTCCTTGTGTTTTTTTCTTTCTTGTGTATTTTCTCCCTTTTGATCTGATTTTTCTTGAACACAAATATGGAAATATATTTTAAAGAATTTTACATATTTAACCTGTATTTGATTGTTTGCTATCTTGAGAGGTGAAGGACAGAGGGAAAAAATTTGGAATACAAAATTAAAAAAAAAAAGAATGTTGAAATATTTATATATATTTGGAAAAATAAAATACTTTTGAAAAAAAATTAAAAGCTCTGTGCATCAAATCACAGATTTAGAACTAGAGGGGCCTTAGAGGCCACTCATTATTTGAGAGTACAAAAAAACCCTAGTTGCCATTTAATCCAACACATACATGTTGATAAAATTTCAAAGAACTCACTACCTCTCCCAGTAGTCACTTCCTCTTATGAGCTGCTCTAATTGTAGAGAGATTGCTCTGATTAAAAATTTAAATCTGTCACTTTGTAATGTAGAAGTTCTGGTCTCCTTTTTGGAAATACTAAGAAATGTAATGTAATATTATTGTATCATAAAAAAAATGATAAAAGGGATGATTTCAGAGAAACCTGGCAAAACTTGTTATGAACTGATGGAGAGTGAAGTGACCAAAGCCAAGAGAATAATTCATGCATTAACAGTATAAGACAAAAAACTTTGAAAGATTTAAGTTCTTAAGTCATCAATGAATTGACCAACCACAATTCCAGAAGCCTAATGAAAAAGCATACTATTGTCATATCAGTCATATCTGATTCTTTGTGATGCCATTTGGAATTTTCTTAGATGTTGGAATGGTTTGCTATTTCCTTCTCTAGTCTATTTTACAGATGAAGAAACTGAGGCAAATAGGGCTAAGTGACTTCCCCAGAATCACACAGCTAATAAATGTCTGATGTCAGATTTGAACTCACAAAATTGAGTCTCCTGACTTTAAGCCTAGCAGTCTCTCCACGAAGCCATCTAGTTGCCCAGGGAAGCATGCTACCCATCTCCTGACAGAGCTAATTAATGGATTAAAAGTGAGGAACTCAAGATGTAGAATAAGCCATGGATATAACTGATATGACTAATGTGGGAATTTGTTTTGTTTGAGTGAATATTTGCTACAAGATTTTTGTTTTTATTTTTATTTTCATTGGAGGGAAGAGGAAGGAGAGAAAACAAATGCTTGTTACTTGAAAAAAATTTTAAGAAATCAAAAAAGAAAACATTAAAAAGGTATACTGGTCTGTAGCCTATGCTTTAACTCAAAACTTTTCCTTTTCTCCTCTCTTCTGGACTGATGTCCAGGAAGGGCTCCCCCCCAAAAATAATTAGGGCATTTGACAAGGTCAAGAGGCCTTTGATTGACCCACCTAAAAGTATACCCTCTTTTCCTAAACTCTGAAGAGATTAGGGTAATGATCTAAAGAAAGTTTCTTGGATTACTTCAGTTACTGAAGAAATATCTTTTGCTCATCAATTAGAAAGGACAACCTTAAAGGGAGTGGTCAAAGAAGGATTGAATTTAGGGTGTGGTGGTAAATATTTAATAACCAAAAACAGAAGTTGTGCCCCAAAAATGTGTTCAAGAAGTCTATAAATTTCTGACTTCCAAATACTTGTGTCAGAGAATTGTGAGGGAATGGGAAAGTTATGTCTGGACATTTCTTTAAAAAGAAAAACTGCTTAGATCTAGAATAAACATCAATTAATAAAATTATTTTTGGTCATCTTATGTCTAAAACAAAATATAGAATTTTCCTGCAAAGTAACTCCCAATATACCTGATTCGTATTGTCAACCATGTGACATGAACTTAAGCCCTTCATCATCCTTCACTATGAAGCCAGTTAGATAGTAAAATGGATAATCAGCTGGAATCAAGAAAACCTGAATTCAAATTCAGTTTCAGATACTTACTAGTTGTGTGACCCTGAGCGCGAATTTATACTCTGGCTCTGGCTCAGTTTTCTCAACTGCAAAATGGTAATAATAGCACCTATCTGCTTGTGTTGTTGTAAGAATCGAATGAAATAATATTTGTAAAATGTTTATCTCAGTGCCAGACACATAGCAAATGCTTAATTTGTTAATTAAATATTAAACAAATGCTTAATGCTTGTTTCCTTCCTTCCAACAATCTTGAATGTCTTCTTCTAGACATTCTCCAATTTAAACCTTTTTACTCAAACTTGAAAAACATATTCTAGATTTAGTCTGGTAATGAGGGCATCTAGTCCTTTGACCTTATTTTAAAGATGAGGAAACAGACAAAGTGACAAGATACAAGTCATCATGAAGCTAATCAGTGTATGTGGTCAAATTGGAATCCAAGTTTTGCTTATCCATTATACTTTTCAAAAGACTTTAGATAGTTGTATGAGAAGTTGAGCTCTGGGGCATCTATGGTTTGGTTGTTTTTGTTGTTGTTGTTGTTGTTGTTGTTGTTGTTGTTGTTGTTTTTGCTAGTATGGAGAACAGAATAGGGATGGGGAGACTGAAAACTGTAAAATCAGATCATTACATCAAAATGGTCTGCTGAGAACTGAGGTCCACAGGTCCAGACTATATCAGGTGAATGTCAAACATTAGCTTAGTATAGTGGATGGGTCACATGGTGTAGTGAATGGGAAAGCCCAGATTCAAATTGTTTTGAGCACTGACTGTTGTGATATGGGAGCCACCTGCCAGTGGCTGCTGGAGATGTAACTCAGACCTGTAGAATAAATCTCTTCATGTGCTCGGATGATGATGATGATACCAGGAGACTGAAAAGCAGTTATTGTTGTCTGAGCTCCCTACTGAGAGGCTGTTGAATTGTCTAACCTCTCTCCTCTTCCCTTTGCCTCTAATTTATTTCATTCCTAGTCCACAAAGCAACACCTGTGTCAGTAAAGGCTGCTTTAAAACTCCTTCAGATGTTATGATCCACAGCTGTGGAGGTTCTCAGAGAATCGACCTGTCCCTTCACTTAGGCATGGTCCTTAACAACTAACTAGTTTTGTGACCCTGGGCAAGTAATTTAATCTTTTTAGGAGCCACTTTCCTCATCTATAAAATAAAGGTATTAAACTTCATGTTCTCTAACATTCCTTCAAGTTCTAATTTTATGTTCTTCCTTCAAATTCTATCCTATGAGGCCCTCTCTCCTCCATCTTTGCTTGCTTATAAATTTCCTTCCTTCAAAACTCTACTTCAAGTTACTTCCTGAATGAAGCCTGCTTTGGCCTTTCCCCATGTCTCTAGATGAAAATGATCTGTCATGAAATTTCTTATAATACTTTCCATATATCACATCTTTCTTTGTATTACAATCAATTGTTTACATATCTTTTGCTTCACATTGTGTTGTAAGCCTCTTGAGATTTCAATTTGAATTATTTCTATCTATATCTCTAACCTTTTACTGAGTAGAAATTTTTAAACTTTGTTAATAATTTTAGTTTTGTTATCTATAAAATGAGGTTGGAGCAACTCATAATACATCTCCATCTTTACACAATGGCTCCAACATTATTTCCATCCTTGGACATATTTATCAATTTGTTCAGAAGTATTTTGATGTTCCTTTCTCTTATTAATGCTCTGGGGCATTTAAAAAAATATGATTACAAATAATTTTGAATTCTTTTATGAGGATTGTTGATTGATATCTTTTTGCAATTTATCAATTGGGAAGTGACTTTTAGGCTTAAACATTTTTGGGATATCAAATTGTTATTAGATATGTTTGATACAAGGGTTTTTCCTCTTTCAATCCATTATTGTTGTTGTTTTCAAAGAAGACTAATGATATCACAAAAGTAATATCTTCATTTACATATAAATTGAATTTAAGTTAGACAGAATTGCACAAATATTTGAGCCTCACTATCTTCCAATATCATCAAAGCCCAATGATAAGAAAAAAATCAGCACAGACTGATCAAGATGAAAATGCTCCACAGCTCCTGCTTCAGCCACCTTCATGACCAATGGAACAAATTGTTCTCATCCACCTATTCCTTGAGGGGAAAGTCTTTATATCCTTGGGATATGAGGCCTGTCAATCATTATTGATCACAAAACAGAAAATTTTGATTACATCAAATTAAAAAAGTTTTTGCACAAACAAAACTAATGCAAACAAGATTAGAAGGGAAGTAACAAATTGGGAAAACATTTTTACAGTTAAAGGTTCTGATAAAGGCCTCATCTCCAAAATATACAGAGAATTGACTTTAATTTATAAGAAATCAAGCCATTCTCCAATTGATAAATGGTCAAAGGATATGAACAGACAATTTTCAGATGATGAAATTAAAACTATTTCCACTCATATGAAAGAGTGTTCCAAATCACTATTGATCAGAGAAATGCAAATTAAGACAACTCTGAGATACCACTACACACCTGTCAGATTGGCTAAGATGACAGGAACAAATAATGATGAATGTTGGAGGGGATGTGGAAAAACTGGGACACTGATGCATTGTTGGTGGAGTTGTGAAAGAATCCAACCATTCTGGAGAGCAATCTGGAATTATGCCCCAAAAGTTATCAAAATGTGCATACTCTTTGACCCAGCAGTGCTACTACTGGGCTTATATCCCAAGGAAATACTAAATAAAGGAAAGGGACCTGTATGTGCCAAAATGTTTGTGGCAGCCCTTTTCGTAGTGGCTAGAAGCTGGAAGATGAATGGATGTCCATCAATTGGAGAATGGTTGGGTAAATTATGGTATATGAATGTCATGGAATATTATTGTTCTGTAAGAAATGACCAGCAAGATGAATACAGAGAGGCTTGGACAGACTTACATGAACTGATGCTGAGTGAAATGAGCAGAACCAGGAGATCAATATACACTTCAACAATGATACTGTATGAGGATGTATTCTGATGGAAGCGGATATCTTCAACATAGAGAAGAGCTAATCCAATTCCAATTGATCAATGATGGATAGAATCAGCTACACCCAGAAAAGGAACACTGGGAAATGAGTGTAAACTGTGAGCATTTTTTTTTTGTTTTTCTTCCCAGATTATTTTTTACCTTCGAAATACAATTCTTCCTTTGCAACAACAACAACAACAAAATTCGGTTCTGCACATATATATTGTACCTAGGATATACTATATGATATTTAATATGTATGGGAATGCCTGCCAACTAGTGGAGGGGATGGAGGGAAGGAGGGGAAAAATTCGGACAGAATGGAGTACAAGGGATAATGTTGTAAAAAAAAATTACCTATGCATATGCACTGTCAAAAATGTTATAATTATAAAATTAATTTTTAAAAATTAATTCTCTAACTATAGTTGTGAAAGATCTGATTCTCTTCCAATATTTTACTGGTATAATTTTTTTGGGGTCACTATTCACTTTGAATTTATTATGGTTACATCAGTTGACTTAGTTGTACAAAACAAGATATTGAGCTGCTGAACTGACAAATTGATAAAAAATCATGTCAAAACAAGAAGTAGGGGGAGGTAACTGCAAGCACTAAGTACATATGCTTAATGAGTTAATTAGTATTAACTTCTCCCCAAAAGAGGAGTTTTTTTTTTGCCATTTTTGAACATGGGTTGTATGATGAGGGAGGGGGAACATGTCAAAGAGGAACATGCAATGGGAAGACCAAGGAGTCCATTTTTGTCATCCCCAGCTAATTGGGGTGACAGGGAGGAACCTTGTACTTAAGAACAGGAAATAAAAGGCTCATTCCTCTGCCTAAATCTGAGTGGATTGCCAGTTCCTTGCAAGAACCATAAATAAACCAACTTACTTCATACTGTGCCATTCCTTTTTTATCTTTATAGCATATTTTAACAGTATATAGATAACAGCTAGATGGATAGAAAGATACATGGATCATTTATTAAGTGTTTACAATATTCCTTCCAGGTACTGTGCTAGGTTCTGGAGGCACAATTATAAGCAATCAAGACAATCCTCCCTCCAAGGAGATTATTTTCTAATGGAGAAGTCAATGTATAAAATAGAAAGGAGACTAGGGTAGGCAAAAACTCATGTATGAAGAGTCTGAAGAACTAGGAACAGAAGTTCGAAGTTATAGTTGGAGCAAGATGCACCAAGATATGATTTAGTGATGGCCAGAAAGTAGCATAGAATAGGAGTGGAAGGTGCTAGTCCCCAACAAGATAAGGCAAGATTCACTTATCAAAATCCTGGGACCCAGTGACTGAAACCCAGATATTATAACAGAAAGATAGGATGCTAGCTAGAGAGCACCTTAATATCCATTAAGGACCAACAAATAGTTACCATATTTATCAAGACTTTTGCCCACAATTTAGCTTTCCTACAAGCAGATCAAAAAGCCTTTCTTCATATTTTTGTGAATTGAGAGGATCATGGAATGTGGAAAAAGTGCACAAGAGAATGTGAGCTCCTTGAGACAAGAATTTCTTTCTTTTTGTCTTTGTAGTCCCACAGTCTAGCATACTATATGGCAAATAATAAACTATAAATGATTACTGAATTGATTTGAACAGAGATCATTTAGTGCAAAAACTTCATTATGCAAAAATGTTTGTAGCAGCTCTTTTTGTAATGACAAGAAACTGGACATTGAGTGGATGTCCATCAGTTGGAGAATGGCTGAATAAGTTATGGTATATGAATGTTATGAAATATTATTATTCCATAAGAAATGATCAGCAGGCTGATTTCAGAGAGGCTTGGAGAAACTTACATAAACTAATGCTAAGTGAAGTGAATAGAATCAGGAGAATATTGTACACAGCAATGTAAAGGGCTGAAACTCTGAGTTGATGCACTGGGGTCAGACAACCGAGCACTTAAGGCTAATTGCCCATTGGACAATACTCTATTAACTTATGCTTAGAAAATGGCCCTTCCCACTATTCTGTGCTGGCTTGATCTTTTGGTGTCTACAGAGAATTGTGGGAGGGATTAGGGGGTGGAGTAAGACAAGCCAGAGGCACTTTGGCGGTAGAGGAGAAGGGAGGTCATGGAAATCCTGTGTCCATTCAATTCACTTCTACCCCTAAAGACCAAGAATAAAGACCAAGGACTTTTACTTATCCTGACTCTGGCTGATTCTAAGGCATCCAGCGTGCTAACTTGGTCTTCACACAGCAACAGCAAAATTATACGATGATCAACTCAGATGAACTTGACTCTTTTCAACAGTGAGGTGATTCAGGCCATTTCCAGTGGTCTTCCATCTGCACCCAAGAGAGAGCACTGTGGGGACTGAGTGTGGATCACAACATAGTCTTTTCACTTTGGTTGTTGTTTGCTTGCATTTTGTTTTCTTTCTCATTTTTTTTTCCTTTTTGATCTGATTTTTCTTGTACAGCATGATAATTGTGGAAATATGTATAGAAGAATTGCACATGTTTTACATATACTGGATTATTTGCTTCTTGGGGACGGTGTGAGGAGAAGGGAGAAAAAAATTTGGAATATAAGATTTTGCAAGAGTGACTTGAAAATTATCTATGCATGTATTTTGAAAATAAAAAGCTTTAATAAATTGAAAAAAAAAAAACACATAAAAGCTTAACAAACCAAACCCTGAGTCTAGTAATTAGTATAAGTTGAGAGGTCTTTATTTACTGAAATTTTTAGGCTTTAGTCAACAGGAAGACTACAAGAGGAGTGCCAGGTACAAATAAGGGAGGATCCAAGACGTCTTTTAGCAAAGTATTGTTATTCGGGGAAGGAGATCTGTAAAAAGTCCAAATGCAGTTGGGGCTTTTACTGGAGACAAGTAAGTAGCAATTGACAGGAGGTTTTCTTTTTTTCTTTTTTTTTTTTATTTTATTTTAAAATTATAACATTTTTTGACAGTACATATGCATGGGTAATTTTTTACAACATTATCCCTTGCACTTACTTCTATTCAGATTTTTCCCTTCCTCCCCCAACCCCCTACCCCAGATGGCAAGCATCTTATATATGTTAAATATATTACAGTATATTCTAGATACAATATATGTGTGTAGAACTGAATTTTTTGTTGCACAGGAAGAATTGGATTCAGAAGGTAAAAATAACAGTTTACACTCATTTCCCAGTGTTCCTTTTCTGGATGTAGCTGATTCTGTCCCATCATTAATCAATTGGAATTGGATTAGCTCTTCTCTATGTTGAAGAAATCCACTTCCATCAGCATACATCCTCATACAGTATCATTGTTGAAGTGTATAATGATCTTCTGGTTCTGCTCGTTTCACTCAGCATCAGTTGATGTAAGTCTCTTCAAGCCTCTCTGTATTTCTCCTGTTGGTCATTTCTTATAGAACAATAACATTCCATAACATTCATATACCATAGTTTACCCAACCATTCTCCAATTGATGGACATCCATTCATCTTCCAGCTTCTAGCCACTATGAAAAGGGCTGCCACAAACATTTTGGCACATACAGGTCCCTTTCCCTTCTTTAGTAGTTCCTTGGGGTATAAGCCCAGTAGTAGTATGGCTGGGTCAAAGGGTATGCACATTTTGATAACTTTTTGGGCATAATTCCAGATTGCTCTCCAGAATGATTGGATTCTTTCACAACTCCACCAACAATGCATCAGTGTCCCAGATTTCACAGAGCCCCTCCAACATTCATCGTTATTTGTTCCTGTCATCTTAGCCAATCTGACAGGTGTGTAATGATACCTCAGAGTTGTCTTAATTTGCATTTCTCTGATCAATAGTGATTTGGAACACTCTTTCATATGAGTGGAAATAGTTTTAATTTCATCATCTGAAAATTGTCTGTTCATATCCTTTGACCATTTATCAATTGGAGAATGGCTTGATTTCTTATAAATTAAAGTCAATTCTCTGTATATTTTGGAGATGAGGCCTTTATCAGAACCTTTAACTGTAAAAATGTTTTCCCAATTTGTTACTTCCCTTCTAATCTTGTTTGCTAATGCAAATGTTTTGTTTGTGCAGAAACTATTTAATTTGGTGTAATCAAAATTTTCTATTTTGTGATCAATAATGGTCTCTAGTTCTCCCTTGGACAAAAATTCCTTCCTCCTCCACAAGTCTGAGAGGTACACCATCCCATGTTCCTCCAATTTATTTATGATTTCGTTCTTTATGCCTAAATCTTGGACCCATTTTGATCTAATCTTAGTATGTGGTGTTAAATGTGGGTCCATGCCTAGTTTCTGCCATACTAATTTCCAGTTTTCCCAGCAGTTTTTGTCAAATAATGAATTCTTATCCCAAACTTTGGGATCTTTGGGTTTGTCAAAGATTAGATTGCTATTTTTATTCACTATCTTGCCCTGTGAACCTAACCTATGCCACTGATCAACTAGTCTATTTCTTAGCCAATACCAAATGGTTTTGGTGACTGTTGCTTTATAATATAGCTTTAAATCAGGTACACTTAGACCACCTTCCTCTGAGTTTTTTTTCATTAGTTCCCTTGCAATTCTTGACCTTTTATTCTTCCATATGAATTTTGTTGTTATTTTTTCTAGGTCATTAAAATAGTTTCTTGGGAGTCTGATTGGTATAGCACTAAATAAATAGATTAGTTTGGGGAGTATTGTCATCTTTATTATATTCGCCCGGCCTATCCAAGAACACTGAATGTCTTTCCAATTATTTAAATCTGACTTTATTTTTGTGGCAAGTGTTTTGTAATTTTGCTCATGTAATTCCTGACTCTCTTTTGGTAGATATATTCCCAAATATTTTATACTATCGACTGTTATTTTGAATGGAATTTCTCTTTGTATCTCTTGCTGTTGGATTTTGTTGGTGATATATAAAAATGCTGAGGATTTATGTGGATTTATTTTGTATCCTGAGACTTTGCTAAAATTCTGAATTATTTCTAATAGCTTTTTAGCAGAGTCTTTGGGGTTCTCTAAGTATACCATCATGTCATCTGTGAAAAGTGATAATTTGATTTCTTCATTTCCTACTCTAATTCCTTGAATCTCTTTCTCGGCTCTTATTGCCGAGGCTAGAGTTTCTAGTACTATATTGAATAGTAATGGTGATAGTGGGCAACCTTGTTTCACTCCTGATCTTACAGGGAAAGGTTCTAGTTTATCACCATTACATATGATGTTTACTGAAGGTTTTAAATATATGCTCCTTATTATTTTAAGGAATAGTCCATTTATTCCTATACTCTCGAGTGTTTTTAGTAGGAATGGATGTTGGATTTTATCAAATGCTTTTTCTTCATCTATTGAGATGATCATATGGTTTTTATTAATTTGATTATTAATATGGTCAATTATACTAATAGTTTTCCTAATATTAAACCAGCCCTGCATTCCTGGAATAAATCCCACTTGGTCATAGTGTATTATCCTGGGGATGATTTTCTGAAGTCTATTTGCTAATATCTTATTTAAGATTTTAGCATCAATATTCATTAAGGAAATTGGTCTATAGTTTTCTTTCTCAGTTTTCGGTCTACCTGGTTTAGGTATCAGTACCATGTCTGTGTCATAGAAGGAATTTGGTAGGACTCCTTCAATCCCTATTTTTTCAAATAGTTTACATAGCATTGGAGTTAGTTGTTCTTTAAATGTTTGGTAGAATTCACCTGTAAATCCATCTGCTCCTGGGGACTTTTTCTTAGGAAGTTGGTTAATAGCTTGGTCTATTTCTTTTTCTGAGATGGGACTATTTAGACTACTTACTTCTTCCTCTGTTAATCTGGGCAAGCTATATTTTTGAAGGTATTCTTCCATTTCATTTAAGTTATCTAATTTATCGGCATAAAGTTGAGCAAAGTAGCTCCTAACTATTGTTCTAATTTCATCTTCATTAGTGGTGAGTTCACCCTTTTCATTTTCAAGACTATCAATTTGCTTTTTCTTTCCTTTTTTTAATAAGGTTTACTAAGGGTTTGTCTATTTTGTTGGTTTTTTCATAAAACCAACTCTTAGTTTTATTAATTAATGCAATAGTTTTTTTACTTTCAATTTTATTAATCTCACCTTTTATTTTTTGAATTTCAAGTTTTGTGTTTGTCTGGGGTTTTTTAATTTGTTCCTTTTCTAGCAATTTGAGTTGTAAGCCCAATTCGTTGGCCCTCTCTTTCTCTATTTTATGCAAGTAGGCCTGTAGAGATATAAAACTTCCCTTTATTACTGCTTTGGCTGTATCCCACACATTTTGGTATGATGTCTCATTATTGTCATTTTCTTGCGTGAAGTTATTAATTATGTCTATGATTTGCTGTTTTACCCAATCATTCTTTAGTATAAGATTATTTAGTTTCCAATTATTTTTTGGTCTATTTTCCCCTGGCTTTTTATTAAATGTTATTTTGATTGCATTATGGTCTGAAAAGGATGCATTTACTATTTCTGCCTTACTGCATTTGATTTTGAGGTTTTTATGCCCTAGTATATGATCAATTTTTGTATAGGTTCCATGAACTGCTGAGAAGAAAGTATATTCCTTTCTGTCTCCATTTAGCTTTTGCCAAAGATCGATCATTTCAAACTTTTCTAGTATTCTATTTACCTCTTTGACTTCTTTCTTATTTATTTTGTGGTTTGATTTATCTAATTCTGAGAGTGCAAGGTTGAGATCTCCCACTATTATAGTTTTGCTATCTGTTTCCTATTGCAGCTCTCTTAATTTCTCTTTTAAGAATTTAGATGCTGCACCACTTGGTGCATATATGTTTAATATTGATACTGCTTCATTATTGATGCTGCCCTTTAGCAGGATATAATGCCCTTCCTTATCTCTTTTAATTAGATCAATTTTTGTTTTTGCTTGATCTGAGATGAGGATGGCTACTCCTGCTTTTTTGGTTTTGCCTGAAGCATAATAGATTCTGCTCCACCCTTTTACTTTTAGTTTGAATGTCTCACACTGTTTCAGGTGTGTTTCCTGTAAACAACATATAGTAGGATTCTGACTTTTAATCCAGTCTACTAACTGCTTCCTCTTTATGAGGCAGTTTGCCCCATTCACATTTATGGTTAGAAGGACTAATTCTATATTGCTTGCCATCCTATTAACCCCTGCTTATGCTTTTCCCCTTTCCTTCCCTTTTATCCTCCTACCCAGTATTAAACTGGTGAACACCACTTGCTTTTCACAGCCCTCCCTTTTTAGGATCCCTCCCCCACTTTAAAGATCCTCCCCTTATTTTACCCCTTTTCCTCAAAATTTCTGTATTCCCTTCCCCTTAGCTTACTCCTTCCCTTTCACTTTTCAATGAAGTGGAAGAAGTTTCACCATAAATCGAATATGTCTAGGGATACACGCTATGTTCATCTCCCTCCTTTCTTTCTCTCAGAAATAATAGGTTACCTTTGCCTCTTCATGAGATGTAGTACCACCACTTTACACTTTTTTATGATATAATTTCCTGTCCACCTCTAGTTTCTAAGACAAATTGTACTTATGTTCTTTACATATTTTTTTTGACAGAAGTATAATTCTCAAGATTTCTTTTTACCTTTTTAGAAATCTCTTGAGTTCTGTATTTGAAGATCAAACCTTTTATGTAGGTCTGGTTTTTTCATCAAAAATAGATGGAATTCATTTATTTCGTTAAATCTTCTTCCCTGGAAAACGATGCTCATTCTTGCTGGGTAAGTTATTCTTGGTTGCATACCAAGTTCCTTAGCCTTTCGGAATATCATGTTCCAGGCCCTGCGTTCTTTTAATGTGGACGCTGGTAGATCCTGGGTTATTCTTATTATGGATCCTCCATATCTGAATTGCTTTTTTCTAGTAGCTTCCAATATCTTTTCCTTTGTCTGATGGTTCTTGAACTTGGCCACTATATTTCTTGGCGTTTTGATTTTAGGGTCCCTTTCAGTAGGTGATTGATGAATTTTTTCAATGTGTATTTTACCCTCTGTTTCCAGAACGTCTGGGCAGTTCTCTTTGATAATTTCCTCGAAAATGGTGTCCAAGCTCTTTTTTTCCTCCCATTTTTCAGGGAGTCTGATTATTCTCAAATTGTCTCTCCTGGATCTGTTTTCCAGGTCTGTTGTCTTTCTGGTAAGGTACTTGACATTCTTTTCAATTGTTTCATTTCTCTGATTTTGCTTGACTACCTCTTGGTTTCTCCTTGAATCATTCATTTCTACTTGTTCCAGTCTAATTTTCAATGATGTATTTTCTTCACTCACTTTTTTTATATCTCTTTGTAGTTGTCCAATTGAGTTTTTATCTTCTATAGAATTTTTTTCCATTTTATCCATTTTATTTTTTAGAGAGCTGATTTCTTTTTCCAGCTCACTAATCCTGTTTTCTTTTGAGTTGTTTACCTTTTCCAGCTCACTAATCCTGTTTTCCTTGGTGTTGTTTACCTTTTCCAGCTCACTAATCTTGTTTCTCAATGATTTGATTTCTTTATCCACTCTGTCTTTGAATGCATGGGATGACTTCTCCAGGCTCTCTTGCCAAGCTTCCCTTTCCTTTTCCCATTTCTCTTCCAGCTCTCTTGTGAGAGCCTTTTTGATTTCCTCTATGGGGTTCTTTTGTATTGAGGAGCAGCTTATATCCCTCCCAGGGGATACATCTGGGGACAGTCTGTTCCTAGTCTCCTCAGCATTTGAAGTCTGCTCCCTCTCCACACAGAAGCTGTCAATGGTTAGAGCCCTTTTGAATTTTTTGTTCATTTTGTCAGAGTAGGAATCGAAGAAAACAAATTGACAAGAGAAACAATTGGTCTGTTTTGCGGGGGATGGGGCTGGATGGTATTAATGGGCTTCCTCTACAGACTGGGGGTAGGGCAGCAGAGAGCCACTAACAGAACAGCAATGACTGTACTGAGTCTGCACTCTGAGGCTCCGAGAACGCACCGAGTCAGTCCAGGTGGGGGTTGGGGGTGGCCGGGCTCTGAGAGATGCTGGCTTTCTGGGGTTTTAATCTTCACCTCCGGTGTTTACACCCTCTCTGCTGCTCCTGGCTTGCTGCCAAGACGGAGCATCCACACTGGGGCAAAAGCCCTTTTGCAGAAACGGCAGAGATCGCACCCCTCCACCTCCAGTCTGAGCTGTGTGAGCTGCCTGTCTCGCTCTGGCTGCCTGCCCTCAGTCTGTGCCCAGTCTGATTGACCCTCCCCCGAGCAAACACAGACCTTTTCTGGCGACTTTCAAGGATGTCTTCTCTTGGTGAGTATTTGTGGATTTCTTTCTGGGTCAAGCATTAAGTCAGAGGCTTGTCATGAAGTAAGTTCTGAGAGAAAACGAGGAGCTTAAGCAGCTGTCTGCCTCCACGCCGCCATCTTGGCCGGAAGTCCCCGACAAGAGGTTTTCTTGCCCTGCATTCCTTAGCTAGACTTGCAGTTTTGAGTATTCCTTGGACTCTAACCCATCATCTCCCGTCTGTCTTTTGGGGAAAGGAAATTCTGAGGACAAAGACCAGGGACTCATCAATTACATCCCAGCTGCGTGGTTTGGTACAAGATAAGCACAAAGGTTCATCTTGTTCCTCCTCTGAACTAACATTGCTTTGTGCCTCTAGAATTGTATTCTCTCATTAGATTATGGAATTTGTGTATGTTATTCATTTCAAATCAAAAGATATAACAGATATGAAATGCATCACAAACATTAAAGTTCTCTAGAAATTCTAGCTATTATTAGCTGTTGTTATTTAATTCAATTTAATTCAACAAATACTAACTAGGCACCAATTATTTGTAAGGCACCGCTAACCATTTCCCCCAAATAAATTGTAGATGTATTAGGAGGTATGGTGGAACAGTAACAGAACCTCTTATTCTGCTGAACTTCATTCACTGTTACACACCTATGAACTACTCTAACGTGATAGCTCCCCTTAGAGCTACTCTTAATGCCCGTTCATCGATGGCACAACTAGGACACACTTACCCGTCTTTGGGCACCAACCCAGATCCCATAGAGACAGACCACCAGGAGGTAGGGGTGAAGCAAAAGAGAACTTTATTCTTAGATAGCATATATTTATACCCCACTGATGATATGGGGGAAGGGAGGGAGTCTTCTAGGAACCTGGCATAATGGGATTGGCCAGAGAAGAAGGAGGGAGGCATGCTAGGCTTTGAGAGCACTAAGGAGGGAGGTGTGGTACCTGGAGTCAGACACCACCTCTTGGGGCTGTGCCCCACCTCCATGTAGGCCTCAGAACCTATCATCCCTCAGGTCCTCCCACATGCCTTGAACTGCATTCTTTGCTTCTAGAGGTTTTTTAACCCTTACATCTCCCCCTTTTTTTAATTAATAAGACCAAATGTTCTCATGTTGACAAATGAGAAACTCTTTCATAAGCACTTCTAAAGAATTTTTTTAAGAATACATATAAAGTATCCTAGCAAAGTAGGCAAAAGCAAAAGAAGCAACAATACAAAAATGCCTACAGAGAGCCCATGGAATACAATAGAAGGTGTTGGGAAAGGAAGTATGTTGGATCCAATCACTAAGTTGGCAAGAGTAGTCATCTCTCTCCTATGGCACTGTTTTGGGCGTCTCCTGGGTCATCTCCTTCTCTTCTTCTTCAGCCCCTGTTTTAATAGGGGCAACTCTCCTTGTCCTTCTTTCTGGAATCCAGAGGCCTTCCCATCAGGATCTGCAAGACATAAATATCCCGGTCCTCTCCAAAGTACTAAGGATGAACCTTGCCAACGTCCTTCCTCATCCTTCCAAAGGACGTTTTGAATGTTCTCTAGAACTTGTAGTGCAGTTTTTATGGATCTTAGTTTTCTGTCCTGTCATAAGATTGTGCCAAATGTAGCATTCCTGGAGAGAGGCTGATATCGCTATCCAGGCACAAAAAATTGTAAATATATAAAGTCTTATCCATGTCCACCTGTGTGGACCATTGTGGGTTCTGTCTATTTATTCCCCCTTTCTGTTTAACAAGGGTGGCCTTCAGAGTATGATGGGCCTGTTCCACCAGGGCCTGATCCTGTAGATTATAGGGAATCCCTATAAAATGCTTAATGGTGAATGTGGCAAAGAAGATGGCCATCTGCTTAGAGGTATAAGCTGGCCCATTGTTGATCTTTATAGTATTAGGAACTCCATGAGAGGAGAAGCAACTATACAAATATTTAATGACCAAAGGAGTATTCTTATGGGAGACCACTGTGGCCCAAAGAATCTAGAATAAGTGTCAATACAGACATGGATGGCCACACGGCCTACATGTGTCACATCCATTTGCCACAAATCATTGGGGAATAAACTCCTGGGATTAACTCCTTTACTAGGTGGAGGAGGGAGAAACTGAGCACACTGCTTCCCTATCTGTTGGGCTTGTTCCCAAGTGAGGCCATAAAGGCTATGTAGAGGATTAGCGGGTAAGTGGAGAAAATCATGGGCACATTCAGGGGGGTGTGGTGACCATGAGAAGGGAGCATTGGAAAGCACGGTCCACCACCTCATTGCCAACAAATATGTCTCCTGCACAGCATTGGTGAGAATATACATGCAGGATATAAATGGGACGTTTCCTAGTTTATAAAATTAGCTGCAATTCATCAAGGAGGTTAACAACTGAAGAATTCTGAGGCTGTAGGACTGTATCCTCAATGCCTCTGAGTACGTGGACAGCATATAAGCTGTCTAATAGGATGTTAATGGGCTCTGGGTATGTCTTACATCCTTTCAAGATGTCATATAAAGGCTGCATCAAAGAAATAGGAATGAGGACATGAGCCCTTAACTATTGAATTTGTCCAACTAGTTTTTGAAATAGGTTCAGAGTATTCACCTTGTCTGATTGTAAGTTAGGTATCTGATTAGTAACTGCAGAAGTCCCTATGTGGAGTCCCAGGTAAATGATGGGATACTTATGTGGGATCTTTCCTGGCACTACCACCAGTTCATGTGGAGCAAAAATGCTCATGGTCTCTTTAAGCAGGGCAGACAGATCTTTCCCGCTGCTCATTGATAACAGTATATCATCCATATAAGGCAGTATCATGGCATGAAGCCACGCCTTCCTAATTGGTTCTAGCACTTGCTCTATGTACACCTGATATAAGGTGGGGCTATAACAAATCCCTTGGGGGAGAACTTTCTATTGGTAGTGCAAATCAGGTCCTACATTGTTTATAGAGGCAATGGTAAAAGCAAATCTTTTCTTATCCTCTGGGTCCAGAGGGATGGAGAAGAAACTATCTTGTATGTCTATTACTGTAACTAGCCAGCCAGTGGGTACTAGATTAGGAGATGGCATGCCAATCTGTAGGGCTCCTTTAGGTTCAATAGTAGCATTAACGACCCTAAGGTCCACTAGCATTATGAATTTTCCAGATTTTCTCTTTTTAATAAATACAAGGCTATTCTATGCACTGGACATTGATCCTATATGTCCAGCCTCCAACTGTTGTTTTATAATTTCACATAAGGTTCGGGCTTTGTAAACTGAGAAAGGCCATTGAGGTACCCAAACCAGGGTGTTAGATTTCCATCTTAATGGTGTGGGAGTGATATAAAACAACACCAAACACCCAATGACCCCAATTAAAAATCCTGTGGAGGTTGTATATAGATTGAGGCCCCACAAGCCTTCAATATGTCCCTGTCCCATAGATTGTATCAGAAATTTGTAACCACCAGGGGTTGGAATATCCCCTGTTTGCCTGCAAACTTCCAGGGCAGATCTTCTGCTGCAATCTCTTTAGATATAGCAGCTGCAAGGGCATCCATTTGAAAGGCACTAGAGCCAACATTCTCACATCTCTTTATCATGTCTTCCAGGCCAGCCTCCCCATCTATAGTAGGCATGGCCCTCTGGCAGTTAGTATTAGCATTCTTCATTGGCAATTTCTGCATAAGAAGGCTGGAGGCTTCTCCTCTACTCATAGACCTCTCAACAGCCACCTGTAGGTGGGCAACAAAATCAGGAAAAGTTTCATCTGGTCCCCGTTTAATCCTAGTCATTGAGGGCTTCTGCTTTCCAGAAGCTTGACTTTTGCTAAATGTCTTTGGGCATAATGAGACACAGGTGCATATACTGCTGCATCATATTGCATTTGATCCTCATTTCTTTTATATTTTCCAGCTTTCTGTATTATTTGTCCTAAACTTGTCTGGGAATCTGCAAAGCCTTCACAAGCAGGCGCAAAGGGAGCGGACGGGAGACATATCTCCTCAGGAAAGGTGAGGGATGAGGGGGAAGGCCATGCCTTAGAGACGATGCTAACCTTCCCTCTGTTCGCTTTCTCCTCCCTCATCTTATCACCCTCCTTTATTCAAGGTCATATGTCTCTCTGTTTATTTTCTCATTACTCATCTTATCCCAGCCCCCTCCTGTTCCATCATATCCACTTCCTGCTTCTTCCTTACTACCTCTTCCTTCTTTCACGTCACATCCACCGCCTTCATCTTCCTGTTTATTTCCTGATTCTTTTCCACAGCTAACTTCCGCTGGCTCCATTTTATGAGCACGGCTGGTCCCAGTGAGTGCTGATTTCCGACCCTCATTTATTTTATGACTTTTTGTTTGTACTTCATTATCTACTTTTAATGGATTGCGGCTTGCATCTCTTAAAGTGCCCCTAATCACTTGATGCCATTCCAGGATGGCTCCTGGAGTTTCCTTATCATAGGAAGTCATCTGATTACCTACTGCTTCCCACTTTTTAAAATCTATTTCTAATTCTACTTGCTTTACTATTCTAGAAGCTTCTTTCCCTGGTATCTTCTGGTCTGGGACCATCACAATAACCTGTCCCATTTTCCTAACTTTCTACTCACTTTAGAGCAGAGTTCTGTCTCTCTTCCCACCTGTAGACCTGCTACAAGATGAGGTCCTAGCCCAAAATGCCCCAAGTTGGGTGCCACTTGTTACACCTCTATGGACTACTCTAATGTGGTAGCTCCCCTTAGAGCTACTCTTAATGCCCGTCTGTCAACGGCACAGCTAGGACACACTTACCCGTCTTTGGGCACCAACCCAGATCCCATAGAGACAGACCACCAGGAGGTAGGGGTGAAGCAAAAGAGAACTTTATTCTTAGATAGCATATATTTATACCCCACTGATGATATGGGGGAAGGGAGGGAGTCTTCTAGGAACCTGGCATAATGGGATTGGCCAGAGAAGAAGGAGGGAGGCATGCTAGGCTTTGAGAGCACAGGAGGGAGGCGTGGTACCTGGAGTCAGACACCACCTCTTGGGGCTGTGCCCCACCTCCATGTAGGACTCATCTGTGCCTCAGAACCTCTCATCTCTCGGGTCCTCCCACATGCCTTGAATTGCATTCTTTGCTTCTAGAGGCTTTTTAACCCTTACAATTCACCATTTGGAGATACTTCTTGTAAAGATTAAAAAAAAATGTTGTAAAGGACAAGGACTACTCGTGGTTTCATAAGGAAGAGTGAACTTTTGTATTTTTCCCAAATGTAACCCCAGGGATAGTGACAGAAGACTGAGTCTACTTATTCAGCACATCTTGGATTAAAAAGAAACACTTTCTGTTGCCAATAGATGGACAGAAAAGGGACTGAAGATGGTAGAGGAATTAGAAGGGGTCTGGCAATCTACTGATTCTGTTGCCATCTTAGCCTCAGAGAGAAAGGAAAGGCAATTGTGTGTATTCTTTAAGTGTGGAAATAATTAGCAGCCTCTCATTTTCTATTTTGATGCTCATAGCAGATCTAGTCTAAGGTCCTACAGCTTTTCCCAGGGTACTTGAAATTCATGTTCACATGACAATGCTTTCTCAAAATCACCCCTACATCAAGCAATAACCTTTGTAAAAATAAGAAATCTCATTGAACTCTAATGGAGCAGATCTCTCCCTCTATTTGGTCATGTTTTTCTGATCACCAGGCTGGTCAGCACAGACCAATAGCATGTCAAACGTAGAGAATGTCAGCAGGCATGGGTTAACCATGCAATAATATTTAACTTTATTATTTAAAACAAGTGTGAAGCCCCTTCTAATATTCAACCTAGTTTTCAATTTCTTTAATGTAAATAGTAATGCAATGCATTGCTAGCATCCATTAGACCTTGACTAAATGCTTGCTGATTGAGTCTGTCGAATGGATTAAAAAACATAACAATACAGGAAACTCCTAGTAGCAAAACTTCCTTTGCAAATGCAGATGGCACATTTTCTGCATTATATAATTTTAAAGAGCTTCTTAGACTATGAAGAGACTAACTGACTTGTCCATAAAGTCACATAATCAATGTGAGGGCTTGTTGAGGCCTTTTTGATGTAGATACCTTAAGTGTCTCTTTGATTCACCCAACTTTTTATGGAGTTGGACTAGGTTTAGTAATAAATAAAATATGTGACAAATCCACAATGGCCATTCTTTTTGGCAAAAGATAGATTTATTTAGGGGAATAGGTTTCAGACAAAACAAAGGGATAATAATAGGCACCAAAAGTGGCAAATATGAAAAAGAGTTGGGAGAGCATATAGTTAGAAAGGAAAGGAATTTGGAAGAATCTATTACAGGAATATGCTATGAGGCCTAAGTATGCCATTGACTGCAGATTAGAGGAGTTTAGCAGACTAATCAGAGTTAGCTAGAGTAAAGAGAAAGTGTCATTAGAAGGAAGGCACTATGAAGGAGAGAGAAAATAACTCATAGTGGGTTTAATTCTAAAAAGAAGTTGGCAAAGATTTTCATCATGTTCATCTTTTTATGGGGAAAATACAGCCTAGAGGGTTTCTCAAGGAAACCTGGGAAGTAAAAGCAGGAAGCCAGAGAGAAGGATCAGGATCTAGATCGGGTCCTGAACCTTTCTAATGATATACCAATCAAGATAGCCTGGGAAAGCTAATTTTTTTTAATTGGGAAAGCTGAGTTACAATCATCACATTCACCTTCTTCATTTTATGTATATAAAGGGTATGTGGGTCTGTGTTGCCCATGTAAATTATTTGTGTCCTCATGGATTTGGCTAGATGTGGTTCCAAGGGATATGTTAAAAAGCTCTTTCTAAAATTCTCTGTTGCCCACCCTTCTCAAAGGAAAACTGTAATTAAAAATTTTGGTTATTATCTGAAGTAAGAGATGGGCCAGAAAGCTGATTATTCTGCTTTCCTTAGAGGAGAAGTACCAGGCTAGAATTATGTCTATCCATATCCCTCCCTTTTGACTCCTCAAATATTACAAGTCTTTAAGCAATAATTTTTAGGTTCAAGCTATATTCTTGATCACTATTCCTACATAGGAAAGGAATGCTTCAAACTATATTTAAAGATCTCTCCTCTCACTGAATGCACTAAATGCATCATTGCACATAGTAAATAGCAAATTTCTCCCAATGAATAGCAAATAAAAATCAGAGAAATTTAATAGATTACAATATATCATACAAAACACAAAGTTAATGAACTCTCTCATTGGAAGTTAGATAACTCATCTAAGAAAGAGACAGAGACAGACAGACAACCACAGACACACCCACATAGACAAACAGAGACAGAGATACAAAGACACACAGAGAGATTTCCATTTCACCCACATTAAGCTGGAAATAGGGAAATATCAAGGCACTGTCTTCTTAACCTGTTGGCTTCTTTTCAGAATCTTTCTTTCCCTTGAGGAATCCCTCCATAAAGAGAGCCTACAATTATGAATGTCCTTTCTCAAAGCCACAAATCAGAAGATCTAGGACTTCTTTTCTTTCAACTCTGTCCCTCACCCAGGCAGTGAGGTCATTCTCCATCAAAAAGAAGGGTCTTATGTAAATGAACTTGAACTCCAAATTACACATATAGGGTGACTGAAGCTTAGATAAAAAAGATATAAAGGCATGGTAGCATAAAAAAATGTTCAGGTACTAGTAATAGGAGACTAATGTTTCTCATTGGCCAAAATACAGCACCAAAACACTCAAGTTTTGAGACTGATAGATATCCGTCATAAAAATAGGGGGGAGTAGTTGGAGTTAATCTTGTCTCCTTAGATTTCTTTTTGTCTTGGGTAAAATTCATTTGCTACCTTCAAGTCAAAGGGAACCTTGGTAGTCTACAAGAGTGGCTGACCATAAGTTAGATAATTTGTTTTATCTTTTTTTTTTAATTAAATCTTTTTATTTACAAAACATATGCATGGGTAATTTTTCAACATTGAATTTTGCAAAACCTTCTGTTATCAAATTTTCCTCTTATCCCCATACTCTGCATATTAAATATGTTAAAATCTATGTTAAATTTAATAAATATATATACATACATATTTATACAGTTATCTTGCTGCACAAGAAAAATCAGATCAAGAAGGAAAACAACATCTGAGAAAGAAAACAAAATGCAAGCAATCAACAACAGAAAGAATGAAAATGCTATGTTATGGTCCACACTCAGTTCCCACAGGCTTCTCTCTGGGTATAGCTGATTCTCTTCATCACTGAACAACTGGACCTCGTTTGAATCATCTCATTGTTGAAGAGAGCCATATCGATCATAGTTGATCATCACAGTCTTCTTGTTGCCATGTATAATGATCCCCTGGTTCTGCTCATTTCACTCAGCATTAGTTCATGTAAGTCTCTCCAGGCCTTTCTGAAATCATCCTGTTGGCCGTTTCTTGTAGAACAATAATATTTCATAACGTTCATATACCATAATTTATTTAGTCATTCTCCAATTGATGGGGATCCATTCAATTTCCAGTTTCTTGCCACTACAAAAAGTGTTGCCACAAACATTTTTGCACATGTGGGTCCCTTTCCCTCCTTTAAGATCTTTTTGGGATATAATCCCAGTAGAAACACTGCTGGGTCAAAGGATATGCACAGTTTGATAACTTCTTGAGCATAACTCCAAATTGCTCTCCAGAATGGTTGAATCCATTCACAGTTTCACCAACAATGTATCAGTGTTCCAGTTTTCCTACCTCCCCTCCAACATTTGCCATTATCTTTTCCTGTCATACTAGCCAATCTGAGAGGTGTGTAGTGGTATTTCAGAGTTGTCTTAATTTGCATTTCCCTGATCAATAATGATTTGGAGCACCTTTTCATATGACTAGAAATAGTTTCAAGTTCTTCATCTGAAAATTGTCTGTTCATATCCTTTGAACATTAGATAATTTGTTTTAAAAAGAAAAGTATTGATCTCTTACTCAGACATAGGGATTGAAAAGAGCAGATCTACTTTTAGACTGGAGGCATTCTGCCTGTCTTTTGTTGATTGTGTGTGCTATTTATGCCTGAAAGACTGTCAATCTGCCATTATTTGGTCAGAGGAGTGAGAATGTTTTAGCTACTATACCTAAGTAGATTTTAAGGCCCAGCAAGGATCTGGACCAGTAAAACAACATACCTAAGGCAGAAGAGGCTCAGCAGAGATGTTTTTGCCTAGTTCAGAAAAAGATTTGGCTTAATTAATCCAGTGGAGCAATGGGCCTAGTAAGAAAAAAAATTTTTAGAGGCTTAAAAGAGATGGTTTGCTTAGCAAGAAGCAGGCCTAGTGAAAGCAAGTTATTCATCCCATACTGACTCAAAGAAATTAAATGAGTTGCAAAATGCATCCTAATTCATGCTCAGGCCTTTTAAGTTCTATATCTAACTCTCTGTTATACTGTGGTATGTTATGTTGCCTAACAATGATTTGTAGACATGTGGATAGAGTGACTAAAGCATTTTGTTTTGCCAGTGATTCTCTTAATACTTATATATAGTAATCTTGTTTTGCTGGATCTTTATCTTTTATGTTATTCTGCTATTATAGACATATTTTATATGCTATCAAAACTGAGAATTTAAAAGAAATGGAAAAATAGTTATCAAATATTAAATAGAATATGAAATAGACATGTTAAACAACTTTTGATTGGACCTATTTACAAGAGTTGCTCCTTCCATACCTCTTAAATGATTTAGATTCTAAAAAGTGAGAAATTCAGGACTTGATTGATCCAGTAATGGGGCAAATTGTGTCTCCCTTCTTATAATTTCCTTCGTGGCCTCTGGTAGTGTTGACAACACTTCCTTAATAAAAGAAAGCCCTTCCCACTCAATAGATGCCAGAAGATCAAATAAGTCAATATACACTCCACTTTTGAACAGATAGATGTATTTCCATATGGAGATGAGTAGGGCCTCATCTAAGTATTCTTGTGTCCCTATTTCATATCTTTGCTGTATTAAGACTAAATAAAACTTTTAAAAATTTTTCCCCAATATCAAACCTGAGATCTGCCTAAAACAAAGCCAGACTTAGAAAATAAAATTGAACTAACCAAAGAAAAAGTAACAAAAGCCCTTGTCCAGCTGAATTTAAAGTTCTCTGAAACCTTCAAAGAACTAATAATGCATATACTACTAAAATTATTTCACCAAAATTGAGAGAGAAAACATTCTACCAAACTTCTTTTATATGACAAATAGTTTTAATATCCAAACCTGGGAAGAATAAAGCAAAGGAATAGACATATATGCCACTATTACTAGTGAATAACAATCAAATAAAGTCCTAGGAGAAAAAAACCAGTGGGTTTGATAATAATTTTCTATGATCAAGTTGGACTTACATCATGGATATAAAATGGATAGACATGAGGCAAACAGTAAAATTATTCAAACTAAACACAAAATATCCCAAAACACAATTCTATTAATTGAAGCAGAAAGACTTTGTCAAAGTACAATTTATGTACATTTTAAAATAAGCCTAAAAATCACTGACCTAGATAACTGCTTTATATGATTTTATATATATATACATATATATGTACATATATATGTATATATATATATATATACACATATACACACACACACACACATATATATATATACACGCACTATATACATATATATGTAAAACAGAAACAAAAATTTAGTAATATTTATAATAGGGAAGCATTAGAGGCTTTTTCAAAAAATAGATAATCAATGATGTTTCTTTTTCTTACTGTGATTTGACACAATTCTAGGCAAGTTAGCAATATCAGCAAGAGAAAACAATTTGATACATTACCAAAAAAGAGAACAAAATTATTCCTATTAGCTAACAACCTGATAGTCTAGTTAGAAAATCCCAGAGTACCATCAAAGAAATTAACTGAGACAATAGCTCTACAATGAGTTACAAATACAATGAATACAAATACAAATACAATGAGTTACAAAAGAACTTCACAAAAATCACCAGCATTTTGATATGGCAAGTATAACAGAAAATAATAGAAAGGCAAATCTAATTCAAAATCACTACAAATACATAAACATCTTAGAGACTATATTACTAATGTAATAATACTTTTTATTATTTCTTTCTTTTAAGGGTATTTTATAATTATATGCTAAAACACCCTTAAAAAAAGAAATAACTTCAAGAGAAGGGGATATTGAATGCTCAAAAATGGGATGCACAAATCTAACAAAATGAAGATATTACCTAAATTAAATTATAGGTTAGTGCTCTCAAACTAGTAAGGGGGCACTTTATAGAGCTAGACAAAACAATAGCAAAATTTATTGGGAAGGGGGGAAAGTCAAGAATCTCAAGGGAAACAAGGAAAAAGAAAAGTAGAAATGCAAGGTATTTCCAGACCTCAAATTATATTATAGAGCAGCAGTAATGATCAAAACCATTTGGCTCTATTTATTTAAAAAAAAAAACTACATAAAAGGAATTGACAAAATAAGGAAGAATCTGAAATGTAATAATCTGTAGTTCACTAAAACTGAGAACATGAATTGCTGGAGGAAGGATTTCCTGAACCTGATAAGGATTACTGGGGGGAAAAAATGGAAAGCCATTAGGCAGAAATTACTTTGGGTGAGTATCTTACACAAAATACAATATTCAATGTATAATAAGCTCAAAATGGATATGTGACTTGAATATTAAAAGTCACTTTATAGAGTAAAAATTAAAACAATAAAAAGATCAAGTTTTTGTAGTTATGGCAGGGAAGAGTTCTTAACCTAAAAAGAAATAGAAACAATCACAGAAAAGAAAGAAATGGTTAATTTTGATTACATAAAACTGAAAAAATTCTTCCACTAAAAAAATCAGTATAGCCACAATAAAAAGGTAAACTGCTAATTAAGAAAAAAAATATTTGCATCAAATGTCTCTGATAAGACTGGTTTTCTCTTTTGAAATATTTTTTAAATTGACCTAAGCATGGTAGGTACCTGTGCAATTCAAGGAAGCTAGATGTTACAGTGGTTAGAGCACTATGTCTGGGGTCAGGAACACCTGTTTTCAAATTCAGCTTAAGATGTTTATTATCTGATTGACCCTGGAGGTAACTTAACCTCTATGTATTTCAGTTTCTCAATTTTAAAATGGGGACAATAACAGCACCAATTTCCAAAGTTTGTTGTGAGCATCAAAAAAAAATGATAATATTTGTAAAGCACTTACCATTTTAAGTGCCTACCACATAGTAAGTACTTAATAAATACTTGTTTCTTTTCAAAGAAAACTTTATTTTGATTAATAATTTAAGTGAATAACATCTCCACTAGGCACAAACTCATTCATTTCCTTCTTTTGCTGCATATTCATCATCTTTTAGAAAAAGCTCTGATAGTCAAAATGAAACAAAACAAATGACAAGAGACACCCACTGGGAACTAGCTGAATAGTTTGTGATGAAGGTATAAGTGGAATATTATAATATCTTTTTTTTATTATTATATATTTTTTATAATATTATCCCTTGTATTCATTTTTCCAAATTATCTCCCCCCCCTCAACTCCCACCCCCCAATGACAGGCAATCCCATACATTTTACATGTGTTACAATATAACCTAGATACAATACATGTGTGTAAATACCATTTTCTTGTTGCACAATAAGCATTAGATTCCGAAGGTACATGTAACCTGGGCAGACAAATATTAGTGCTAACAATTTACATTCATTTCTCAGTGTTTCTTCTCTGGGTGTAGCTACCTCTGTCCATCATTGATCAACTGGAAGTGAGTTGGATCTTCTTTATGTTGAAGATTTACACTTCCATCAGAATATATCCTCATACAGTGTTGTTGTTGAAGTGTACAGTGATCTTCTGGTTCTGCTCATTTCACTCAGCATCAGTTGATGTAAGTCTCTCCAGGCCTCTCTGTATTCCTCCTGCTGGTCATTTCTTACAGAGCAATAATATTCCATAACCTTCATATACCATAATTTACCCAAACACTCTCCAACTGATGGTCATCCATTCATCTTCCAGTTTCTAGCTACAACAAAAAGAGCTGCCACAAACATTTTGGCACATATATGTCTCTTTCCGCTCTTTAGTATTTCTTTGGGATATAAGCCCAGTAGTAGTACTGCTGGGTCAAAGGGTATGCACAGTTTGATAACTTTTTGGGCATAGTTCCAAATTGCTCTCCAGAATGGCTGGATTCTTTCACAACTCCACCAGCAATGTATCAGTGTCCCAGTTTTCCCACATCCCCTCCAACATTCATCATTATTTGTTCCTGTCATCTTTGCCAATCTGACAGGTGTGTAGTGGTATCTCAGAGTTGTCTTAATTTGCATTTCTCTGATCAGTAGTGATTTGGAACACTCTTTCATATGAGTGGATATAGTTTCAATTTCTTCGTCTGAGAATTGTCTGTTCAGATCCTTTGACCATTTATCAATTGGAGAATGGTTCGGTTTCTTATAAATTAGGGTAAGTTCTCTATATATTTTGGAAATGAGACCTTTGTCAGAACCTTTGCTTTTAAAAATATTTTCCCGATTTGTTACTTCCCTTCTAATCTTGTTTGCATTAGTATTGTTTGTACAGAAACTTTTTAGTTTGATGTAATCAAAATCTTTTATTATGTGATCAATCATGATCTCTAATTCTCCTCTGGTCATAAATTCCTTCCTCCTCCACAAGTCTGAGAGGTAGACTATCCTCTGTTCCTCTAATCTATTTATTATCTCACTCTTTATGGCTAAATCATGGACCCATTTTGATCTTATCTTGGTATATGGTGTTAAGTGTGGATCCATATCTAATTTCTGCCATATTAATTTCCAGTTTTCCCAACAGTTTTTTCCAAATAATGAATTTTTATCCCTTATGTTGGTATCTTTGGGTTTGTCAAAGATTAGATTGCTATAGATGTACCCTTTTTTGTCCTTTGTATCTAATCAGTTCCACTGATCTACAGGTCTATTTCTTAGCCAGTACCAAATGGTTTTGGTGACTGCTGCTATATAATATAGCTTTATATCAGGTACACTTAGACCACCTTCCTCTGACTTTTTTTCATTAGTTCCCTTGCAATTCTCGACCTTTTATTCTTCCATATGAATTTTGTTGTTATTTTTTCTAGGTCATTGAAATAGTTTCTTGGGAGTCTGATTGGTATTGCACTAAATAAATAGATTAGTTTGGGGAGTATTGTCATCTTTATTATATTCGCTCCACCTATCCAAGAGCACTGAATGTCTTTCCAATTATTTAAATCTGACTATTTTTGTGGCAAGTGTTTTGTAATTTTTCTCATATAATTCCTGACTTTTCTTTGGTAGATGGATTCCCAAATACTTTATACTCTCAACATTTCTTTGGAATGAAATTTCTCCTTGTATCTCTTGCTATTGCATTTTGTTAGTGATATATAAAAATGCTGAGGATTTATGTGGATTTATTTTGCATCCTGCCACTTTGCTGAAATTTTGAATTATTTCTAATAGCTTTTTAGCAGAGTCTTTGGGGTTCTCTAAGTATACCATCAAGACATCTGCAAAGAGTGATAGTTTGATTTCCTCATTTCCTACTCTAATTCCTTGAATCTCTTTCTCGGCTCTTATTGCCGAGGCTAGCGTTTCTAGTACTATATAGTGGGCAACCTTGTTTCACTCCTGATCTTACTGGGAAAGGTTGCAGTTTATTTCTATTGCATAATATGCTTACTGAAGGTCTTAAATATATGCTCCTGATTATTCTAAGGAATAGTCCATTTATTCCTATACTCTCAAGAGTTTTTAGTAGGAATGGATGTTGGATTTTGTCAAATGCTTTTTCTGCATCTATTGAGATGATCATATGGTTCTTATTAATTTGATTATTAATATGGTCAATTATATATTTTTTAAATTTTTTATTATATATATATATATTTTATAATATTATCCCTTGTATTCATTTTTCCAAATTACCCCCCCTCCCTCTATTCCCTCCCCCCGACGACAGGCAATACCATACATTTTACATGTGTTACAATATAGTCTAGGTACAATACATGTGTGTGAATATCATTTTCTTGTTGCACAATAAACATTAGAATCCGAAGGTACATGCAACCTGGGCAGACAGATATTAGTGCTAACAATTTACATTCATTTCCCAGTGTTTCTTCTCTGGGTGTAGCTACCTCTGTCCATCATTGATCAACTGGAAGGGAGTTGGATCTTCTTTATGTTGAAGATTTCCACTTCCATCAGAATACATCCTCATACAGTATTGTTGTTGAAGTGTACAGTGATCTTCTGGTTCTGCTCATTTCACTCAGCATCAGTTGATGTAAGTCTCTCCAGGCCTCTCTGTATTCCTCCTGCTGGTCATTTCTTACAGAGCAATAATATTCCATAACCTTCATATACCACAATTTACCCAACCATTCTCCAACTGATGGACATCCATTCATCTTCCAGTTTCTAGCTACAACAAAAAGAGCTGCCACAAACATTTTGGCACATATATGTCTCTTTCCGCTCTTTAGTATTTCTTTGGGATATAAGCCCAGTAGTAGTACTGCTGGGTCAAAGGGTATGCACAGTTTGATAACTTTTTGGGCATAATTCCAGATTGCTCTCCAGAATGGCTGGATTCTTTCGCAACTCCACCAGCAATGTATTAGTGTCGCAGTTTCCCCACATCCCCTCCAACATTCATCATTATTTGTTCCTGTTATCTTAGCCAATCTGACAGGTGTGTAGTGGTATCTCAGAGTGGTCTTAATTTGCATTTCTCTGATCAGTAGTGATTTGGAACACTCTTTCATGTGAGTGGATATAGTTTCAATTTCTTCCTCTGAGAATTGTCTGTTCATACCCTTTGACCATTTATCAATTGGAGAATGGTTCGGTTTCTTATAAATTAGGGTCAGTTCTCTATATATTTGGGAAATGAGACCTTTGTCAGAACCTTTGTTTTTAAAAATATTTTCCCAATTTGTTACTTCCCTTCTAATCTTGTTTGCATTAGTATTATTTGTACAGAAACTTTTTAGTTTGATGTAATCAAAATCTTCTATTTTGTGATCAATAATGATCTCTAGTTCTCCTCTGGTCATAGATTCCTTCCTCCTCCACAAGTCTGAGAGGTAGATTATCCTCTGTTCCTCTAATCTATTTATTATCTCCCTCTTTATGCCTAAATCATGGATCCATTTTGATCTTATCTTGGTATATGGTGTTAAGTGTGGATCAATATCTAATTTCTGCCATACTAATTTCCAGTTTTCCCAACAGTTTTTTCCGAATAATGAATTTTTATCCCTAATGTTGGAATCTTTGGGTTTGTCAAAGATTAGGTTGCTATATATGTATCCTTTTTTGTCCTTTGTATCTAATCTGTTCCACTGATCTACCGGTCTATTTCTTAGCCAATACCAAATGGTTTTGGTGACTGCTGCTATATAATATAGCTTTAGATCAGGTACACTTAGACCACCTTCCTCTGAGTTTTTTTTCATTAGTTCCCTTGCAATTCTCGACCTTTTATTCTTCCGTATGAATTTTGTTGTTATTTTTTCTAGGTCATTGAAATAGTTTCTTGGGAGTCTGATTGGTATTGCACTAAATAAATAGATTAGTTTGGGGAGTATTGTCATCTTTATTATATTCGCTCGGCCTATCCAAGAGCATTGAATGTCTTTCCAATTATTTAAATCTGATTTTATTTTTGTGGCAAGTGTTTTGTAATTTTTCTCATATAATTCCTGACTTTTCTTTGGTAGATGGATTCCCAAATATTTTATACTCTCAACATTTGTTTGGAATGGAATTTCTCTTTGTATCTCTTGCTGTTGCATTTTGTTAGTGATATATAAAAATGCCGAGGATTTATGTGGATTTATTTTGTATCCTGCCACTTTGCTGAAATTTTGAATTATTTCTAGTAGCTTTTTAGCAGAGTCTTTGGGGTTCTCTAAGTATACCATCATGTCATCTGCAAAAAGTGATAGTTTAATTTCCTCATTTCCTACTCTAATTCCTTGAATCTCTTTCTCGGCTCTTATTGCCGAGGCTAGCGTTTCTAGTACTATATTGAATAGTAATGGTGATAGTGGGCAACCTTGTTTCACTCCTGATCTTACTGGGAAAGGTTGCAGTTTATTTCTATTGCATATTATGCTTAATGAAGGTCTTAAATATATGCTCCTGATTATTCTAAGGAATAGTCCATTTATTCCTATACTCTCAAGAGTTTTTAGTAGGAATGGATGTTGGATTTTGTCAAATGCTTTTTCTGCATCTATTGAGATGATCTTATTAATTTGATTATTAATATGGTCAATATATTAATAGATTTCCTAATATTAAACCAGCCCTGCATTCCTGGAATAAATCCTACTTGATCATAGTGTATTATCCTGGAGATGATTTTCTGAAGTCTTTTTGCTAATATCTTATTTAAGATTTTAGCATCAATATTCATTAAGGAAATTGGCCTATAATTTTCTTTCTCAGTTTTCGATCGACCTGGTTTAGGTATCAGTACCATGTCTGTGTCATAGAAGGAATTTGGCAGGACTCCTTCAATCCCTATTTTTTCAAATAGTTTACATAGCATTGGAGTTAGTTGTTCTTTAAATGTTTGGTAGAATTCACATGTGAATCCATCTGGTCCTGGCGATTTTTTCCTGGGGAGTTGATTAATAGCTTGTTCTACTTCTTTTTCTGAAATGGGACTATTTAAGCAATTTATCTCCTCCTCTGTTAAACTAGGGAGCCTATATTTTTGGAGGAAGTCATCCATTTCACTTAAGTTATCAAATTTATTGGCATAAAGTTGGGCAAAGTAACTCCTTATTATTTCTCTAATTTCCTCTTCATTGGTGGAAAGATCCCCCTTTTCATTTGTAAGATTAACAATTTGATTTTCCTTTTTCTTTTTTCTGATCAAATTTACCAAAGGTTTATCTATTTTATTGGCTTTTTCATAAAACCAACTGTTGGGTTTGGTTTATTAATTCAATAGTTTTTTTACTTTCAATATTATTGATTTCTCCTTTTAATTTTTGTACTTCAAGTTTAGTTTTTGGTTGGGTGTTTTTAATTTGGTCTTTTTCTAGCTTTTTAAGTTGCAGGCCCAATTCGTTAAGTTTCTCTTTCTCTATTTTCTTCAAATAACCCTCTAAAGATATAAAATTTCCCCTTATTACTGCTTTAGCTGCATCCCAAAGATTTTGGTATGATGTCTCATCATTGTCATTATCTTGAGTGAAATTATTAATTGTTTCTATAATTTGCTGTTTCACCCAATCATTCTTTAAGATGAGATTGTTCATTTTCCAATTACTTTTTGGTCTATTTACCCCTAACTTTTTACTGAATGTAGCTTTTATTGCATTGTGATCTGAGAAGAAGGCATTTATTATTTCTGCCTTCCTACATTTAATTTTGAGATCTTTATGTCCTAATATATGGTCTATTTTTGTATAGGATCCATGAACTGCTGAGAAGAAAGTATATTCCTTTCTATTGCCATTCAGTTTTCTCCAAAGATCTATCATACCTAGTTTTTCTAATGTTCTATTTACTTTTTAAATGTCTTTCTTATTTGTTTTGTGGTTTGATTTGTCTAAATCTGAGAGTGCAAGGTTGAGATCTCCCACTATTATAGTTTTACTGTCTATTTCTTCTTGCAATTCTCTTACCTTTTCCTTTAGAAAGTTAGATGCTATACCACTTGGTGCATATATGTTTGGTATTTATATGGCTTCATTATTTATGCTACCTTTCAGCAGAATATAGTTTCCTTCCTTATCTTTTTTAACTATATCAACTTCTGCTTTTGCTTGATATGAGATAAGGATAGCTACCCCTGTTTTTTGGCTTTACCTGAAGCATAATAGGCTCTGTTCCAACCTTTTACCTTTACTCTGTATGTATCTCCCTGCTTTAAGTGTGTTTCCTGCAGACAACATATTGTAGGGTTCTGATTTTTGATCCAATCTGCTATCCGTCTCCGTTTGATGGGAGCGTTCATCCCATTCACATTTACAGTTAAAATTACTAATTCTGTATTTCCTGCCATCATATTATCCCCAGATTATGCTTTTTCCCTTGATCCCCCTGATCTCCCTCCCCAATATTTAATTTACAGACCCCCCTTGTGACGCGCAGCCCTCCCTTTTTTTAGTATCCCTCCCCCCTCCCTCGAAATCCCTTCACTTATTCTCCTTTTCCTTTTCTCTTTTCCTCTCCCCCTTTTAATGAGGTGAGAGAAAATTCTCTGAAAAACAAATATGTCAATTATTTACTCTTTGAGCCTCTTCTGATGAGAGTAAGATTCACACAATGATTCTCCCCCTCACTAAATTCCCTCAGATATGGTGTATTTTCTATGCCTCTTCCTGGGATGTAGTTTCCCTCTTTTTATCATTCCTTCCCCTTTTTCTGAAACGACCTCCTTCCCTTTACTACACCCCCCTTTTTTTCTTTTATATCAGTAAAATCAAATTATCCTTGAGTACTTTTTATATAACCACAACAGAGTTACAGTTCTCAAGGGTTCTGTGTACCTTTTTCTGTTTCTCTTCAGTCTTGTGGATGTAGATCAAATTTTTTGTTTAAGTCTGGTTTTTTTTCTTAGAAACATATAGAATTCCTCTATAAAAAGATGCTAAACTTAGCTTGGTTGCAGTCCTTGATCTTTTGCCTTACGGAATATCAGGTTCCAGGCCCTTCTATCTTTTAATGTGGAGGCAGCCAGATCTTGAGTGACCCTTATTGTGGCACCTTGGTATTTAAATTGTTTTTTTCTAGCTGCTTGCAAGATTTTCTCCTTTGTGTGGTAATTCTGCAGCTTAGCCATAATATTCCGTGGTGTTCTTTTTTTAGGGTCTATTTCAGAAGGAGTTCGATGAATTCTTTCCACATCTACTTTCCCTTCTGTTTCTATTATCTCTGGACAGTTCTCTTTGATAATTTCCTGAAAAATAGAATCTAGGCTCTTTTTTTGGTCATAGTTTTCTGGAAGTCCAATGATCCGCAGATTATCTCTCCTAGATCTATTTTCCAGGTCTATAGATTTTCCCAGTAAGTATTTGACGTTGTTCTCCAACTTCTCATTTTTTTTTGTTTTGTTTGACTGATTCTTGGGTTCTCTGTGAATCAATCATTTCTATTTGTTCCATCCTGACTTTTAAGGAGTTATTTTCTTCTTTCACAGTTTTTAGTTCTTTTTGTAAATGCCCAATTTCGTTTTTAAATGAATTATTTTGTTCTATTGAAATTTTTTCCATTTCCCTAATTATTTTTTGAGAATTATTTTCTTTTTCCAATTCAGAAATTCTATTTTCTTGAGACTTTTTTATCTTCTCCAATTCAGAAATCCTACTTTCCTGTGATTTTTTAACCTTTTCTAATTCACAAATTTTGTTTCCCTGCATCTCCTGTGAATTCTTTATTTTTTCCAACTCCAATTTCAGGACGTTGTTATTCTCTATCATAGCTTCCCTTTCCTTTCCCCATTTTTCTTCAAACTCTCTTTGCTTTTTAATAGTCTCTTCAAGGAGAGAGTTATGTGATGGGAGGCAGGAATCGTTCCCCTTTAGGTTGTTATCTGCTGACTCTCTGCTGTTAACTTCCTCGGGGTTGGATACCCACTCTTTCTCTGTGTAGAAGGAATCTATAGTTTTTCTTGCTTTTTTGCTCATACTTAAAAAATCTTTTGGGGTCTGTCCCTGGGGTAGGAAATTATTTATTTACTTCTTTACCAGCTTCCTCCCAGACTGGATGGATGCAGCAGCTCCTGCACCTGAGCTAAGAGAGAGCTCTGGGAGAGAGGTCCCCACCCCCTCCCTGGAGGTGCCTCACAGGTGACTAGCACTGCAGTGCTTTGAGGGCGCTGTGTTCTAGTGGCTTCCCTGAGGTTTGAGACCGAACAGTAAAGGCGACTCAAAGCCCAGCCTATGTGTCCCAGTGGGGCGTGGATGTCTGCAGCAGGTGACGTGAAAAGCCCCTCCACTCCAACTGGAAGTGTCTGCCAGAAACCGTGGTCCCTAGTTCAAAGGTTCCTCTTCTCTGGGACTACTGGAGCTGATTTCCACACCCTCCAGCTGAGCTAGGGAGTGTGTGTTGCCTTGGGCCGTATCCGCCCACTTCTCAATCTCTTAACTAATCTCAGGTGAAAGCTAGGGGCCACACCCCCCAGTGCCGAGATCTGCTGAGTCACCCCCAGGATCCGGGAAGATCTAATCTATCTTTGAATTTTTAAAGTAGTTTAGGTTTCTCTCCTGAACTGCTGTATTATAAGCAGAGAAGAGCTAACAGCCGGTGCCAGATTCCTTTATCTCAGTGGCTTCTCTGATCCCAGAGCCCTTCCCAGCGTGATCGGTGCAGTATGCTAGCACCCAGGTGTCTGTGCTGGCCTCTCTTCTTCTTCCCCTGGGAACTGACCTTTTCTGTTGAAACTCCAGATTCTCTTCAGCTGGTAAGTCGTGCTTCCAGTCCTTGTGGTATCTATCAGTCCAGTGCTATTTTTGAGGCTGATTTATCTAATTGGTTGTGAGGGAGTAAGGACATTCACAGAGTTGTGTGTATCTTCTCCACCATCTTGGCTCGGAATATTATTATATCTTAAGAAATTATAATAAACACGAGGAATTCAGAGAAATATAGAATGATTTGTATAACTGATCCAGAGTATAGTAAGCAAAACGAGAGGAACAAATATACACAATGACAACAACAATGTAAAGAAAATAGCAATAAAAGATTGCCAACTTGAAATTCAGATGGTTAATTCTGACTTCAGAGAACACATAGTGATACTTATTACCTGTGTGGCCATGGGGTTTCATCTTTCTCATCTTTAAAATGAGGGAAGTAAGGCTGTCCTCAAAGGTTGCTTCTAGCACCAAGTCTCTTTAATGATTAGCTCTAAGGACTCTTTTCTTTTGGTTTATGATATTTTTTCTCTTTTGATGTATGGATACCAAGCATTGATTGTCCTGTATGAGTAATTAGGTAGTAATCTCTTTCATGTTGGCACTATTTATTTTCTCTGATATGAATAAAGCTATTTATAATTTTAAAAAATCATGTCTCCCAAAGTTCCTTCTAGCACTAAATTTAGGATCTTATGATACTTTACAGAGAGGTGGGAGACTACAAATTGTGTTCACACAGGGAAGTTTATCAATTAAAGCAAAAGGCATCAATAAAAACATTTTAAAACCCTATATGATTTATATTCTAGCCAACCTTTGTTTTTTTAATTATTTTTGTTCTATGGCAACCACAAGGTTTTTTGATTGCTTTTTTTCATTATTATATTTATGCCATTTGTAACTTTTCTACTTTCCATTTTTTGCTTAAGCACCCCAAGAGATATCAGCTGAGTTTCCACTATGACTAGATAGGAGTAGCTTGCATAGTTTTGGTTTTGGTTTTAACTTTGCTATATCCAGCAGTTGTATTCTTCAAGAGTGTGAACTTCCATTATAAGGTCAAGTTCATGTTGAGGAAGCCCTTGGTGACAGAAAATAGTCTTAACTTTTAACAATCTGAAATTTGGATAAAAGGAGGTACCTTTTGCTGAGTCAACATGATTAAGCTTCCCTGTATCATCTTCCTTATCCAGGAAATCTTGAGGTCATTTTCCCTTTGTACTAGGGTTTCATTTAATGAATTTTGCCCAGAAATTGAGGCTCTAAGACTCAGAGGGAAACAGAGAAAACTTGGATAAGATACAAGGCAGAACAACAACAACAAAAAAAAATTATAGCAAAATCCCTGAGAAAAAGTTAATTGATCAATTGACTAATTAATTATGTAAAATATTGTCTCCAAGACAGGAAGAATAAAGGGAAATGGAACACGGAGTATAGGAAGCTATTTTAGAGCAGATCTTGACCAGCGCTATTCCACATCCACACAGGAGAAAGATGAAAGCTTAAATTAAAGCTGAAAAGGAATTAAATAAAATATGAGAAAAATTATTCTCATACTTGGTTTTAAATACCTGAATAAACATACCTGAATAACTGGATTGAATATTGAGAGAAATTATGTTTTTTTCTCCCTCAGGAAATCTTTCAAAGTGAGATAGATTTTTTCCCTTTTGAAAGTCATAGCTGAAAATAAGAGGTTATCCCATCTATACTCTTCATTTTACCTGTAATTGATAGGTTTTGGGGGCTCTTATACATTATGAACCAAGTTCGTCTTTGGGTTATCTTTCAGTAATACTCATTCTGGGTTTTTTTTTTTTTTTAGTCCCTTACTCAGAATGCTTCCTCTACTTGGAATCAAAATTTGATTTGTATGTCTCAATGTTCCTGGAACTACTCAGACTAATAAGATATTCACTATAGGATAAAGGATTTGAACTCACGTCCCCACCCATCAGGAAAATTTCCTTCCATTTTCTTTTCTCTGCTATACAGTTAGAAGGAGATAGGTTGCACAGTGGAAAGAATGCTAGGCTTGGAGGTAGGAAGACCTGAGTTCAAAATCTTCCTTATAATAGCTGTTCAAATCACTTAATTTCTCTTGCATTCAGTTTATTCATCCATATACTGAGGGGTTTGGATTTTATGGTCTTTAAGGCTCGTTTTTCCTTTTAATCTGTGAAGGGAGAGATATAAGCATTTATATAGCCCCTACTAAGTACCCTAAGCACTTTCCAGTATTATATCATTTGATTTTATCCTCACAATAAACCTGCAAGGTAGATGTTGCTATTTATCCTAATTTTATAAACAGAGGTTGGTTTGACCAGGGTCAACCTAGTTAGTAAATAATACTGGAGTGGTTTGCTACTTCTTTCTTCAGCTCATTTTGCAGATGAGAAAACGGAAGTGAACAGGGTCAAGTTACTTACCCAGAGTCACACAGCTAAAAATGTTTGAGGCTAAATTTGAACTCAGGGAGGTAAATCTTCCTGACTCCGGGCCCAGCACTCTATCTACTGCATCACCTAACAAACTTGAATTTCACTTGTATATGCCATTCCTGAGTCAGGAAAATATTCTATTATACCACCTTGCTGTCTCAATGATCCCTTTCTCTCCTTTGCATATAGTTTTGGTATGCAAGCCTCTTCTTACATCCAGATGGCAGAAGACAACTACTTTTCTTCTCTTATCAAGATTATGGGCTACTTTCTTCTTTCACCAAAGTTTCCCTATTTCTATATGCCTAGGGTGGCCATGATGCTACCTAAACTTTTCTCTGGATTCTCTTATGACCCAAATGTCTTTGTTAATATTTCTCTCAGAGTCTTTGAGTCTGTCAGTGTTCCCTGTGTAAGTCTGAGAATAGAGAAAGGTTTGGCATCTTAGGGCAATCTCACTGTACTGGTATCAGAAGAAACCATCAGGCAAGATGAAGAGAAAAAACATTACTGTGCCTCTTTTCTCATTGGAAAGGCAGTGGAGTATAAATATAAAAAGAGGTTGCCAGATATGGTCAATATATGATTCATTTTTCTTAACTGTTTTTGTTTTCTTTCAAGAGATTTATGAAGGGAATAGTCATTGGGGAGTGATATCAATATAAATAAACATACAGAAAACACATACATTTTTTATATAAAAGGTTCAAATCTTAGTTCTATTACTTACTACCTGTAAAACCATGGGCAAGTGCCTTTATCCCTCCAGAACTTGCTTTTCTCATCTATAAAAGGAGGCAAGAACACCAATTCAAAGCAGGAAGATCTGAGTTCAAATATGGCTTCAGATGAATACTACTTGTATAATCTTGGGAAAGTCACCTGACTTTTCTTTGCCTCAGTTTCCCCATCTGTCAAATGAGGATAGTAACAGCACTTACTTTCTAAGGTTTTTGTGAGGATCAAATGAAATAATATTTGTGAAGTGCTTAGCACTATGCTTAGAGCATAGAAAGTACTATATAAATGTTAGTTACTGTTGTTAAAGAGAAGCAATGACATCACAAGTCATCAGCCTCACTTTGTTCTTCAGAATCACTGGGGACCAATGATAAGACAAAAATGAAGATTATGGTGATGGCCCAGCATTTGTTAGTGTTAGTGTTAGAAGTTAGTGACCTTGGCCTGTCTAAATTAGGTCTTTCCCGGGCTTCAGTTTGTCTGAGGCAACATCCATTCATTCACTAAGGGCTAATTAAAGCAAAAGATGGCCCAATTTTCCATCACAAAATTATTAGTGTAGGAGGGGAAAACTCTAAGAATTTCTGGCCAGAGAATTTACTTATCATATAGGTTTTAATGGTCCTGTTATATAGTTTTTCCCCTTTTTTTCTGAAGCATTTGTTCTTTTTATCTGATTTTCCAGCCCCATAAGTTATGGGAGTAATTTAGGGGTTAGGGTTCAGTGGCTGACAATGAATTCAACTCTTTCAAATTTTAACTTGCCAGCCCTGATGCTCATTGAAACATTGAAGGGAAACAGATGAACAAGTGTATTCAAAAGGTTTTCTGGCAATTTTCTATTGTTATCAAAGTCGTGTTTTTCCTCCTTTGGCCACAGAAGAAAATATAGTTTAACCTGTAACCTATAGACATAGGTTAACCCTTGAGTAAGTGATCTTTGTTCCATTAGGTTTTCTGTACTTCCCATCTACAAAATCAAGATCTAGAACTATCATGTGTTTCCAAGAGAATGAAGCAAAGATAATGTTATACTCTACCCCACCCGAAATACTAATGTCTTCACCTTTTAGGTGCCTTTCATCTACTCTGTAACTACTTCATGTGCATATACTAATTTATATTTCATCTTCCCTGTTATAATGCATGTTCCTCGAAGATAGGAAGTGTCTTTTGCCTTTGCAACCCCAATACTTATTCTTCCTGGAAGTGCTAGACTTTTAGTCAGGAAGGCCTAAGTTAAAATTCTATCCCAGACAAACACTAGCTCTCTGACTCTGGACAAGCCACAACAAGAGAGGTTAACTCTTTTTTTGTTTCAGTTTCCTTGTCTGTAAATGGGAACAATAATAGTATTTATCTCAAAGAATTTTAATGAGAATCAAACTAAAGCATGCAATGTTTTGTAAACCTTAAAGCCATAGATAGATGTTATTGTTGTTTTTATTATTATTATATCAATGTGAAGATTCCTATATATTTTTGGATCATCAAATAATATATTTTGAGCTGGAAGGCACCTTGAAGGTCATCTAGTACAACCTCATATATTATAGAACAGGACACTTAGGCCCAGAGAGTTAAAATTACTTATACAAGATCACACAAGCATATTGAGTATGCTCTTACTTGTTCTCTCAAAGGGAGGGGTATCTGAAGGGATTTGAGATAATTTTTCTCCTTTGCTTATAATATCTGATTTGCTTAAAGGAGTCAAACCAGAGATAGCAGATGAAAGGAAAAGACTGAAAAGTACTAAGGTCTTTTACTTTAGTTTGGACTATGTAATTAATCAAAACTGTATGGTAAAGGACTAAAATCAGTTACATCTATGCATCCTTCAATGTCTCTCTCCAAAGTTCTTCTGTCACCTATCCTCAAAACACTTCAAGAAGCAGACTCCACAATTTCTCTCTGTGGTGAGATACAATTGGAAGCACTTTGTATTTATGCTAGTCCCTGTTATGTAATGATTAGGTGGCAAAATCATGATTTGAAAGCTGATCTTCTAAAATTCAATGTTCTTTCATGCTTCCTCTCAGGAGTCCAACATGTTTTAAATTGCTATGTACCTTAGCTTTTACTATGGAAATTGAACGTGGAAATTTCACATAAAAAAGAATCCCACATAGGAAATGCTATTTAATCTTAAAACTAGTTCACTGATTAGTTGTCATTTGGTTGTTCAGTCATGTCTGCCTTTTTTGTAACCCCATGAACTATACTGCTCATGGGATTTTCTGGGCAAAGATACTGACATTTCTTTCTCCAATCAATTAAGGCAAACAGAAGTTAAGTGATTTGCTCAAGAAAAAGAAGAACATATCTAAAGCCAGATTTAAACTCAGTTCTTCCTGACTCCAGCCCCAGTATTTTATTCACTGATTCATCTAGCTCCCTCCTTCTTCAGTTAGTAGGTACACAAATTTGTGGCTCAGGCCACAGTGCAAATTCTAGACTAGGGAGAGCCTAGATTTTCTGCTTTGATTCAGAGTATGCCAAATATAATTGATTTTTCTCCAGTAGCTAAATGACTGGGCATGGGGAATGGGGAGTGAAGTTGAAGTGGAGTGACACCCCTCTGGACCAGGAAAAACATAATCTTGAATCTCTGTAGTTAGAAGTTTGTTACTAGCTCTTCACACCCTAATATAGATGATATTTTTATACCCCCAGATGTGCTGCCCTAAAAAAAATAAATAAATAACTTAAGACCTTGACAACTTGATAAACATAAAGAAATCCTGTCTTATTGTCTGTCTGGGAATGGCAACCTTAGTGTGACAATCTTTGCCTCCTGTCTAGGATGAAATTTCTTTAGTATGACAAATGTATTAGGGATTTTTTATGTTTCTTTCTATAAATATGTGTCTCTGAAATAGCTTGATACTGACTTCTCTATTCTGGTAGGATTCAGTCGCTAGCTAGCAATAAACACTCTTAAATTCACATTATTTTGGCTCTCCTGTATTTTCTCTCCTCTGAATACTTCATTTGGAGGCCCCAGCGAGATAGCCTTTGGCTCTGTTTCAACAGCCAATCCCTTTCCCTTGAGGGCAAAGGGGGTTACCATCTCTAGGGGGTGACCACTGAGATGATGTTCCTTGGCCTCGGACCTCCACTTTTGTGGACTGGGTGAGGAGACATAAATTTGACTCAATTGGCTTCAAGCATTCTGGGAACCGGTTCAATTTCAAGTGAGAATTCAGGGATAGTAGGTGGTTACAATGGACACAGCAATAGTAATGCCTACTGGCCTCCACAAGATACCTGTCAGAGTGCCCTGGCTGGTTGGTTGTATGTTGTGTTTTAGAATTGTTTGTCTACTATCTCTTTGTGTTTAAGTGTACTTGTGTCTATCTGGTTCTGTGTGCTAGTGGCGCAATTCTGGTTCTGAGTGCCTTTTTGCACTATCTGGTTCTCTGGGCATTCTCTGTGAAGGCAAGGAAATGCACTAAACAGGGGTTTGGAAGCCTAAAAAGCTTCATTTGAATTCTGAGAGGTGGAGACTCTCAGCTGCAACAAGTTCCCTCAGGGCTATTCTAAAGTTTTTGGAAAGCCTCTAGTCTGTATATGTTAAATGTTTTGTTTTATGTTGTAATTGTGTCGTCTATGTCTGTGTGATTTGTGTCCTATGTTTGTGATTTTTCTGTCTGTTGTGTTGATTTAAAGAGCTCTGTAAATTTTAAGAACAATGATTAAGAAATTTGGCATTTGGTTATTTCAATGTGCTTAGTATAAAAATTTTGTTGTGATTTTAAACTTTTAATTTTAAACTGGCAGGGAAGTTTTCCCCTGAAAAGCAGGTTTTCAAAGCCTGATAGAGAGGAGTAACACCAATAAAACCTTATCTGCTTGACACTGCCTGGGAAAAAGAAGTTTATGCTAGTGTCCTTGAAACACTCAGGCAGAAGGAAGAAAAACTTTAAAAAAATAACTATTTGGTTTGCTTCTGAAACATTGTGTAATTTGTTAACTTTAAGTTATGTTTTGCTGGACATGTGGGTTTTATGGAGTTATTTACGTTTTCACTGTATTGTTAATCTTAAAACTTTTGAAGGGAAAAGGAAAGAATAATTATGGTGATTTATGAAAGTGTGATTTGTAAGAGCAGTTGTAGTTTTGAAGGGTTGTAGGAGTAAGGAAAGAGAAGAGGTGGGGGAAAGAGAAGCGGGAGAAGATCTTTTGTCTTCAAAGGTAAAGATTCAACTCACTCACCACCACCCCCACACTGCTTCTGCTATCAATGGAGCACCTAGTTAGAAGGGTTGTTAGAAGTTGTTTAAAGTATGTAGCTGAGGGAAAGAGAAGAGTTAAGTAGGAAGAGAAAAAGGAAAGTTTTAATGGAAGGATTTCTGTGTGGGGAAACTTGAGGGGGGACAGGAGGGAATCTTTTGTGCAGATTTAGATCGCCTTACTTTACCCCTTCTTCCCCTCTCCCCCCTCCACTAACTGTGTTCCAGCCTTTTTTTAAAATCAAATCTCAGCCCCCTGGTTCTCAGCTGACAGGAGCAAACTGTGATTGTAAGGAGACAGGCCTACATTTGTTTTATTTATTTATTTTTAAGATACATAATGGTTTCCTTGGTTACAAAAGATGGTCATGCATATGATTTATAATTTGGTAGAGTTATTTTTAAAAGTTTAATTGATATTTTAAAGAATCTTTAAGATTTTTTTATGTGGTGTTAGGATATTCTGTATAGGATATTCTATATAAGTTTTAATTGATTGTATTGATTGTATCCTGAGGTTATTCCCATTAAAGGGCTTCTGAAAATAATAGTTTTTTTCTTTGTCCTTTTGAAAATGTTTCTGTTATGGGCAGTATGTAATTTGGAATTTTTTTATGCATTGGTTATTTTAAAGCAAAATTATTTATATAATATTTGACTTAATGAAACTGCCTACTTAGATAGGAAAGATGACTTGTGAACTTACTGAGACAAATTTCTTACTGTTATCAATATAATGTCATGGTAAATACCTGTTTGGGATTTATCTGAAACTTTGTTTAATGGAACTTGTTATTGGAGATAAAATTTTTTGGACTTGTAATTAATATTTATAGGAAGTTTTAAAGCGCCACCCTCTGATGATTAGTGGGACAATTGCCTGGAGTATAACTGGGTTAAGGTTACTTTATCCTGTGTCCTGTATGTGCTGAAGAATCACTTTTTATATTATGGTATAATCATATTCCTGCATTTTTTTCCTCCTGCGTCTAATAGGAGCCAATGGTCAATAGACTTTGTTATTGCAATTCAATTATGTTATACCTTGCTGTTTCCAATCTGGTTATATGTAATCATTATATCCTAAATACTTAGGCAAATGAGTGTTTAGCCTGGTCATCTATCTGTTACTAGATATTTGTGTCTGTAGATATTCAGGTTTTTAAAGGTTTCTAAATGATAAGAGGACAATTAACAGTGGTCTGTGACCTCACTGTTGTTTTTATTGGGATTATAGCTGACAGCTGTTCTCTTATCCTGTGAGACAAGCATGTTTCTTTACATGGGAAGCTTCTGGCCACTCTATTTTGGCCTCCCCACATCTCACAGCAGTCCTTGTAGATCAGTCTTTCTATCTCAGGCTGTCTTCGCCCCTTATCAGAATGAAGCAGTTTTGAATGAATGTCCCCTGCCCCTGATAGACTGATATGGGAATTGGAAAATGGTTGATGATTGACTATTAAATCCTGAATGGGTCATTTATTATTGTATGTTTAAGATTGGGATGGAAATTGTTAAAATTGTGTAATTCTTGCTGTTATGTGTGAGTGATTTTTAGGAAACTCTACTGTGAAATGTATAGCAATTCACTCTTGGGATTTATATGTGGATGTTTATTTGACAATTTAGTTGCTTTTTTGAATGATTCCATTTGCCTGAAACAAAAAGGGGGGGAAGAGGTAGGAAATTGGGGAAACTGGTGGATTTTTCTCAAAAATACCTGGAAGAATGGGAATCCCTAGTTTCCTGTTCACTTTGCCCTAGATACTTCTTCCCCACCCCCTATCTCACTAATTCAGATTGAATTGGAAGTCCTTTAAGCAGTCCTTTTTCATTTTTAGTCCTTCCTTAAACGTACTGGGATATGACTGCTGGTTATGTTTTAACTTTGAAATCCCTTATTCTGTTGGAATTCTGTTGGCAGACTTAGTTTTGGGAACTTTTTTGAGCCAACCAGCAATCAGGCATCTTGGGACTTGGCAGTCTCCAGGCCTATAACCCCAGTTTCTTAATTAGTATTTCAGCATTTTCAAAGGACATTGCAGTTTTGAGATAAGACTGCTAAAATTTTGGAGTTTGCCTGCCTTGATGGTCTAACTGTGCATACTCTGATTGCTCCGCTCAGAAATCTGTATTTTCCTGTATCCTAGTAGGAGCTCTGTCTGTTCCTCTGGGTGGAGATAGGTGGAGCTACTCCAAGCCTCACCCTTCTCCCTTGGAGTGAGTTGCCTCTCTGAATGGGCAGCCCTGCTACTCCCTGTATAAGCAGAGGCTGAATTAAGTGTACAAATGACTGCAGACCACTTAATTCACAATGAACTGTCCATCTCAAACTGGATTCTCTGGCTGAGATGGTGCTCCAAATGCAGAGGACCTGACATGCTACAACAGGGAGCCTTTGTACTGCTGATAACTCTGGAATTGTCAGGGAGAGACTTGCCCTTGCCATACAAGTCCTTGCATTTTTCTACTTCTATTTTGGTTTATTTGCCTCAAATAGGTTTGGTCAACAAGGTATCTAGAGGAAGGTAATTTATTAGTTTGAACTGTTGTGCCACAGTTCCCTTTAATGGTCCTGCCCCAGTTTCTCTAAATGGCCCTACCTAAGTTTCCCTGAATTGTCCTGCCTCAGTTCCCTTGTTTGCAAACCCCGTTCATGTTCATTAGGACTGATATAACTTAGGGCTAGTTACTCTACGGTTATAAATTGTAAATGTGCCAACTCTAGAGAAGGGGGAGTTCAACAAAACCTATGGGCAACCAGCCCTCCTACAAACCTCAAGATTCTCCTGGTCTGGCTGATGGCCAGGGTTGGGGGTACACTCCAGAAGGACGTGTGATTCTTCCAAAAGCCTTGTGCTATCCTTTCGTTTCAAAACTACACTCTCTAACTCACTTAAGGGGGACTCACTTATATGATCTGCTTTCCTGTTTCTTTTTCTCGCCTGGAATGAAATCCTTCACTGAGACTGCTATCTGCTGATGCCTGGCCTATACCAAAGTGAACCTTGCCCATCCCCCCACTGTGCTTGCTCTGCGCCCCCAGGGACTCACACCCAGCAAACACTGGGGAGTCAATTTCATGGCCATGGAAACCCAGGTTCACAGACATCGTTTATCTTTTGCTTTTTGTTGACACCTTCTCAGGTTGGCCGAAGCCTTTCCTGTAAAATCCCAATCTGCTTTGGTCATAATCAAGAAACTTGTGACTTAAATTATCTCCTGATTTATACTCCCTTTCTCCCTGGGGTCTGACAATGGCCTGGCTTTTGTTTCTAATGTTGTTTAGCCCCTAGCACAGGCCCTCAGGTTCAAGTAGCGCCTTCACTGTGCCTATGGACCACAGAGTTCGGATCAGGTAGAAGGCATGAACAAGATACTAAAGGAGCACATTTCTAAGTTATGGTTAGGAACTGGCAAGACCTGGTAGTTCTAAGTTATGGTTAGGAACTGGCAAGACCTGGGTAGGAGCCTATTCTGTGCTCCATCCCCATCCTTCCCTGAATGGGGCAGGACAACTCTTATGATGTTGCTAATGATTCCCTTTTCAAGTCCCTACAGGCTCTCCAGGAGATCCAGGCAGTGGTCAGAGCTCTATATCAGGCCTCTGCCCAGTCTCCCCCACCCCAGCGTGCTGGACCAGGCCTCCAACTTTATGATTGGATCCTGACCAGAAAATTTCCTCATGGCTCTGCATTTGAACTCTGCTGGACCAGCCCACACCAGGTCATCCTCTCCAATCCCTCAGCAGTGAAGGTGGTCAACTGTAAGGCTTGGATCCATTGTTTGCATATGAAGCCTTGCCCTGCTCCTGAAGTGCCTACAGGACCTGACCCTTGAAGATGATGTTTTCATATCTTACCCTGTTTTATGGCCTGATCCTCCCTCTTGCTTCCCCCACCCTCTTGGGGAAGCCTAGCCACTATTCTTTCCATAGATATGTGTGGAACCTAATAAAAACTACTGGGGGGGAGATGGAGGCCCAAAATGAGATTTATGGGCAGCCATGGTTCTATTTGGACTTATGCCAGCTCTTGGGGAGCTCTTGGAATTTTCCCCTTTCCTGCTGACATTGTTGTACAGCACTCATGAAAAAAACAGTCCCTCTAAGATGAGGGAAGGGAGTGTGGGAACACAGTCCTACCCTCATATGGATGTGGGTTCTTGAGCATGGATAAAGGATTGGGGAAAAACCAGTGCTGTATGTGCCCAGTGGATGGACCACCTAAGTTTCAGGGGATGGGCCAATACTACTGTGGAACATGGGGCTATGAGCCCATAGAAGATTGACTCTCTGAGGGAGGTAAGGACTCCTACATTAAGGAACAAAGGTTAGCACCATCACAACAATGCCAGAAGGAAGGCACCTGTAATCCCATTGTAGTCACAATGAAAGGATGGTGTAATGAGGCCTGGCTCAAGGTTCTGCCCCCTCCTCCAGTATCCTCAGCTCAACTGTACTTTTCCTTTCCCACTTGGCAGTCTAAAGGATATTAACACCAGTCCCATAGGATATACATTTCTTTTTCCTTTTTCTTTTCTTTTCTTTTTCTTTTTCTTTCTTTCTTTCTTTTTTTTTTTTTTGGTGGAAGCAATTGGAGTTAAGTGACTTGCTCAGGATCACACAACTAGAATGTGTTAAGTGTCTGAGACCAGATTTGAATTCAGGTCTCCCTGACTTTGAGGCTAGTGCTGTATGCACTGCACCAACTAGCTGCCCTGAATGTAAATTTCTTAGGGCATGGCCTGTTTTAGTTTTATTTCTCTGGTACCCAGAATAATTTTATTTGGATTAGATCTATGATTTCATCAATGTTGTGAGTTCTCATTGAGGAACTCCATCTTTAGATATAGAAAGATACTTTCTCTGCAAATTATAGTCCAAAGTACCTATAATATTGAGAGGACTTTCTGAGCTGCCACATATATATTGCCAATATATTTCAGAGACAGGATGTGTTTTCCCTATTCAAAAACCATCTCTTTATTGAGCATACCTGTGACACCTTCTCTATATCCATCTATAGATGGATTTACATGTGAATTCTACCAAACATTTAAAGAACAATTAACTCCAATGCTATATAAACTATTTGAAAAAATAGGGATTGAAAGAGTCCTATCAGCAGACCTGAGGGAGGGAGGATGTGATCTCAGCCATTTCTGCGGGGAGAACTTTACCACAGTGTGGCTACTTTGCCCTGGCAGCAAACCAGTAAATCAGAGAAGCTATAAACTTGTACACCAACAAAAATATCCCTACAACCTGAATGTTGACTTAGAAAACCACAAATGAACATTATCTATACCGTAGTATATTCTTGTTTATCTTGTCAAACATTTCTCAGTTATATTTTAATCTGTTCAGGCCCGTTCAGAAGTTACAGGGGAACTACATGAGTTGGATACCTCTATAGTATACCACCCTGCCTTTTGATGCTTTTTCCATAAAGTAGTAATTTTCAAAATGCCTACTTGTTGAATTAATTAATAAATGCTTTGTACTGGCATAATGCAAAGTGAGACAGTTTGTCAACAGGTTATATTCATTTGGAACTGTTCTGACAAATCTGGGAGGGAGGAAGAGAAATCCAACAGGAAAGATAACAATTAATAGAAGCCATAAGGAATGAGCCACTTCTTAAGAGGAAGAAGGGACTGAGCTTTTGCTATGCCATAAAGAATACAGCTGGTAGAGGAATGCTCTCTTGAGCTTCTAATGGAGATATTACCCATAATGGGAATTAAGAAACCATAAAGAAAACAATTCAGGGGAACCAATATTTTTTGAAGCAGAGAACAGAGCAACTTCCAGATAAGTAACTGAAGTTAACTAAGAACAAGGCCCAACTCAGAATGGCAAAGGAGCTTCCTAGATGCCTCTCTTTTTGTTTATTCCAGGTTTGTGTTTATAGGTTAATCTCTAAAGGATATTACTACTCTTTTCAATGATTAATGAATGAATAGCTAATAAGGCCTGTTTCATTTAATTGTCCAAAGGCCAGTTGGTTCCACGGTGAATAAAGCCTTGAAATGTGTAGTTAGCAAGGGCTTGTCCGGAAAGTCACTATATCCCAGGGAGCTGGCAAGGAAAACCGTAGCAGAAGTGGGATCTGAGCTCCATAAGCGTGAGGATGCAGAGAGGTAGTCTCACAGCTTTTTGCTGCTTCACCTTCTTGACTGTATTCCTGATCATCTGTCAGGGGGCCTTCTTCATATCCATGGGCTCAGGCCCTAACTGCAGGGGGAAATTGATCCTGGCCTACTGTCTTTTGCCTCTGGGGTTCCTGATCTCTTGAGTGGCATTTTTGGTAGCACCTACCATCAAGCAAGCCAAAGCAAGAGCATCTTCAATAGAGTGCTCAGACAGCACCTAGGGCCCAGGGAGTTGCAAATTCCTACTGTAGACAGGTATGTAGCTTGGATGCCACAAGTACTGCTGATGGCAACAGACTGGGACAACAAAGCCAGATAGTTGACTTAAAGTCAAATGCAGAGAGAGAGAGACTGAACCTCAGATTTAAATTTTATCAGAAACTCCAAGGTAAGGAAATTCTCTCCATCAATGAAGGTTGGCACCTTTTCTGCAATTTACAGTCTTAGAAATTTCCATTATGTAGAAAGAAGTTTGCCCAGAGTCACATATCCAATGCATGTCAAAGGCATGTCTTCCTGATTCCAAAGTCTACCTCTCTATTCACCATGACAAGTTACCTTTAAATTACAGTGTTACACTTCCATATGTTCCTCCAGGGACAAAAAATTTCATTACTTAGGGAATTCATGTTAGACTATGAACCCCTCAAATAGGGAAAACTATGATCTGAAGAAGTTTATCTTAGAAAGGACTTTCCCCTAGTGTTTTAATGTCCTCCCATTAATATCTATCATTCTTCTTATGTCATAAGAATAACTGACCTTTCTTTTTAAAATTTTAACTGACTTTTCTTTCAAAGGTTTACAAAGTATTTTTCATGTTATCTCATTTGATTCTCATAACTCTCCTAGAAGCTGAATGCTTCTGGGATTCTTATCTTCTTTTTACAGGTGGGGAAACTAAGGCTCTAGACAGATTCATAGACCAAGAATTGAAAGGGACTTCCAAGGCCATCTAAGCCAAATTCTTCTTTTCATGGAGGAAGAAGATAAGCCAAGAACAGTTAAATAACTTTTCCAAGATCATACACACAAACAAGAAATATCAGAAGTGAGGTCTGTACCTCGGTTTTCTGAACTCAGAAGCAGAAGTAGCTTCTCTCCCCTCAAAGATTTGTCTAGTATTCCAGAGGAAGTAATTGTCAGATAACAAATTTGAAGCTTGGTCTTCCTGACCCCTAAGGTTCACGCCATCTCCATTAAACCATGTTGTCTCTTATTCTCCATGTTTTGTTTGCTTGGAAGCTCTAAAAGATGAACAAAGTAAAAAATTCAAAGGACTGAATCTCTTTTGGAGGCATTTCAAATATTTGATGTCTGGCTCGGGGGTTGGGAGGAGTACAGATATTTTGATGCTGGGTATCCATTCTCCCACCCAAATCACATCATCAAGAGAAGTGTTGTTTGTGTACATGAATGAGTCTAGTCGAGCCTCCCCAAAAGGAGTCATAGATCCTATTCCTCAAGGAAAAAAATGTCCTAATTATAGGCATCTTGGCAAACTCAAGCAGGCTTAGTTATTCAGGCTGTGCTCCAATTGGAGATCTGCCCTTCTTTCCATCAAGGGTAAGAGAGGGTAATGATTTTCAGTACTTTATATAGGTGACCCTGAGTCCTGGGTATATTTACACCCAGAAAGAAATAGTCTGAGTTATTTCTGAATGACGACTGAGAAGAATGCCGTTCAGTAGACAGCTCCTTCAGCTACTTGGCCTTGCCCTGATAATATTTGGAGAGGGGTTTTTGGTTACAAATAACAGTTCCAGCTCTGTTGTGGTTACAAGGCCACACTTATTGTAGGTCCTTTCATGGATAGATCTATAAATACAAATCTGAGCAAAGCTCTCATCGCTCTTGCCCCACCTCTTTCTCATTCATGACAGAGAAGTCAAAATTTATTGCTGAGGAAAATTGGAAGTAGAGAGATAAGATAAAAAAAAATAGCTTCAAAAGATTTTTTTATGATCTTTCAAACTTATCACACTTTTTATCACACCATGCATTTTCCATATTCAATTTTGTAGTATAGCTATGGGTGCATGATAAGTGACTTGACTAAGGTAGAAATTATCTTTTTTTTTTTAATGTATCGCTTGCAAAGGGCCTTGAATATAGTAGATGTTTGATGAAGATATTGTCAATGAATAAAGAAATAAATGAATGAGTGAATGAAACAAACATCAGGAAATTACCTTTTTTTTGCCAATGAAAAAGCAAATTACATGTGTTTCTAGCCATAAACATGCTGCCATTTGCAGAAGACTATTGGGACACTTGCCTTGAAAAAGATCTTAGATAGCTTTTGTCTATATGGTTTTGTAAAATTAAGTGATTATGATTATTACTACAAGGTTAGTCATTAGATAATTTTCTTCAGTCATAGCAACCCATCAATGGACAATAACTTAGTCCTATGCAGTTCCTTTCACGTCTGCTGAATCACACAGGTCTTGAGCCATGTGCAAAAATTAATTGAACTGTTAGTAATCTTAAAAAATGATCCTTGTCCAGCAAATTGCACGTTAACACAGTTTTGGCCTTGGGGAACTTCTTATAACCAGGAGAGGACCTGTTTGTTAAAGTTACAGAAAAAAAGAGACAAGATGAAAAGATATATTGATTATATTATAGAATTATTCAAGTACTTCAAGTTAAGGACTTTGAAAAAAATGGGAAGTGGCTGATACAGAGTATGGATACTCAATCTTTCATCTTGCACTCAATATGTATTAATGGTGAAGGTGTGGACCAATTGGTTTCATGGGTTAGAGCAGGGGTCCATAAGCCATATCCCATGGGCTGATTTTGGGCTCTGAACCATATTTTGGAAATTCCTGGGTTGAAGCATTGTTAATATCAGAGATTGTTTGGAATGGTATTATAATCCCAGATTTATTCTCTGAATGGTGTAATTACTCTGAACAGAAAGGAATTGTTTCAATTTGCTACCATGAAAACAGAGGGACTGGGTTCAAATTCCAACTGAGATACTTACTATTTGTGTAACTTTAGAGGAGATGCTTAACTTCTTAGACTTCAGTCTCCTTATCTAGAATATGAAAAGGTTGGACTAGAGAGTTTCCAAAGCTCATTCTAACTCTATATCTTTGACTCTATGAACCAAAAATTTAATCTTGATAGGCATTTAAAGAGGATATATCCCTGATGGAATGTGGGAACTAGCAAGATGATATGGCTGGGTCAGTAGCACCATCTTAAACCAAATCACATAGTATACTGAGAGCAGCCTACAATTCATGAATAACACTGAAAGTGACAGAGATATCCCATCATCCTATGAAGTTTCAGTGAGAGGCATGTTGGTGGCAGAGATGGTTGCTGTAGTAGCAATAGGAGGAAGAGGAGGAGGAGAGGCAGCAGGGGAACAAGGCCAAGAATGCCTCAGACATTAAGAGTGTACCATGAGTCAGCTGCTAGTAATAAAAATTGTCAAGAGATTTTGGAAGGAAAAACCATTTCAGTTATCCCAAGTTAGAGTTAGTAAAGAAAAGATGCCACATATAAAAATATAATTGTACTTGAAAGGACATGCGAGAGCATTCATACAATCCCATGGCATGGTCGATGTTTTGGTGACAGGACTGGATATAGTCATTTAAGAGGCTGCCCAAGAACTGAAAATGAAGGGACTAACTTTTAGCTTATAAAAGAGACACCTAGGGAAAGAGCAATCCCAAGAATTGCTTGCATCTTGTAGCCAAGTCCATACAAAGCTATACAAATATTATTTTGTTATTCATCTTAAGAAAAATGAAAATTCATGAACTGATGCTGAGTGAAATGAGCAGAACCAGGAGATCATTATACACTTCAACAATGATACTGTATGAAGATATATTCTGATGGAAGTGGATATCTTCAACAAAGAGAAGATCTAATTCAATTCCAATTGATCAATGATGGACAGAATCAGCTACACCCAGGGAAGGAACACTGGGAAATGAGTGTAAACTGTTTGCATTTTTGTTTTTCTTCCCAGGTTATTTTTACCTTCTGAATCCAATTCTTCCTGTGCAACAAGAAATTCGGTTCTGTACACATATATTGTATCTAGGATATAGTATAACACATTTAATATATATGGGACTGCCTGCCATTTAGGGGAGGGGGTGGAGGGAAGGAGGGGAAAATTCAGAATAGAAGTGAGTGCAAGGGATAATGTTGTAAAAAATTACCCAGGTATACGTACTGTCAAAAAAGTTATAATTATAAAATTAATTTTAAAAATGTAAAATAAAAAAAATTAAAATTAAAATTAAAATGAACCAGTAAAGACCTCAATTGTGACTCTACTACTTCAAGAGAGAAAGAGGATAGGAAATGCATTGTTGTTATTTCCCCCCTGGATGAGAACTGTTATACTGAGTTTAATAGTTTACCACTCATCAGAAAAACCCAATTTCACTAATGCCATGCTAGTAACAAGTCCCACTGGGCTATTGTGATCCATTCCTTTTTAGGATTTGATGTGATTCCAAGTCCTGTAAATATTTAAAAACGACAAAGATATTATTGGACATTTCTTCCTATGAAGAACAAATAATATAGTTCCTGGAGGAATAAGAAATCAAGTACCATTTGTTGCTGAGTTTCTAAAGCCTCTCAGAGATAGAAAGACAATACTCAATGTTTTTTGCTGCTTTGGTTCATTCCCATAAGAAGATACTTCAAGAGGCATTGCTATTACTTCCTCTTTTTCTTCACTAATGATTTCCCTAGGATGTTGTGCCACAGTTCCTTTTATTGTCCTGACTCAGTTTCCCTAATTGTCCAGACTCAGTTTTCCTAAATTGTTCTGCCTTGGTTTCCCTGCATTATTCTGCCTCAGTTCCTAACTGTTCTGCAACACTATCCCTTCTGCAACACTATCCCTCCTTCCTTATTATGATGATCTAGATAAGGAGAAAGACCTTCTATCTTAGACATTTAGACCCTAGCCCTTCCCTACTTATCATAATGCCTCCCCCCACCCTGTCAGAACCAGATTGATAGTCCCTTCCTGCTCTCAGTGCTCTGACTCTGCCCCTGCCTACAGGTCTACCCCTGTAGCTGAGCCATGTGTATATATATGTCATTGAGAACTCACATTGTTTGATAGATTCTTGGAGGTGATAGTCTCATTCAGCCCTAGACCAAAACATGAATCCATTTGGTCCCAGAAAATCTCTCCATTTCAAATAAAATATTAAAACTCTCTAATCTCTGTCTTGACTCAGTTTCTCCAACATTACAAGAAGTAGACAAAATGAAACTATTTCCCTTAAAAGACCTTCTCATCTTGGCTACAACATTTTCAGCTTTATACATTATTCACTTTCTGGTATCCTTTGGTCCATTCAAATTAGTCTTCTTGTTCCTCATACATGGCTCTCTATGCCTTTTTAATGTCTGGACGCTCAATCGCTGGGAGGCTCTCCCTCCACCTAATTTTGAGGAATCCCTAACTTAATTCATAACTGAGCTCAAGCATCACTGTCTTTTCCAAATGAAGACTTTTCCAAATCTCTTCTTCCTCCAACTGTGTCATCCTTCCCTACACTTCCTTATATTTATTTTTTTCTTATATGTTCTACAAATGGTTATATGTACATGTTATTCTTCATTTCTTTGTATCCTCAGAGCTTGGCCAGTGCCTAGCACATAGTAGCTATTTAATAAATGCTAGTTGATTAATTTAATCAATAGTTTTCTTCCCAGTCAATATGAGAGGATTTTTAAAAAAAATTTCTACTGATGGTCACCTTAGGGTATCTGCCACTTGTTCTCCCTTTGTTCTTCAAGAAGACCAGTGGCATCAGGACAATGATGTTTTTATTTGCAAGTGAATTATATTTAAGTGAGGCAGAGCTGTGCAAAGCCATCAGCCTTATTCTCTCCTCTAGAGTCATTAAAGTCTAGTGGCAAGTCTCAGATCAAGATCTGTTAGATCTGGGCAGTTCTCTTTGATGATTTTCTGTAAAACAGTATCTAGACTCTTTTTTTCATCATAATTTTAGGGAAGTCAAATAATTTTCAGATTATCTGTCCTAGATCTTCTTTCCAGCTCTGTTGTTTTTCCAAGTAGATATCTAACATTTTTTTCTAATTTTTCATTTTTTTGATCATTTGATTTGATTTTTTTGCTTGACTGATTCTTGATGTCTCAATGAATCATTCATTTATATTTGTTCAGTTCTGATTTTTATTGAGTTATATTCTTCATTAGCTTTTTTTTGAACTTCTTTTTGTATATGTCCAATTGAGTTTTTAAATGAGTTGTTTTGCTCTATGGAACTTTTTTCCCTTTCACTAATTTTTTTAACTGAGTTATTTTCTTTTTCCAATTCACAAATCCTACTTTCCTGGGAGTTCTTTACCTTTTCCAATTCACAAATTCTGTTTCCCTGCACTTCCTGGGAGTTCTTTATCTTTTCCAATTCACATTTCAGGAAGTTGTTATTCTCTTGCATAGCTTTTCTTTCCTTTCCCCATTTTTCTTCTAACTCTCTTTTAAGATTTTTAATAGTCTCTTCTATGAGAGCCTTTTGTAATGGGGACCAAGTTGGATCCCCCTTTGGGATATTGTCTGGAGACTGTCTGCTATTAGTCTCCTTGGGGTTTGAAAACCTGCTCTTTTTCAATATAGAAGCTATCGATTGTCCTTTTGATTTTTTTACTCATTTTTTTTAATGCCTGTAAAGTCTACCTTCAGGGCTAGGAGGTTACCAGCTTCCTCTGCAGAGCAGAGATAGGTATATGGACAGTAGCTGTCCTGCCAACAGGCTGCAAAGAGTGGTGAGGTACAGGAATACTCTGGGAAAAAGTTCCCCACTGGAAGTGACTCATGTCTGGGTATCATAGCCGAGTTGTGGAAATGCCCAGGGAAGAATCCTACTGTGTGGATTAGTGACTGTCCTGGGTCTAGAGGCTGAGCAGTGAAAGTGTCACTACTCCAAGCCAAAGCCAGCTGTGGGGCTGTGTGTATTAGCAGTAACCCAGCAAATTGTTCTGCACAGCTCTGGAAGTGGCTCTCCCCAGGAAGCACAGTAGTGCTGCGGAAGTTCTATTGCCTTAGGTCTAGCTCTGCATTGTGCAGAATAGAGGCTGCCCCGGGGATTGCCCCCTCCCCTCCACCACAGCCATGCAGATTTGTGACTGCCCTGGTCCATGCTGCAGAATGCAGCTGCACAACTGTGCTGTGGTCTATGCTGAGTCACTTCTGGTTTTGGGTGGATATAGCCAGATCCTATTAGGGTCTGGCATTTAAAAAAGTATCCTCTACCTTTAGCTTTAATTTTTCTGCTGGTCTTCTGCTTTGCAAGCAAAGCAGAGCAATCAGCCTCTGGCAGAATTGTCTCTGTAAATTTTCTAATTACAAATACCACCCCTGCCCGGTCTGTTTAATATGCTAGCCTCTAATTCTATCCCCGTTTGCGCTGGTCTGTTCCCGCCACTCAGGACAAACCTTTTCTGACGATCTTCCAGATTATCTTAGGCTGGTAAGTTGTTGCACTTCCAATCTTGGTGAATTTTACCAGTCAAGCGCTATTTTTGAGACTGAATTTAATAATTGGTAGTGAAGATATGAGAGAGCTCAGAAAGTCGTGTGTGCTTTCTCCACCATCTTGGCTCTGTCCCCTTCCAGGTATTTTTGAAAAAAATTTACTACTTTCCCCAATTTCCTATCTCTCTTCCTCCAATCCCCCCCCTTTTTTTTTTCAAGGAAAGCAATTATCAAATAACCATCCCACATATAAATGACAAGAGTGAATTCCTATACATAACAGACTAGTACAGTAAGGTTTCCTAAAAATCCCTCAAACATAAAGCAATAATTACACAATTTTGACAATTTCCATCCTAATCTTAAATACACAGTAATAAATGACCCAGTTAGGGCTTAACAGTCATTCATCAACCATTTTCCAATTCCCTATATCAATCTTTCAGGGGCAGGGAGCAAAGCTTCTCATTAAAAAACTGCTTCATGCTGATAAGGGGTAAAGACAGTCTGAGATAGAAAGGGCTGCTACAAGATGTGTGGAGGCCAAAATAGAGTGGCCAGAAGCTATCCATGTAAAGAAACATGCTTGTCTCACATGACAAGTGAATGGCTGTCAGCTATAGTCCCAATAAAAACAGCAGTTTAGGTTTCACAGACCACTGTGAAGGACTAATTGTCCTCTCATTATTTAGAAACCTTAAGAAAAACTTGAATATTCACAGACACAGATAGATGATCAGGCTAAATACTCATTTGCTTAAGTATTTAGGATACAATGATTACATATAATCAGATTGGAAACAGCAAGGTTTGACGTAAGTAAATTGCATTAACAATTTTTATTGACTATTATTCTTATCACAGAAATCAGTCACAGGAGGAGAAAAATACAGGGATATAACTGTAGCATAATATAAAAACTGACCTTTCAGCCCATATAGGACACAATATAAAATAGCCATAATCTAGTTTTACTCCAGTAATTGTCCCAGTGGAGCTTCAAAACTCCCTATAAGCCCAAGAATTTTACCTCCAATAACAAATCCTGTTAACCAAAGTTTCAAACAAACCCCAAACAGGTACTTACCATGACCTTATATTGATAATAGTAAGAAATTTGTTCACAACTTATCTTTCATATCTAAGTGGGCAGTTCCATAAGTTGAACATTATACAAATCATTTTGCTTTAAAATACCCAGTACATAGAAAAGTTCCAAATTGCATATTGCTCATAATAGAAATATTTTCAAAGGGACAAAGGAAAAAAAAACTATTATTTTCCAAAGCCCTTTAAAAGATGGGCATAACTTCAGGATGCAATTAATACAATCAATTAAAACTTATACAGAATATCCTAATACACATAAAAGAATCTGAAAGATTCTTAAAAATACCAATCAAACTTTTAGAAATAACTCTATCAAATTATAGATCACAGTTATGACCATATTCCTTAACCAAGGAAACCATTATATATCCAAAAAAGAAAAACCAAATAATCAGTCAATTAACTGAAATGCAGGCCTGTTTCTTTAAATCACAGTTTGCTCCTTTCAGCAGAGAACCAGGTAGCTGCAACTTGATAAAAAACAAACAAACCAAAAATACCAAAAACAAAAACAAAAACAAAAAAAATGTCTGAAACACACTTGGGAGGGGGAAGGGAAGGCGAGCTAAATCTGCACAAAAGATTCCCTCCTGTTCTCCACTCGAGTTTCCCCACACAGAAATCCTTCCATTAAAAGTTTTCCTTTTTCTCTTCCTCCTTAACTCTTCTCTTTCCCTCAGCTACATACTTTAAACAAATTCAAACAACTCTTCTGACTAGATGCTCCATTGATAAAGTAGCAGAAGCAGTGGGGGGAGGGTAGGAGTGAGTTGAATCTTCACCTTTGAAGACAAAAGATCCTCTCCTGTTTCTCCTTCCCCCAACTCTTCTCTTTCTTTACTCTTAAAACCCTTCAAACCTACAACTGCTCCTACAAATCAGTCTTTCATAAACCACATCATTCTCCTTTCTTTTTCCCTTCAAAAGTTATAAGATTCACAATACAGTGAATAGCTAAATAACTCCATAAAACCCACATATCCAGGAAAACATAACTTACAATGTTAATAAATTACCCAATGTTTCAGAAGCAAACCCAATAGTTTTTTTAAAAAAAAGTTTTTCTTCCTTCTGCCTGAGTGTTTCAAGGCCACTAGTATAAACTTCTTTTCCCAGGTGGCATCAAGCAGATAAGGTTTTATTGTCATTACTCCTCTCTATCAGGCTTTGAAAACCTGCTTTTCAGGGAAAAACTTCCCTGCCAGTTTAAAATCACAAGAAAATTTTCATACTAAGTACCCATTGCTAAATTTCTTAAAAATTTTTCTTAAAACTTAACAGAGATCTTTAAATCAACACAACAGACAGACAAGTCACAAACACAGAACACAAATCACACGTCATAGACAGCACAATTACATTAACAAAACATTTAACATATACAAGACTAGAAGCTATCCAGAAACCTTAGAATAGCTCTGAGAGTCTTCCCTCCCAGAATCCAAACGGAGCTTTTTAGGCTTCCAAACCCCTGTTTGGCGCATTTCCTTGCCTTCACAGAGAATGCCCAGAGAACCAGATAGTGCAAAAAGGCACTCAGAACCAGAGTTGTGCCACTGGCACACAGAACTAGATAGACACAAGTACACTTAAAAACAAAGAGACAGTAGACAAACAATTCTGGAACACCAACATACAACCAATCAGCCAGGGCACTCCAACAGCGTCTTGTGGAGGCCAGTAGGCATTACTATTTCTGTGTCCATTGTAACCACCTACTATCCCTGAATTCTCACTTGAAATTGAACCGGTTCCCAGAATGCTTGAAGCCAATTGAGTCAAATTTATGTCTCCTCACCCAGTCCACAAAAGTGGAGGTCCAAGGCCAAGGAACATCATCTCGGTGGTCACCCTGGAGAGACGGTAACCCCCTTCACCCTCCAGGGAAAGGGACTAGGGCTGTTGAACAGAGCCAAAGGCTATTTTGCTGAGGCCTCCAAATGAAGTGCCCAGAAAAAAGAAAATACAGGACAGTCAAAATAATATAAATTTAAGAGCATTCATTGCTAGCTAATGATTGAACCACCAGAACAGGGAAGTCAGTATCAAGAGATTTCAGAGACACATATTTATGGAAAGAGACATAAAAGTTCCCATAATACATTTGTCATACTAAAGGAATTTTGTCCTAGACAGGAGGCAAAGATCTCCTGGCCACTAAGGGTGCCATTTCGAGACAGGCAATAAGACATTATCAAATTGTCAAAATCTTAGGTTTATAGAGCAGCACATCTGGGGTGTAGAAATACTATCTGCATTTGAGCGTGAAGAGCTAGTAAACTTCTAACTATAGAGTTTCAAGATTGTGTTTTTCACGGTCCAGAACGGTGTCCTTACACCTTAAACCCATATTGCCTCAAAAAAAAAAATTAATTGAAAGATGTTAAACAAGATAAATCTTGTTGGCACTACTGGAACCTTGGGAAATGGGTTTAAGTACTCCTCCTAATATATATATACTCTGACTATATTACCTGGAACAAAGTTAACCTTCAGAACTCAAAAGACTAATTAATGATTGACATTCAATGGAGGGCAGAAAGGTTTTAGAAGAAAAAAAAAAGTGATGAGTAAAAGTTGAGAGGCAACTTTGGATTTTATGTAAAGATAAAAATCTATAAATTAGCACTATCTCAAAGTATGATGAGCTTTTTCAATAATACATGGGATAACTACAATACATATATAATAAATAGTAGAAGATAAAAGATTGCTAATGATGTTCCTCCCCCCCCCCCCCATTGCTAGGCCTTATTCCCTGTATTACTTCAAGACTCTGCTCAAATGCCCATCTTCTGTAAGATATAATATAATATAATATAATATAATATAATATAATATAATATAATATAATAAATATAATACAATGTAATATAATAGTACACACACAATACAATACCCACGTGCATATACATAGTCTTGTTCATTTATAGTCACCTTTGACTCTTCATTTCGGGTTTTCTGATCAAAGATATTAGAGTGATTTTCTATTTCCTTCTCCAGTTCATTTTACAGATGAGAAAAACTAAGGATTAAGTGACTTGTTCAGGATCACACAAGTAATGTGTCTGAGGCCAGATTTGAAGTCAGAAAGATGGTTTTCCTGACTCTAGATCCATCTAGAGCCATCTAGTTTTCTCATAATTTGAATATATCTAGTTATTTACATATAATCTCTATTAGAATGTATCCTCCTTGAGGGCAGGAACTGTATTTTTTTTGTCTTTCTTTGCACCCTTTGCAGTTAGCACAATGCTTGGCATGTAGTGATTACTTCACAAACACTTGTTGCTTTTTAACTTGTTGTTATCAAAGGTTTGGACTACTATGGCTTCTAATGCTGAGATTTGGGGTATTTTTAAGATTTCCTTTAGCACCAAATCCATTGATCCTGAGATTGGTTCATCCTGAGATTGGTTCCTGAACAAACTTGTTCTTCTGTGTATATTATTAGTCTCTTTTCTTCCAGGTGGAGATTTTTTTTTTTTTTTTGTATTTGGCTACAGATCTATTAGGTTGTCTCTCTCTTCCCTGCCCTCCTCTTTCTCTCTCTGTAGTTTTTTGTCTCTTTCACACACACACACACACACACACACACACACACACACACACACACACACACACACACATACAATTACCACAGAGATTATAGCCTTAGAGATTGAGAAATGGAAGGAACTTCAAGAGACATTTGGTTCATACACATATGAATGTGTATATATTCAGTTATATTACATAAGAAATAATGATTGACCTAAAAATAGTAGAGGAAATTGAGGAGCAGTTAGACATGAAAATAACCAGGAGAGAGAAACCCCAAGAAAATGGAGAAAGGAGAAAGCATGTAGGAGAAAGTGATCAACAATGCCAAATGTTATAGAGAAATTGAGTTCAAAACTGAGAAAACTAGTTATTTCAAAAGTTAAATATTTCAAAGATGATGATAATCTTGGTTATAAGCAAGCCACTCAAGAATCAGAGTAACTGGGGTCAAGCAGATATTTTCAACTAGATAATCTCTCTATCACTGCTAAGAGCCAAAGACTGGTTTACTGACTGTTACATAATTTCACAGAGCTTCTCAGAATCTCCTTGAGCCAGAAATGCAAACATTCCTAAGACTTCAGGGCTATCAGGAGAAAGAGACATTTGGAATTTTGGCTGCTTATTCAAGGGTTTCCAAGGCACCTCCAGGCTTAACACATCATTGGCAATAGAATGGTATCATTGACATCAGTCAGCCCTTTAACAAGCGTTTCCCCTTTCCAATGCTTATTGAATCACTTTTGACCTTTTCCACAACAGGCAGGCCATACTTGTAACTAGCTACAAGTACAAAAATTTAGTTATGGGATTGTTAAACTCTACATGAAACTAATGTTTGAAAAAAGCATTCTTCTCATGTCAAAGCACTTTCACCCATAAATCAGCATGAAATGTATTTTTATGCGTCAACAACATGTTGCTAGGTTTAGGAACCAGGTCTCCAGCCTCTTTAATGGTATCTAGGTGGCACAATGAATAGAACTCTGGGCCAGAAGACTTCAGTTCAAATGCCTCCTTAGATAATGCCTACCTGTGTGACTTTGGACAAGTCATCTAACCTCTATCTCCATTTTCTTACCTGTAAAATATGGATAATAATAGCACCTACCTCCAGGATTGTGAAGCTCAAATGAGCTATTTGTAAAATAGCAAATTCCTGGCACAGAGTAGGATATTAAAATATATCCTCCCTTTTTTCTCCCTCCCTTAGACAAAATACTTTCTATATTGACTTCCTCTTTTTATTAACACCAATATTCTTTTAGTTATGTGATATGGCCGTTGGAGAATCCTATGATCTCTGAATCACCCAAAGGGCAAAATAAGAGTAGGATGCAACACATTACAAAGAAGAAAATGTGCAAGGGAGTGTGATAAAGGATATCATCAGAGAAATGCAAAACTGAGGGGGAAAATAGAGGAACCAGTTGCATAATATGCATGACCAATGGACAAACTTGTGTAATTCATTGATATTGTGCAGTGTCAAGAAAATGTGAATACAAAAATATAATAAAACCTCCTTTTTTAGTTCACCTGATGATATTAAGAAATACATATTTCTCCAGTTTAAGGTCCTTTCCAGATATATCTGAAAGAAGGAAACTTTAATGGCATCTTTTCAAACTTCTCAGAAAATAAGATTATTCATTAAATTAATCAAAATCCTCATCCCACTTTTTCTGGGGTCTAATTTCTTTATTTAAGGCAAGTGTATGAAAGGTCAAGAAGGAAATTAGTTTTCTTTCTAGGCTCCAGAAAATGGAGTAAGAATAATGAATAACCATTAATAACTTAGAACAAAAAGTGTTTCTTTAGGATCATTGCTTTCTACTTTATCCTAAATGGATTAGAGGAAGAGTTTTCAGAATGTGGTCCACAGACTCCTGGAGGTTTTGAGACCCTTTTAATAGTTCCTCAAGGTCAAACTATTTTCATAATAATACTAATAATTTTTTTACCTAACAAAATACTCCTTTTTGATCAAACTATATCTATGTGAGGCATATCTATATTTTAGCCAAAACCTATCTCAATAAATTAAATGAAGTCCTTTCAGGTCTTAAGTAATTTTTAAGAGCATAAAGAAATCCTGAAACTGAACTGGTATATTTAAGACTGTTACTACCTGGAAAATAGAGGGTTTGAATAGTTTTTAGAGATGGATTTTCCAGGGGGATTTCCTAAAAATTAAGTGACTTTTACTCTATTTGATAAAATAGAATATGAAACAAAATATATAATTTATGTTTTTATCATATTTTGAAATTTTCCTGTTTAAGAATCTTATAAAATGTTATCTTCAAATATTTTGTGTTGGAGAATGTATGAGAAAATGCTGCAAGAAAATGCCTCTGAGGGGCAGCTAGGTGGCGCAGTGGATAGAGCCACTAGCCTTGAATTCAGGAGGACCCGAGTTCGTATCTGATCTCAGACACTTAACACTTCCTAGCTGTGTGACCCTGGACAAGTCACTTAACCCCAGCCTCAGGAAAAAAAAAAAAAAAAAAAAAAAAAAAAAGAGAGAAAATGCCTCTGCTTTAACCACGTTTTTCTTTTTCTGAACTCCACATACTCAATCCTGACATCATTTTAGTTCAATTCAAAGAAATATCTGTTAAACAATTACTATGTGCTGAACACTGGACCAAACAAAACATGCAAAAGACAGTCCCTGTCCTCAAGCAGATGACAATCTTACAAGTTCTTATTTATGTTGTTCCCCCTACCCCTAAACTTGGGATGTCCTTTTACCTGTAATCCATTCATTTTTATTCTATGCATTATTCAAGATTCATGTTGTGTCCCTTCCTCTATGAGGCTTTTGCTGACCACTATAGCCTATTATTTTCCTTCATCATTTTTCTCTTTGAACTGACATCACTTCTTGATTGGGTAACTCACTTTGGCAATGATCATATTGCTGCTCTGAATCTGATCCCTTCTCTGTTCACAGAGAATCAAACCCTACAACAACTTTCAAATTGGAATCCTTGCTTAAAGTCTCTTACCACCCTAGACCATCCATCACATTGTTACAGAAATAATTTTCCTTGCCCATAGATCCAACCATGTGAGTCCTCAATTTAGCTGATGCTAAGGATGCTAGGTGGTGCTTTGAATAAAGTACTGGGCCCTGAATCAGGAAAACTCCTTGAGTTCAAATCTGGCCTCAGACAAGTACTTACTCACTGTGTGACTCCGGGCAAGTCACTTCACTCTGTTCACCTCAGTTTTCCTTCTCTGTAAAATGAGCTGGAAAAGGAAATGGCAAAACACTCATATCTTTGTTAAGAAAACCCTAAATGAGGTCACAAAGAAGTGGTCAAGATAAAAATGATAAATGACTTTTTATTACCTCTAAACTATAAACCTTGCTTAGCCTCTAAAGTCTTATATAATATGATCCCAACTTATCTTTACAACTTTATTGTACATTATTCCCTTGCAGTGCTCTGTAATCTGGCCAAATCAGCAACCCCTCCTGCCCTCATTAAACAAAACACTATCTCCCATCCTCTATGTCTAATGCCTCACATCATCCCTCTCTTCCTTTAGAAGTGCAGCTGTGGTATGATCTTCTATGCAAAGCTTTTTCTGATCCCCTCAACTACTCTCAAATTTCCTTATTTTTAACTATTTTGTTATATTCGTGTTTATTCATGTAATCTGTACTTTTTATGCTGCATTTTATATACAGTTATATATTACATTAGATGTGTGTTTGTTCATACACATATACTTACAAGTAAGAATTGTTTCATTCTTTGTGCTTATCTCTTTAGTACCTGTGACAGTGTCTGGCATGTAGTATGTGGTAAGTAATACTTGCTGATTGCTTGCTTGGTTGACTGAATGTATATATTATTTCTTTCCATCTCAATAGAGATGATGAGAACTACTATATGGACTAGGTTCTTATCAAGAAGAAACAACTGACTGATGAAGAAATAGAAGTAGAAACTTTGAAGAGAAAGTGGGGAGTGACTGCTCCATCTTAGAATTTATGGCAGAAAAATAGAAGAAAGTTAAGAATAATCTGATATGTGTCCTTGTTTTGGGGAAAGCAGATTTCATTGAAAAGATAGGTATGGGCTAAGGAACTTGGTATGCAGCCAAGAATAACTTACCCATCAAAAATGAGCATCATTTTCCAGGGAAGAAGATGGATATTTAACGAAATAAATGAATTCCATCTATTCTTGATAAAAAAAAAAAAAACAGACCTACATAAAATGTTTGATCTTCAAATACAGAACTCAAGAGATTTCTAAAAAAGTAAAAAGAAATCTTGAGAACTATACTTCTGCCATAAAAATACATAAAGAACAAATGTATAATGTGTCCTAGAAACTAGAGGTGGAAAGGAAATTATATCATAAAAAAGGGTAAAGTGGTGGTACTATATCTCATGAAGAGGCAAAGGTAACATTATATCTGAAAGAAAGAAAGGAGGGAGATGAACATAGTGTGTATCAATAGACATATTTGATTTATGGTGAAACTTCTTCCACTTCATTGAAAAGTGAAAGGGAAGGAGTAAGCTAAGGGGAAGGAAATACAGAAATTGTGAGGAAAAGGGGTAAAATAAGGGGAGGAATTTTAAGGTGGGGGAGGGATACTAAAAAGAGAGGGCTGTGAAAAGCAAGTGGTGTTACCAAGTTTAATACTGGGTAGGGGGGTAAGAGTGAAGGAAAGGGGAAAAGCATAAGCAGGGGTTAATAGGATGGCAAGCAATATAGAATTACTCATTCTAACCATAAATGTGAATGGGGCAAACTTCCTCATAAAGAGCAAGCAGTTAGCAGACTGGATTAAAGTCAGAATCCTACTATATGTTGTTTACAGGAAACACACCTGAAACAGGGTGAGACATTCAAACTAAAAGTAAAAGGGTGGGGTAGAATCTACTATGCTTCAGGCAAAGCCAAAAAAGCAGGGGTAGCCCTCCTCATCTCAGATCAAGCAAAAACAAAAACTGATCTAATTAAAAGAGATAAGGAAGGGCATCATATCCTGCTAAAGGGCAGCATCAATAATGAAGCAGTATCAATATTAAACATATATGCACCAAGTGGTGCAGCATCTAAATTCTTAAAAGAGAAATTAAGAGAGCTGCAAGAGGAAACAGATAGCAAAACTATAATAGTAGGAGATCTCAACCTTGCACTCTCAGAATTAGATAAATCAAACCACAAAATAAATAAGAAAGAAGTCAAAGAGGTAAATAGAATACTAGAAAAGTTTGAAATGATAGATCTTTGGAGAAAGCTAAATGGAGACAGAAAGGAGTATACATTCTTCTCAGCAGTTCATGGAACCTATAAAAAAATTGATCATATACTAGGGCATAAAAACCTCAAAATCAAATGCAGTAAGGCAGAAATAGTAAATGCATCCTTTTCAGACCATAATGCAATCAAAATTACATTTAATAAAAAGCCAGGGGAAAATAGACCAAAAAATAATTGGAAACTAAATAATCCTATACTAAAGAATGATTGGGTAAAACAGCAAATCATAGACATAATTAATAACTTCACGCAAGAAAATGACAATAATGAGACATCATACCAAAATGTGTGGGATACAGCCAAAGCAGTAATAAGGGGAAGTTTTGTATCTCTACAGGCCTACTTGCATAAAATAGAGAAAAAGAGGGCCAACGAATTGGGCTTACAACTCAAATTGCTAGAAAAGGAACAAATTAAAAACCCCCAGACAAACACAAAACTTGAAATTCAAAAAATAAAAGGTGAGATTAATAAAATTGAAAGTAAAAAAACTATTGAATTAATTAATAAAACTAAGAGTTGGTTCTATGAAAAAACCAACAAAACAGACAAACCCTTAGTAAATCTGATTAAAAAAAGGAAAAAGAAAAAGCAAATTGTTAGTCTTGAAAATGAAAAGGGAGAATTTACCACTAATGAAGAGGAAATTAGAACAATAGTTAAGAGCTACTTTGCTCAACTTTATGCCAATAAATTTGATAACTTAAATGACATGGAAGAATACCTTCAAAAATATAGCTTGCCGAGATTAACAGAGGAAGAAGTAATTAGTCTAAATAGTCCCATCTCAGAAAAAGAAATAGAACAAGCTATTAACCAACTTCCTAAGAAAAAATCCCCAGAACCAGATGGATTTACATGTGAATTCTACCAAACCTTTAAAGAACAACTAACTCCAATGCTATATAAACTATCTGAAAAAATAGGGATTGAAGGAGTCCTACCAAATTCCTTTTATGACACAGACATGGTACTGATACCTAAACCAGGTAGATCGAAAACTGAGAAAGAAAATTATAGACTTAATTCCTTAATGTTCCTTAATGAACATTGATGCTAAAATCTTAAATAAGATATTAGCAAAAAAGACTTCAGAAAATCATCCCCAGGATAATACACAATGACCAAGTGGGATTTATACCAGGAATGCAGGGCTGGTTTAATATTAGGAAAACTATTAGTATAATTAGTATAATTGACCATATTAATAATCAAATTAATAAAAACCATATGATCATTTCAATAGATGCAGAAAAAGCATTTGATAAAATCCAACATCCATTCCTACTAAAAACGCTTGAGAGTATAGGAATAAATGAACTATTCCTTAAAATAATAATGAGCATATACTAAAAACCTTCAGTAAACATCATATGTAATGGCGATAAACTAGAACCTTTCCCTGTAAGATCAGGAGTGAAACAAGGTTGCTCACTATCACCATTACTATTCAATATAGTACTAGAAACTCTAGCCTCGGCAATAAGAGCTGAGAAAGAGATTCAAGGAATTAGAGTAGGAAATGAGGAAATCAAATTATCACTCTTTGCAGATGACATGATGGTATACTTAGAGAACCCCAAAGACTCTGCTAAAAAGCTATTAGAAATAAATCAGAATTTTAGCAAAGTCGCAGGATACAAAATAAATCCACATAAATCCTCAGCATTTTTATACATTACCAACACAGTCCAACAGCAAGAGATACAAAGAGAAATTCCATTCAAAATAACGGTTGATAGTATAAAATATTTGGGAATATATCTACCAAAGGAAAGTCAGGAATTATATGAGCAAAATTACAAAACACTTGCCACAAAAATAAAGTCAGATTTAAATAATTGGAAAGGCATTCAGTGCTTTTGGATAGGCCGAGCAAATATAATTAAGATGACAATACTCCCTAAACTACTCTATTTATTTAGTGCTATATCAATCAGACTCCCAAGAAACTATTTTAATGACCTAGAAAAAATAACAACAGAATTCATATGGAATAACAAAAAGTTGAGAATTTCAAGGGAAGTAATGAAAAAAAAAATAAATGAAGGTGGCCTAGCTGTACCTGATCTAGAAGTGTATTATGAAGCAACAGTCACCAAAACCATTTGGTATTGGCTAAGAAATAGACTAGTTGATCAGTGGCACAGGTTAGGTTCACAGGTCAAGATAGTGAATAAAAATAGCAATCTAATGTTTGACAAACCTAAAGATCCCAAATTTTGGGATAAGAATTCATTATTTGACAAAAACTGCTGGGAAAACTGGAAATTAGTATGGCAGAAACTAGGCATGGACCCACATTTAACACCACATACTAAGATAAGATCAAAATGGGTCCAAGATTTAGGCATAAAGAATGAAATCATAAATATATTGGAGGAACATGGGATAGTTTACCTCTCAGACTTGTGGAGGAGGAAGGAGTTTGTGTCCAAAGGAGAACTAGAGACCATTACTGATCACAAAATAGAAAATTTTGATTACACCAAATTAAAAAGTTTGTGCACAAACAAAACTAATGCAGACAAGATTAGAAGGGAAGTAACAAATTGGGAAAACATTTTTACAGTTAAAGGTTCTGATAAAGACCTCATCTCCAAAATATACAGAGAATTGACTTTAATTTATAAGAAATCAAGCCATTTTCCAAATTGGTCAAAGGATATGAACAGACAATTTTCAGATGATGAAATTAAAACTATTTCCACTCATATGAAAGAGTGTTCCAAATCACTATTGATCAGAGAAATGCAAATTAAGACATTACACACCTGTCAGATTGGCTAAGATGACAGGAACAAATAACGATGAATGTTGGAGGGTCTGTGGGAAAACTGGGACACTGATGCATTGTTGGTGGAGTTGTGAAAGAATCCAACCTTTCTGGAGAACAATCTGGAACTATGCCCAAAAAGTTATCAAAATGTGCATACCCTTTGACCCAGCAGTGCTACTACTGGGCTTATATCCCAAGGAAATACTAAAGAAGGGAAAGGGACCTGTCTGTGCCAAAATGTTTGTGGCAGCCCTTTTCATAGTGGCTAGAAGCTGGAAGATGAATGGATGTCCATAAATTGGAGAATGGTTGGGTAAATTATGGTATATGAATGTTATGGAATATTATTGTTCTGTAAGAAATGATCAACTGGAGGAATACAAAGAGGCTTGGAGAGACTTACAGCAACTGATACTGAGTGAAATGAGCAGAACTAGGAGATCATTAGACACTTCAACAACAATACTGTATGAGGATGTATTCTGATGGAAGTGGATATCTTCAACATAGAGAAGATCTAATCCAATTCCAATTGATCAATGATGGACAGAATCAGCCACACCCAGAGAAGGAACACTGGGAAATGAGTGTAAACTGCATTTTTTAATTTTCTTCCCAGGTTTTTTTACCTTCTGAATCCAATTCTTCCTTTTCAACAACAACAAAAATTCGGTTCTGCTCATATATATTGTATCTAGGATAAACTATAACATATTTAATATGTATGGGAATGCCTGCCAACTAGTGGAGGGGGTGGAGGGAAGGAGGTGAAAAACTAGGAACAGAAGGGAGTACAAGGGATAATGTTATAAAAAAAAATTTACCTATGCATATGTACTGTCAAAGTAAATGCTATAATTATAAAAATTAATAAAAAACAAAATTAAAAAAATTAAAAAAAAAGAAAAGATAGGTATGATCTTAAAGCTTGAGGTGATGGTCCATCCAAAAATGAAATACACAAGGCACAAAAATGATCACTTCTAATGTCTGATGGAGAGGAGCTTCTCATCCAAGTACCAGTTAAACTAAATATTCACTTAGGGCTCTTTCAACTTTTACTCTCTCTAGTTCTAGTTCCAACTTCCTAGAAGATGGGGTTGGTTTTTTTCCTTTTAGTAAATTTCTCACAGAAATTCTTACAAAAGTACATAATCATGGGCACTAAATACAGTATTCTGTATGAACAGATAGACTAGATTAATCTAGAAGATATTTTGGCAGGCAAATAGGTAATACATGTTGGAGGGTGAAGAGTGGACATTGGACATTAACAAATCCTCAGAAGTCCTACTCCACAAGAAATCCCATTTCTTGCCGTTTCCCATGGCAAGCCTATAGCTTGTCATGATTAGTATTTAAGTAACTGAAAAAAGTCAATAGGTAGGAGGAAACAACTTGAAATTCTAAAACAAGAGTTGATTGAAGTCACCAACTCCACAAAAGTACAACCAATTTGAGAAAGATGTTTATGAATACAACTTCTATAAACTCTTTGAGGATGAGATCTATCTTTTATTTTTGTCATCATATTTTCAATGCCCTATCCATATAAGGCATTTGGTTTGAACTTTTGCTGTCTTCCAAAGAGCATGATAGATCTTCGTTCAAAGGAGATAAGTGTTAACTAGAACTGAAGCTTTTATTGAATTTCTGATATGTTCTGTGGCTAGTGTTCCATAATCTAAATTGAAACAAGGTAACTCCACTTGAACTTTAAAATGAAAAACAGGATAAAAGATTAGATGCCATTTGGTGTTTGGCAAACTCTAAAAGACAACTTTGGGGAATGAAATGAACTTGTCATTCCATACACTTAAATGACAGTGATGCTATTCAGTTGTGTACAATTCTTCATGACACCACTTGGGTTTTTCTTGACAAAGATAATGGAATAGTTTGTAATTTCTTTCTCCAGCTCGTTTTAGCGATGAGGAAACTGAGGATAGCAGAATTAAGTTAACTTGCTTACACAGGTTGGTCATTTGAATTCACAAAGATGAGTTCTGATTTCAGAATAAGCACTCCGTATTCACTTAAAATTGACTCCGTATGAGAAGAAAATGAAATGTAGCATATTCAGATCTTCTCAAAGGCAATTATCTTCCACTATATCAGTGGTTCTTATTCTGGGGTTCATGAATTTTTTTAAATAGTAGACAGAGGCAAAGTTTTTTTTTAAATGTTCCAGAGAAGTTCTCAATTTATTCCAACTATTTTGTTTGTTACATATTTTTAAATTTTTTTATTTATTATTATAACTTTTTATTGACAGAACATATGCATGGATAATTTTTTTTACAACATTATCCCTTGCACTCACTTCTGTTCCAACTTTTCCCTTCCCTCCCTCAACTCCCTCCCCTAGATGACAGGCAGTCTTATACATGTTAAATATGTTATAGTATATCCTATATACAATATATATGTGCAGAACTGTACAATTCTCTTGTTGCACAGGAAGAATTGGATTCAGAAAGTAAAAATAAGCTGGGAAGAAAAACAAAAATGCAAACAGTTCACACTCACTTCCCAGTGTTCCTTCCCTGATTATAGCTGATTCTGTCTATCATTAGATCTTCTCTTTGTTGAACATATCCACTTCCATCAGAATACATCTTCATACAGTATTATTGTTGTAATGATCTCCTGGTTCTGCTCATTTCACTCAGCATCAGTTCATGTAAGTCTTTCCAAGCCCCTCTGTATTCATCCTGCTCGTCATTTCTTACAGAACAGTAATATTCCATAACATTCATATACCATAATTTACCCAACCATTCTCCAATTGAAGGGCATCCATTCATTTTCCAGTTTTTAGACACTATGAAAAGGGCTGCCACAAACATTTTGGCACATACAGGTACCTTTCCCTTCTTTAGTATCTCTTTGGGATATAAGCCCAGTAGTAACATTGCTGGATCAAAGGATATGCACAGTTTGATAACGTTTTTGGGCATAATTCCAGATTTCTCTCCAGAATGGTTGGATTTGTTCACATCTCCACCAACAATGCATCAGTGTCCCACTTTTCCTGCATCCCCTCCAACATTCATCATTATTTTTTCCTGTCATCTTAGCCATTCTGATAGATGTGTAGTGGTATCTCAGAGTTGTCTTAATTTGCATTTCTCTGATCAGTAGTGATTTGGAACACCCTTTCATGTGTGTAGAAATACTTTTAATTTCGTCATCTGAAAATTGTTCATATCCTTTGACCATTTATCAATTGGAGAATGGCTTGATTTCTTATAAATTAGAGTCAACTCGGGGGCGGAGCCAAGATGGCGGAGAAGATACATGCCACTGTGTAAGCTCCTTTCTTCCCTCACAACGAACTAGATTTAATCAGCCTCAGAAATAGCGTTGGACTGATAGAATCCACAAGGACTGGAAGCACGACTTACCAGCTGAAGAGAATCTGGAGTTTCAGCAGGAAAGGTCAGCTCCCAGGGGAGGAAGAAGAGAGGCCAGCGCAGACGGTGGGGTAGGGGCACACTGCGCTGGTCGCACTGGGGAGGGCTCTTGGATCAGAGAATCCACTGACATAAAAGAATCTGGCACAGGCTGTTAGCTCTTCTCTGCTTATAAAACAGCAGTTCAGAGGAGAAATATAAGCCACTTTGAAATTTGAAACTAGATTGGATCTTCCCGGATCCCAGGGGTGACTCAGCAGATCTCGGCACCGGGCTGACATAGGCAACCCAGGCTTTTACCTTGGGGTAGTTAAGAGATTGGAGAGTGGGCAGGGCGGTAACTCATAGTGCCTGGCTCGGCTGGAGGCGGTGGAATGGTAGTCCCAGAGAAGCGGAACCTTTGAACTAGGGACTGCGGTTCCTGGCAGACACTTCCAGTTTGAGCGCAGGGGCTTTTCACATCACCTGGTGCAGACATCCACGCCCCACCGGGACGCATAGGCTAGGCTTTGAGTCGCCTTTACTGTTCAGTCTCAACCTCAAGGAAGCTGCTAAAACACAGCGCCCTCAGGGCACAGCAGTGCTGATCACCTCTGGGGCACTTCCAGGGAGGGGGTGGGGAACTCTCTCCCAGAGCTCTCTCTTAGCTCAGGCGCTAGAACGGCTGCATCCATCCTGTCTGGGAGGAAGCTGTTAAAGAAATAAATAAATAATTTCCTACCCCAGGGACAGACCCCAAAAGATTTTTTAAGTATGAGCAAGAAGCCCCAAAAAAACATAGATTCCTTCTACACAGAGAAAGAGCGGGTATCCAACCCTGAGGAAGTTAACAGCAGAGAGTCAGCAGATAACAACCTAAAGGGGAATGATTCCTGCCCCCCATCACATAACTCTCTCCATGAAAAGAAGATTAAAAAGTTAAGAGAGTTTGAAGAAAAATGGGGAAAGGAAAGGGAAGCTATGATAGAGAATAACAACGTTCTGAAATTGGAGTTGGAAAAAAATAAAGAATTCACAGGAGATGCAGGGAAACAAAATTAGTGAATTAGAAAAGGTAAAAAAAAATCACAGGAAAATAGGATTTCTGAATTGGAGAAGATAAAAAAGTCCCAAGAAAATAGGATTTCTGAATTGGAAAAAGAAAATAATTCTCAAAAAAAAAATTAGGGAAATGGAAAAAAATTCAATAGAGCAAAATAATTCATTTAAAAACTCAATTGGGCATTTACAAAAAGAACTAAAAACTGTGAAAGAAGAAAATAACTCCTTAAAAGTCAGGATGGAACAAATAGAAATGAATGATTCACAGAGAACCCAAGAATCAGTCAAACAAAACAAAAAAAATGAGAAGTTGGAGAACGTCAAATACTTACTGGGAAAATCTATAGACCTGGAAAATAGATCTAGGAGAGATAATCTGCGGATCATTGGACTTTCCAAAAACTATGACCAAAAAAAGAGCCTAGATTCTATTTTACAGGAAATTATCAAAGAGAACTGTCCAGAGATAATAAAAACAGAGGGGAAAGTAGATGTTGAAAGAATTCATCGAACTCCTTCTGAAATAGACCCTAAAAAAACAATACCACGGAATATTGTGGCTAAGCTGCAGAATTACCACACAAAGGAGAAAATCCTGCAAGCAGCTAGAAAAAAACAATTTAAATACCAAGGTGCCACAATAAGGGTCACACAAGATCTGGCTGCCTCCACATTAAAAGATAGAAGGGCCTGGAACCTGATATTCTGAAAGGCAAAAGATCAAGGATTGCAACCAAGAATAAACTACCCAGCTAAGTTTAGCATCTTTTTCCATGGAAGAAGATGGTCATTCAATGAAATAGAGGAATTCCATATGTTTCTAAATTAGAGTCAACTCTCTATATATTGTGGAAGTGAGGCCTTTATCAGAACCTTTAACTGTAAAAATGTGTTCCCAGTTTGTTGGTTCCATTCTAATCTTGTTTGCATTAGTTTTGTTTGTACAAAGACTTTTTAATTTGATATAATCAAAATTTTCTGTTTTGTGATCAATAATGATCTCTAGTTCTTCTTTGGACATAAAATCCTTCCTCCTCCACAAGTCTGAGAGGTAAACTCTCCTTTCTACCATACTAATTTCCAGTTTCCCCAGCAGTTTTTGTCAAATAATGAATTCTTATCCCAAAAGTTGGTATCTTTGGGTTTATTAAACACTAGATTGCTATAGTTGTTCACTATTTTGTCCTGGGAACCTAATTTATTCCACTGACCAAATAATTATTTTATAGCCAATACCAAATGGTTTTGTTGACTGCTGCTTTATAATATAGTTTTAGATCAGGTACAGCTAGGCCACCTTCATTTGATTTTTTTTTCATTAATTCCCTTGAAATTCTTGACCTTTTGTTCTTCCATTTTGTTGTCATTTTTTTTAAGTCACTGAAATAGTTTTTTAGGATTCTGATTGTTATAGCACAAAATAAATAGATTAGTTTAGGGAGTATTGTCATCTTTTTTATATTCACTCGGCCTATCCAAGAGCACTTAATATTTTTCCAATTATTTAAATCTGACTTTATTTGTGTGAAAAGTGTTTTGTAATTTTGCTCATATAATTCCTGACTTTCCTTTGGTAGATAGATTCCCGAATATTTTAGGCTATCGTCAATTATTTTGAATGGAATTTCTCTTTATACCTCTTGCTGTTGGATTTTGTTGATGATATATAAAAATGCTGAGGATTTATGTGGATTTATTTTGCATCCTGCCACTTTGCTAAAGTTGTGAATTATTTCTAATAGCTTTTTAGTAGAATCTCTGGAGTTCTCTAAGTATACTATCATATCATCTGCAAACAGTGATAATTTGGTTTCTTCATTACCTACTCTAATTCCTTTAATCTCTTTTTCAATTCTTAGTGCCAAGGCTAGCATTTCTAATACAATATTGAATAATAATAGTGATAGTGGATAATTTTGTTTCACTCCTGATCTTATTGGGAATGGTTCCAGTTCATCCCCATTACATATGATGCTTACTGATGGTTTTTAATAGATGGTCTTGACTCTTTTAAGGAAAAGTCCCTTTATTCCTAGACTCTCACGTGTTTTTAATAGGAATAGATGTTGGATTTTTATAAAATGCTTTTTCTGCATCTATCGAGATGATCATTTGTTTTTTGTTAATTTGGTTATTGATATAGTCAATTATACTAATAGTTTTCCTGATATTGAACTAACCTTGCATTCCTAGTATAAATCCTACTTGGTCATAGTGTATTATCCTGGGGATGATTTTCTGTAATCTTTTTGCTAATATTTTATTTAAGATTTAGCATCAATATTCATTAGGGAGATTGGCCTATAATTTTCTTTCTCTGTTTTCAACCTACCTGGTATCAGTACCATGTCTGTGTCATAAAAGGAATTTTTTAGGACTCCTTCAATCCCTATTTTTTCAAATAGTTTATATAGCACTGGAGTTAATTGTTCCTTAAATGTTTGGTGGAATTCACATATAAATCCATCTAGTCCTGGGGACTTTTTCTTAGGGAGTTGATTAATAGCTTGTTATATTTCTTTTTCTAAGATGGATTGTTTAACCAATTTACATCTTCCTCTGTTAATCTGGGCAAGCTATATTTTTGAAAGTATTCTTCCATGTGATTTAAGTTATTGAATTTTATTGGCATAAATTTGGGCAAAGTAACTCCTAATTATTTCTTTAATTTCTTCTTCATCACTGGCGGGTTCTCCCTTTTCATTTTAAAGACATTTTTGTTGGGTCTGCTGAGTGTGAGCTGCCTTCTGTACTCTCACTGCCTGCTGTGCTCTTCCTGCCTGCCTCCCTTCAGTCTATGCCTGATCTAAACCTCCCCACCCATAAGCAAAAATGACCTTTTCTTGCGAATTGTGAGGATTTCATCTGTTGGTAATTGTTTGTAGTTTTTTTCAGTCTGGCTATAATTCAGAGGCCTTGTCATAAAATAAAGTATTCTGAGAGAAAAGACAGAGCTTAAATAGATGTGTGTGTCTTCCCCATCATCTTGGCTGGAAGTCTCATGAATTTTTAAAAACACTTTTTCATAACTGTAATTCAATATAAATGATTTGCTTTATATTCCTCTGTATTTTATTTTATGCATTTAGAAATATTATTTTGAAAAGGCATCTGTTATCTTCACTAGACTTCTAGAGGGTCCATCACACAAGAAAGGATAAAAAATTCTTTTTAAAGTATCACTTTGAGAAATGGTAGTGGAAAAATTCACAACTAGATGTAGACTGAAATATAGCATTCCAATTTTAATTAACTACTAAATATCATTGTGAATTTTGACAGCAGCATACATAGAAAACAGGAAAAGTTTTACTTCTTGGGGACATTTTCCCAATTGAGCTCACTTTCACCATAGTCATAAGATTTTGCCATATAATCAGACTACACCAGGCTATCTCAATAAGTGAGTTCATGAATGTGTTTCCCAAGGAAGCAAAACATATGCAAATAAGTCTCATGCATAAGATTTTTGTGTTTCTTGTGGAATACAGAGGCATGTCACTATAACTGCAGTATCCTTTCCCCAGTGAAGAAAGCAAGATGTGTCCATCTGTTTTCCACCTTTTTACAAGGGTTTCCTGGGCTCTTTTTCTATCCCAGGGTCTATAAATGAATCAAGTGTCACTCTTAGCAGCCATTTCATGCCTTAGTATTGGTTCTGTATTCTCTTTAGCTCTTATCAGGGGGAAGGTGAGACAGACACACTCCTGAGGGATATGCTATTCAGCATAATCAACAAGTTAGTGTACTTTGGGGGATTTTGATCTCCCAGGATGACTCAACACAAACACGTGTCCTATGATCCTGTGCTAAACATGTGGGACATGTTCAAAGCTTGGGAGAATTAAATATGCCTATTCCCATATAGATTTTCCAATGAAAAGTTTCTTCTCATGGCCAACAAATGAATGATTTGTAAACTTCGGAGAACTTTGGTATTTCAACCAAAATTCTCATTTCTTTCCATTCTTTTGAAAGTAAATAGTTAGATACCCCACTGATATGTACTTAGAAGAGTACAAATATGTTTGAGAGGAAGCTTTGGTGGGGATTCAAGAAGAAGATAGGAAGAAAAGAATTGATGGGAACAGGCAGATGGAGATCAGTGGGGCTTATGAAAAGAGTCTGCTTTTTCCATATAATCTGCTATAGACACTGGAATCCTCCTCCAAATTATTGAGCTCCAGTTGCCCTGAATACCTATTTCTAGTTGCCCCAGGGACTCTGTGGTTTTTAAATTTAATACCCTCCATACTGGCACTTCTTTTACTCTCTCTCTCCTTAATTATGAATGTTTTGTCATGCTGAACTAGTATAAAACAAATAGGGTACTCAACTTGTTTCTCAACTCACTTCTTTTCTCCTTGTGAGTGCTGATATCTAGAGATGGAAAAGGGGGGAAGTTTAATTGTTTATTGTGAACTACTTATGAGGGAAGATCTGAAAAGATATTGCAGCTCTAATAGACTATTAAATACATAATTGCATAAGTGAGCTAATGCAATTGGCTAAGACTGAATTGAAATTGAAGTTTTCTTTTCCCACTCATCTCATTTCCCCTCCCAACAACAAAATACCATTTCAAAGGTATATAAGACACAAATAGGTAGCAAGAAGGCATCAGCAAAGGCAGTTCTCCCTCTTGATACTCTCTTGTGACCTTAGTTCAGGTGATGACAGTAGGTCCCCGACGACCAGTTCTCTCATGGATTTGGGAAATTTTCAAGGCAATAGCTATGAGAGGACTCAGCACAGCCTGAAATGGGGAAAAAACAAAACAAAACATGGTAAACAAAGTTGTATTCATACTTATTTTGTAAGAAAATAGCTAGGTTATACAGGCTTGTAAAGGGCTGAAACTCTTGAGTTAATGGACTGAAGTTGGGAAACTTAAGGCTAATTACCGATTGGACAATACTCTATAAGAATATGCTTGGAAAATGGCCTTTCCCCCTATTCTGTGCTGGCCCAATCATTTGGTGTATACAGAGAATTGTAGGAGGGACTAGGGTGTGGAGTAAGACTAGCCAGAGTCACTTCTGAGTGGTTGATGAAGAGGTGAGGTCATGGAGATCCTGCACATCCATTCCCTTCATGTCTACTGCTCAAGACCAAGAATAAAGACTTTTGCTTATCCTGACTCCGGCTGATTCTAAGGTATCCAGGGTGCTAATGTGGTCATCACATTTGGTGCTCAACATGGGACCATGAACCCTAGTTTCACTGAAGAAGTCCTCGGAGACAAAGAAATAGGGTGAGTATTTTAATAGGCAAACTTTGTAACCTTTTCTAGCTGAAATGGGGCAGATATTAGGAAAATATTCTCCCCCCAGCCCCACCCCTGCCCCAAAATGTCAATATAGAAAGCATACTTAAGTTGATCAAGGGACAAGACTTAATTATAACTTGGTTGCAGATTGCTAGACACTTGGATACATTAGAACACATGTCCCCTTGGTTCTTAAAGGAAGAAGATATAGGACAACAAGTAGGAGAGCAACTATGTGATACTACAATGATAAAGGTCCTGGTTCAATTTCCAAGGAAACATTCTATATATACAACATAATACAGTTGGCCTTAAAGAATTCTGCAAGTAATAGAAAAAAGAAAAATTTTAAGAACAGCCAGATGAGGAAGTGTAAGGAAAAAGAGGAAGACAATGAACAGATTAAAAGCAATATTACTAGAGGGCATGTAGAGTTAAGGGAGGATGAAGGGCGTGGTGAAGGGTGTGGTGATTCTCTCTCTGACCAGGCAGCTTCAACTCCGCCTAAACCAGAACTGGTTATTATACGCCCCCATCAACTTCACCTTCCAGGATGGAGGGAGGAGTAGTAGTGGGAGGGGCAGTGATACCACCAGCAATCACCCCCTTTTATGACTAGATTGCAAAAGGCACTACTTAAAGAAATAGAAGAAGGGCAGGATTTAGCTGATTTTAAAATCTGAATGTATCCTTTGATTCAACAGTTTAACTCTTCAGGTCAAGAAAGTAGAAGATACACTCCTTTTGATATAGAAATGCTCAAAGACTTGAAAAAGGCTTGCACTCTTTATGGGGCTACATCAGCTCATGTTAAGATGTTATTACAGAATTTGGCTTATGAAGTCTTAACCTCTAGGGATTGGAAATCTCTAGCAAGGACATGCTTAGAACCTGGACAAAACTTCTTGTGGTTTTCTGAATATAGTGAGCTTATATAGGATACAAGCCCAACAAAATAGTCATAGTGGAGTTAATCCTATGACCAATCCTATGACCTATGACCAATTAACAGGTGTAGGTTCTTATGCAGATATTTCAGTGCAGATTAATTACCCCAGAACAGCATATGAGTAAATTGCTGCTGCTACTATCAAAGCATGGTCTTTTCTACTCAGTAAAAAATGACAAGGGAGAGTTTTCACAAAAATTGCACAAGAGACAAATGAACCCTTTGCTGATTTTGTGGGACATTTTCAGACAGCTGTAATACAAACTAATGGTGAAAATGCAGTAACAGACATTTTGATAAGGCATAACTTGCTAAAGAAAATGCTAATGTAGGGGTAGCTAGGTGGTGCAGTGGATAGAGCACCAGCCTTGAATTCAGAAGGACCTGAGTTCAAATCTGTGTGACCCTGGGCAAGTCACTTAACCCCAGCCTCAAAAAAAATGCTAATGAGATTTGCAGAAGGATTATACTCTTAGTATAACACAAGGATGCTCCTTTAGAGGATCATAAGATGCTGTGCCATAGTGGGCACAAATACCTTTTATAGCCAGGCTACGATGCAGAATTCCCAAGATCTGAACATGGGAAGATAGTATCCCTTTTAGCAAGGGATTTCAAGAGACTCCTCAATGCTTTCAATGTGGTAAAGTAGAGCATCTGAAAGCTCAATGATGGCATAGAGACAGAGTGAGAAAACAGGGTGGGAGAACAAGACCCAATACCCCATGTCCAAAATGCAACAGAGGCTTCCATTGGGCATCAGAATGAAGACTGATTCAGGGAAACAGGATGAGGGGCCCAGCTCCAGGGCCCAAGACAAAAAAAAATACTTGGGGCATGATAGCAGCCGATGGTACACCCAGAGAGTTCCTAGAAGTTCAGTACCCAGACATGACCAATCAGCCAGGAAGCAATCTGATGAGAGAAAGGGATTACAATTGGGGAGAATAGAGTATGCAGCTGGGACAACTGAGATACCCCCTGGAGAGGTGAAATCTGTTCCTCTCCAGCCTATGGATCCCTTGCCTCTGGCAGAGTAGGCTTGACCATTTCACCTCTTGAGAGTACTTACAAAACAGTGTTCATCCATACACTGATGTGGGAAACTAGGGAATGTGTAGATAATATCCCAGTCACTAATACAGGTAGACAATGTGTGACTTATCAACCAGGAGAAGCAGTAGCATCAGGTTTACTGATACAGACTCCTAATAAGCAATCTTCAAGCAACAAAATCCAGGAATATACTGGACAGCAGTTGTGACAGCTGACCAAACTATGCTCACTATCTATATAAATGGCATAACATTAGAAGGATTGGTAGATACAGGTGCAGATTGTACAGTCATTAGAGGTGCCAACTGGCCCAGTCACTGGCCAAAGATTAAGGCAGACACCTACATGTCTGGCGTAGGAGGATCAATAGCAGTTAAAGTTAGTGCTACCTCTTTGAGATGGATATTTGAAGGTGAAACAGGAGTTTTTATTCTTTTTATAGTTAAAAAATTCCCCATCAATAAAGAGACATTTTACAACAAAACATGAGTACTTTGGTTTTTTAGGAAGGGCTGCTGTTGAAGGCCTGCCAACACTTTCATCTGTTCCTAGCCAATGAAAAACTGATACACCAGTGTGGATAGAACAGTGGCCCTTTCAAAGATAAAATTCAGGCCTTATTAGATATAGTACAGGAGCAACTTGAACAAGGACACTTACAACCTTCTCTAAGTCCTTGGAATTCCCCAGTATTTCTAAGAAAGAAATCTGGAAAATGGAGGATGTTGGCTTATTTGCCAAATGGAAAGATTGTAGGATTTCAAAACCCTCAGGAATCACTGGATTCTCTGAGACATGATATGACTGTTGTAGGACTTGAAAACCTTCAGGACTCATTGGATTCTCTAACACATAAAAAGACTGTTGCAGGACTTCAAAAACTTGTGGGCATCATTAGATTCCCTGACATGTGAAGCAATGGACAATAGATTGGTTTTGGACTATCTCTTGGCTGCTAAAGAAGGCGTATGTGTAACCGTTGTTTATATACTCTCCTAGGACTTTTAGAAATCTTTTACAAAACCATGTTGATTTATATTGTTTGTTATATCTACTAGCATGTACAATTCATGTTTGTTACACCACATTGAGCCTGCACTGGCTGTGGGGAGTCATCACTAATAGCCTGTGTGTTATTGCTATGTGCTTGTGTAATATCTTCCATGCTGATGGGTTTGTGCATACTTGTTTCTAATAAGATCTTTCAGCCCAGAAACCCAGTAGCAATCCCCACTTCCCTTTCGTGCTTTTCATCTCCCTTCCTGAGATGTCAGAGAGGGCATGGTTACCTCCTTTTCAGTGTTTTTACCTCCTTTCCTGAGAAGTCAGGGAGGCTGTGATTACCTCCTTTTGGGGGTTCTCACCTCCCTGAGAATTCAGGGATGGCATGACCACCTGTGTTCTAAAACAGAAGAAAACAGGAGATGTAAGGGGCTGAATGAAACTCTTGAGTTAATGCACTGATGTCAGACAACCGAGCACTTAAGGCTAATTACCAATGGGACAATACTCTATAAGAATATGTTTAGAAAATGGCTCTTCCCACTATTCTGTGCTGGCCCAATCATTTGGTGTATACAGAGAATTGTAGGAGGGACTAGGGTGTGGAGTAAGACTAGCCAGAGTCACTTCTGGGTGGTTAATGAAGAGGTGAGGTCATGGAGATCCTGCACATCCATTCCCTTCACGTCTACCACTAAAGACCAAGAATAAAGACCAAGGACTTTTGCTTATCCTGACTCCGGCTGATTCTAAGGTGTCCAGGGTGCTAACGCGGTCATCACACAGGCTGGGCAGCAAGATGGCACAGTCAATAACATACTGGAGCTGGAGTAAGAAAGATCTGAGTTTTTGTAAATTAACAGCTGTGTGACTTTGAGGAAGTCACTTAACCTCTGTGTCAGTATCTTCATTTGTAAAATAAAGATAATAGGTTGGAATAACAGCATACAGATATGGTATTGAAAGGGTAAGCTAGAATACTTTGGTGGATCTATCAGGTCTAGCAGACTTTAACTATTCCTTCTCACTATGTAATGCTGGCTTTAGGCTAAATTAATATGTAGCCCAAAGTCAAGAAAGGAAGGCAGGTTGGATGGCTAAGACTTTAAGCATAAGCAGAAGACAAGAGATTCAGGAATACAAATCAGAATCCTAGCTTCAAGTAATTTAAGGCTAGTCATGAGCACTGGCATTGGCTGAATGATATTAAGAGCCTAGGACACCAACTCTTGAGGGCAGAGACCCTATAACAATACAGGGCTTCTGTCATGGAAGTGGGTCATTCAGCAGCTTTCTATTCTAGTTGGTTCATCTTAATAATTAAATTCTAAAAAAGTTGTTTCTTCCTTTGGCATCCAAGAAGCCTGTTTACTGGAGTTAGGAATAGAGTGACATCTACAAGTAAGCAATTTGTCTTTCAAAAGATGATATATGGTAAGTGCTTTGACTAACAGTTTATTTAAGGAAGAGGCAGCTGAGTTCAAATTCAGCCTCAGACTTTGACAAATAGATCTACTGAAGAAGAAATTTTTCATTAATTACATCTTGGACACTTCTGAAAGTATCTAAGACACAACTTTGAGAATCTGCACAAAACTCTCTAGCTACCTCATCTTACCTCATCTTATTAAGCCTACTTGTGCAAAAGCCCAATGGGATGTAAGTTTTCATTTCCTAAAGAAATTGTTTTATTTGCAACAAGAAGAAAGTGCAAAATCATGCTATGGCAACAATAGTTATCTACAGAACTATACTATACTAACTACAGAAAAAAAAATAGAGTTGAATAATATGACTTATTTGTTTTAAATGATGATGCTTCAATTGACTTTAATTCAATCAACATTTATTTAGCATCTGCTATTTATGAGTAATACCCTCAATTCTAGACATATAAAAAAAGAAAATGAATTTACATCCCATTGGGCTTTAGGAAAAGTAGGTTTAATAAAAGGAAGGTAAGAGAGTATGACTTATAATTTTGGGAAATTTTAGTACAAAGTATATATACACCAGGACATGGATTGAAGAATTATTGCTAAACAGCTAATATGTAAATTCCTATAGGATCTGGGGTTTTAATAATATGGCATAATTTTCATAAAATTTGATTTAAAGAAATATAATTATTGGAGTAACAATTCCATGAATGTTTCACCAGCTTAAAATATAAAAATGATTTTTAAAATTTAACCTATTACATAATCATGGATTTACTAAAGAATCATTTTTTTCATAGTAGAATCTGGAGGAACTTTAGAGAATATTTTGTCTAACTCCCTTATTTTATATGTAATTGAAGATATGGGAAAAATAAATAACTTGACCAAGGTCAAATGGGTAATAATGAGGGACAGAGCCAGAATTCAAACTCTGATCTAATTCTAAGTTTGGTGCTCCTATACAAGCACTACCTGTTGGAATTAAATTTGATTACCTCTAAGAACACTTTAAATGGTTTGGTTGCAAATTACTAAGTACTAATTACTTGGTTGCAGATTTCGATTATTCACAGGGGCTCTTCCTTAAAGTTTTCTGTCCATTTGCCCATATATTCTTTGTAACTATGTTTTCTTTGTCCTTAGGTATCCTTAAATCACTGATCAACTGAATATTAACAAAAATTTTTAAAAACTGCAAATCTCCTAAAAGAAACCAAGAATTTAAAAAAGTGATTTAACTCCATGAGTGCAAAAATACTCTACAAAATGCTCTTTTATAAATTCAAAAAAATAGGGAGAGAGAAGTTCTATCTTGAGACAGCATCTTAAAAAAATCAATTTCTAGGACTGCTTCACATCTTTTTCAAAGTCCTTTAAATTCCTTCTAACATCTCTAAAAATACAAATGGAATTTTATTTTTTGTGGAATTTGCCACTTAGGCTCTTTTGGAGGACTGCTTCCCGGCAGTTAACCAGAAATACTCTATGGGCAACACATCAGTTTTGGTGCTCAATATACTGAGTGTAGATAATGCTTTACTTTAGTGAAAGGTTATCCTAAGGCTGCATTGAAACAAGCCATTCTTCACTTCACATCTTCCCCACCTTCTGAATCTCTTTCCTTTGCTCAATGGGATAATACCATTCAATGAACAGTAAAGTAGATTTGGACCATGAGAAGTATGACAATCTATTTCTTAGGCTGCCCTAAATTCAATTTCAGTGAAAAACTCAAACAGTAAATCCTAAATATTTCATAACTCTTCTATAAAAGGAAGAAATATTACAATAATAATTAATCACATTTATGTTGTGAGAACCAAATAATATAACACATGTAATGAGCCCCAAAGGAGCCCAAAGATATTACTTTATTTTTATAACACCATACAGATGCTAGCAATTATTATTACACAATGGCTTAAGGTTTGCAAAGCATTTTTATTTTTTAAAAAATGTCTCTATGAGTTAGTATAAATCTCATTATTATTCATCATACTAATTTTTTCATATGATGAAACTGAAGCAGGTTAAGCCAGTAAATTTGAACTCGAGATTCAAAACCAGGTCGCTCCATTTTTATAGCACTATTACCTTGTAAGAGGGAAAATTTTCCATCATCAACTAAAAATGTCAAAGCATTGTGAAAACATTTAAGTATTATCTTGACCTAGGATCGAGGTATCCAAATTACCAGGACATTGGGCACCTGGCATCGTATGCTAGGCATTTATGTACTGTCAATAAAATTATTATCAATGAAAGGAACCCATTTCCTTGTCCAGTCAACTATCTAAGAAGCTGAAAAGAGAAGAACAAGCAAAACAAATAGACTTGTTTATACACCTTCCATAAATAAAAGGACACTTGAATTGAAATTGGGTGACTAGAGTTCTAATATAGGCCTTGGCATTCATAAGCTCTGTGACTCTGAAAACATCTCCCCACCTCTCCAACTTTCAGTTTTCTCAAATTTAAAATGAGATTAGATTAGTCCTGCTCTAAATCTCTTTATCTTATGTAGCTAAACCTGAGATTCTTTTCAGCAGTCTTAAGGGAACCAATGAAAATCACCCTAAAGATTCTTTTCCAGTGAAGTTCTTCAATTGCAATAGAAATCTTTGTTCATTAAGAGTAATTTTTCCTAAAACTTACTATGTGAAGTAAAAGTTTAAAAAACCAAATTTTATAGCTATTGAACCATATAACAGGATGAATCTAACAATGACTTTTTAGAAGACTTTCCAAAAAAATCACATTTTGGTAGAATAACAGCAATAAGAACAGCCACCATTTATCTAGCACTGTTTTCAGAAGGCTTAAGGTCTAATAGAGGCAACAACATGAAAACAGCAGTGTACACACAAAATGTTTTAAAAAATATCATTTAATGTACACATAAAGTGTTTTAAAATATTCTCATTAGATTCTCACAACTTTGCAAGGTGCTACTAATTATCCCCATTTTTACAGATAAGGAGATTGAGGCAAGTAGAGGTCAAATACTCTATCCAGTATCACATACAACTACTAAGTATCTGATTTGAATCCAGGTCTTTTTGACTCCAGGTTCAGTGCTCTATTCATTAAGACAACTAGCTGAATGCTTTAAGTGTTGCTTCTCAGAAGAGTTCAGTAAAAAGGGCAATTTATTACTTATTAAATGCTAAGGGACTAGCACTATCTAGATAAAATTTTCAGGGGGTAATGAACTCTTTCTGTCACACTTGTTTATGGAGGACCCTGGACTATCTAAAGACAGTAAAAAGTAAAGACAGAACAGAGGAAGAATCCTTATTCAGCGGCTCCATATGGGGAGTAACCTGAGGAATCTTCTCAATCAAAGGGAGGTTACAGTGGGTGTAGGTGATTGGGAAATAGCTGGTATCCATCTTCACACTATAAAGAAATATTTATCAAGTTATTATGTGCATGTCCCTGACACTGATACTCAAGCCACACTCTGGAAATGTCAATTTAACCTTGTGATCTTTTCAGCCCATTTGAGCTACTCATAAGCAATGGGAAACCTATGTCCAATTCACATCAGCAGCAAAATGTGAAGTCACATTTTTATAGGCAAGAGAGGAAGGTCAAAAAGTTATAATAAATCTTTTCCCAAATATTCATCCAACATGAGTGGCTGACAAGTAAAAACCCTAAACATTCTCTTCTTCCTCATCCTTTTCCAATGTACCAGGTCTAGACAGAATGAGAAAGAGTGTTAGATCTGAAATCAGAAAACTAGGCTCAAATCAAGACTTTTTGCTTCTTAGGAAAGTCCCTTTCTCCCTTTGGAGACTCAATTTTTGTATTTATATAAATAAGGGGTGGGGGAGTTCCCCCAGACTATATTATCTTGAAGGTCCCTTCCAGCTTCAAATCTTCATTCTATAGATTCCAAGTGATTTGGATTAAAATACAATATGTTAAATGCTTCTCCATACCACTAGAGGGAAACCTAACATACCTGACTTTACTTTTTAAAATGATAATTATGAAATCATAAGATCTCAAAACAGCTCAGTCATGCTTTTTGGCAATGACATATTAAAAAACAATCTAAAGATATCAATTTCATAATAGTTAAAAAGACCTTAGGATAGGGAACCTCCTAAATAAATAAATAAACTTATCAGCAAGTTATAATCTTAGAGAATAAGACTTCAACTCATGATTTCTTGGCTCTGAAGGCAGCTCTCTATTTACCATGCCGCTTTGCTTCCTGTCATGGGAGTAGTGGTGGGTGTAGTGATGTTGAGAGGGGGATCAGGATAGTGTGACTGGTGGGATTAAGGTAATAGTGGTAACAAAAGTTACTTCACATTTGTAGAATTTTTTCAGACATGTTTTTAAGATTTCTCTTACAACAACCTTGTAGGAAATCTATCATTATAAATATCTGCAGTAAAGATAATTCTGCAAATTATTTCTGTATTCTATTCTAATGTTTGAGAATTTTCACTGAAAGAGTTCTCCTTTGTAGCTAATTTAGATCCCTTCTTTCCCAATTTGAATTCTTTCCTCAAAATCTATATTCATTTATTTTGAAGAACATCTAGTAGTATACTTTGTATTCTTGACTACCTTTGTTACCCATTACCTCTTCTAAAGTAAATGAATCAGCTTCTCTAACGTTTCTCATGTCTTACTTACACACACACACACACACACACACACACACACACACACACACACATCAAATGTTGATCTTCTCTACTAGGAAGAAGGGAGGGAGGGAGATTCCTTGGAATTCAAAATGTAACAAATAAATCTAAATATTTTTTAAAGTCTGACAGTTTAACCCTTAAAGTAACATTTATCTTGTCTTTAAAATGGTTTCCAGGGGTGGAGCCAAAATGGCAGAGAAGATACATGCAAACTTCTAAGCTCTCCCTTATCCTCAATACCAAGTATATAATTCAGCCTCAAAAATAACGCTGGACTGGTAAAAATCATGAAGATTAGAAACACAACAACTTGCCAGCTGAAGAGAATCAGGAACTTCATCAGAAAAGGTCTGTAATGAAGGGAGGGGGAAAAGGACCAGCACAGATGGAGAGAGACTAAAGACTATTTTACTGTGCCAATCGGGCTGGGGTTATAAAAGCTACCGAGACAGAGGTTTCTGGCATAGGCTGATAGCTCTACTCTCCTTGCAAAAAAGCAGATCAGCAGAGAAGTCAAGCCACTTAAAAACAAAACAAAACAAACAAACAAAAAAAACCCCACCAGAAACTGTCTATAGCTACCCCAAACCGGAAGTAAGACAGCACAAATGGGGCAAGCCTTCTGCTGTCCAGGGCTTTTCCTTGGGGCAATTAAGAACCTGCAAGGCAGTGGGGGTGACACAGCCCAGGGAAGCCTCTAGTCCCACAGTGGGGGGCTCAGCTTGAGGCAGTGGAACTTCCACAGTAGCAAAACCCCCACAACAGTGACTGTGCTTTCCGGGGCAGAGATACTTCTGGTGTATTTGCCAGTCAGCTGCTATTATCCACAGCCCTATGGGGAGATTTGGCCTGGGGTTGTGATGCTTTCACTGAGGCTCTAGCCTCAGAGCAGTTGCTAGGCTACAAAGCCGGTGTCCTTCACTGGGCACACCTGCAGCCTGGCTCTGAACCACTTCCAGAGGAAGAGGAGAGAACTCTCTCCCAGAGCACTCTTGGACCTTTTCCACACTGTTCACAAGACAGCTGCTTTTCATAATATCTTTGTTCTGTAGCGGAAGCTGGGAACCCCTTAATCAGAAAGCAGACCCCACAAGTTATAAAAAATGAGTAAGAAATTGAAGAGAACGATTGACAGTTTCTGTATAGAAAAAGAGCGGATCTCTAACCCTGAGGAGGCGAACAGCAGATAGTCTCCAGATAATACCCTGAAGGGGAATATTACCTGCCCTCCATCACATAACTCTCTCCTAGAAGAGACTATTAAAGACCTGAAAAGAGAGTTAGAAGATAAATGGGCAAGGGAAAGAGAAGCTATGCTAGAGAGTAACAATGTCCTGAAATTTGAATTGGAAGATAAAGAATTCACAGGAAATGCAGAAAAACAAAATTTGGGAATTGGAAGAGGTTAAAAAATCACAGGAAAGTAGGATTTCTGAATTGGAAAAGATAAAGAATTCTCAAGAAAGTAGAATTTGTGAATTGGAAAAAAAAATAACTCACTAAAAAAAAAAAAATAGTGAAATGGAAAAAAATTCCACAGAGCAAAATAATTCATTTAAAAATTCAATTGGACATATACAAAAAGAACTAAAAAAATGTGAATGAAGAAAATAACTCATTGAAAATCAGGACTGAACAAATAGAAATGAATGATTCAATGAGACACCAAGAATCACTCAAACAAAGTAAAAAAAATGAAAAGCTGGAGAATAACGTCAAATATTTATTGGGAAAATCTATAGACCTGGAAAATAGATCTAGGAGAGATAATATGAGGATCATTGGACTTCCCGAAAATTATGATGAAAAAAAGAGCCTAGATTCTATTTTACAGGAAATCATCAAAGAGAACTGTCCAGAGATAATAGAAACAGAAGGGAAAATAGGCATTAAAAGAATTCATTAAACACCCTGTGAAAAAAACCCTAAAAAAAAAACAAAACAAACAAAAAAAAACTCCATGGAATATTGTGGCTAAGCTGCAGAACTATCAAACTAAGGAAAAAATATTGCAGGCATCCAGGAAAAAACAATTTAAATATCAAGGTGCCACAACAAGGGTCACTCAAGACCTGGCTGCATCCACATTAAAGGATCGAAGGGCCTAGAATCTGATATTCTGAAAGGCAAAAGAACTTGGAATGCAGCCAAGAATAAACTACCCAGCTAAGTTTAGCATTTTCTTCCATGGAAGAAGATGGACATTTAATGAAACAGAGGAATTCCATTTGTTTCTAAGAAAAAAAAAAACAAAACAGATCTAAATAAAAACTTTGATCTCAAAACACAAGACTCAAGAGAAGCAGAAAAAGGTAAAAGGAACTCTTGAGAACTGTATTTCTGTTGTGGATATACAGAAAGCCCACATGTATAATTGGATTTTACTGATATAACATAAAAAAAAGGGAAGTAGAAAGGGAAAGGTATCAGAAAACGGGTAAAGGGGAGATTAAAAAGAAGGAAAATACATCCCAGGAAGAGGCAAAGAAAATTGACCACATCTGAGGGAATTCAGAGATGGGGAAGAACATTGTGTGAATCTTACTCTCATCAGAGTAGGCTCAAAGAATTAATAGTTGACATATTTGTTTTTCAGAGAATTCTCTCTCACCTCATTAAAAGGGGGGAGAGGAAAGGGGAAAAGGAAAAGAGTAATAAGGGAAGGGTACAATAAAGGGGAAGGGATGTAAAAGGAGGAGGGAGGAATACTAAAAAGGGAGGGCTGTGTGATAGGGGCCCATAAGTTTAATACTGGGGAAAGGGTTTAGGGGGGACAAGGGGGGAAAAAAGCATAATCTGGCGATAATATGATGGTAGGAAATATAGAATTAGTAATTTTAACTGTAAATGTGAATGGGAGAAACTTTCCTATTAAGCAGAGATGGATAGCAGACTGGATCAAAGTCAGAACCCTACAATATGTTGCTTACAGGAAACACATTTAAAGCAGGGAGATACTTACAGAGTAAAGGTCAAAGGCTGGAGCAGAATCTATTATGCTTCAAGTGAAGTCAAAAAAGCAGGGATGGTCATCCTTATCTCAGATCAAACAAAAGCAGAAATGGATCAAATTAAAAGAGATAAGGAAGGAAACTATATCCTGCTAAAGGATAGCATAGACAATGAAGCCATATCAATACTAAATATACATGCACCAAATGGTATAGCATCTAACTTCCTAAAGGAGAAGTTAAGAGAATTGTAAGAAGAAATAAACAGCAAAACTATAATAGTGGGAGATCTCAACCTTGCACTCTCAGAACTAGATAAATCAAACCACAAAACAAATAAGAAAGAAATTAAGGAGGTAAATAGAACATTAGAAAAATTAGGTATGATAGATCTTTGGAGAAAACTGAATGGTGATAGAAAGGAGTATACTTTCTTCTCAGCAGTTCATGGAATCTATACAAAAATTGACCATATATTAAAACATAAAGATCTCAAAATTAAATGCAGGAAGGCAGAAATAGTAAATGCTTTCTTCTCAGATCACCATGCAATAAAAACTACATTCAACAAGAAGTTAGGGGCAAAAAGACCAAAAAGTAATTGGAAACTAAATAATCTCATATTAAAGAATGATTGGGAGAAGCAGCAAATTATGGAAACTATTAATAATTTCACCCAAGGTAATGCCAACAATGAGACATCATACCAAAATTTGTGAGATGCAGCTAAAGCAGCAATAAGGGGAAATTTTATATCTTTAGAGGCTTACTTGAATAAAATAGAGAAATAGAAGATCAATGAATTGGGACTGCAACTTAAAAGGCTAGAAAAAGACCAAATTAAAAACCTCAAACCAAATACTAAACTTGAAATTCTAAAATTAAAAGGCAAAATCAATAATATTGAAAGTAAAAAAAAAAAAAACTAAGAGTTGGTTTTATGAAAAAGCCAATAAAATAGATAAACCTTTGGTAAATCTGATCAGAAAAAGGAAAGAGGAAAATTAAATTGTAAGTCTTAAAAATGAAAAGGGGGATCTTTCCACCAATGAAGAGGAAATTAGAGCAATAATGAGTTATTTTGCCCAACTTTATGTCAATAAATTTGATAACTTAAGTGAAAAGGATTTCTACCTCCAAAAATATAGGCTTCCTAGATTAAGAGAGCAGGAAGATTAACAGATCAAATAGATTTACATGTGAATTCTACCAAACGTTTAAAGAACAATTAGCCCCAATATTATATAAACTATTTGAAAAAATAGGGGATGAAGGAGTCCTACCAAACTCCTTTTATGACACAGACATGGTACTAATACCTAAACCAGGTAGGTTGAAAACAGAGAAAGAAAACTATAGACCAATCTCCTTAATGAATATTGATGCTAAAATTTTAAATAAGATATTAGCAAAAAGACTTCAGAAAATCATCCCCAAGATAATACACTATGATCAAGTAGGATTTATACCAAGAATGCAGGGCTGGTTTAATATTAGGAAAACTATTAGTATAATTGAACATATTAATAATCAATTTAACAAAAACCACATGATCACCTCAATAGATGCAGAAAAAGCATTTGATAAAATACAACATCCATTCCTACTAAAAACGCTTGAGAGTATAGGAATAAATGGACTATTCCTTAAAATAGTCAGGAGCATGTATTTAAAACCTTCAGTAAGTAAGTACATCATATGTAATGGGGATAAACTGGAACCTAAACTGGAACCTTTCCCAGTAAGATCAGGAGTGAAACAAGGTTGCCCACTATCACCATTACTATTCAATATTGTATTAGACATGCTATCCTCGGCAATAAGAGTCAAGAAAGAGATGAAAGGAATAAGAGTAGATAATGAGGAAATCAAACTATCACTCTTTGCAGATGATATGATGGTATACTTAGAGAACCCCAGAGATTCTAATAAAAAGTTATTAGAAATAATTAACAACTTTAGCAAAGTTGCTGGATACAAAATAAATCCACATAAATCCTCAGCATTTTTATACATCACCAACAAAATGTAACAGCAAGAGATACAATAAGAAATTCCATTCAAAACAACTGTCGAGAGTATTAAATATTTGGGAATCCATCTACCAAAGAAAAGTAAGGCATTTTATGAGCAAAATTACAAAACACTTGCCACAAAAATAAAGTCAGATTTAAATAATTGGAAAGACATTAAGTGCTCTTGGATAGGCCGAGTGAATATAATAAAGATGACAATACTCCCTAAACTAATCTATTTATTTAGTGCTATATCAATCAGACTCCCAAGAAACTATTTTAATGACCTAGAAAAAATAACAAAATTCATATGGAAGAACAAAAGGTCAAGAATTTCAAGGGAATTAATGAAAAAAAATCAGATGAAGGTGGTCTAGCTGTATTCTAGGTGGTCTGGGCGGTCTAGGTTTTATGAAGTATGAACTAGTTGTTCTTCACAGATCACAGTTGTATTTAGTTATTCTCAAAAATGGTCCTGAAAACAAGTTCAGAATGAAGGTTGAGTGTTGGGATTACTAGGTGAGAACTGAGGTTGTCTGGATGGTGACAAGGTGAGAATTCAGGTTTTCTGGACAATTACAAGGTGAGAACTCAGGTTGACTTGATAGAGGGGGCAAGCTCATTGGCTGGGGTGGTTCTTCCCAGAAGCCCTTGCATTATCCCACGCCCATTCTCTGGGAGGATAAAAAGAGACAGCAATGGGCGCAGAGAGCAGATCGGCCTGGAGAAGGATAAGAGCTGGAGGAGATTCAGAGCCAGGATTCAAGAAGGAAGACTCTGAATTGCATCAGGCTTGACGGGGCTCTCTGCAGGAAGGGAAGTCACTTCTTTGGACAAGAGTTAACAGCAACTGCCTGGAGACAACGGTTCATTACAGGAAGAAGAATCTGTCGGAGAGATTTGAGTAGACACAGCAGATCTCTTCCCAGAGAGCGATCCAGCAGCTTCTAGAGACGACAGCTCGCTACAATTGGCGCCCAACGTGGGGCAAGGACTTTTGCTTATCCTGACAAGAGGAGCTAGACCAGACCTTCGCAATTTGGCGCCCGAACAGGGACAGATACGGTCCTGATTCCAGTGGAAAAGCCTCCCATCCAGATCTCAGTCTCTCTGACCCAGAACCGTGAGTAACGAGGAAACTTTGTTAAAGATTAAGTCAGTGTGCTAATAGATAAATAAGGAACTTGTTAAGGACTAAACCAGGAATCTCTTATAGCTGAAATGGGGCAAACACCTTCTGTTCAAGGAAAATGTTTAGAGAGCATCATCAAGGTTATGAAAAGCCAAGGATTGATTATAATTTTAGAGGAGATTACTGAACTTTTAAGAACTGTGAAGGTTATATGTCCTTCTTTTTCTCTGGAAGAAGAATTGGATCCAGATGAATGGGAATTAGTAGGAAAGCAATTAGGTGAACACTACAATTCCAGGCCAAACTCAATTTCCAAAGATACAATTCATATATACAATGTAATCCAATTGGCTTTAAACAATGTTATTCTAAAGGAAGAGATGAAGGAGCAAAATGGGGAGGTGTCAACTAAACTAGGTGAATCAGATAACAATGAAGTTAAGTACAATTCTGAGCAACAGCAACAGGAGCACCTCCCATCTCCTCCCTCAATTAACCCTTCAGGGGTGGAGCAAGAAGGAGGAGAGGAAGAGGCAGAAACACAAACAGAATTGCCTGTGAAGCAGCCTAAGCCTATGACAAGATTAGAAAAAGCATTGGTTAAAGCTAAGAGAGAAGGAGACAACGGTTCATTACAGGAAGAAGAATCTGTCGGAGAGATTTGAGTAGAAGACACAGCAGATCTCTTCCCAGAGAGCGATCCGGCAGCTTCTGGAGACGATAGCTCGCTACAGTTGAGGAGTGAAACATATTTGGAATCAATCATCTTGTCCTTATTCCCAGAACTTGTCAGTCCACCAGGAGGAATATGCATAGTTAACAGAAGCTCCCACATTGTCTATGCAGAAAGTGGAAGACCATCTCCCAGGGCCATTGACCCAACTCATTCCAAAGTAGTAGATGCTCATTGGAAAAGTGCATATTTCTCAAAATTACGTTCTTTTATGATATTATATTTCCAGAAATATTTGTGAAAATGCTGAATTAGAAATCTTTTTTTTTCTCTTTCTATCTTTTGTTTTCTAATTGTTGTCTCACAAACTTGTTCCTGAAGAAAAAGAACTTGAATCTATCATTTCATTGGCCTAGGAAACTAACTCTAATAATGGTAAGTATCTTTTCTACAACTTTCTCTAGTTGCTCAAAGCACTTAGGGGCTAAGTGACTTGCCCAGGATACATTAGAAAGATACATTACAAAGGTCTTGAAACTAGACCTTCCTGGCTTTGAAGCTAGTACTCTCTTCACCACACCATATTTCTTTTTATCTCTGAAGAAGAGAATAGAAATTGCAGTTCCTTCTCTTCTTTGAAGAAATGGGAACTAAAAGTTAGAAATACTGTTTATATGCTGTTAGACTCAATAGATATACTAGTTTTAAACAGGAATGATGGAAGCAAAAAGAGGTGATTTTCTGTCTCTAGGCCTAATGTTCTAATCCACTCTTACCACCTAGCTTATTTCTGTGCTATCCTTTTTGAAATCTAAGTGTTACTAAGTATACAAAGAAGGGTGCTCTAATTATAACAGGCCATAGCAAAATGAAATGTTATAAACAGAATTTGAATGTCAATAAATGACTTAAAGATGAAGGAAATTCTCACGTTTAAGAATCACTAAGTAAAGTTTAACAGATTTTTATTGTTGTTCCAGGCCATCAACTCCAGAAACTACCTTAAACTGTTGCAGATCAGAAACTGTTCTGAAATGTATAATCTTAGGGAGAGCCAGAGTACTGAGAGGTAAAATGACTTGCCCAGTGTCACATAGCCAGTATGTATGTGTCAGAAGATGGAAGTTGAGGTTCAAATCAATCAATCAGTAAGAATTTATTGAGTGCCTACTGTATACCATGCATTATCCTAAGCACTGAAAATACAATGGCAAAAATTTAACAGATCCTGAAAGAGATTGTATTCTATAAGAGACAACATATAAATATGTAAATTAAATATGAAATATGAATATTAGATAGTTTGATGTAGCAGTACATTAGGAAATTTAGAAAAGTCTTCTTATAGAAGATAGCATTTGAGCTGAGTCTTAAAGAAGACAAGAGTTTTGAAGAAGCAGAGTTTAGAAGGTAAAGCTTTCTAGGCATAAGAAACAGCCATTGAAAGGAATTGAGGTAGGAGAGGGAACATTGTGTGTACCCAAAGCTGCAAGAAGATCAACATGGCCAGATTTAGAATATGTGAAGGGAATTAATATGAAAAGATGCTGAAATGATATGTTGGAGTCAGGTTCTGAGAGGCAAAAAAAATTTAATTTTGATCCTAGAGGTAATAGAGAACTGATGATATATATATTGAGTCTGATCAGAATTGTACTTTAGGAAATCTGCTTTGGCACCTGGGTGAAAAATGCATTGGTATGGGGAAATGTAATGTCTGAACTGCCTCTCTGGAGGACCTTGGGATCAGCCCAAGTCCTTGGTCTTAGTGGAGGAATGAAGGAGGCAGGAGAACCACCACAAGGCTGGTCAAAGATGGAGTCCAGAGTCTGGAATCTGTTAGTCTGGCGTCTTCTCTTGTGTCTGTGACTGAGAGACTCCTTCTGTGTCTGAGACTCCCTTAAATACCTCAGTATGATTACATTACTGCAACACACTGAGCTTGTGCAACCGTTACATCACCATATCACATTAAGTATATGTTTAGAGAACCATTATCTCACATTGAGTAGCTGCTTAATTATAAGTACTCTGCTGTCCTTGATTCAAGTATACCTTTTCAGAGATCTGGCCCTCACAGGGAAAAGTTTAAGGTCAAAAGACCAAATAGGAAGTTATGGAAATAATATAGGAGAAGACCTGAATTGGGGTACTGGTTATGTGAATGGAGGGGAGGACATTTATGCTACAGTTGTTGTGGAATTAAGTATGACAAGTTGGACAATTGATTAGGCACACAAGGATAAATGTAAGTAAGGTGTCTTTGAGGATGGTAGTACTCCTGAAACAGGAAGCATACTTAGTTTTTCCCTTAAAAAGTTCAAGAAACTCAGTCCTAAATTAGAAAATAAAACCTGCCTTGCCTCATGGTGACCATAGTAGCCATTTAGTAGCCATGATAAAATTAACCCATCATTCCAAAGGTTCTGATTGAAGATGTTACCTTTCCTCCGAGGTAAGGCACAAGTATTTATTTTGATAATGACTATTGTGAATATAAAACAAAGGTATCAAATTCATCCCTCACTAACCCTATTTAGCCTACAACACTCTGGAAGACAACCTGAACCAGATTAAAATGTAATTGAGAAATATTTAACAAAATAAATACAAATATAATTGGGTATAATAAGTGATTTTATAAGTCTAAATATACAGATAAGGATTCTTATAAATGGTTTAGTAGCCCCCCAGTTCTATTTGAGTTGGGGTTAGGGGATAGGGAGTATGCCTCTGATATTATTGGTACAGGGCAGTGCTTCTCAATTTTTTTATCTCAAAAACCCTTTACATCCTTAAAAAATATTCAGCATGCTAAAAAGCTTTTGTTTATGTAGCTTAGACATATCAATATCTATCATGTTAGGAATTAAAACTAATAAATTTGAAAATATTTTAGATTCAACAAAAGTTTAAATACCTATTACTTACAGGTACTGCACTATATATGGGGATATAATTAATATAAAGAAAGACAGTCTCTGATCTCAAAAAGCCTACAACCTAAAACGGGAGACAACACATAAAAGAAAGTAGCAAAGAGGGCTAGTGACAGGATAGGGGGTAGTTGGTTCAGGGGCTTCTTGTTTTGTGGAGTTCAAACCAGGAAGGAGAGAAATGTAAAGTGGAGTAAGTTGAATCCAGTTTTTTTCCCTCCATGAAGGAAGGCACTGAGAGGAGTTTGGTACTCTACCCTCCAGACTCTAATCAAAAAGAGAGAAGGCCATGGGAAGTAATGTCAGTCTAGGCTTGACTTAGTAGTATGGCAATGAGTTTAGAAGGGATGAATTTACTCTGGGCCAGGCAGTTAAAACTAGACAGGGCAGTAAATGTAAAATGAAGAAAAATTATTTAAAATGCCAATAATAAACTCATTATATGTTAACATAAGCAAAAGATTTTAAAAATATTAAATTTTTATAAAACAAATTTAGTGAGAAAAATAGCATTATTTTACATGTTATTTACAAATCTCTTTAATGCTTGGGTTAAGAGAAGAAAGCTGGATTCACATATTTGCTTCTGCTTTGTTGCAATATGTTGTTCTGATAGAAGAATATGAAGAAAATCTGGCATCATAGATATGTAGTTAGAAAAAGGAGGAATACTATACTAAGGACATAATATCTTAGTAATAGTATAAAAATGGTTTTGACTATGGGGATCTCCTGAAAATGTATTGAAGACCTCCAGGGATCTGCAGACCATACTTTGAGAAATAGGAAATTCCACCTACCCATGAAGGTTTGATATAGGATCACAGAGGTTAGGCTGGACCCAACTTTCCCAAACTGCAGAGCAGTCGCCAAATTACACATTTAAACAAATGATTTTAGTTTCTCTCTGTCTGTCTGTCTGTCTGTCTGTCTGTCTCTGTCTCTCTTTCTCTCTCTCTCTGTCTCTGTCCTTGTCTCCTCTCCTCTCCTCTCTTCTCCTCTGCTCTCTCCTCCTCTCCTCTCCTCTTCTCTCTCTTCTCTCTCTCTCTCGGTCTCTCTTTCTCTTTATCTCTCTCTATTTCTCTCTCTCTCGGTCTCTCGGTCTCTCTCTCTCTCTCTCTCTCTCTCTCTCTCTCTCTCTCTCTCTCTCTCTCTCTCTCTCTCCCACACAGATTATAATGTTATAAAGCCTAAACAATTAGTAACTAGAAAGATATTAATGTAAGAGCCAAGTATTACTAGTTATATAATTATAAACACACACAGATATACATTTGTGTTTATATTTGCATATATGCCTATTGTGTGTATATATGTTTTTAAATCTTCCTTGAAGGTGAAACTCACAGATCTACTGTTAGGAATTTTTGTGTATATACTTAATTTCTTATGAAAATATCTACTAATAATTTACATTATACTCAGCTTTCAGTATGTTTGTTTTCCTATTCTGTATATAATACATAATTTATCAAGTAAAATATTTGGGGACTCTCCTAATGATATTTCCCACTCTATCTCTGTTATTTTTGTTTGGTTTTGTTTTAGTACACACAGCTGAAATATAGCAGTTTCCAAGACTAAAGAGATAAATTAGGAATTCCTTATATGGAGAAAAGTATAACTGAGTCATCTCTTGAAAGATGGAGAGAGAGGCATTATCAGGCTTTCTCTGAAAGAAGCCTGTAGCAATTCTCATAACTAAGTCCTTGACTTTGGGTCAATAGTCTGTTTCAGCTGGAAAAACTAAAAATACATCTGCTTTTAGGTTCAGCAAAGAAGTTGGTTTAGAAACATATGGCTGTTTTCCAGTTTTCTTCTAGGCTTCTTTCTTTAGATTTGCTGCACATGTATGTTTACAAATAGTTACAGGCAAAGCCTTTTTTTTTTTTTTTTTTAATCTTTGCTGGCATTTTAATGGAGAAAAAAGTTGGGGCTCTTCTTTCTCCCTCCCAGTGGACATAACATGGAGTAAGGAGAGTGGGAATAGTAACTAGTAAGTAGGGGAGATGGGAGAATGAAATGGGGTTTCTAGTAATAATAAGAAGATGAATTGAACTGAACTTGAATCATTTGCCTGTCACCCTACATATCTATAGTTCCACTAGATCTATGGAGAAGCCTTTTCCAATTTCCCCTCCAAGATTCTGTACTATCCTTCACACCCACCCATTCCACTCCTAATTAAGGGAAGAGAAAAATACAAGAGACTGGCCTGGAGATACAGGCCAATATCCATTTGTGCCTTCTCTGGTAACAGTACCCTAAAATGGCTTTCAAACTCTCAGCACACACTTCTCCTACAGTCCCAATCTGGACTTCTTCTAAGAGTAAAGTAAACTTTTTTCCCCTCCATTTATTTCTTCCCTGAAAAGGATACATTAGTGTATCAGCAATAGTGCCTTATGTTAACAGATCATTAGGTGAGTGATGGCTCCTTAATTCTGTTAAAGGGGACAATTCTAGGCACAGTTAACTGTGTTTTAGATCTTTCAAGTGCACATTTTAATCACTGTTGTTTCTTCTATAATAATAGATCTCTTTAAATGGTGTCATAAATTAACTGCATGATAATCAATTTATGTAACACATCTACATAAAGTTGCAAATTAGAATAAGATTTAAAGAAATATGAATACCTAAGTATGTAGCTTCTTTCTCTAAACTTATCTGTTTCAATCACTTTAACTAAGCTTGAGTTTTTAACTTTTATTTTCCTATAATTCTATCGATACTTTTCTTTGTTATTTTGCCTGCTTTCTCTTTTAGAAGAAGAGAATATCTTAGCAAAAAACTCAATTTATCAAAGAGAAATCATCTTACACTAATTCTAATTATTACTTGAGTGCCTACCGAGAAGTGGAATTTGTCATTGCTATAGAACTGAGGCCTAAATTACTCCTTTAATCTTTTTATCTTGATTTTTATTCCATGCTTCAACAAAATAAGGAAAAGCCAGAGTTCACAGTGACCCCCATTTGCAGTTTTCTTGGCAAAGATACTAGAGTGGTTTGCTTTTTCCTTCTCCAATTTATTTTACAGGTGAGAAAAATGAGGCAAACAGCATTAAGTAACTTTCCCAGGGTCACACAGCTAGTTTTTTGTTTGTTTGTTTGTTTTTCCTTTTTTTTTTTTTGTTTCTTAAAGCTTTTTATTTTCAAAATATATGGATGGACATTTTTTCAATATTGACCCTCCCATAGCCTTGTGTTCCAAATTTTCCCTCCTTCACACAGCTGGTTTGAAGTTCGGAAGGCAAATGAGTCCAGATCTGGTGTTCTGTGCACTGTGACATCACCTCACTGTCCTAGAACCTAGTCTTAAATACTCCCATTTTCTCAGTTGCTTATTATGAAGCTGCCTTCTTTTATATTAAACTATTCCTACTAACTCAATCCATTTTCTGTGTATAAGGTATTTTTTAACATACCAAATTTTAACTAATTAACTTTCTTTTTGATACTCTTTTTTTTAAGTATCAGATTTTATTTCTTTTGTGAATGTAGTAAGGCATTTTGAGCAGCACTGGTTTGAATCACAGTTAAGTTCCTCATAAGAAATATTCATAAATTATTTGAAATGACTAGGGAACTGTGTTATGAACATATGAACATAATCTCATAAGATTCAGAATCATCTCTTATAGTACCAAAGAAAGTATGCAATTAGTAATTCGTGCATTTTTCACTTGTAGGTATATATCTTGGCTTTCTATTTAGAGCCTTTTCATATTGCATAGAAGTATTGCCCCTTTTAAATTGATTTTTAAAATTTTCTTACCTATGTAACACTCCCTCTGTGTACTTTTCCAACTTATATTCACACTTATGATAGAAGTTCCCAGAAGGTTACAGGGGATTCTATGTTCTATGTTCTTGTCTGTTATGTCTATTGCTCATATACCACAACCAATGTCTCCCTCCTAACAGTTAACCAGCAAATATAATTAGTTCAAAGCAATAGTATTTTCTTCTTCTCCTTTTTCTCCTCTTCTTTCTCTTCTTCCTCTTTTTTCTTCTTATTCTATATTTTTATTAATGTTTTATTTTACACCAATTACACATAAAATGATTTTAACATTTATTTTTAAACATTTTGAATTTTAGATTCTCTCTCTCCCACTCTCTTCTCACCCCTCATTGAGAATGCAAGCAGTTTTATAGAGTTTATACATGTGTCGTCATGTAAAACATATAAACAAGTTAGTCATGCTGTGAAAGAAAACACAGCCCAAAACAAGAAAAAGAAAATTAAAGAAAAAGTATGCTTCAATGTGCATTTAGACTCCTACAGTTCTTTCTCTGAAGGTGGATAGCTTTTTTTCATCATCAGTCCTTCAGAATTGTCTTCGATCATATCATTGCTGAGAATAGGTGAGTCACTTTCCAACAGTGAGATGAATGATGCCAGTTCTAATGCTCTTATGATGAAAAGCACCATCTACACCCAGAGAGTGGACTGTGGGAACTGAATATGGATCACAACATACCATTCTCACTCTTTTTGTTATTGTTCACTTATACCTTTACCTTCCTACTTTTCTGTAAAGTAAGGCAGATGAGTATGTTATTCTCCTCTTTGAACCAGTTTCAATGAGAATAAAGCAATGGCATTTTCTAAGAATGAATATAAACAGTACCTACAAATTATTTTCCTCGTGAATCTGAAATGACATCAAAGTTACACAGTGGTAAGATTTGATACAAACTTGAAATACAGTGTAACTTAAAGATACACATGCAGGGAACACATGTGACCAAGGCTACTTAGTCTTATGATACTACTAAGTTTTGAAGGCCTTTCTCTCCTGTGGAGTCATCTCAAAGCTATCCCCTGTATGCATCATCTCTTGTACAGGTTATTCAAGTGGATCCACAGAGTTTACATTTCATTGAATATAATGACTCTTGTGAATCCATAGTCAGCTCCCTTTTCTACAGCCAAGGGTCATGCTTCTTATCTCAAATGTTTCTCTGTATTCATGTCTGTCTGGAATTTTATCTTCACTTTCTTATCCAAGCCTCAAATATCAAACTGACATTCCAACTGTTGAATGAGTTTTACCTCCCTCTGGGTACTAGCTATTAAATGCCATGACCATTGGGAGGTTGAGGGAAGAAAAGAAATACCCCCTTCGCTTTAAATGGAATAGAACTAAGTACTTCCCCAGCTGCTGGCTCTATCTTCCATACATTCAACCTGATAATATTTTTAAGGGTCATCTGAGAATATGACCAATCATTGCTCATCTAATCACACTGCTCCTCTCTGACTCATTTGGAGAGATTCATTTGACATCTTAAGCTACATCAATTGAATTAGGGTGAGGGAGAGAAACCAAATCTCCCTCCCTCCCCCACACACACCTTACACGCTGTTTTATGTATCAATGTGTGTGGAGAATCACTAGAATTTCAGATAGAACCTATATTGAAAGTAAAAAAAAAAAACCTAATAAATAAAACTAAATTGGTTTTATGAAAAAATTCAATATAGATAAACATTTGGTAAATCTGATCAGAAAAAGGAAAGAGGAAAATCAAATTGTTAGTCTTAAAAATGAAAAGGGGGATCTTTCCACCAATGAAGAGGAAATTAGAGTAATAATAAGGAGTTACTTTGCCCAACTTTATGCCAATAAATTTGATAACTTAAGTGAAATGGATGACTACCTCCAAAAATATAGGCTTCCCAGATTAACAGAGGAGGAAGTAAATTGCTTAAATAATCCCATTTCAGAAAAAGAAATAGAACAAGCTATTAATCAACCCCCTAAGAAAAAATCTCCAGGACCAGATGGATTTACATGTGAATTCTACCAAACATTTAAAGAACAATTAGCCCCAATGCTATATAAACTATTTGACAAAATAGGGAATGAAGGAGTCCTACAAAATTCCTTTTATGATACAGATATGGTACTGATACCCAAACCAGGTAGGTTGAAAATGGAGAAAGAATACTATAGCCCAATCTCCCTAATGAATATTTTTTTTATTTTTTTAATTATTATTATTTTTTTAATTAATAATTTTAAATTATATATATATATATATTTTTTTTATAATATTATCCCTTGTATTCATTTTTCCAAATTATCCCCCCCTCCCTCTATTCCCTCCCCCCGATGACAGGCAATCCCATACATTTTACATGTGTTACAATATAGTCTAGATACAATACATGTGTGTGAATATCATTTTCTTGTTGCACAATAAACATTAGATTCCGAAGGTACATGCAACCTGGGCAGACAGATATTAGTGCTAACAATTTACATTCACTTCCCAATGTTTCTTCTCTGGGTGTAGCTACCTCTGTCCATCATTGATCAACTGGAAGTGAGTTGGCTTTTCTTTATGTTGAAGATTTCCACTTCCTTCAGAATACATCCTCATACAGTATTGTTGTTGAAGTGTATAGTGATCTTCTGGTTCTGCTCATTTCACTCAGCGTCAGTTGATTTAAGTCTCTCCAGGCCTCTCTGTATTCCTCCTGCTGGTCATTTCTTACAGAGCAATAATATTCCATAATCTTCATATACCATAATTTACCCAACCATTCTCCAACTGATGGACATCCATTCATCTTCCAGTTTCTAGCTACAACAAAAAGAGCTGCCACAAACATTTTGGCACATATATGTCTCTTTCCGCTCTTTAGTATTTCTTTGGGATATAAGCCCAGTAGTAGCACTGCTGGGTCAAAGGGTATGCACAGTTTGATAACTTTTTGGGCATAATTCCAGATTGCTCTCCATAATGGCTGGATTCTTTCGCAACTCCACCAGCAATGTATTAGTGTCCCAGTTTCCCCATATCCCCTCCAACATTCATCATTATTTGTTCCTGTCATCTTAGCCAATCTGACAGGTGTGTAGTGGTATCTCAGAGTTGTCTTAATTTGCATTTCTCTGATCAGTAGTGATGTGGAACACTCTTTCATGTGAGTGGATATAGTTTCAATTTCTTCATCTGAGAATTCTCTGTTCAGATCCTTTGACCATTTATCAATTGGAGAATGGTTCGGTTTCTTATAAATTAGGGTCAGTTCTCTATATATTTTGGAAATGAGACCTTTGTCAGAACCTTTGTTTTTAAAAGTATTTTCCCAATTTGTTACTTCCCTTCTAATCTTGTTTGCATTAGTATTGTTTGTACAGAAACTTTTTAGTTTGATGTAATCAAAATCTTCTATTTTGTGATCAATAATGATCTCTAATTCTCCTCTGGTCATAAATTCCTTCCTCCTCCACAGGTCTGAGAGGTAGACTATCCTCTGTTCCTCTAATCTATTTATGGTCTCATTCTTTATGCCTAAATCATGGACCCATTTTGATCTTATCTTGGTATATGGTGTCAAGTGTGGATCCATATCTAATTTCTGCCATATTAATTTCTAGTTTTCCCAACAATTTTTTCCGAATAATGAATTTTTATCCCTAATGTTGGTATCTTTGGGTTTGTCAAAGATTAGATTGCTAGAGATGTACCCTTTTTTGTCCTTTGTATCTAATCTGTTCCACTGATCTACCGGTCTATTTCTTAGCCAATACCAAATGGTTTTGGTGACTGCTGCTATATAATATAGCTTTAGATCAGGTACACTTAGACCACCTTCCTCTGAGTTTTTTTTCATTAGTTCCCTTGCAATTCTCGACCTTTTATTCTTCCATATGAATTTTGTTGTTATTTTTTCTAGGTCATTGAAATAGTTTCTTGGGAGTCTGATTGGTATAGCACTAAATAAATAGATTAGTTTGGGGAGTATTGTCATCTTTATTATATTCGCTCGGCCTATCCAAGAGCAATGAATGTCTTTCCAATTATTTAAATCTGACTTTATTTTTGTGGCAAGTGTTTTGTAATTTTTCTCATATAATTCCTGACTTTTCTTTGGTAGATGGATTCCCAAATACTTTATACTCTCAACATTTGTTTGGAATGGAATTTCTCTTTGTATCTCTTGCTGTTGCATTTTGTTAGTGATATACAAAAATGCTGAGGATTTATGTGGATTTATTTTGTATCCTGCCACTTTGCTGAAATTTTGAATTATTTCTAGTAGCTTTTTAGCAGAGTCTTTGGGGTTCTCTAAGTATACCATCATGTCATCTGCAAAAAGTGATAGTTTGATTTCCTCATTTCCTACTCTAATTCCTTGAATCTCTTTCTCGGCTCTTATTGCCGAGGCTAGCGTTTCTAGTACTATATTGAATAGTAATGGTGATAGTGGGCAACCTTGTTTCACTCCTGATCTTACTGGGAAAGGTTGCAGTTTATTTCTATTGCATATTATGCTTACTGAAGGTCTTAAATATATGGTCCTGATTATTCTAAGGAATAGTCCATTTATTGCTATACTCTTGAGCGTTTTTAGTAGGAATGGATGTTGCATTTTGTCAAATGCTTTTTCTGCATTATTGAGATGATCATATGGTTCTTATTAATTTGATTATTAATATGGTCAATTATATTAATAGTTTTCCTAATATTAAACCAGCCCTGCATTCCTGGAATAAATCCTACTTGATCATAGTGTATTATCCTGGAGATGATTTTCTGAAGTCTTTTTGCTAATATCTTATTTAAGATTTTAGCATCAATATTCATTAAGGAAATTGGCCTATAATTTTCTTTCTCAGTTTTCGATCGACCTGGTTTAGGTATCAGTACCATGTCTGTGTCATAAAAGGAGTTTGGTAGGGCTCCTTCATCCCCTATTTTTTCAAATAATTTATATAACATTGGGGCTAATTGTTCTTTAAATGTTTGGTAGAATTCACATGTGAATCCATCTGGCCCTGGGGATTTTTTCCTGGGGAGTTGATTAATAGCTTGTTCTATTTCTTTTTCTGAAATGGGACTATTTAAGCAATTTATCTCCTCCTCTGTTAATCTAGGGAGCCTATATTTTTGGAGGAAGTCATCCATTTCACTTAAGTTATCAAATTTATTGGCATAAATTTGGGCAAAGTAACTCATTATTTCTCTAATTTCCTCTTCATTGGTGGAAAGATCCCCCTTTTCATTTGTAAGACTATCAATTTGATTTTCCTCTTTCTGTTTTCTGATCAAATTTACCAAAGGTTTATCTATTTTATTGGCTTTTTCATAAAACCAACTCTTGGTTTTATTTATTAATTCAATAGTTTTTTTACATTCAATATTATTGATTTCTCCTTTTAATTTTTGTATTTCAAGTTTAATTTTTGGTTGGGGGTTTATAATTTGGTCTTTTTCTAGCCTTTTAAGTTGTAAGCCCAATTCGTTAATCTTCTCTTTCTCTATTTTCTTCAAATAAGCCTCTATAGATATAAAATTTCCCCTTATTACTGCTTTAGCTGCATCCCAAAGATTTTGGTATGATGTCTCATCATTGTCATTATCTTGGGTGAAATTATTAATTGTTTCTATAATTTGCTCTTTCACCCAGTCATCCTTTAAGATGAGATTATTCAGTTTCCAATTACTTTTTGGTCTATTTACCCCTAACTTTTTACTGAATGTAGCTTTTATTGCATTTTGATGTGAGAAGAAGGCATTTATTATTTCTGCCTTCCTACATTTAATTTTGAGATCTTTATGTCCTAATATATGGTCTATTTTTGTATAGGATCCATGAACTGCTGAGAAGAAAGTATATTCCTTTCTATTGACATTCAGTTTTCTCCAAAGGTCTATCATACCTAGTTTTTCTAATGTTCTATTTATTTTTTAAATTTCTTTCTTGTTTGTTTTGTGGTTTATTTGTCTAAATCTGAGAGTGCAAGGTTGAGATCTCCCACTATTATAGTTTTACTGTCTATTTCTTCTTGCAATTCTCTTAACTTATCCTTTAGAAAGTTAGATCCTATACCACTTGGTGCAAATATGTTTAGTATTGATACTGCTTCATTATCTATGCTACCCTTTAGAAAGGATATGATGCCCTTCCTTATCTCTTTTAATTAGATCAGTTTTTGTTTTTGCTTGATCTGAGATGAGGATGGCTACCCCTGCTTTTTTGGCTTTGCCTGAAGCATAGTAGATTCTACCCCACCCTTTTATTTTTAGTTTGAATGTATCACCCTGTTTCAGGTGTGTTTCCTGTAAACAACATATTGTAGGGTTCTGATTTTTGATCCAATCTGCTATCCATCTCCGTTTGATGGGATCATTCATCCCATTTACATTTACAGTTAAAATTACTAATTCTGTATTTCCTGCCATCATATTATCCCCAGATTATGCTTTTTTCCTTGACTCCCCTGATCCCCCTCCCCGATATTTAATTTACAGACACCCCTTGTGACGCGCAACCCTCCCTTTTTTTTTTTTTAGTATCCCTCCCCTCTCCCTCCAAGTCCCTTCACTTATTCTCCTTTTCCTTTTCCCTTTTCCTCTCCCCCCTTTTAATGAGGTGAGAGAAAATTTTCTGAAAAACAAATATGTTAATTATTTACTCTTTGAGCCTCTCCTGATGAGAGTAAGATTCACACAATGATTCTCCCCCTCACTAAGTTCCCTCAGATATGGTGTATTTTCTATGCGTCTTCCTGGGATGTAGTTTCCCTCTTTTTATCATTCCTTCCCCTTTTTCTGAAACGACCTCCTTCCCTTTACTACACCCCCCTTTTTTTCTTTTATATCAGCAAAATCAAATTATCCTTGAGTATTTTTTATATACCCACAACAGAGTTACAGTTCTCAAGGGTTCTGTGTACCTTTTTTCTGTTTCTCTTCAGTCTTGTGGATGTAGATCAAATTTTTTGTTTAAGTCTGGTTTTTTTCTTAGAAACATATAGAATTCCTCTATTTCATTGAATGACCATCTTCTTCCATGGAAAAAGATGCTAAACTTAGCTGGGTAGTTCATTCTTGGTTGCAGTCCTTGATCTTGCCTTACGGAATATCAGGTTCCAGGCCCTTCTATCTTTTAATGTGGAGGCAGCCAGATCTTGAGTGACCCTTATTGTGGCCCCTTGGTATTTAAATTGTTTTTTTCTAGCTGCTTGCAGGATTTTCTCCTTTGTGTGGTAATTCTGCAGCTTAGCCACAATATTCCGTGGTGTTCTTTTTTTAGGGTCTATTTCAGAAGGAGTTCGATGAATTCTTTCCACATCTACTTTCCCTTCTGTTTTTATTATCTCTGGATAGTTTTCTTTGATAATTTCCTGTAAAATAGAATCTAGGCTCTTTTTTTGGTCATAGTTTTCTTGAAGTCCAATGATCCGCAGATTATCTCTCCTAGATCTATTTTCCAGTTCTATAGATTTTGCCAGTAAGTATTTGATGTTGTTCTCCAGCTTCTCATTTTTTTTGTTTTGTTTGACTGATTCTTGGGTTCTCTGTGAATCATTCATTTCTATTTGTTCCATCCTGACTTTTAAGGAGTTATTTTCTTCTTTCACAGTTTTTAGTTCTTTTTGTAAATGCCCATTTTCGTTTTTAAATGAATTATTTTGCTCTATTGAATTTTTTTCCATTTCCCTAATTTTTTTTTGAGAATTATTTTCTTTTTCCAATTCAGAAATTCTATTTTCTTGAGACGTTTTTATCTTTTCCAATTCAGAAATCCTACTTTCCTGTGATTTTTTAACCTTTTCTAATTCACAAATTTTGTTTCCTGCATCTCCTGTGAATTCTTTATTTTTTCCAACTCCAATTTCAGGATGTTGTTATTCTCTATCATAGCTTCCCTTTCCTTTCCCCATTTTTCTTCAAACTCCCTTAATTTTTTAATAGTCTCTTCAAGGAGAGAGTTATGTGATTGGGGGCAGGAATCATTCCCCTTTAGGTTGTTATCTGCTGTCTCTCTGTTGTTAACTTCCTCGGGGTTGGATACTTGCTCTTTCTCTGTATAGAAGGAATCTATGGTTTTTCTGGTTTTTTGTTCATATTTTAAAAATCTTTTGGGGTCTGTCCCTGGGGTAGGAAATTATTTATTTACTTCTTTACCAGCTTCCTCCCAGACCGGATGGATGCAGCCGTTCTAGCGCCTGAGCTAAGATAGAGCTCTGGGAGAGAGTTCCCCACCCCCTCCCTGGAAGTGCCTCAGAGGTGACTAGCACTGCTATGCCCCGAGGGCGCTGTGTTTTAGCGGCTTCCCTGAGGTTGAGACTGAACAGTAAAGGCAGCACAAAGCCTAGCCTATGTGTCCCGGTGGGGCGTGGATGTCTGCAGCAGGTGACGTGAAAAGCCCCTGTGCTCAAACTGGAAGTGTCTGCCAGAAACCGCGGTCCCTAGTTCAAAGGTTCCACCTCTCTGGGACTTCCTGGAGCCGAGTTCCACTCCCTCCAGCTAAACTAGGCAGTGTGTGTTGCCTTGGGCCGTATCCATCCACTTGTCAATCTCTTAACTATTCTCAGGAGGTAGCTGAGGCCACGCCCCCTGGTGCCGAGATCTGCTGAGTCACCCCCAGGGTCCTGGAAAATCTAATCTATCTGAATTTTTAAGGTATTTTAGCTTTCTCTTCTGAACTGCTATATAATAAGCACAGAAGAGCTAACAGCCTGTGCCAGATTCTTTTATCTCAGTGGCTTCTCTGATCCCAGAGCCCTTCCCAGCGCAATCGGCGCAGTATGCGAGCACCCAGCCATCTGTGCTGGCCTCTCTTCTTCCTCCCCTGGGAACTGACCTTTTCTGTTGAAACTCCGGATTTTCTTCAGCTGGTAAGTCGTGCTTCCAGTCCTTGTGGTATCTATCAGTCCAGGGCTTTTTCTGAGGCTTAATTTATCTAATTGGTTGTGAGGGAGTGAGGACGTTCACAGAGTCGTGTGTTTCTTCTCCGCCATCTTCCCTAATGAATATTGATGCCAAAATCTTAAATAAGATATTAGCAAAAAGACTACAGAAAATCATCCCCAGGATAATACACCATGATCAAGTAGGATTAATGTCAGGAATGCAGGGCTGGTTCAATATTAAAAAAAACTATCAGTATAATTGGCCATATTAATAACCAAATTAGGGGACTTCCGGCCAAGATGGCGGCGTGGAGGCAGACAGCTGCTTGAGCTCCTCGTTTTCTCTCAGAACTTACTTCATGACAAGCCTCTGACTTAATGCTTGACCCAGAAAGAAATCCACAAATTATCACCAAGAGAAGACATCCTTGAAAGTCGCCAGAAAAGGTCTGTGTTTGTTCGGGGGAGGGTCAATCAGACTGGGTGCAGACTGAGGGCAGACAGCCAGAGCAAGACAGGCAGCTCACACAGCTCAGACCGGAGGGGGAGGGGTGTGATCTCTGCCGTTTCTGTGAAAGGGCTTTTGCCCCAGTGTGGATGCTCCGTCTTGGCAGCAAGCCAGGAGCAGCAGAGAGGGTGTAAACACCGGAGGTGAAGATTAAAACCCCAGAAAGTCAGCGTCTCTCAGAGCCCGGCCACCCCCAACCCCCACCTGGACTGACTCGGTGCGTTCTCAGAGCCTCAGAGCGCAGACTCAGTACAGTCATTGCTGTTCTGTTAGTGGCTCTCTGCTGCCCTACCCCCAGTCTGTAGAGGAAGCCCATTAATACCATCCAGCCCCATCCCCCGCAAAACAGACCTATTGTTTCTCTTGTCAGTTTGTTTTCTTTGATTCCTACTCTGACAAAATGAACAAAAAATTCAAAAGGGCTCTAACCATTGACAGCTTCTGTGTGGAGAGGGAGCAGACTTCAAATGCTGAGGAGACTAGGAACAGAATGTCCCCAGATGTATCCCCTGGGAGGGATATAAGCTGCTCCTCAATACAAAAGAACCTCATAGAGGAAATCAAAAAGGCTCTCACAAGAGAGCTGGAAGAGAAATGGGAAAAGGAAAGGGAAGCTTGGCAAGAGAGCCTGCAGAAGTCATCCCATGCATTCAAAGACAGAATGGATAAAGAAATCAAATCATTGAGAAACAAGATTAGTGAGCTGGAAAAGGTAAACAACTCCAAGGAAAACAGGATTAGTGAGCTGGAAAAGGTAAACAACTCCAAGGAAAACAGGATTAGAGAGCTGGAAAAAGAAATCAGCTCTCTAAAAAATAAAATGGATAAAATGGAAAAAAATTCCATAGAAGATAAAAACTCAATTGGACAATTACAAAGAGATATAAAAAAAGTGAGTGAAGAAAATACATCATTGAAAATTAGACTGGAACAAGTAGAAATGAATGACTCAAGGAGAAACCAAGAGGGAGTCAAGCAAAACCAGAGAAATGAAACAATTGAAAAGACTGTCAAGTACCTTACCAGAAAGACAACAGACCTGGAAAACAGATCCAGGAGAGACAATTTGAGAATAATCGGACTCCCTGAAAAATGGGAGGAAAAAAAGAGCTTGGACACCATTTTCGAGGAAATTATCAAAGAGAACTGCCCAGACGTTTTGGAAACAGAGGGTAAAATAGACATTGAGAAAATTCATCGATCACCTACTGAAAGGGACCCTAAAATCAAAACGCCAAGAAATATAGTGGCCAAGTTCAAGAACCATCAGACAAAGGAAAAGATATTGGAAGCTGCTAGAAAAAAACAATTCAGATATGGAGGATCCACAATAAGGATAACACAGGATCTAGCAGCATCCACATTAAAAGAACGCAGGGCCTGGAACATGATATTCCGAAAGGCTAAGGAACTTGGTATGCAGCCAAGAATAACTTACCCAGCAAGAATGAGCATCGTTTTCCAGGGAAGAAGATGGACATTTAACGAAATAAATGAATTCCATCTCTTTTTGATGAAAAAACCAGACCTACATAAGAGGTTTGATCTTCAAATACAGAACTCAAGAGACTTCTAAAAAAGGTAAAAAGAAATCTTGAGAACTATACTTCTGTCAAAAAAATATGTAAAGAACATATGTACAATTTGTCTTAGAAACTAGAGGTGGAAAGGAGATTATATCATAAAAAAGTATAAAGTGGTGGTACTACATCTCATGAAGAGGCAAAGGTAACCTATTATATCTGAGAGAAAGAAAGGAGGGAAATGAACATAGCGTGTATCAATAGACATATTCAATTTATGGTGAAACTTCTTCCACTTCATTGAAAAGTGAAAGGGAAGGAGTAAGCTAAGGGGAAGGGAATACAGTAATTTCGAGGAAAAGGGGTAAAATAAGGGGAGGATCTTTAAGGTGGGGGAGGGATCCTAAAAAGGGAGGGCTGTGAAAAGCAAGTGGTGTTTACCAGTTTAATACTGGATAGGAGGGTAAAAGGGAAGGAAAGGGGAAAAGCATAAGCAGGGGTTAATAGGATGGCAAGCAATATAGAATTAGTCCTTCTAACCATAAATGTGAATGGGGCAAACTGCCTCATAAAGAGGAAGCAGTTAGCAGACTGGATTAAAAGTCAGAATCCTACTATATGTTGTTTACAGGAAACACACCTGAAAAAGGATGAGACATTCAAACTAAAAGTAAAAGGGTGGAGCAGAATCTATTATGCTTCAGGCAAAACCAAAAAAGCAGGAGTAGCCATCCTCATCTCAGATCAAGCAAAAACAAAAATTGATCTAATTAAAAGAGATAAGGAAGGGCATTATATCCTGCTAAAGGGAAGCATCAATAGTGAAGCAGTATCAATATTAAACATGTATGCACCAAGTGGTGCAGCATCTAAATTCTTAAAAGAGAAATTAAGAGAGCTGCAAGAGGAAATAGATAGCAAAACTATAATAGCGGGAGATCTCAACCTTGCACTCTCAGAATTAGATAAATCAAACCACAAAATAAATAAGAAAGAAGTCAAAGAGGTAAATAGAATACTAGAAAAGTTTGATATGATAGATCTTTGGCGAAAGCTAAATGGAGACAGAAAGGAATATACTTTCTTCTCAGCAGTTCATGGAACCTATACAAAAATTGATCATATACTAGGGCATAAAAACCTCAAAATCAAATGCAGTAAGGCAGAAATAGTAAATGCATCCTTTTCAGACCATAATGCAATCAAAATAACATTTAATAAAAAGCCAGGGGAAAATAGACCAAAAAATAATTGGAAACTAAATAATCTTATACTAAAGAATGATTGGGTAAAACAGCAAATCATAGACATAATTAATAACTTCACCCAAGAAAATGACAATAATGAGACATCATACCAAAATGTGTGGGATACAGCCAAAGCAGTAATTAGGGGAAGTTTTATATCTCTACAGGCCTACCTGCATAAAATAGAGAAAGAGAGGGCCAATGAATTGGGTTTACAACTAAAATTGCTAGAAAAGGAACAAATTAAAAACCCCCAGACAAACACAAAACTTGAAATTCAAAAAATAAAAGGTGAGATTAATAAAATTGAAAGTAAAAAAACTATTGAATTAATTAATAAAACTAAGAGTTGGTTTTATGAAAAAACCAACAAAATAAACAAACCCTTAGTAAACCTGATTAAAAAAAGGAAAGAGAAAAAGCAAATTGATAGTCTTGAAAATGAAAAGGGTGAACTCACCACTAATGAAGAGGAAATTAGAACAATAGTTAGGAGCTACTTTGCTCAACTTTATGCCGATAAATTCGATAACTTAAATGAAATGGAAGAATACCTTCAAAAATATAGCTTGCCCAGATTAACAGAGGAAGAAGTAAGTAGTCTAAATAGTCCCATCTCAGAAAAAGAAATAGACCAAGCTATTAACCAACTTCCTAAGAAAAAGTCCCCAGGACCAGATGGATTTACAGGTGAATTCTACCAAACATTTAAAGAACAACTAACTCCAATGCTATGTAAACTATTTGAAAAAATAGGGATTGAAGGAGTCCTACCAAGTTCCTTCTATGACACAGACATGGTACTGATACCTAAACCAGGTAGATCGAAAACGGAGAAAGAAAACTATAGACCAATTTCCTTAATGAATATTGATGCTAAAATCTTAAATAAGATATTAGCAAATAGACTTCAGAAAATCATCCCCAGGATAATACACTATGACCAAGTGGGATTTATACCAGGAATGCAGGGCTGGTTTAATATTAGGAAAACTATTAGTATAATTGACCATATTAATAATCAAATTAATAAAAACCATATGATCATCTCAATAGATGCAGAAAAGGCATTTGATAAAATCCAACATCCATTCCTACTAAAAACGCTTGAGAGTATAGGAATAAATGGACTATTCCTTAAAATAATAAGGAGCATATATTTAAAACCTTCAGTAAACATCATATGTAATGGTGATAAACTAGAACCTTTCCCTGTAAGATCAGGAGTGAAACAAGGTTGCCCACTATCACCATTACTATTCAATATAGTACTAGAAACTGTAGCCTTGGCAATAAGAGCCGAGAAAGAGATCCAAGGAATTAGAGTAGGAAATGAAGAAATCAAATTGTCACTTTTTGCAGATGACATGATGGTATACTTAGAGAACCCCAAAGACTCTGCTAAAAAGCTATTAGAAATAATTCAGAATTTTAGCAAAGTCGCAGGATACAAAATAAATCCACATAAGTCCTCAGGATTTTTATACATTACCAACACAATCCAACAGCAAGAGATACAAAGAGAAATTCCATTCAAAATAACAGTCGAAAGTATCAAATATTTGGGAATATATCTACCAAAGGAGAGTCAGGAATTATATGAGCAAAATTACAAAACACTTGCCACAAAAATAAAGTCAGATTTAAATAATTGGAAAGACATTCAATGTTCTTGGATAGGCCGAGCGAATATAATAAAGATGACAATACTCCCCAAACTAATCTATTTATTTAGTGCTATACCAATCAGACTCCCAAGAAACTATTTTAATGACTTAGAAAAAATAACAACAAAATTCATATGGAAGAATAAAAGGTCGAGAATTGCAAGGGAACTAATGAAAAAAAAGTCAGAGGAAGGTGGTCTAAGTGTACCTGATTTAAAGCTGTATTATAAAGCAACAGTCACCAAAACCATTTGGTATTGGCTAAGAAATAGACTAGTTGATCAGTGGCATAGGTTAGGTTCACAGGGCAAGATAGTGAATAAAAATAGCAATCTAATCTTTGACAAACCCAAAGATCCCAAATTTTGGGATAAGAATTCATTATTTGACAAAAACTGCTGGGAAAACTGGAAATTAGTATGGCAGAAACTAGGCATGGACCCACATTTAACACCACATACTAAGATTAGATCAAAATGGGTCCAAGATTTAGGCATAAAGAACGAAATCATAAATAAATTGGAGGAACATGGGATGGTTTACCTCTCAGACTTGTGGAGGAGGAAGGAGTTTGTGTCCAAGGGAGAACTAGAGACCATTATTGATCACAAAATAGAACATTTTGATTACACCAAATTAAAAAGTTTCTGCACAAACAAAACTAATGCAAACACGATTAGAAGGGAAGTAACAAATTGGGAAAAAATTTTTACAGTTAAAGGTTCTGATAAAGGCCTCATCTCCAAAATATACAGAGAATTGACTTTAATTTATAAGAAATCAAGCCATTCTCCAATTGATAAATGGTCAAAGGATATGAACAGACAATTTTCAGATGATGAAATTAAAACTATTTCCACTCATATGAAAGAGTGTTCCAAATCACTATTGATCAGAGAAATGCAAATTAAGACAACTCTGAGGTATCATTACACACCTGTCAGATTGGCTAAGATGACAGGAACAAATAACGATGAATGTTGGAGGGGCTGTGGGAAAACTGGGACACTGATGCATTGTTGGTGGAGTTGTGAAAGAATCCAACCATTCTGGAGAGCAATCTGGAATTATGCCCAAAAAGTTATCAAAATGTGCATACCCTTTGACCCAGCCATACTACTACTGGGCTTATACCCCAAGGAACTACTAGAGAAGGGAAAGGGTCCTGTATGTGCCAAAATGTTTGTGGCAGCCCTTTTCATAGTGGCTAGAAGCTGGAAGATGAATGGATGTCCATCAATTGGAGAATGGTTGGGTAAACTATGGTATATGAATGTTATGGAATATTATTGTTCTATAAGAAATGACCAACAGGAGAAATACAGAGAGGCTTGGAGAGACTTACATCAACTGATGCTGAGTGAAACGAGCAGAACCAGAAGATCATTATACACTTCAACAATGATACTGTACGAGGATGTATGCTGATGGAAGTGGATTTCTTCAACATAGAGAAGAACTAATCCAATTCCAATTGATTAATGATGGACAGAACCAGCTACATCCAGAAAAGGAACACTGGGAAATGAATGTAAACTGTTATTTTTACCTTCTGAATCCAATTCTTCCTGTGCAACAAAAAATTCGGTTCTACACACATATATTGTATCTAAATTATACTGTAGTATATTTAACATATATAAGACTGCTTGCCATCTGGGGGAGGGGGTTGGGGGAGGAAGGGAAAAAATCTGAATAGAAGTAAGTGCAAGGGATAATGTTGTAAAAAATTACCCATGCATATGTACTGTCAAAAAATGTTATAATTATAAAATAAAATAAAAAATTAAAAAAAAATAAATAACCAAATTAACAAAAACCATATGATCATCTCAATAGATGCAGAAAAAGAATTTGATAAAATCCATCATCAATTCCTATTAAAAACACATGAGAGCATAGGAATAAATGGACTTTCCTTAAAATAATCAGTAGCATCTATTTAAGCATAGCATCATATGTAATGGGGATAAACTGCAACCATTCCCATTAAGATCAGGAGTGAAATAAGGTTGCCCACTATCACCATTACTATTCAATATTGTATTAGAAATGCTGGCTTTGGCAGTAAGAATGAATTAGAGTAGGTAATGAGGAAACCAAATTACTACTCCTTGCTGATGATAAGATGTTATATTTAGAGAACCCCAAAGATTCTACTAAAAAGCTATCAGAAATAATCCACACCTTTAGCAAACTTGCAGGGTACAAAATAAAGCCACAGAAATCATCAGCATTCTTATATGTCACTAACAAAATTCAACAGTTAGAGTTACAAAGAGAAATTCCATTTAAAGCAACTACCAATAGCATAAAATATTTAGGAATCTATCTGCCAAGGGAAAATTAGAAACTATATGAACAAAACACAAAATACTTTCCACAATACTAAGCAATTGGAAAAACATTAAATGCTCTTGGATAGGGTGAGCAAATATAATAAAGATGACAATACTCCCTAAACAAATCTATTTATTTAGCACTATGCCAATCAGACTACCAAAAAACTATTTTAATAGAAAAAAATAACAACAAAGTTCATATGGAAAAACAAAAGGCCAAGAAATTCAAGGGAATTAATGAAAAAAAAATCAAATGAAGGTGGCCAAGCTGTACCAGATCTAAAATTATATTATAAAGCAGCGGTTATCAAAACCATTTGGTATTGGTTAAGAAATATACTAGCTGATCAGTGGAATGGTTAGATCCAAAGGACAAAATAATCAATAACTGTAATAATCTAGTGTTTGCTATTGATCAGAGAAATGCAAATTAAGACAACTCTGAGATACTACTACACACCTGTCAGATTGGCTAAGATGACAGGAACAAATAATGATGAATGTTGGAGGGGATGTGGGAAAACTGGGACACTAATACATTGTTGGTGGAGTTGTGAAAGAATCCAACCGTTCTGGAGAGCAATTTGGAACTATACCCAAAAAGTTATCAAATTGTGCATATCCTTTGATCCAGCATTGCTGCTATTGGGCTTATATCCCAAAGAAATACTAAAGAGGGGAAAGGGACCTGTATGTGCCAAAATGTTTGTGTCAGCTCTTTTTGTAGTGGCTAGAAACTGGAAGATGAATGGATGTCCATCAATTGGAGAATGGTTGGGTAAATTATGGTATATGAAGGTTATGGAATATTATTGCTCTGTAAGAAATGACCAGCAGGAGGAATACAGAGAGGTTTGGAAAGACATCAACTGATGCTGAGTGAAATGAATAGAATCAGAAGATCGCTGTACACTTCAATGCTGTATGAAGATGTATTCTGATGGAAGTGGATATCTTCAACATAAAGAAGATCCAACTCACTTCCAGTTGATCAATGATGGACAGAAACAACTACACCCAGAGAAGGAACACTGGGAAGTGAATGTAAATTGTTAGCACTACTGTCTATCTACCCAGGTTACTTATACCTTCGGAATCTAATACTTAACATGCAACAAGAAAATAGGATTTACACACATATATTGTATCTAGGTTATATTGTAACACATGTAAAATGTATGGGATTGCCTGTCATTTAGGGGAGGGAGTAGAGGTAGGGAGGGGATAATTTGGAAAAATGAATACAAGGGATAATGTTATAAAAAAAATTACTCATGCATATATACTATCAAAACATTTATAATTATAAAATAAAATAAAATAATAATCTAATGTTTGATAAACCCAAGGACCCCAGCTTTTGGGATAAGAACTCAATGTCTGACAAAAATTGCTGGGAAAATTGGAAATTAATATGGCAGAAACTAGACATTGACCCACACTTAACACCATACGCCAAGGTCAGGTTCACATGGGTTCATGACCTATGCATAAAGAATGAGATTATAAATAAATTAGAGGAACATAGGATAGTTTACCTCTCAGACCTGTGGAAGATGAATGAATTTATGTTCAAAGATGAATTAGAGATCATTATTGATCACAAAGTAGAAAACTTTTATTATATCAAATTGAAAAGTTTTTGTACAAACAAACCTAATGCAGATAAGATTAGAAGGGAAACAATAAACTGGGAAAACATTTTACCATCAAAGGTTCTGATAAAGGCCTCATTTCCAAAATATATAAAGAACTGACTCTAATTTATAAGAAATCAAACCATTTTCCAATTGATAAATGGCCAAAGGATATGAATAGACAATTCTCAGATGAAAAATCTATTTCTAGCCATATGAAAAGAGCTCTAAGTCATTATTAATCAGAGAAATGCAAAATAAGATAACTCTGAGATACCACTACACACCTGTCAGATTGGCTAGAATGACAGGGAAAGATAATGCAGAATGTTGGAGGGGATGTAGGAAAACATACATTGTTGGTGGAATTGTGAATACATCCAGCCATTCTGGACAGCAACTTGGAATTATGCTCAAAAAGTTGTAAAACTTTTGAACCAGCAGTGTTACTACTGGGCTTATATCCCAAAGAGATCTTAAAGAAGGGAAAGGGACCTGCAAGTGCAAGAATGTTTGTGGCAGCCCTCTTTGTAATGGCCAGAAACTGGAAACTAAATGGATGCCCATCAATTGGAGAATGGCTGAATAAATTGTGGTATATGAATACTATGGAATATTATTGCTCTGTAAGACATGACCAACAGGATGATTTCAGAAAGGCCTGGAGAGACTTACATGAACTGATGCTGAGTGAAATGAGCAGGATCTTCTGGTATACTTCAACAACAATACTATATGATGATAAATTCTGATGGATGTGACCATTTTCAGTAATGAGGTGAACCAAATCACTTCCAATAGAGCAGTAATGAACTGAACCAGCTACACAAGCGAAAGAACTCTGGGGGATGACTATGAATCACTACATAGAATTCCCAATCCCTCTATTTTTGTCCACCTGCATTTTGGATTTCCTTCACAGTCTAATAGTAAACTATTTCAAAGTCTGTTTCTTTTTGTACAGCAAAACAACTGTTTGGACATGTATACATACATTGTATTTAATTTATACTTCAACATATTTAACATATATTGGTCAACCTGACATCTGGGGGGAGGAAGGAAGGGAAAATTAGAACAAAAGGTTTGGCAATTGTCAATGTTGTAAAATTACCCACACATATATCTGGTAAATAAAAAGTATTATTAAAATAAAAAAAATAGAACAGGTATCATGTGACATAAAATATCACAAAATTTCAAGCCAACCATATGCTAGATGCCCAAAAAACCCATCTGCTTTTGTTACCTGTGGTTCTCTATCATGATTGCATGGGTCCTTCTCATAGCTTTCTGCATAGATCCTGATTGTAGTTCTCTTGCCACTGGATGAACTGACCCTAAATATGAGCCTGGAGGCATTAGAGAAAATGATTCGCAGTCCCTAGGAAAGAGGAAATACAAAACAAGTGAATTAATAAATAAATACATAAATCGAAACCAGCTGTGGAAACCAGTATATAACTATGTCCTCAAAGCATCACAGCTGGTTGTGAACAAAAAAAGACAAATCTACACTAAATGTGACCTAGAAAGTACTTAATGTTCTGTAGATAATAAAGAGAGAATAAAAACAAAGTTTATGGAATTGTCATTTATAATGGTATTTAACAGACATTTTATGTAATCAATGTCAATTTTATGGTATAGTATTGTCATCAAGTTGCCACTATAGAAGAATTTTCTCTAATCTCAGGGGCTTAAACTTGCATGGAGAGGAATAGGTAAATTGATAACCCTTAGGATAAATCCATAGGACACATCATTATTACTCAAACTCCCTTTTAGATGTATTCTGTATCCTAGAGATTTACAGGACAATAGTACAGATCATACCAGATAAGCTCATCTATTAAAAGATGAGTTCCTAATAACTTTGTCTAAAGGGACACCAACCAAGATTGCACATAAAATTAATGGAGACAAAAGGGGAAATGAGTTGCTGCAAGTTTGGATCTATGTGCCCAAGCTTCCCAACTTCTACTCTCTGGTCTATCTAGATTACATCAGCACTCAAAGTGATACAAAGCTTTTGTACATGATGGCTTCTTCCCCTAATTAGGTATGGGTGGGAATTCAGAAGCATCTTTTCCTAATATCATTGTCAACAGATGTTTAATGGACAATAATAATAACAGTAGCTAATATTTATATAGTACTTACTATATGCCAGACCCTGCACTAAGCACTTTACAATTATTATTTCATTGGCTCTTGCAAAAACTCTGAGATGTTCAATACTTTTATTACTTCCATTTTACTGAGAAGGAAACCAAAGCAAATAGAAGTTATGTGAATCAGCCAGCATACAGTAATAGAGATTGAGTTAACCATGTTAGAGTAACTTAATTTGATGTTAAACTCCTCCTCCCCACTACTATTATCCCCACTCACACCTTTATTTTTAATAAAGTTTTATTTTTTCAATAAACAAAAATCTTGTTTCTTTTACTCCCACATTCCCATCATCCCTTTTTCTAGTTATAAAATCTTGTAACATATGTCTAATCAAGCACTACAAAAGATTTCTCAGTGTGCTCTCTGAGCCCATCACCTCTTTATCAAGAAGTGGTTCACATACTCATAATGGGTCCTCTGGAACCATGGTTGGACACTGTGAATTAGAGTTCTCCAGTCTTTGAGATTGTTTGTTTTCATGCTATTGTTGTTATTGCACAAATTATTCTTTTAGCTCTGCTTTGCTTCAGGTCATAGAAATTTTTCCAGGTTTCTCTGAAGTTATCCTGTTCATCATTTCTTACCATACCATCACATTCATATAACATTCATAACTTGTTCAGCCACTCCTCAACTGATGAATACCCCTTCAATTTCTAGTTCTTTTCCATTATAAAAACAGTTGTTATAAATATTATTGATATTTTATATATAAAATATATATGTGTATATAAATATAAATAAATATGGATCCTTTTAAAACTTTTCTTTGGGTTTAGTCTTCATATCCACTGCCTCCTATAAATGCATCTCTTTCTATCTTGGCTAATTTCCACATTCCAGTTAGATGAAAGTGTAGATTGCTCAGTGCCAGAGCCTCAGGTCACTGGGTACCTCTTCAGACCTTTGATCTACTTTCATTCTTACCCCAGAATATTTGTTCCTGGGAAGGGTCATAAAGGCAAAGATGTTGCTACTTAACTTTGGCTAAGTAAGTTCAAATTCTGTTACCTTTATAAATCCCTGTTGTATTTCAGTTATTTCTGATTCTTCCTCCTTCCTTCTTCAGTTCATCTTATGGATGAGGAAACTGAGGCAAATAGTCATAAGTGACTTGTCTAGATTTATTCTATGAAGATGAATTTTCCTATTCTAAACCTGATGCTCAATTAATTGCACCACCTAGTTGACCCCTGTAAATCCCTACCTTGAACCTAACTGCTGATGTTAACTAGTTTTGTGACTTTAAGTCCCTTCAAAATTGTGGAACATCTTTTCTCATTGGTAAAATGAAAGCATTTGAAGAAATGATCTTTCTGTGCCTTTAACTTCTATGAATCTTTCCTTTTTTGTGATTATATAATACTTAGAAGCTATACTGTGCTTGAAGCTTTAAAAAATTGCCTTTCAGTGGTTATCCCATTCGGTCTTCAAAACACCTGCATGTAGAGCCAGATCTCAAAAATAAATTGTTAAATTTTCAGTACAAGCATTTATAGCTCTGAGTTCGATTTATTATTGATTATTTAAACTTCAGAAAATGATAGAAAAAATTAATAATGCAGATTAAAATTAAAACTATGTATAGTTTTTCTGTCCTAGAAAGCTAGTTAAACATTTATCAATGCTCCACTGCCTATTTTCATTCCCATTGATAGATTAGGAGATGTAGCTTAGATTAATTGACCAATATCTATTTAAAAATGAAGTAGGATTCAAGGATTCTAAATTGAGTATCCTAACCAATGTACCTACCATCTAGCTTCCTGGGATTCTTTTTGTCCTGCGTTTCTCAGACTTCTCTGTTAATACCCAGCTTTTGGGATGTGATAGTCCAATTCTATCTCAATGAATATTGTCACTTGAAAAACACCATAAACATCTTTTCATCTAATTTATTCAGGACAGGAAGCAGTAATTAGCTAATGGCTGCAACCTAATTGCCCATGGTTGGATTGAATGGCCTTAGATATTTTTTACCTATAAAATAGAGACAAGAACAATTGTACTAACTTATAAGATTGTTGTAAGGATCAAATGTAAGATATATTATTCACAGCTGTAAGGTAAAGAACAGGGTCTATCCCATCTATCTATACTTTATATTACTTCTCTCATCTCATCCCACCCCACCCAAGCTTGGGAATAATCATCAGCACAATTCTAGATAAACTTTGGTGTAATGAATGAACAAAAGATTGTAAGATGAGAACAGTAAAAAGAGAGCTTTGTTTACATATGTGTTGTAATCCTTCTATTTGCTTTTCTCTTCTTGCTGACTAATGAGAATAGCTGGCTCATGAGAATTATATCCTAAAAGAATTTCTAGAAAACAAAATAATATGGGGGAAGGAACGAGGCCAAGAAAATCCAAGGATCTCAGGAGTGAGGGAATTCACTTCAAAAGAACAGCTAATCTTGATTAACTATCTAGGCTTAAGTCCCAGTATCCTTTATACTGAAGCCTCTCCATGTTGAAAGAAACCTGGACATTCAAGTTTGGAGCCAGGGGAACAATGTTCTGACAAATTCTAATCATTTGGGACATTTGTTTATGCCAAGAAGAACTACAGAGAGGAAGGCATACAAAATTAGAATCTTGGTGAGAGACAATAATCCAGGTCCCTTGGAGGAATCTAATAGTAAAGATATTGATGATGATGACAGTTTTAACAATAATATTGTATCTACTTTAAAATAGATATTGCTCTTTGGTATATTGTGCATAATGCAAGTATACATCAAAGAGCTCTAAGATTTGTGAAGTATTTTGAACATCTTATTTGATCCTCAAAACAAAACTATGAAGTAGGTGCTATTATATTTTATACATAAGGAAATTGAGGCACAAAGAATTTAAATTTTTAATTGTCCATAGTCACATAGCTGATAAGGGTCTGAGATGGATTTGAACTCAATTATTCATGATCCCACGTCTGGCACTGTATCTTCCTTGACACCTCCCTCTCTCCATATCAGTCATTCTTAACTTATGTTGTATTATGGACCCCTTTAGCAATCTGATGGAGTAACCCTACTGTGATTACTGACTACATTCATAATTGAAGAAAATGCTAAATTTAAGTCTTAAAATAAAGATATAATATTTTCCCCATCCAGATTCAAGAATCTTTTAAAATACATCTGTGGACCCCATCCACGGTCCCTGAATTAAGAACTCCTAACTAGGTAGAACTGACATGTATTGTATAATAGAGAAAAACAGGGATTACAGGCCAACAAAGGCCCAAGCATCAGGTGGAGGAACAAGGAAATTTTCCAATATAAATATAAATTAGTAACAAACCCTTACTTTCATCATCTCTCCTGCTGAAATTACTTCCACTGGTTATCTGCACAGGTAATATGACTCAAGGAGGTCAGAAAAACCATAGTGAATAAATAACTGAACTTAAATTAATATATTATTTTAAGTTTGACAAAAGCCCTTTATACATAGTCATTCAATTAGTTTTTATGAATATATACTATATGCTACTCTGATAGTCAGCATTTGTAGTGAAAATTTCTATTTACATTTTATTATATATCATGATATCCAGCCTTGTCCCTGAAGAAGTAAAAAGAAAATATAACATTCTCTTTTTGTGGGAGAGAGAGAGGACTTGGAATAGAAAATTGAATGTTTTGTCAGATGCATATTCTGATCATTGCTTTCAATCGACTGGTTTCCTTGTTACAAAGTAACAAGTATAAACAGGCAGATGGGTTGAGGACATATGCAGAAATATGCCCAACAAATCCCCAAATATCAATAAAACTTTTTTTTTAAAATTAGAAGGATCATTCAAATCACCATTAGAGAAGTTTCTATTTGAATAGACTGTCAGTTTATCATGGGTAGAGATAATTTTGTCTTTTCTTTGTCTCAGCAAAAGTTATTACAGCTGGAGGGGCAGAACCAAGATGGCAGGGAGGACACATGCCTCTATCAAAGCTCTTCCTTGCTCTCAGACTACTTCTTTCATGAAATGGCCTTGGGATTAGTGCTTGACTGAAACAACCCACAAATATTGGGAGTACAACACATTACCAACAGAAGATACCCTCAAAATTCACCAGAAAAGGTCTATTTTTGCTCACGGGCAGGCAGACCTCAGGCAGGCAGTGAGAGCATGGAAGGCAGCTAAAGCTGAACAGACTAGAGTGGGACAGGATATGCTCTCAGCCAACAGAAAATTTGCAGGGAGAACTTTGCCACAGTGTGAGCCACTTTGCCCTGGCAGTAAGCCTGTAGATCAGCAGAGAAGTTTTAAACACAGGGGGTAAAGACTATAACCTTGAAACGCTACATTCCCTTGTGACCTGGCCACTTCCACCCAGCACCCAGAGTGTCTCAGCACACTCACAGAGTCTCAGAGTGCACCTGTTGTGCAGGCAGCACAGTTATTACTGTTCCGCTGCTGCTTCACTGTTACTTCCTGTTGTGTGTAGAGGAAGCTTGGTAATACTATATTGCCCAAAAAGCAGACCACCGCTTTTCTTTTCTTTTTGTTTGTTTTCTTTATTTCATTTTTATCAAAATCAGTAAAAAGTTAAACTGAGCTCTAACTATAGATAGCTTCTATATGGATAGAGAGCAGACTTCAAACCCTGAGGAGACTCAAAACAGATTGATTCTAGATGAAACCCCAAAGGGGGATATGATTTGGTCTCCACCACGCAAAACTCTCATAGAAGAAATTAAAAAGGCTCTTACAAGAGAGCTAGAAGAAAAATGGGAAAAGGAAAGGGATGCTTGGCAAGAGGGTCTAGATAAGCCATCCTACTCATTAAAAGACAGAGTGGATAAAGGAATCAAATACCTGAAAAACAGAATTAGTGATGGATTTATATGTGAATTCTGCCAAATATTTAAAGAACAATTAACTTCAATGTTATATAAGCTATTTGAAAAAATAGGGATTGAAGGAGTCCTACTAAATTCCTTTTATGACACAGACATGGTACTGATACCTAAACCACATAGGTTGAAAACAGAGAAAGAAAATTATAGACCAATCTCTCTAATGAATATTGATGCAAAAATCTTAAATAAAATATTAGCAAAAAGATTACAGAAAATCACCCCCAGGATAATACACCTTGATCAAGTAGGATTTATACCAGGAATGCAGGGCTGATTCAATATTAGGAAAACTATTAGCATAATTGACTATATCAATTAACTATAAGCATAATTGACAATATCAAACAAAATTAACAAAAACCATATGATCATCTCAATAGATGCAGAAAAAGCATTTGATAAAAATCCAACATCCATTCCTATTAAAAACACTTGAGAGTATAGGAATAAAGGGACTTTTCTTAAAATAGTTAGGAACATCTATTTAAAACCATCAGAAAGCATCATATGTAATGGGGATAAACTGGAAACATTCCCAGTAAGATCAGGAGTGAAACAAGGTTCAGCAATAAGAGTTGAGAAAGAGATTAAAGGAATTAGAGTAGGTAATGAGGAAACCAAATTATCACTCTTTGCAGATGACATGATGGTATATTTAGAGAACCGCAGAGATTCTACTAAAAAGCTATTAGAAATAATCCACTACTTTAGCAATAAATCCATATAAATCCTCAGCAGTTTTATACATCACCCACAAAATCCAACAGCAAGAGATACAAAGAGAAATTCCTTTTAAAATAACTGTTGCTAGCATAAACTATTTGGGAATCTATCTGCCAAAAGAAAGCAAAATTATAAAACACTTTCCACACAAATAAAATCAGCTCTAAACAACTGGAAAAATATTAAGTGCTCTTGGGTAGGTTGAGTGAATATAATAAAGATGACAATACTCCCTAAACTAATCTATTTATTTAGTGCTATACCAATCAGACTCCCGAGAAACTATTTTATTTTATTTTATTTTTTATTTTTTAAAATTTTATTTATAAATTTTTTGACAGTATATATGCATGAGTAATTTTTTTTATAACATTATCTCTTGTATTCATTTTTCCAAATTATCCCCTCCCTACCTCTACTCCCTCCCCTAAATGACAGGCAATCCCATACATTTTACATGTGTTACAATATAACCTAGATACAATATATGTGTGTAAATCCCATTTTCTTGTTGCACGTTAAGTATTAGATTCTGAAGGTGTAAGTAACCTGGGTAGATAGACAGTAGTGCTAACAATTTACATTCACTTCCCAGTGTTCCTTCTCTGGGTGTAGTTGTTTCTGTCCATCATTGATCAACTGGAAGTGAGTTGGATCTTCTTTATGTTGAAGATATCCACTTCCATCAGAATACATCTTCATACAGCATTGAAGTGTACAGCGATCTTCTGATTCTATTCGTTTCACTCAGCATCAGTTGATGTAAGTCTTTCCAAACCTCTCTGTATTCCTCCTGCTGGTCATTTCTTACAGAGCAATAATATTCCATAACCTTCATATACCATAATTTACCCAACCATTCTCCAATTGATGGACATCCATTCATCTTCCAGTTTCTAGCCACTACAAAAAGAGCTGACACAAACATTTTGGCACATACAGGTCCCTTTCCCCTCCTCAGTATTTCTTTGGGATATAAGCCCAATAGCAGCAATGCTGGATCAAAGGGTATGCACAATTTGATAACTTTTTGGGCATAGTTCCAAATTGCTCTCCAGAACGGTTGGATTCTTTCACAACTCCACCAACAATGTATTAGTGTCACTCTTTCATATGAGTCGATATAATTTCAATTTCATCATCTGAGAATTGTTTGTTCATATCCTTTGACCATTTATCAATTGGAGAATGGTTCGGTTTCTTATAAATTAGGGTCAGTTCTCTATATATTTTGGAAGTGAGGCCTTTATCAGAACCTTTAACTGTAAAAATATTTTCCCAATTTGTTACTTCCCTTCTAATCTTGTTTGCATTAGTATTGTTTGTACAGAAACTTTTCAGTTTGATGTAATCAAAATCTTCTATTTTGTGATCAGTAATGATCTCTAGTTCTCCTCTGGTCATAAATTCCTTCCTCCTCCACAGGTCTGAGAGGTAGACTATTCTCTGTTCCTCTAATCTATTTATTATCTCCCTCTTTATGCCTAAATCATGGACCCATTTTGAACTTATCTTGGTATATGGTGTTAAGTGTGGATCCATATCTAATTTCTGCCATACTAATTTCCAGTTTTCCCAACTGTTTTTTTCAAATAATGAATTTTTATCCCTAATGTTGGTATCTTTGGGTTTGTCAAAGACTAGATTGCTATAGATGTACCCTTTTTTGTCCTTTGTATCTAATCTGTTCCACTGATTGACTGGTCTATTTCTTAGCCAATACCAAATGGTTTTGGTGACTGCTGCTATATAATATAGCTTTAGATCAGGTACACCTAGACTACCTTCATCTGACTTTTTTTTCATTAGTTCCCTTGCAATTCTTGACCTTTTATTCTTCCATATGAATTTTGTTGTTATTTTTGTTGTCATTAAAATAGTTCCTTGGGAATCTGATTGGTATAGCACTAAATAAATAGGTTAGTTTGGGGAGTATTGTCATCTTTATTATATTCGCTAGGCCTATCCAAGAGCACTGAATGTCTTTCCAATTATTTAAATCTGACTTTATTTTTGTGGCAAGTGTTTCATAATTTTTCTCATATAATTCCTGATGGATTCCCAAATATTTTATACTCTCAATATTTGTTTGGAATGGAATTTCTCTTTGTATCTCTTGCTGTTGCATTTTGTTGGTGATATATAAAAATGCTAAGGATTTATGTGGATTTATTTTGTATCCTGTAACTTGCTAAAATTCTGAATTATGTCTAATAGCTTTTTAGTAGAGTCTTTGGGGTTCTCTAAGTATGTATATAGTATAGAGTCTATGGGGTTCTCATGTCATCTGCAAAGAGTGATACTTTGATTTCCTCATTTCCTACTCTAATTCCTTGAATCTCCTTTTGGCTCTTATTGCTGAGGCTAGCATTTCTAGTACTATATTGAATAGTAATGGTGATAGTGGGCAACCTTGCTCCAAAAAACTATTTTAATGACCTAGAAATATGTATAAAATTCATATGGAAGAACAAATGGTCAAGACTTTCAAGGAAACTAATGAAAAAAATCAAATGAAGGTGGCCTAGCTGTACCTGATCTAAAACTATATTACAAAACAGTAGTCACCAAAATCATTTGGTATTGGCTAAGAAATAGATTAGTTGATCAATGGAATAGGTTAGGTTCATAGGACAAAATAGTCAATAACTATAGCAATCTAGTATTTGACAAACCCAAATATCCCAACTTTTGGCATAAGAATTAATTATTTGACAAAAACTGCTGGGAAAATTGGAAATTAGTATGGCAATAACTAGGCATGGACCCACACTTAACACTGTACACCAAGATAAAATCAAAATGGATTCATGATTTAGAAATAAAGAACAAGATTATAAATAAATTAGAAGAATAGGATAGTTTACCTCTCAGACTTGCAAGAGCAAGGAATTTGTGACCAAAGAACTAGAGATCATTATTGATCACAAAATAAAAAATATTGATTATATCAAGTTAGAAAATTTTTGTATAAACAAAACTAATGCAAACAAGATTAGAAGGGAAGCAATAAACTGGGAAAACATTTTTACAGTTAAAGGTTCTGATAAAGGCCTCATTTGCAAAATACATAGAAAATTGACTCAAATTTATAAGAAATCAAGCCATTCTCCAATTGAGAAATGGTCAAAGGATATGAAGAGACAATTTTCAGATGATGAAATTGAAACTATTTCCACTCATATGAAAGGGTGTTCCAAATCACTATTCGTCAGAGAAATGCAAATTAAGACAACTCTGAGATACCATTACATACCTGTCTGTCAGATTGGCTAAGATGACAGGAAAAGATAATGATGAATGTTGGAGAGAATGCAGGAAAACTGGAGCACTGATGCATTGTTGCTGCAATTGTGAACGAATCCACTTATTCTGGAGAGCAATTTGGAATTATGCTAAAAAAAAGTTGTCAAACTGTGCATACCCTTTGATCCAGCAGTGTTACTACCGGGCTTATATCCCAAAGAGATATTAAAGAAGGGAAAGGACTTGTATGTGTAAAAATATTTGTGGCAGCCCTTTTCATAGAGGCTGGAAACTGGAAATTGAATGGATACCCATCAATTTGAGAATGGCTGGATAAATTTTGGTTTATGAATATTATGGAATATTATTGTTGTGTAAGAAATCACCAGCAGGATGAATTCAGAGGGGCTTGAAAATCTATACACAGATTGTTATAGAAGAGTGTGTTCTATGTGTCCAACTTAAAAACCTTTGTTCATTTTCCCCTCATTTTTTAGGTTAAGAGACTCAAGACAGATCAGTGATGTACCCAATATTATATTGATAATAAGGACCGAGCTGTGATTTTAACTCTGTTTATCTAGAGGGAGGTACATATTGCAATGTGTGGAGTGCTAAGACTGGATTCAGGAAGACACTAGTTCAAATTTGACCTCAGACATTTACTTGCTATGTAACCCTGGGCAAATCAGTTAACCTCTATTTGCCTCAGTTTCCTCTACTGTAAAGTGGGTATATCTTATAGGCCTGTTGTGAGGATCAAATTAAATAATTAATTTTAAAGCAATTAGCACAGTGCCTGGAATATGAATGCTCATTCCCTTCCCATTGGATCCAAAATGAGCACCATTTCTTTTATAGGCTCTATTTCATATATTATCTCTCACAGGACATCTCAATACATCCAGAACACAAGTTAAAGTGTTAAGGGAAAAATATTGCTAAATAACATGTGAACTATATTTCATAAAGGAAAGCATTCAGTCTCTTCAGGACACTATAAAAGGCTTGGATTAAACTGACATATTCTCCAGGGAAAAGACTGGCTAGAACTCTCCATCCTTCTTGGTTTATATCATAGAGTTAAACCTCATTCAGAATTTATTTAAAGCAGGCTTCTTAAAAGAGCCCATATTACAAAAATACTTCAGCAGCCTTTTTTTATGTTGGCAAAGAATTGGAAAGTGAGGAAATGTCCCTCAATTGGGAAATAGCTAAAGAAGCTTTGGTATATGAGTGTGATAGAATACTATTGTGCTGTAATAATAAGGAAATGGTTTCAGAAAAACCTTGGAAGACTTGTATAAGCAGATGCAAAGTCAAGTAAGCAGAATCAAGAAAACAATTTATATAGTAAGTGCAACTTTGTAAAAATAATCTATCTTGAAAGACTCAGTAACTGATCAACCCAATGACCAATCATATTTCCAAAGAACTCAGGTTGAAACATGCAATCCAGCTTCAGTTAGAAAGTTGATGAAATTGGACTACAGACTGTGACACATATATATTCACACATATAAATATATGTGCACACATACATACATGATTACATATGTTTATATATGTACACAAGATAGTTTTTTAATACATGACAAATGTGGGAATTTTTTTTGTATTATCTTGGAAATGGGTTTTATTTTTCTTTCCTTCTCAATGGATAGGAGGGATGGGGAAAGGGAAAGTAAAATTGTATTTTAAACATATATGTGTATATGTATGTATACATATATATTTGTACATATATACATATAGATTTCTATGTATGTGTATATGTGTGTGAGAAAATGTAAACTTTTTCCAAATTATATCCTGCTCTCTTCTATAATTCAACACTGGAAAGATGCTGAACCTTAACCTATAAACTTGATACTTGGGGAAGAATGACTGCCTCAAGCTCACACATCTAAAGTTGAAGCCTCCAGAGTCATCTTGTCCAACATTCTGATTTTACAACTAAGTAAACCAGGCTAGAATGATTTACCAAAGGATATAAATATCATAAACATTACTAATCAATCAGTCAATAAACATTTATTAGGTGCCTATTATGTGCCAAGCACTGCTGTTAAATTCTGGGGATAAAAAGACATAAAAAGACAAAAGACATTTTCCGCCTTCATATATTCTATATTCAGGATAATATTCAGACATTCATACACATGTTGCAAATTGAATAAAGGTAGACACTAGGTGCTATTGTGCTCCTAGCAGTTTGAATCTGAACTTTGGAAACAAGAAGTCCTGCCATTTCTGGAGTAAAACTTAAATAACTTGGATTCTTTTTCATGTCTCTTCTAATTTGGGTTCTTCAATCGAGATTCAGAAGTCATGAAATTCTATCAATTCTGAAGTCATTTGTAGCATTTGGTTAATATTGGAACCAATCAATAATTAAATTTAAAAGATCAGGCTGCCCAAATATGTATGCCAATGGGCTGATGTTGGAAAAAATCCAATTTAATTAGGACTATTAACTGTCCTAATACTAGATACTAGAACCTTTTTAAGTTAAGCAGGATAACTAAATGTTTTTTCCCCCAAATGCGAAGCTTAAAACAGAACGGGATTTCTTCTTAGGTCTGAATTAAATAGGGAATTAATTTAGACATGGCACTCTTTTCACCCATGATTCTATTAATATATTCTTCTCTACATAGGGAACTCGATATAAACACTTTCATAATCCCCTACTGGAAGGTCAATTAAGGTGGATTTATCTAAACCTCTGGATTACACTTCAGGGAATGAGAAAGATAGCCAAGTTATTATTAGTCAATGTAAGTGGGTTCAATTGAATAGAGCGATAGGGCCAAAGTGGTGGGTTTTGTTTTGTATATGGAAAAATTCCACTTCACAGTTATGATCTATACTCTGACTCCAGTCAGTTTCTCCTACATGGAGCTACATGGTAACCAGGTTAGAAGGTGGATAATTCAGTGCACCATATAACTACAACTAGAAAGCAATTTAAAGATTATGTTTTGAAGACTGTGGGGGTAGTGCTATTACCTTTGCACACAGAATCAAATACTAGAACTAGAAATGATGTTAGAGATTATCAACCTCCAAATTTTACAGTTATATAAATAGAAGCTCAGACAGGTGAAAAGATTTCTACAAGTCTATCCAAAACTTGATCCAAGTCCTAGGGAACACCTAAGTGTTGCAGGAGATAGAGCACTGGGACCAGGAGTCAGGAGGACCTGAGTTCAAATGTAACTTTATGCTCTTCCCAGCTCCTCAGTTCCTCATTTGTATAATGAGCTGGAGAAGGAACTGGCAAATCACTCTAGTAACTTTGCAAAAAAAAAAAAAAAAACCACAAAACCCAAATGGGGCCATGAAGAGCTGAAAAATAACAACCACCTCTGTTTCAAAATCTACTATTTTCTACATTAATACCATATTGCTTTTTAATTGAATTGCATAATTTGTTTAGGTAATAATTTATCAATATAATTTATATTGATATATTATAAAGCAAGAAACATTAAGTATGCACTGTGCTAGGCACTGGAATGAAAAATATAAACTGAGACAGTCTCCATCCTTAAGGATCTTATATTCTCTGGGAAGTATATATAATGTTCATAGATAAGTAAACACAGGATATAATTAAAATGCATATAAAATATTTTTGGCAGGACTCTAACACCCACGGGAATCAAGAAAAGGTGGATTTCACATGGGAGAACTGAGGATTTCAGGTACAATGATGGTAGCAGGTCACTTTGGCTGAAGCATATAATGTGTAAGGGGAAGTGATATGAAATCAATATGACAAGATAAGTTGGATCCAAAGTGTAGATTTGAACTCATCTTCCTGAATCCTTAGCACTCTAATATCTTCACCACTTAGCTGTCAGCGAATAGGATTCTGAAATCAAAACAGTTTTCTAATCAATCTAAGGTTAACTTGAAGACTTGAAGTCACTTCTGTATTATACTTTTCTACTAAAAATCTTATACACACACACACACACACATATATAGATACATAGATATCACTTTTTTGATTTAGTAAATATTTTTGTTTAGTTGTTTTTCAATCCTGGCCAAGCCTTCTTGACCCTGTTTTGGTGTTTTCTTGGCAAAGATAGTGAAATGGTTTGCTATTTCTTTCTCCAGCTCATTTTACAGATGAGGAAATTTAGGCAAAGAAGATTAAGTGCTCAGGGTCAGTAACTGAGACTGGATTTTAATTCAGGTCTACCTGATGTTAACCAAGTCCAGTACTCCATCCACTACTCCACCTAATAAATATATGGAAGCCAACCTAATTTTAAGAGTATCATTAAAGATTTAAAATTAGAAGAGATCTCAAAGGCTATAAACTTGTCATTTTTTTAGGTTCGTTGACAGTGAGCAGAGTCCTCTGTAAATGAATTTACAAGCCTGAAAATCTAGATCGATAAAAATGGTTTCTTGTAGGGGTTTAGAAGTAAAGTTTATTTAGTAAAGTTGAGGGTAGAGATAAAAGGGCACTGGATTAGGTCCAGTGGGCAGAAACCCTTGGCATGACCGACATAAGGATGCCATGCTTAGGACTTTTGCAAATGTGGACTCCAAAGTAGCCCCTTTTATAATGGGGGGTCTTGGTGATCTTGAAGGTGGGTGGAGTCCTAGGCTCCTGGCGGGCTTTCAGCCAGGGTCAGCATTGAACAGAATTCAATGGGTTTAAACTGTGGGGGTTGGGAAAACTCAAGTTTAGCTCAGATCTGGTGGGGGCTGGGGAAACCCCGGTGACCAGGATTTGTAAATCAAAGGTCAGCCATGGGGGTTGGGAAATCAGAAAGGGATCTTTAAAGAGACCTCAACCCCTATCACTCTGATAGCACCTATCTCCTTATGGCTGTTTGATCTCATACCAAAGAGCTTAGCCATCTTGAAATCAGATTCCAAATGTAAATTTTACTCAGGAAAGTTAAAAAAAATCAATGAATATCCCAGTGTAAAAATAAAAACTGATTTTCAATGTGTTCTGATGGTCATGAAGAAAGAGGGTATGAGGTAGTTGTGGAATAAATGAATTAGTTTTGGCTCTACCAAAGCATAAATTAGCCTGATACAAAACAGCTAAATAAAACAGAAGAAAAATGCATTGAAGTGTCAAAGCATTAAAATGATACCTCATATTTTTATACTGGACCAATGATGTCATTGGTATAAGGAACTAACAGTTATGCAAATTCTATCCATGCAGTCAAAGTACTGTTTTCTAGCATCATTGGTAACTTTTATAAGCAAAGTAATTTCTGATGAATGGTGGTTTTATGCTACAATAGGTTTCCCCATCTTTCTCATAAAAATCATTTACTATAAATATGGGTTAAAATATATTAAAATTAAATATTCTAAATAAAGGTTTCCCTTGTTCTACTAAAAAAAGAACTGTTTTCTAACTCATAGTCTTAGAGTTACCTAAAGTACTGTAAGGATAAATAACTCACCCTGGGTCTCAGTAAGTATAAGAGATAGAACTTGAATCAAAAGTTCTTTGGATTTAGAACTTGACTTTCTGTTCATTATGTCATGCTGCCTTTTTTTCAAGTCTATACATTGGACACATTCATAAAAATAAAAATAGAATCCATCTAAACTCTCCCAATATTTCCTTCCAAATTACTTTGCAATAATGTAGTAAGCTAAACTCTGGAACCAGCTAAACTAATCTATTTATTTAGTTCTAGACCAATCAGATTCCCAAGAAACTACTTTAATGACCTAGAAGAATTAACAAAATCTGTATGGAAGAACAAAAGGTCAAGAATTTCAAGGGAACTAATGAAAAAAAAATCAAATGAAGGTGGCCTAGCTGTACCTGATATAAAACTATATTACAAAGCAGCAGTCACCAAAACCATTTGGTATTTATTGACTAAGAAATAGATTAGTTGATCAGTGGAATAGGTTAGGTTCATAAGACAAAACAGTCAACTGCTGGGAAAATTGGAGATTAGTATGGCAGAAACTAGGCATGGACCCACACTTAACACTATATACCAAGATAAGATCAAAATGGGTTCATGATTTAGGGATAAAGAACAAGATTATAAATAAATTAGAAGAACATAGGATAGGTTTCCTTTCAGACTTGGAAGAGCAAGGAATTTGTGACCAAAGAACTAGAGATCATTATTGATCACAAAATAGAAAATATTGATTATATCGAGTTAAAAAAACTTTTGTACAAACAAAACTAATGCAAACAAGATTAGAAGGGAAGCAATAAACTGGGAAAACATTTTTACACTTAAAGGTCAGAACATAAAGGTCAGTCATAAAGGCCTCATTTGCAAAATATATAGAGAATTGATTCAAATTTATAAGAAATCAAGCCATTCTCCAATTGAGAAATGGTCAAAGGAAGAGACAATTTTCAGATGATGAAATTGAAACTATTTCCACTCATATGAAAGGGTGTTCCAAATTACTATTCATCAGAGAAAGGCAAATTAAGACAACTCTGAGATACCACTACACATCTGTCTGTCAGATTGGCTAAGATGACAGGAAAAGATAATGATGAATGTTGGAGAGAATGCGGGAAAACTGGAACACTGATGCATTGTTGCTGCAATTGTGAACGTATCCATTCATTCTGGAGAGCAATTTGGAACTAAGCTAAAAAAAGTTGTCGAATTGTGCATACCCTTTGATCTAGCAGTGTTACTATTGGGTTTCTATCTCAAAGAGATATTAAAGAAGGGAAAGGGACCTGTATGTGCTAAAATGTTTGTGGCAGCCCTTTTTGTAGTGGCTAAAACTTGGAAATTGAATGGATGCCCATCAACTGGAGAATGGCTGGGTAAAATTGTAGTATATGAATGTAATGGAATATTATTGTTCTTTAAGAAATGACAAGCAGCATGAATACAGAGAAGCCTGGAGAGACTTATGAACCAATGCTAAGTAAAATGAGCAGAACCAGGAGATCATTATACAGTTCAACAATACTATATGAGGATCAATTCTGATGGAAGTGGATATCTTCTACAAAGAGAGAAAACAAATCAGTTCCAATTGATCAGTAATGAACAGCACTAGCTTCACCCAGTGAAAGAATAGCATTTATACTCTTTCTGTTGTTTTTATACATAGCATTTATACTCTTTCTGTTGTTTGCTTGCATTTTTGTTTTTCTTCCCAGATTATTTTTACCTCATTTTTTTTTGTGTGTGAATATCATTTTCTTGTTGCACAATAAACATTAGATTCCGAAGGTACATGCAACCTGGGCAGACAGATATTAGTGCTAACAATTTACATTCACTTCTCAGTATTTCTTCTCTGGGTGTAGCTACCTCTGTCCATCATTGATCAACTGGAAGTGAGTTTTTACCTCATTTTTAAACCCGATTTTTCTTGTGTAGCAAAACAAATATGTATATGTATATATATATATATATATATATATATATATATATATAGGTATGTATTGTATTTAACATATACTTTAACATATTTAATATGTATGGGACTACCTGCCATCTAGGAGTGAGGGTGGAGGGAAGGAGGGGAAAAGTTGAATAGAAGTTTTTGCAAGAGTTAATGTTGAAAAATTACCCATGCATATGTTTTGTCAATAAAAAACTATAATAATAATAATAAAGATGAATTCTGGAGATGTATAGACAACAAAAAGTCAGGATGAGACATTTTTTTACCTAAGATAACTCAGGAGGTTGAAAGAAGAGGTCTGTGACACGAAGGTGAAGGTTGGCCCAAAGCACATGTGTTGGCAACATTAGTGGTGGACCTTGAACATGGCATGATAGTAGCAACAGCTTAGGAAGCTTTCAACCATGGGATGATTGAGCAGTTATCTGTCTGCTCAAAAAAAAAAGATTACTTGAACTGATATAAGGTGCAGGACTAAACAATGTTGGGCAACTCCATTGGCTACACACAATTCTGGACTACAGTTGCAGAACAGAGGAGTGCCAGAACAAGAGAACACCGAACAAGAGAGCTTACCTTACTTCTTGCTAGATCACACTACTTTGGAAACACCAAGAACTGGCTCTGAAAACAACAGCACATAAAGGCCTGAAGTTTGGAAGAGTATCTCCCTATCTTAACATGAGTAGAGTTGTTGGGAGCCACAATCTCTAAGCTGATTGGCAAAGCCCAGCACTGAGATCAAATGTGCACAGCACTCATGCAGGAACAACATTTTCTTCTATGATTCTCATTAGTGGACTACTATTTACAATATTATTTATAATTGGCTTGATTACAGCACTAAAACATTATCTAAAAAAAAATCTGCTGACAAGGGGAATTAGAATGTTCTTGGAGCACCAGAGTGCAGACGCAGCGCAGCCATCACTGTCCTGTTAGTGCCTCTCTGCTGTCTCCCGCAGTCTGTAGAGGAAGCCAGGTAACACTGTCTAGCCCCATCTCCACACCTGCCTCCAGAAACAGACCAATTGTTTCTCTTATCAATTTGTTTTCTTTGATTCCCGCTCTGACAAAATGAACAAAAAATTTAAAGGGGCTCTAACCATTGACAGCTTTTGTATGGAGAGAGAGCAGACTTTAAACACTGAGGAGACTAAAAGCAGATTGTCTCCAGAGGAATCCCCTAAGGGGGATATGATCTGCTCCTCAATACATAAGATTCTCAAAGAGGAAATCAAAAAGGCGCTCACAAGAGAGCTAGAAGAGAAATGAAAAAAGTAAAGGGAAGCTTGGCAAGAGAGTCTGGAGAAGTCATCCCATGCATTTAAAGACAGAGTGGATAAAGAAATGAAATCATTGAAAAACAAAATTAGTGAATTAGAAAAGGTAAACAACTCCAAGGAAAACAGGATTAGTGAGTTGGAAAAAGAAAACATCTCTCTAAAAAATAAAATTGATGAAATGGAAAAAAAGTTCCATAGAAGATAAAAACTCAATTGGACAATTACAAAAAGATAAGTGAGTGAAGAAAATACATCATTGAAAATTAGAATGGAACAAGGAGAATTGAATGACTCAAGGAGAAACTAAGAAGTACTCAAGCAAAACCAGAAAAACAAAACAATTGAAAAGAATGTAAAGTACCTTATTGGAAAAACAACAGACCTGGAAAACAGATCCAGGAAAGACAATATGAGAATAATTGGACTCCCTGAAAAATGTGAGGAAAAAAAGAGCCTGGACACTATTTTCCAGGAAATTATCAAAGAGAACTGCCCAGATGTTTTGGGAACAGAGAGTAAAATAGACATTGAAAAAATTCATTGATCACCTACGGAAAGGGACCCTAAAATCAAAACGCCAAGAAATATAGTGGCCAAGTTCAAGAACTATCAGATGAAGGAAAAATTATTGGAAGCTGCTAGAAAAAAGCAATTCAGATATGGAGGAACTACAATAAGGATAACCCAGGATCTAGCAGCATCCACATTAAAAGAATTAAGGGCCTGGAATATGATATTCTGAAAGGCTAAGGAACTTAGTATGCAGCCAAGAATAACTTACCCAGCAAAAATGAGCATCGTTTTCCAGGGAAGAAGATGGACATTTAATGAAATAAATGAATTCCATCTATTCTTGATGAAAAAACCAGATCTACACAAAATGTTTGATCTTCAAATATAGAACTTAAGATATTTCTAAAAAGGTAAAAAGAAATCTTGAGAACTATACTTCTGCCATAAAAATACGTAAAGAACATATGTATAATTTGTCCTAGAAACTAGAGGTGGAAAGGAAATTATATCATAAAAAAGGGTAAAGTGGTGGTACTACATCTCATGAAGAGGCAAAGGTAACCTATTATATCTGAGAGAAAGAAAGGAAGGGGATGAACATAGTGTGTATCAATAGACATATTCGATTTATGGTGAAATTTCTTCCACTTCACTGAAAAGTGAGAGGGAAGGAGTAAGCTAAGGGGAAGAAAATACAGAAATTGTGAGAAAAAGGGGTAAAATAGGGAGAGAAACTTTAAGGTGGGGGAGGGATACTAAAAAGAGAGGGCTGTGAAAAGCAAGTGGTGTTCACAAGTTTAATACTGAGTAGTGGGAGTAAGAGGGAAGGAAAGGAGAAAAGCATAAGCAGGGGTTAATAGAGCAAGCAATATAGAATTAATCATTCTAACCATAAATGTGAATGGGGCAAACTGCCTCATAAAGAGGAAGCAGTTAGCAGACTGGATTAAAAGTCAGAATCCTACTATATGTTGTTTATAGGAAACACACCTGAAACAGGGTGATACATTCAGAATAAAGGTAAAAGGGTGGAGCAGAATCTACTATGCTTTAGGCAAAGCCAAAAAAGCAGGAGTAGCCATCCTCATCTCAGATCAAGCAAAAGCAAAAATTGATCTAATTAAAAGAGATAAGGAAGGGCATTATATCCTGCTAAAGGGTAGCATAGATAATGAAGCAGTATCAATATTAAACATATATGCACCAAGTGGTACAGCATCTAAATTCTTAAAAGAGAAATTAAGAGAGCTGCAAAAAGAAATAGACATCAAAACTATAATAGTGGGAGATCTCAACCTTTCATTCTCAGAATTAGATAAATCAAACCACAAAATAAATAACAAACAAGTCAAAGAGATAAATAGAATACTAGAAAAGTTTGATATGATAGATCTTTGGAGAAAGGTAAATGGAGAAAGAAAGGAGTACACTTTCTTCTCAGCAGTTCATGGAACCTATACAAAAATTGATCATATACTAGGACATAAGAACCTCAAAATCAAATGCAGTAAGGCAGAAATAGTAAATACATCCTTTTCAGAACACAATGCAATGAAAATTACATTCAATAAAAAGCCAGGGGAAAATAGACCAAAAAATAATTGGAAACTAAATAATCTTATACTAAAGAATGATTGGGTAAAACAGCAAATCATAGACATTATTAATAACTTCACTCAAGAAAATGACAATAATAAGACATCATACCAAAATGTGTGGGATAGCGCCAAAGCAGTAATAAGGGGAATTTTTATATCTCTAGAGGCCTACTTGCATAAAATAGAGAAAGAGAAGGTCAACAAATTGGGCTTACAAGTAAAAATGCTAGAAAAGGAACGAATTAAAAACCCCCAGACAAACACAAAGCTTGAAATTCTAAAAATAAAAGACTTTTATAAAATTAAAAGTAAAAAAAAAAAAACTATTGAATTAATTAATAAAACTAAGAATTGGTTCTATGAAAACAAGAAGAAAATAGACAAAACCTTAGTAACAATGATTTTAAAAAGGAAATAGGAAAAGCAAATTGTTATTCTTAAAAATGAAAAGGGAGAACTCACCACTAATGAAGAGGAAATTAGAACAATAGTTAGGAGCTACTTTGCTCAACTTTATGCCAATAAATTCAATAACTTAAATGAAATGGAAGAATACCTTCAAAAATATAGCTTGCCCAGATTAACAGAGGAAGAAGTAAATAGTCTAAATAGTCCCATTTCAGAAAAAGAAATAGAACAAATCCTAAGAAAAAATCCCCAGGACTAGATGGATTTACAAGTGAATTCTACAAAACATTTAAAGAACAACTAACTCCAATGCTATATATATGAAAAAGTAGGTATTGAAGGAGTCCTACCAAATTCCTTTTATGACACGGACATGGTACTGATACCGAAAACAGGTAGGCTAAAAACAGAGAAAGAAAATTATAGATCAATCTCCCTAATGAATATTGATGCTAAAATCTTAAATAAAATATTAGCAAAAAGACTACAGGATAATAGACTATGACCAAGTGGGATTTATGGAATGCAGGGCTGGTTCAATATTAGGAAAACTATTAGCATAATCGACCATATTAATAACAAAATTAACAAAAACCATATGATCATCTCAATAGATGCAGAAAAAGCATTTGATAAAATGCAACATCCATTCCTACTAAAAACACTTGAGAGTACAGGAATAAATGGACTATTCCTTAAAATGATAAGGAGAATATATTTAAAACTGTCAGTAAACATCATATGTAATGGCAATAAAATGGAACCTTTCCCAGTAAGATCAGGAGAGAAACAAGATTGCCCACTCTCATCATTACTATTCAATATTGTACTAGAAACGCTAACCTCGGCAATAAGAGCCGAGAAAGAGATTCAAGGAATTAGAGTAGGTAATGAGGAAATCAAGCTATCACTCTTTTGCAGATGACATTATGGTATACTTAGAGAACCCCAAAGAATCTGCTAAAAAGCTATTAGAAATAATTTGGAACTTTAGCAAAGTTGAAGGATACAAAATAAATCCACACAAATCCTCAGCTTTTATACATTACCAACACAATCCAAGAGCAAGAGATAGAAAGAGAAATTCCATTCAAAATAACTGTCAATAATATAAAATAATTGGGAATCTATCTACGAAAAGAAAGTCATGAATTATATGAGCAAAATTACAAAATACTTGCCACAAAAATAAAGTCGGATTTAAATAATTGGAAAGACATTAAGTGCTTGTGGATAGGCCAAGCAAATATAATCAAGATGACAATAATCCCTAAACTAATTTATTTATTTAGTGCTATACCAATGAGACTCCCAAGAAACTATTTTAATGACCTAGAAAAAATAACAACAAAATTCATATGGAAGAACAAAAGGTGGAGAATTTCAAGGGAAGTAATGAAAAAAAAAATCAAATGAAGGTGGCCTAGCTGTACCTGATCTAAAACTATATTATAAAGCAGCAGTCACCAAAAATATTTGCTATTGGCTAAGAAATAGATTAGTTGATTAGTGGAATAGGTTAGGTTCACAGGACAAAATAGGAAACAACTGTAGCAATCTAGTGTTTAACAATCCCAAAGATCCCAACTTTTGGGATAAGAATTCATTATTTAATGAAAACTGATGAGAAAACTGGAAATTAGTATGGCAGACATTAGGCATGGACCCACATTTAACACCACATACTAAGATAAGATCAAAATGGGTCCATGATTTAGGCATAAAGAATGAGATCATAAATAAATTAGAGGAACATAGGATAGTTTACCTCTCAGACTTGTGGAGGAGGAAGGAATTTGTGACCAAAGGAGAACTAGAGATCATAATTGATCACAAAATAGAAAATTTTGATTACATCAAATTAAAAAGATTTTGTACAAACAAAACTAATGCAAACAAGATTATAAGGGAAGTAACAAATTGGGAAAACATTTTTACAGTTAAAGGTTCTTATAAAGGCCTCATCTCCAAAATATACAGAGAATTGACTCTAATTTATAAGAAATCAAGCCATTCTCCAATTGATAAATGGTCAAAGGATGTGAATAGACAATTTTCAGATGATGAAATTGAAACTATTTCCACTCATATGAAAGAGTGTTCCAAATCACTATTGATCAGAGAAATGCAAATTAAGACAACTCTGAGATACCACTACACACCTGTCAGATTGGCTAAGATGATAGGAACAAATAATGATGAATGTTGGAGGGGCTGTGGGAAAACTGGGGCACTTTGTTGGGCCACATTGTTGGTGGAGTTGTGAAAGAATCCAACCATTCTGGAGAGCAATCTGGAACTATGCCCAAAAAGTTATCAAGCTGTGCATACCGTTTGATTCAGCAGTGCTATTACTGGGCTTATATCCCAAGGAAATACTAAAGGAGGGAAAGGGACTTGTATAGGCCATGTTTGTGGCAGCCCTTTTTGTAGTGGCTAGAAACTGGAAAATGAATGGATGCCCAACAATTGGAGAATGGTTGGGTAAATTATGGCATATGAATGTTATGGAATATCATTGTTCTGTAAAAAATGACCAACAGGATGAATACAGAGAGGCTTGGAGAGACTTACATCAACTAGGAGATCATTATACACTTCAGCAATGATACTGTATGAGGATGTATTCTGATGGAAGTGGATATCTTCAGCATAGGGAAGAGCTAACCCAATTCCAATTGGACAATCATGGACAGAATCAGCTACACCCAGAAAAGGAACACTGGGAAATGAGTGTAAACTGTTAGCATTTTTTGTTTTTCTCCCCAGATTATTTTTACCTTCCAAATCCAATTCTTCCTTTGCAACAACAACAACAACAAAATTTGGTTCTGCACATATATATTGTACCTAGAATATAGTATAACATATTTAATATGTATGGGAATGCCTGCTATTTAGGGGAGGGGGTGGAGGGAAGGAGGTGAAAAATTCAGAACAACAAGGGATAATGTTGTAAAAAATAACCTATGCATATGTACTGTCAAAAAATTTATAATTATAAAATTAATAAAAAAAATAAAAATAAAATAAACTTTTAAATAGGGAAAAAAAGAGGTCAAGGCTAGATAGAAAATATGACATTCAAACAGAAGAGTCAAGGGTATATATAAATATATATATAATATATAATATATATATATAAATAAAAGGGTAAATATGAAAGAGAAATCATAAAGGAATTAATAGTGTTTAGCTATTCAAGTTGCTATGTGGGATGATTCAAGAAAAAAGGTGATACATCCTAAAAACTTTATCATTATTAAGGGAGTTAGAAGTATATACATAGTACATACTTAGGATATACTTAGAAGTATATATTTAGTATATCCTTATACTTATATACTTATATTAGCATAGAACCTTAGAGAATCAACTCAACTAAAAACGTAGTTGAAACAATTATCAACTTCAGAAAAATGATAAGACATAAAATAAACTTATATAAACCATCAATATGTCTACATGTTATTATCAAAATACAGCAGACATAGAAAAAAAGATCCATTTCAAATCTAGACAATACAAATTATTTGGGGGTTTATCTGCCAAGACAAATCGATGAACTAAACAGATGCATTATAAAATTTTTCATATAAATGAAGACAGAAATAAACAATTGGGGTAAATTAATTGTTCACGGATAGGCTGACCTAATAGAAGAAATAAGAAATTTACCTACATTTATTTACTTATTCAGTGCCATGTCAAGCAAACCACCAAAGAATTATTTTGTAACTCTAGCAAAAATACTTACAAAATTCATCAGAAAGAACAAAACATCAAGAGTATCAAGGGAATCAATGAAAAAAAATGTAAAGGAAGGTGGACTAGCAGTACCAGAATTCAAATAATATTACAAAGAGCTATTCATCAATACCATAGGGTACTTGGTAAGAACTAAAATGGCACATCTATGGCATAGATTGAATACACAATATATAGTAGTAGATGGCTATGGTAATATAGAGTTTGAGAAACATAAAAATCCAAGCTTTGGGGCAAGAACTTACTATATGACAAAAAGTTGCTGGGAAAGTTAAAAATCAATTTGGCAGAAAAAACATAAACCAATATCTTACACCACATGTCAAGATAAGTTTAAAGTGGGTAAATGATTTATTTTTCCCTCTCAAAAGTATTTTATTTTTACAAGTACATGTAAAGACAGTTTTCAACATTCACTTTTGTAAAACTTTGCATTCCAAATATTTCGCTCCCTCCCACAGAAAGCAATCTCATATAAATATATTCCTTTAAAACATATTTCCATATTTGTCATTTTGTGGGGGAAAAACAGACCAAAGGAGAAAAAAACCATGAGAAAAAACCAAGGAGAAAAAACAAAAACAAACAAAAAAGTGAAAATACTACACTGTGATTCATATTCAGTCTTTATAATTCTTTTTTTCTTTTCTTTTTTTACATTTTAAAATTAATTTTATAATTATAACTTTTTTTAACAGTACATATGCATAATTTTTACAACATTATCCCTTGCACTCACTTCTATTCTGAATTTTCCCTCCTTCCCTCTATCCCCTCCTCTAGATGGCAAGCAGTCCCATACATGTTAAATATGTTATAACGTATCCTAGATACAATATATGTGTGCAGAACCGAATTTCTTGTTGTACATAAAGAATTAGATTCAGAAGGTAAAAATAACCTGGGAAGAAATAAAAAATGCAAACAGTTTACACTCATTTCCCAGTGTTCCTTTTCTGGATGTAGCTGATTCTGTTCATCATTGATCAGTTGGAAGTGAATTAGATCTTCTCTTTGTTGAAGATAGCCACTTCCATCAGAATACATCCTCATACAGTATCGTTGTTGAAGTGTATATTGATCTCCTGGTTCTGCTCATTTCACTCAACATCCATTCATGTAAGTCTCTCCAAGCCTCTCTGTATTCAACCTGCTAGTAATTTCTTACAGAACAATAATATTCCATAACATTCATATACCATAATTTACCAACCATTCTCCAATTGAGGGGAATCCATTCATTTTCCAGTTTCTAGCCACTACAAAAAAGGCTGCCACAAACATTCTGGCACATACAGGTCCCTTTCCCTCCTTTAGTATTTCCTTGGGATATAAGCCCAGTAATAGCACTGCTGGATCAAAGGGTATGCACAGCTTGAAAACTTCTTGGGCATAATTCCAGATTGCTCTCCAGAATGGTTGGATTCTTTCACAACTCCACCAACAATGTGGCCCAACAAAGTGCCCCAGTTTTCCCACAGCCCCTCCAACATTCATCATTATTTGTTCCTGTCATCTTAGCCAATCTGACAGGTGTGTAATGGTATCTCAGAGTTGTCTTAATTTGCATTTCTCTGATCAATAGTGATTTGGAACACTCTTTCATATGAGTGGAAATAGTTTCAATTTCATCATCTGAAAATTGTCTGTTCATAACCTTTGACCATTTATCAATTGGAGAATGGCTTGATTTCTTATAAATTAGAGTCAATTCTCTGTATATTTTGGAGTTGAGGCCTTTGTCAGTACCTTTAACTGTAAAAAATATTTTCCCAGTTTGTTATTTCCCTTCTAATTTTGTTTGCATTTGTTTTGTTTGTGCAAAAGCTTTTTAATTTGATGTAATCAAAATTTTCTATTTTGTGATCAATAATAATCTGTAGCTCTCCTTTGGTCACAAATTCCTTCCTCCTCCACAAGTCTGAGAGGTAAACTATCCTATGTTCCTCTAATTTATTTATGATCTCATTCTTTATGCCTAAATCATGGACCCATTTTGATCTTATCTTAGTATGTGGTGTTAAATGTGGGTCCATGCCTAATGTCTGCCATACTAATTTCCAGTTTTCTCATCAGTTTTCATTAAATAATGAATTCTTATCCCAAAAGTTGGGATCTTTGGGATTGTCAAACACTAGATTGCTACAGTTGTTTCCTATTTTGTCCTGTGAACCTAACCTATTCCACTAATCAACTAGTCTATTTCTTAGCCAATAGCAAATATTTTTGGTGACTGCTGCTTTATAATATAGTTTTAGATCAGGTACAGCTAGGCCACCTTCATTTGATTTTTTTTTTTTCATTACTTCCCTTGAAATTCTCCACCTTTTGTTCTTCCATATGAATTTTGTTGTTATTTTTTCTAGGTCATTAAAATAGTTTCTTGGGAGTCTCATTGGTACAGCACTAAATAAATAAATTAGTTTAGGGATTATTGTCATCTTGATTATATTTGCTCGGCCTATCCACAAGCACTTAATGTCTTTCCAATTATTTAAATCTGACTTTATTTTTGTGGCAAGTATTTTGTAATTTTGCTCATATAATTCATGACTTTCTTTTCGTAGATAGATTCCCAATTATTTTATATTATTGACAGTTATTTTGAATGGAATTTCTCTTTCTATCTCTTGCTCTTGGATTTTGTTGGTGATGTATAAAAATGCTGAGGATTTATGTGGACTTTTGTATCCTACAACTTTGCTAAAGTTGTAGATTATTTCTAACAACTTTTTAGTAGAACCTCTGGGGTTCTCTAAGTATACCATCATATCATCTGCAAAGAGTGATAGTTTGGTTTCCTAATTGCCTATTCTAATTCCTTTAATCTCTTTCTAACTCTTATTGCCGAGGCTAGTGTTTCTAATACAATATTGAATAGTAATGGTGATAGTGGGCAACCCTGTTTCACTCCTGATCTTACTGGAAAAGGTTTCAGTTTATCCCCATTACATATGATACTTACTGACAGTTTTAAATATATGCTCCTGACTATTTTAAGGAATAGTTCGTTTATTCCTATACTCTCAAGTGTTTTTAGTAGAAATGTATGTTGGATTTTGTCAAATGCTTTTTCTGCACCTATTGAGATGATCATATGGTTCTTGTTAATTTGATATGGTCACTTATACTAATAGTTTTCCAAATATTAAACCAGTCCTGCATTCCTGGTATAAATCCTACTTGATATATCATGATATATTATCCTGGGGATGATTTTCTGTAGTCTTTTTGCTAATATCTTATTTAAGATTTTACCATCAATATTCATTAAGGCGATTGGTCTATAGTTTTCTTTCTCAGTTTTCAAACTACCTGGTTTAGGTATCAGTACCATGTATATGTCATAAATGGAATTTGGTAGGACTCCTTTATTCCCTATTTTAAAAAATAGTGTATATAGCATTGGGGCTAATTTTTCTTTAAATGTTTGGTAAAGTTCATATGTAAATCCATCTGGTTCTGAGAAGTTTTTCTTAGGGCATTGATTAATAGCTTGTTCAATTTCTTTTTCTGAAATAAGACTATTTAAGTAATTTACTTCCTATCTGGAAAGCCTATATTTTTGGAGGTAGTCATCCATTTCACTTAGGTTATCAAATTTATTAGCATAAAGTTGGGCAAAGTAACTCCTTATTATTGCTCTAATTTCCTCTTCATTGGCGGAAAGTTCCCCCTTTTCATTTTTAAGACTAACAATTTGATTTTCCTCTTTCCTTTTTCTGATCAGATTTACCAAAGATTTATCTATTTTATTGTTTTTTTTTTATAGAACCAATGATTAGTTTTATTTATTAATTCAATAATTTTTTTTTACTTTCAATATTAATTTTTCCTTTTAATCTTAGAATTTCAAGTTTAGTATTTGATTGGGGGTTTTTAATTTGGTCTTTTTCTCAATCTTTATAATTCTTCCTCTGGATGCAGATGATATTTTCCAAGTCAAGTCTATTGGAATTGCCTTGAATCACCACAATACTGAGAAAAGCTAAGTCTATCATAATTTACAGATTGTCACATAATCCTGCTATTACTGTGTACTTTGTTTTTTTGGTTCTGTTCACTTTTAATTCTGTTAACTTCATTCAGCATCAGTTCAGTTAAATCTTTCCAGGCTTTTCTGAAGTCAGCCTGCTCATCATTTCTTATAGAACAATAATATTCCATTACCTTCATGTTTCTTACTCAGCAATTTCCCAACTGATTGTCATCTATTAAATTTCAACTTCCTTGACACTACAAAAAGAGCTGCTATATGTAATTGCACATATGGGTCCTTTCCCCATCTTTTGTGATCTCTTTGGGATATAAACTGTGACATTGCAGGATCAAAGAGTATGCACAGTTTCATAGCCTTTGGACATAGTTCCAAATTGCGCTCCAGAATGATTGGATCCATTCACAACTCCACCAACAATGTATTAGTGTCCCAGTTTTCCCACATCTCCTCCAACATTTGTCATTATTTTTTCCTGTTGTCTAAGTCCAATTTGAGAAGTATATAGTGGTACCTCAGATTTTCTTGATTTGTATTTCTCTGATCTTCCTCTCTTGGAGGGGTTATGGGAAAACTAGAACACTAATACATTGTTGGTGAAATTATGAACAGACCCAGCCATTCTGGGGAGCAATTTGGAACTATCTTCAAAAGGTTATTAAACTGTACATACCCTTTGACCTAGCTTATATCCCAAAGAGATTTTAAAGGAGGGAAAGGAACCCACATGTGCATGCTGCAGCCCTTTCTGTAGTTGCAAGAAACTGGAAACTGAGTGTATGCCCATCAACTGGAAAATGGCTGAATAAGTTTTGGTATATGAATGTTATAGAATATTAATATTCCATATAATATATAATGATCTATAAGAAATGATTAGCAAGATGATTTTAGCTTTTAGAAAGACCAGGAGAGAGTTACATAAACTGATGCTAAGTGAAATAAGCAGAACCAGGATTTCATTATACACAGCAATGGTAAGATTTTTATGATGATCAATTCTGATGTGTGTGGCTCTTCTCAACAATGAGATGATTAAGGACAGTTCCAATCTTGTGATAATGAGAACCATCAACACCTAGAGAGAGGACTGCGGGAATTGAGTGTGGATCAAAATTTAGCATTTTCACTTCTTTTTTTTGTTGTTTGCTTGAATTTCATTTTTTTCTCATTTTTTCTTTTTTGATCTGATTCTGCTTGTGCAGCAAGATAATTGTATAAATACATATGCCTATATTGATTTGCATATTTTAAAAAATCAATAGCAATTTAGAGCATTTTTTCATATGACTTGAAATGACATTAATTTCTTCATTTGAAAATTGTTCATATCCTCTTACCATTTATCAATTGGGAAATGACTAGTATTATTATAAATCTAAGTCAGTTCTCTATATATTTTAGAAATGAGGTTTTTACCAAAAACATTGGCTATAAAAATTGTTTACCAGCTTTCTGCTTCCTTTCTAATTTTGGCTACATTGGTTTTGTTTATGCAAATCCTTTTTAATTTAATGTAATCAGAATTATCCATTTTGCATTCCACAATGTTCTCTTGTTCTTCTCTGGCCATAATTTTCCCTTTTCTCCACAGATCTAACAGAGAGACTATATATCTTGATTTACTAATTTGCTTAGAGTATTACCTGTTATGAATGCATCGATCTTATCTTGATAAAGGACATTAGATGTTGGTCAATGTCTAGTTTTGCCAAACTATTTTCCAATTTTCCCAGAAATTTTTGTCAAATAGTGAGTTTTTATCCCCAAAGTTGGTGTCTTTGTGTTTATCAGATACTAGATTATGATAGTCATTGACTATTGTGTCTTGCATATTTAGCCTATTCCACTGATCCCCTACTCAATTTCTTAACTATTACCAAATGGGGTTGTGAACTTATCTAATTACTCTGGAGAGCTATTTGGAACTATGCACAAGGGCTATAAAAGTGTGCATACACTTTGACCCAGCAATACTAGGTGTATATCTCGAAGAGATTAAAAAAAAAAAGGAATAAGACCTATATGTATATTGAGATGGTAAAGAACAAGAAATTGAGAGGATGCCCAATAGTTGAGGAATGACTGAATAAGTTGTGGTATATGATTGTGATGGAATATTATTGTACTTTGTCTTACTATAAAAAGTGATAAAGAGGATGGTTTCAGAAAAATGTGGGAAGACTTAGGTGAATTGATTCAGAACTAGGAAGAACTAGAAAGAACATCATACACAGTGGCAGCAATATTATAATAATTACCAACTGTGAAAGACTGATCAATACAATGATCCAAGACAATTCTGCAAGACTCAAGATGAAAAATGCTACTCACTCTCAGAGAGAAAACTGATAAACTCTTGAGTGCAAACTTAACTATAATGTTTTACTTTATTTTTCTTATAAGGCTTTTTGTTTTTGCAACATTGCCATTATGGAAATATGTTTTGCATGATTTCACATGTATAATTGATATAGTAATGTTTGCCTTCTCAATGGAAAGGGGAGGGGGTAAGGGGAGAGAATTTAGAATAGAAGAATTTCTTAAAATGTTAAAAGGAAATAATACATTTTATAAAAGATTAATCTTTTCAAGGGAAGTTTTTACATGTCCACTATGAACATTACAATTAACATTTTCTATTGCCTTAAAGTTTATAAACAGTTTATTTCATCAGTGAAACAAAACCATAAATGATTTTATAAATACTGTAAGGATCTCTCTCTTTCTCTTTTTTTTACTCTTGTACAGAAAGACAAAATAAAGTTCCCTAAAGTTGGATTAGGGACCCAGAGTGAAAAGCAAAAAGGAATTCTACTTTAAGTGGTGACAGAATTTAGGATGATTGTGAATTGATTGGGGTATGAATATTAACTTTAGAATAAAGAAAAATGTGTTTAAAACTTTAAAAAAATGAAAAGGGCTTTACCTAGAATTGGCACAAAGATAGTTATAAAGCAGTTACATGCTTCAGTTGTCAAGTTCTCACTCTCTAATATAATAGTTTCTGCTATATTGGTATTAATTATTTCAAAAGACAATTCAGAGACAACTAGATGCTGCAGTGGATAGAAAACTGGTCCTAGAGTCAGGAGAGCCTAATTTCAAATCTGGCCTCAGACACTGTGCTAACACTTCCTAGTTGTGTGGCTCTGGGCAAGTTGCTTAACCCCAATAGCCACACAGAAAAAAAAATGAAAAAAAAGAAAAGAAAAAAAAAACAATTAAATCCAATCTCCTAAAGTCATTATACAGATTCTAGTATTTGACCAAAAGTATGGAAGCAAAAGCAAAGATGAGTTTAGTTGTTCAGGTAATAGGAGGACCTATAAAAAAATTATAAAATTCTACTGACAGAAAAAGCAACATCTAGACCACAGATCATCCTTCTTCTTGAAACTTGAAATAAGACATACATTAAGAAACAAGACAAAACAAAAATAGTAGTGACTACAATTGTATCCTTTAGTTGTTTTGAAAGGTCTAGTATCCTTAACAATTCATTTAATTTTGTCCATTCTACTTATAACAAATGGACAAGGATGGGAATCTGGGAATTCAGATAGAACTTTTCTTAACCACATAGGGATTTTTAAAAATTGCTTGTTTGTACAGTAAGCCTAAAAATTCTACCACAGGCAATTCAGTGATAGGCATGCCAAATAAACAAAACTCAGTAGAAAATTACAGTGTAAGATTTTCAGTTGGTTCCTGTGTGTTTTGACAAAGGCCAACATCACTAAGGCACAGTTGCAGACTCTTTATTGACCCATTTCTCCCTTTGGTATGATCTAGAAGGTATTTGATGCAATATTCCAATTGCCAGAAGTGAGTGGTGGGGAAGCCTGTCTCCACTTCTCATGAGGAACACACAAAAAGTTATCACATTCTTTGCTGGCAGGGAATCAGGAACTCCCAGGCACGCTACAAGGGAAGGGTAGCAGTAGTTGGCACACAGCTGCTATGAATCCTAATCAACAAGCAACTTCCTCTCCAACCACAAACCAGAACCTGATGAAAGGCAATCTCACTCTTGCCTTAAACTTGGTCATTTGACTTGGCCTCTTGCCCCAGTTTGCCCCAAATTAGCCAGTTTGCCCCAGAATCTGGGGGTCTACACCATGGGAAAGTTATTATTACCTTTATTTTACAGATGAAGAAATTGTGGCAGAGAGAAGTTAAATAACATACCCAGGGTCACACAGCTAGGAAGCATCTGAGACAGAATTTGAACTCAAGTCTTCTTGACCATAGCTCCAAAACTCTAACCACTGCACTACTTAGCTATCAATGTCTTTGCTCATTCTATCTCCCCATATTTCAAAAGTCTTTACATTATTTTTTCTCCAGAATTTCTACCAATACTTTAAAATGCATCTCAAATAACTATTGTGTATCTTTCATTTTTAAATGTGTTTTTTATAGACAATTTGTTGCTGGATTCTAATTTTAATTCGTTCTGTTTCCTTTTTTTATAAATGAGTTAATCCCATTCACTTATAATTATTATTGGTGAATTTCCATCCATTTTATTTTTACTCACTATTGTCCTTCTAAGCCTCTCTTTTTACACTTTTTACACTATTCCAATTATCTTACCCTCTCTTCTTACCCTCCTATTCCATCCACTCTTCCCATGTGCCTCTAGTCAAAGATGACTTTTCACGTACAGATCTTTTGCAAATGCTTTGCCTATATCCTCCTATGCATTTATGTACTAGCTATTTCCTTCACTAGCTACTTTGTATTTGTTTTGCATGTATTTGTTCTGCATATTCTTGTATATGGAACATATTGTTTCTCTCAATAGAATGTTAGTTCTTTGAAGGGATTAATTCATTTTTTTTTAAATTTCCATGACCCCAGAACCCAAAATAGTGTTTGGTACATAATACATATTTAATATTGATTATGTTTATTTGAGAATGCATTCTATTCCATTTCCTAATAAACTTCCTGAAATTAGAGACCACAATATCAAAACTTTACATCTCTCCCACTCAGTGTATTCATAATGTTCATTTAATTGAATTGCAGAATTGAACTTCCTAAAAATGAAATGGTTGTCAGTTTGAGACACATCAAATACCTTGACTCCCATAAGTACCTGTTTTTTGGTCACAGTGCCATCCACAGGGTCCACATATTCAAAACTGTCTGTTTTTTCCACATTATAGACATTGTTCCCCACAGCAAACTGCTGGCCAGTGAATGACTTGTCAGTGACCAAAGCCTCCAGGTCTCGCATGATGTAATATGTCATCTTTGGCTCTAGCTCCTCATAATCAAACCTGGTATGAAGGGAGAGAGACAGTAAACATAATCATAGAACCAGAAGTTTGGTAGGAATTTTTAAGCCCATCTGATCATTTGCCATTCCTTACAGATAATATGCTGAACTGAAAACATTTCATTAAAGTGAGGAGAAGGCCAGAACTCTGAAACAAGGTGTCAGTGGAATTGATGAGACAATGGTTATCTAATTTCGCATGGTGATTAATATTTCTCTAAATTCAGTATGACTGATTTAATCTTACAACAAATAATGGTTTCCTAGTGATATAATGATTAGTTTATAACTCAGTGTAAAGCACATGAGCTGGGACTCAGAGAAAGAGACAGACTCAGAAGGGCCAGACACAGACTGGGAAGAGACTCAGAGTCAGATTCATTCACTCCATCTCACACCACCATGGTGGCAGGCCTGTCCTACTTAGTTTCTCCACTGAAACCAAGACTCCAGAAGTCCTCTAAGAAATCTACCCCAGGTCCCAGGCAAGGAAACTAGATTGTGAAGGAGAAAATAAAGGATTTGGACTTTAACACCTGGCTATTCTCGTGGTGATTACTGAAACAAAAACTGCTCAGAGACTTTCAGAAAACCAAACGAATACTACACAATTCCATCATTAGCAATCATTTAACAATTTTTTACAATTGAACAAGCAAACCTTACAGAAAATAAGCACTTTCTTGTAACAAATTTCTTCAGAGTTCTTACACAATACAAATAGAACATTTGAAACAGTGTTATCTCTTCCCAGAAAATCAATTTGGGAAAGAATGTCCTTTATGAGTACCCTGCAGCCATATCAACCTATCTGTATCTTCTAGTCCAGAATGATAGAAGGGCTGGCTAAGCCAGTAAATAAATGGAAGCTCTTGGAAAAATACCTGTACTTAATATTACTGCTACAAGCAGATGATCTTATTTTCAGATCTTGGAGAGGATTTACCTAAAGGAGGCAGATGTACACACATATGAAGCAGTCAGAAGGCACTAAATGCCTGAAATTGTTGTAATAAAGGTTCACAGTACAATTGATTAGGAACTGGGAGGGACTTTAGAGATAGTCTAATTCAATCTTATCAAATTATAAATGAGAAAACTGAAGCTCAGAGAATGATAACTGGTTTGTCCAAGCAGGTAGTAAATTAGAATGTAAACTTCTTGAGGGTAGGCACTGTCTTGCTTGCTACTATTTGAAACTTAGCATAGTGCCTGGCACATATAAGTACTTAATAAATGTTCTAATTAAGTTATCTAAATCAAGATTTGAACACAGGGTTTACAATTCCAATTTCAGTGTTCTTTTCTCTCTAAAATTCTCCAAAAATTAGCAACGATCGCTTAATTACCAAAACTAATAACCTTTTTTTCTCCCCAGTTCTGATGCTTCTTGACCTCCCTGTAGCATTTGAAATTGTTGATCACTTTTTCTTCCAGGATGCTTTCTCCTCGTTGTTCTCTCCTGGTTCTTCTACTAAAAAAAGTCTCCTATCTGACTATGCTTACAATTGTAGATATCTTTTCAAGGCTCTGTCTTTGGCAACTTTTTCCTCTCTATGCTTTTTGCTATTTCACATGTTGATTTTATCACCTCCCCTAGTTTCAATTATCCTTTTTATGTAGATGCTTCCCAGACTAATACATTCAGCCCTGTCTTCTCTCCTGAGCCACAGTCATAGATCACCAATTTTTTTTAAACATCTTAATCTGGGATGTTTTGTAGGCATCTCAAACTCAACATATTCAAAACAGTACTCTATCACTATTGTTCTCCCCAAATTCTCTCTTTGCTTAAGAACTTCCCTATTACTATCAAGGGAATGGCCACCCTTCCAGATATTCAGCCTTGAAATACTAGTGTCAATCTTAAATCTCACTCATTTTATATATGCAGTTCATTGCCATATCTTTTTCTGCCTTCATAGCATCTATGGTATATTTCCCCTTCTCTTGACTCACATTGCCACAGCCCTAATTCAAGCCCTTATCACATCTTGCCTAAACTATGTCAATAGAATTCTTATTGATATCTCTACTTCAGTTCTCCTCACTCCAATCCATCCTCTACTTAGCTTCCAAGTTGATTTTTCTCTTTATTTTTAATGTCTTTTAAATATATATACATATTTATATATATGTATATATTTTGTAATTTATTTCCCCCAGTTACATGTAAAAACAATTTTTAAAATTTTTTAAAATTAATTTTATAATTATAACATTTTTTGACAGTACATATGCATAGGTAATTTTTTTACAACATTATCCCTTGTACTCCCTTCTGTTCCGAATTTTTCCCCTCCTTCCCTCCACTCCCTCCCCTAGATGGCAGATATTCCTATACATATTAAATATTTATAGTATATCCTAGGTACAATATAGATGTGCAGAATCGAATTTTGTTATTGTTGTTGTTGCAAAGAAAGAATTGTATTCAGAAGATAAAAATAATCTAGGAAGAAAAACAAAAACAAAAAAAATGCTCACAGTTTACACTCATTTCCCAGTGTTCCTTTTCTAGGTGTAGCTTATTCTGTCCATCATTGATCAATTGGAATTGGATTAGCTCTTCTCTATGTTGAAAATATCCACTTCCATCAGAATATATCCTTATACAGTATCATTGTTGAAGTGTACAATGATCTCCTAGTTCTGCTCATTTCACTCAGCATCAGTTGATGTAAGTCTCTCCAAGCCTCTCTGTATTTCTTACAGAACAATAATATACCATAACATTCATATACCATAATTTACCCAACCATTCTCCAATTGAGGGGAATCCATTCATTTTCCAGTTTCTAGCCACTACAAAAAAGGCTGCCACAAACATTCTGGCACATACAGGTCCCTTTCCCTCCTTTAGTATTTCCTTGGGATATAAGCCCAGTAATAGCACTGCTGGATCAAAGGGTATGCACAGCTTGAAAACTTCTTGGGCATAATTCCAGATTGCTCTCCAGAATGGTTGGATTCTTTCACAACTCCACCAACAATGCATCAGTGTCCCAGTTTTCCCACAGCCCCTCCAACATTCATCATTATTTGTTCCTGTCATCTTAGACAATCTGACAGGTATGTAGTGGTGTTTCAGAGTTGTCTTAATTTGCATTTCTCTGATCAATAGTGATTTGGAACACTCTTTCATATGAGTGGAAATAGTTTCAATTTCATCATCTGAAAATTGTCTGTTCATAACCTTTGACCATTTATCAATTGAAAAATGGCTTGATTTCTTATAAATTAAAGTCAATTCTCTGTATATTTTGGAGATGAGGCCTTTATCAGAACCTTTAAATGTTTTCCCAATTTGTTACTTCCCTTCTAATTTTGTTTGCCTTGGTTTTGTTTGTGCAAAAACTTTTTAATTTGATGTAATCAAAATTTTCTATTTTGTGATCAATAATGACTCTAGTTCTCCTTCAGTCACAAATTCCTTCCTCCTCCACAATCTGAGAGGTAAACTATCCTATGTTCCTCTAATTTATTTATGATCTTGTTCTTTATGCCTAAATCTTGGACCCATTTTGATCTTATCTTAGTATGTGGTGTTAAATGTGGGTCCATGCCTAATGTCTGCCATTAAAAACAATTTTTAACATTCATTTCTATAACTTTTGAGTCCCAGATTCTTTCCCTTTCTCTCTTCCCACTGCCCTGCTTTGAGAATGTAAGGAATTCAATATAGGTCATAGATATATACTCATGCAAAAGAAAGCATAGACAAAACAAGTCAAGAAAAGTAAAGTTTAAAAAAAGTATGCATCAATCTTCATTAGTTAGCATTAGTTATTTCTCTGGGAATGGGTAGCATTTTACATCATAAGTCCTTCAGAGTTGTCTTGGGTCACTGTATTGCTCAAAATAGTTATGTCATTCATAGTTGATCATAGTACAATACTGCTGTTATTTTTTTATCCAGTGCATTTCACTTTGCATCAGCTCATGAAAGTCCTTTCAGGTTTTTCTGAGAGCAATTTGCTCATTGTTTCTTAAAGAACAATAGTATTCCAGGGGCAGAGCCAAGATGGTAGAGAGTAGGAACATCTTTATCTGAGCTCCTTTCAGTATCCTTCAAATCAATACCAGCTCAATCCTCTGAACTGATTTTGGAATGACAGAACCCACAAATATTTGGAATGTAACAAATTTCCAGCAGAAGATCCTTTGGAAGAATTTCAGAAAAGGTCTGTTTCAATTTGGCAAATGGGGATGTGGATAAGTGCATAGTTCAGGGAATCATGGAATCAGAGTGTTGTGCTGGGAAATCTATTGGGAGGCTCTTAGACAAAATACAGCTGCATTGGCTGTTCTGGTCTGGTTATAAACCAATGGATCAGCAGATTAGCTATAAGACATCCAAAGCAAATACAAAAGGCAAATGGTGAGCTTCTGAATCCCAGCAAAATTTGGGATCTGTCATGTCTATTCAGCACCAGAAGTCACTCAGGAAAATCAGCCCCAGGACAGCCTAAAGCAGTTGTTGATAGTGGAGGAAGCTTGGTACAATATTTCCTTTGCCCTAAGAACAGACCTAAAGTTTGAAAAAAATACGCAAAAAAGCAAAAAGAACTCTGACCACAGATAGCTTTTAAGGATCCTAAAGGCAAATCATCTACAGATGAAACCCCAAAGGGTGATATAAGTTGGTCCCCATCTCAAAAGTCTTTTTCTTTTTATTATAAGTTTTTATTGACAGAACATATGTCTGGGTAATTTTTTAAAAAAATATTATTTCTTGCATTCACTTCTGTTCTGACTTTTCCCTTCCCTCCCTCCACCCCCTTCCCTAGATAGCAGGCAGTCTTATACATGTTAAATATATTATAGTATATCCTAGATACAATATATGTGTGCAGAACCATACAGTACTCTTGTTGCATAAGAAGAATTGGATTCAGCAGGTAAAAATAACCTGGGAAGAAAAACAAAAATGCAAGTAGTCCACATTCATTTCCCATTCTTTCTCTGGGTGTAGCTGATTCTGTCCATCATTGATCAATTGGAATTGAATTAGATCTTCTCGTTGTTGAAGATATCCACTTCTATCAGAATACATCCTCATACGGTATTGTTCTTGAAGTGTATAATGATTTCCTGGTTCTGCTCATTTCACTCCGCATCAGTTCATGAAAAGTCTCTCCAGGCCTTTCTGAAATCTTCCTGCTGGTCATTTCTTACATAACAATAATATTCCATAACATTCATATACCACAACCCAACCATATACAACCCAACCATTCTTCAATTGATAAGCATCCATTCATTTTTCAGTTTCTAGCAACTACAAAAAGGGCTGCCACAAACATTTTGGCAAAATAGGTCCCTTTCCCTTCTTTAGTATCTCTTTTTGATATAACCCTAGTAATAATACTGCTGGATTAAAGGAAATGCACAGTTTGATAAATTTTTTGGCATAATTCTAGATTGCTCTCCAGAATGGTTGGATTTATTCACAACTCCACCAACAATGCATCAGTGTCCCATTTTCCCACATCCCCTCCAATATTCATCATTATTTTTTCCTGTCATCTTAGCCAATATGACAAGTGTGTAGTGGTATCTCAGAGTTGTCTTAATTTGCATTTCTCTGATAAATATGATTTGGAACACCCTTTCATATGAGTAGAAATAGTTTCAATTTCATCAAATTTCCCCCTCCCTCCCTCTACTCCCTCCCCTAGATGACAGGCAATCCCATACATTTTACATATGTTACAGTATAACCTAGATATAATATATGTGTGTAAATCCAATTTTCTTGTTGCACGTTAAGTAGTAGATTCTGACGGTATAAATAACCTGGGTAGATAGACAGTAGTGTTAACAATTTACATTCATTTCCCAGTGTTTCTTCTCTGGGTGTAGTTGTTTCTGTCCATCATTGATCAGCTGGAAGTGAGTTGGATCTTCTTTATGTTGAGGATATCCACTTCCATCAGAATACATCTTCATACAGCATTGTTGTTGAAGTGTATAGAGATCTTCTGGTTCTGTTCATTTCACTCAGCATCAGTTCATGTAAGTCTCTCCAAACCTTTCTGAATTCATCCTGCTGGTCATTTCTTACAGAGCAATAATATTCCATAATATTCACATACCATTCAAGGATCGATGTTAAAAAAATTATCCATGGATATGCTTTTTTAAAATAAAAAGCTTTAATAAAATAAAAAAATTTTAAAAGAACAATAGTATTCCATGTATTCCAATAATTACATGTCACAATTTATTCAACCATTCCCTAATTGATAGGAATCCTCTCAAATTCCAATTATTTGCCCTAAGAAAAGAACTGCTATAAATATTTTTGTACATATAAATCCTTTCCCTTTTTAATCTGTTTTGGGATAAAGATTTTGTAGTGGTTTTGCTAGGTCAAAGGGTAGGCATGATTTTATATAACCCTTTAGAATGGATCAGTTAAAAACCCCACCAACAGTGCACTAATGTCTCATTTTCCCCACATTCCCTATGATATTTGTCATTTTCCTATTAGCTAATCTACTAGGTATGAGGTGGTACCTCAGAATTATTTTAATATGCACTTCTTTAGAGCACTTTTTCATATGGCTGTAGTTAGGTTTGATTATTTTATCTGAAAACTTCATATCGTTGATCATTTATCAATTGGAGGTATCTTTTTTAATGACTTTTCTATATATTTGAGAAATGAGCCCTTTATTGGAGAAACTTACTTCAAAATTCTTCACACTTATTATTGTTAATTGCATCCGCTTTCTCCTCCCCTGTTTATTCTATTCTCTCTCTCTCCTTTCACTCTACCCATCCCCAGTCTTGCTTCTGACTGCCTCCTCCCTACCCTCCCTTCTAACATCTCCATCTCCTTTCCTCCCACTGTCCTGTAGGGTAAGATAAATTTTTTTTTTTACATCCAAATGAGTGTGTAAGTTCTCTCTTTAAGCCAATTTAAATGAGAGTAAGGTTCACTTACTCCCTTTTACCTAGTCCCTCTTCCTCCTCTTTACTCTAAAAACTTTTTCTTGCCTTTTTTATGGGAGACAATTTACCTCATTTTACCTCTCCCTTTCCCTTTCTTCCAGCATATTCCTCTCTCACACCTCAATTTTATTTTTTATTTAATTCACACCTATGCCCTGTCTATATGTATTTCTTCTAGCTGCTCTGATAATGATAAAATACTTATGAGTTTTAAGTATCATCTTTTCATGTAGGAATATAAACAGTTTAATCTTATTAAGTCCCTTATAATTTCTGCTTACCTTTTTATGCTTCTCTAGAAATTTGAAAGTCAAATGTTTCTGTTCATCAAGAATGCTTGAAAATCCTTTATTTCATTGAATATCAATTTTTTTTCCAACCTGAGTTTTCTAAAACATATGTTTGATTGTGTCAACTCCCCAACCCACCATTCCTGCTCAGTAAACTCCAGTGACCCCTTATTTCCAAGATCAAATATAACTTCCTCTGTTTGGCATTTAAAGATCTTTATATCTGATTTCTTTCTACCTTTCAAGTCTTCTTCATTCTCCTCCACGTGTTCTACAATCCACCACTGTTAGCCTGCTTGTAGTTTCTCAAACACTGCATTTCATCTCACGTCTTTGTACTAACTGTCTCCCATGACTGGAATGGTCTACCTTTTAGTTCCCCTCTCTTCTTTAAATACTCCATTTGAGTTCTCCTCACAGAAGATATTTTTCTCTTTCCCTTCTAATCCCATTCCCCACTTGCTAATGCTTTCTCCATTCACAGAACCTTTCATTGTCTCCTTATATTTCTTGTATCAAACAACAATAATGTATCTCATATATTCCTAGTTATTTACATGTTGTCTCTCCCATTACAAAGTAAGTTCATTGAAGACAGTGATTTTTTTCTACTTTCAGCACTAGGGCAGCTAGGTGGTGCAATGGATAGAGTGCTAGGACAGGTGTCAAGAATACTCATCTTAGATATTCAAATATAGCCTCAGATACTTATTAGTTGTTTGATCCTAGGCAAGTCACCTAATCTGTAAAAATGAGGGGGAGAAGGAAATGGCAAAACACTGCAATATCTTCGCAAAAACAAACAAACAAACAAAAAACACCCAGATGGGGTCATGAAGAGTTGGACACAACTTATAAAAAGGACTGAATAATAACCAAAAAAAAACACACTAAGTATTGTTCTAAGAATTTTGCAAATATTATCTAACACATCTTCAGCACATAGTAGGTGTTTAATAAATGCTTACTGACTGACTATATCATGCTGTTTTTCTTTCACTAGGTTTCTAGTCAGAACAAAGTTATTAACAAAACTGGGACTTTAGGAATTTCATTCTGTCAATCTAAAATACCCTCTGTCAAGTTTCAGCTTGGTATTCTTTATTTCTTGTATGGTTATATTTTTAGTACCTTCATCACTCCTCCCAAAAAAAGAAGGCCACCAAAAATAGTTATACTTTGCCTAGGAAAGACTGTACATTTCAAAAGTGAATTTTTTATGTCATTGACAGTTAAAGATAAAAAAAACACCCAACAAATTGGGTGTTTGCTACTTTCCCATTTGTGAAATGACATAGCAGTAATAAGTTTCAAAATCAAATTTGAAGAGGCCTCTACCTGTATGACCTTAGGCAAGTCACTTAACCCCAACTGCCTTAGCAGCAGCAGCAGCAGCAGCAGCAGCAGCAGCAGCAGCAGAAGAAGAAGAAGAAGAAGAAGAAGAAGAAGAAGAAGAAGAAGAAGAAGAAGAAGAAGAAGAAGAAGAAAAGAAGAAGAAGAAGAAAAGAAGAAGAAGAAGAAGAAGAAAAGAAGAAGAAGAAGAAGAAGAAAAGAAGAAGAAGAAGAAGAAGAAAAGAAGAAGAAGAAGAAAAAGAAGAAGAAGAAGAAGAAGAAGAAAAGAAGAAGAAGAAGAAGAAAAGAAGAAGAAGAAGAAGAAGAAGAAGAAGAAGAAGAAGAAGAAGAAGAAGAAGAAGAAGAAGAAGAAGAAGAAGAAGAAGAAGAAGAAGAAGAAGAAGAAGAAGAAGAAGAAGAAGAAGAAGAAGAAGAAGAAGAAGAAGAAGCTGGACACATGATTTGGGCAGAAAGGATGATACAACAAATTAGGAGTCCAAGGGATAATTTACCTATCAGATCCATGGAGAAAGGACAATTTATGATCAAGGAACCAGAAAAATTTATGAAAGACAAAATGGACAACTTTGATTACATTAAATTTAGAAGTTTTTGCATAAACAAAACTTCCCTTTTAATCTTGTTTGAACAGAAAATGTTACCTGCATCCAGAAAAAGAACTATGGAGACTGAATGTAAATCAACACATACTATGTTCACTTTTTTCTTTTTTTTTTCTCTCCCATGGTTTTTTCCCTTTGCTTTGCTTTTTTCTTTCCCAACATGATTCATAAAGCAATGTGTATTAAAAATAAACAAATTTCAAAAAAAAAAGAAAAAAAATTGAAGAAGCCTTTAGTTATGTAGGATCACAGACATAGAATAGAGAACATTGTCATCATTAGATAGGAAGTGCTCAGACCTCAGACAGATTGCTTATTTGCTGCTTACAAATGTTTCCTCCATACACCAGTATAATTCACAGTCTAATAGAGGAGACAACATGCTAACAACTATGTGCAAACAAGTTATATCATGGTAAAAATGAAACAAAGAAACGACAAAAGAACTAAGAGAGACTAGGAAGGGTTTTCTGTAGAAAATGAGAATGTAAGTGGGACTTGAAGGAAGGAAGCCAGAAAAGCCTAAAATGAGGAAGAAGGCTTGGGAGATGGCCAGCGAAAATGCCTAGAACCAAGAAATGGAATTTGAGGAACAATAAGATCATTGTCACCGGATTGAAGAGTATATGATAAAGTATAATGTATAAGAATGCTGGAAAGATAGGTTTGATAGGAAAAGAGGGATATTATTGAGGAATTAGAATGTAAAACAGAGCGGATTTTATACTTAAACCTGGAGGTGAAAGGGAATGATCAGAGTTTATTGAGTAGGAAGGAGTGATATTGTCAGATCTGCACTTTAGCAAAATCACTTTGGTGGCTAAATAGATGCTGAACTGGAGTGAGGAGAGATTTTTGGGATCAATCAGCAGGCCATTGCAGTAGTCCTAGTATGAGCAAATAAGGGCCTTTTTACTAATCTGCTTATATCTATACACCAGTGGCTTTTCCAAATCAATGAAATATTTGCACTTTACAACTTGAATCCATTTGCAATTTCATTAGTACATATGACATGATTCTAAGAGATTACCCATTGAACAACTCACATATTTCAGTAAATTAATTGATACAAGATCACTTGATCACAGATTTAGAACTGGGTGGTACATTAAAAGTCATGTAATCCCACCCCCTCCTTTTTATAGATAAAGAAATTGGGACCCAAAGAGAATAACTTGGGATCTTAGTATCATAGATTTGGATATAGAAGGGGCCTCATCTAGTTCATCTAGTCAAAGGGATTTGTCCCTATATTTCTCATTTTAGTAACACAATAAGCACTTTGGAAACACCTTATTAGCCCTCCAGAATTGAATAGGTATAGTCAACAATTTGATTTTTAATTTTCATTGAATGTTGCAAAACTGAAATCCAAAGTCACTCAAATATAGCAATATTTGTCATGTAAATATGAGTGTCATGGATTACCTTTTTCTCTGATATTTATCTTAGCACATGGCTTTTCTTTTCTTTTAAAAAAATTATTAAAGCTTTTTATTTACAAAATTACAAAAATTGGGTAATTTTTCAACACTGACCCTTGCCTTCTGTTCCAAATTTTCCCCTCCTTCCCCCAGCCTCTTCCCTAGATGGCAGTTAGTCCAATACATGTTAAATGTGTTACAATATATGTGAAATCCAATATATATATATATAATTATATTTATACAGGTATCTTGTTACACACACAAAAAAATCAGATCAAGAAGGAAAAAAAAAACTGAGAAAGAAAACAGAATGCAAGCAAAGAACAACAGAAAGAGCCAAAATGCCACATTGTGGTCTACACTCAGTTCTCACAGTCCTGTCTCTGGGTGTAGATGGCTCTCTTCATCACTGAACAATTGAAACTGGTTTGAATCATCTTATTGTTGAAGAGAGCCATGTCCATTGGAATCGATCATTATGTAGTCTTGTTGTTGTCACAGCACATGACTTTTCAAGATGCAGAAAAAGACTCTATGAGCGCACAGCTTACTTTGAAACCTATTTGAAACTATTGAGTTTAGACCAAGTTCTAACAAGTCTCAATAGTGTAAGTTGTGGTGATTAGCTATTCAAACACATCCAGTTCTCTGTGACCTATGGACCATAGTACACCAGTATAGCTCATATGGTTTGTCATTTCTTTCTCAAATGGATTGAGGCAAACAGGAGTTAGGTGTCTTGCCCCGGATCACACAGCTGGTGTTTGAGGCTGGAATTGAACTCGGTCTTCTTAATTCCAAAGCCAGATACTTATATCCATTGGCCTCAACAATGTAAAATCAACCAAAATTTCTCTGGAATTTTCCTATCTTAGTGAAATGTAAGCCTACATGGAGTTTACATTTGGTGAAATATAAGTTCTGTGAGGTCAGAGACTGCTTTTTATATTTGTTTTTTGTATCTGTAGTGCCTAGCAAAAAGACTTACTCATTAATAACAAGCACTTAATACAATACATTTGAATTGGTGATTATTATTGTTGTAATTCAACCATGTCTAACTCCTCATAAGCTTTGGGGTTTTCTTGGCAAAGATACTGGAATGGTTTGACATTTCCTTCTCCAGTTAATTTTAAAGTTGAGGAATTGATGCAAACATGGTAAAGTGACTTGCTCAGGGTCAGATATCTGTGGGGTTGAACGCAGGAAGAGAAATCTAGCATTCTATCCATTGTACCACTTAGCTGCCCAGGATCAATGATACTCAAACTTGTCTTTCTTGTGAGCCATCCATCCACCCCTAATCTTCTAAAACTCTCACTAGTTGTCATTTCTTAAATAACTAGCTATATCCTTTGAATTAATACTGATATCCATTTTCTCCACTTTTCCAAACTCAGAGTTAATTTTTGGCAACCAATTTTTTGCTATATGTTCACTGCTGTGATTTCTATCCTGAAGCTGGAGTGCTGAATTGGGAGATACAAAATGAACTGTAGCCCCAGCTCTGCTATTTAATGACAATGGGATCTTTAGCATGTCATCAATCCTTTGAATCTCAGTTTCCTTATCTGAAAAATGAGAGGTTTAGACTAAATGACCTATAAAATCCCTCCAAGCACTAGAGCTCTGATTTCAGTTGAAGAGAAACTATTCAAGGCAATTGCATATTTAAAAGTCATGAAGACATTATCTGCATAATGGTAAACATCAGGGATATTATGAAGAAATGACCCTTCTCTTTATAAAGATGGAAACTTTTCTATTATGATATGTTTAGTATCAACCTAGGAAGTTGGGAATGTAGGTAGAGCTAATGACTAGGCCTGGTAAATGGATCTGATGTGTATCAGTCATTCTATGTCTGCAAATAAGTAAGTAAAAAAGAGTAAGAGTTAAAGCATACCTCATAGAACTCATAATCTAGTTGTCAGAATCTGAGTGGAAGAACAAAGACAGTGAAGAAGAATTGGAAAGAAAAGTGATGGTGGTTCTAAGTTATATATAGAGAATTGTGTGCAAAGAAGATTTAGGGCTTAAAACAGGGTAAGCACTAAGATGCAAGTAGGTGGTACAGTGGATAGAGCACTAACCTTAGAATCTTCTTGAATACAAATCCAGCATCAGACCCTTACTAGGTGTGTGACTCTGGGTAGGTCATTTAACCCTGTTTGCTTGTTTTTTCCTAAAATGATTTAGAGAAGGAAATGGCAAACCACTTCAATATCTTAGCCAAGAAAATCACAAACAAGGTTACAGAGAGTCAGATATGACTGAAATAACTGAATAACAATAAATTTTATAAAGCTGATAATTGGCAAAGACACTACTATATATTTAAGTTTTCTTTTCACAGAACCACTCCTATGATTTCCTATGTCTTACTTGAGACCTCCCTATAAAAATTCTAGTTATCTAAAGCATTGGGAACCACTTTTTAAAATGTTTCTCCAAAGTCTGTATTTGTAACCTTGATCAAACTCTCACCTGCAGTAGTAGTGGCGACCAAATTTGGCCCAGTGATCTCGAACAATTTCCTCTACACTCTGTTTTCGGGCTGCAATGATTGAAAGCCAAACCAATACTGACCAAAGTCCATCCTTTTCACGAAGATGATCAGAACCTAAGAAGAAAAAAATACTATACTTAGAGCTAATCTTTATAAAAGCAAACTTTAAACATAATCAGAAAAATTAGAATTTTTTGTTTGATTTTCAATGAAAATAATTTGCTATATCCTTTGAATTATACTGATGTGCATGAATATATTTGTATTTCTATAAAAGCAAAAGCACTTCCATTTCAAATAAAATGCACATGCCTGTACATGTCAATATATATAAATATATACAATGTGACTTGATATTTCCAATCTGTAACGAATGAAATAAAAGAGCTAAGATAAAGTGCATATGCATAGTAATGTCATGTATTGAGATAAAATGTTACTGTACAAATGATGAAATGAATAGTCATTAGTTTTATTTCACTATTAGGCCACTATGGTTTTTTTTTTAAATATTTTCCTGATAGCAAACCTAAGTAGTAGATAGTATAAATATTATTCTCTCTATTTTACAAAAGAGAAAACAAACTAAGAGTGCCTAAGTACTCTTTCTAGTATCACACAGTAAATAAAGGAGGCATGATTGAATGGTGATGTTTTCAGTGAATCACTGGTTTTCAGAGAATGAGGCTTTGGGGATTAAGATTCCAATCATCAAAAATGGGCAAGTCTTTGAGTATTCTCAGACTTGAATTAGTCCTAATACAGTGAAAGAGAAGAGAGAAGAGAAATTTTTTAAAAAGAAAGGAAAAAGAAAAGGGAAGGGAAGGAAGAAAGGAAGGAAAGAAAAAGGAAGGTAGGAAGGAAGGAAGGAAGAAAGGAAAGAGAGAAGGAAAGAAGAAGAGAGAGGAAAGAACCCAGGTAAGGAAGGAGGGAGAGAGGAAGGGAAGGAAGAAAGGAAGGAAAGAAAAAGGAAGGTAGGAAGGAAGGAAGGAAGAAAGGAAAGAGAGAAGGAAAGAAGGAGAGAAGGGAGAGAGGAAAGAACACAGGTAAGGAAGGAGGGAGAGAGGAAGGGAAGGAAGAAAGAAGGGAGGAAAAAAAACTACTTGAATCTTGCTCACTGATGCTGTGCTAAAAGGCTCTCTCTTTTTTTTTTTTTAACCTAGTTGCAATTCTAATTCTCCTTATTGTATATCTACCATGTCATTGTTGTTGGCTCAGGGAATTTTAGTGGCAAGATATAAAAACACCTACATGACTGAGAGGCAGGCACTAGCCAAGGTGGTTTAATTCAAAAGGAAAATGAATTACCTGTCCTGCTCTTGCCAATGCTCATGAATAGGCAGCTGATGAAATATCTGGTCAGTGCTCATGGTTGTTTCTTTAAAACTGGACCCTCAGCATTACTCATCATGTTACTCTAACCTCAACTAACAAACTCTTTGTACTGATACAAAAATGGAAGTCATTTGGAAGGCATTGGTACAGCTCCATGATTAGCTGCCAAAAACAACAAGGCTGGGAAATACTGCCCAATAGGACTACTTCAAAACCTTTTCTCCTTTTATAGCTGAAAAATTACATTTATTTACTGGTTATAGCAAAATACTCTCTTAAATATAAGCTTTGTTTCTTAAATAATAATAACTTTCAGCTGGATTACATTACCTAGAAATCTAAACATTAGTGGCCATTAAGCTTCTATGGTAAGACATCATAATTTAGCATCAGAGAGATAGAAAATGCTTTAAATTACTTCAAAATAACACTCCAGTCACTTGTAGCCAGCAATCTAGTAAATTTTCTCTTGGCTTAGATTTTCCCTTGTAAGAGTTAAAGATTTGCCAAGTTTCACAAAGAATCAAGTGGAAAAAAAATGACCTGGTCTAATCTAATTTTTTCTTGTAAGAGTTAAAGATTTGCCAAGTTTCACAAAGAATCAAGTGAAAAAAATAACCTAGTCTAATCTAATTATGGGATTGAAATTGGTCTGAACTGATAACTATGAGGAAACTACATAAATTTTTTGGGGGAAGATTTTGGTATGCTTTTGAGAAAAGGGAAAAAACGACCTTCCTTAAATGTCTATAGTTAAACCATATTCTTGCTTTACTGATAAGTAACCTAAGCCAATAAGCCAGAATTTGAAGCTTCAAACAACTTGCAGTCATATAGGGAAACTGGTGCTTGGAAACATTAAATTTAATTTGAAAAAATTTTAGCTGAGATCCTCAAGCAATTAGCTCCTCTTGTAAGCACATCTTACTCTACTGATATCCCCAAATCATAGATATTTTCTGTGTTCACTACTATCTAGTTATACTGCACGCCCAGTAGGCTAGTGAAAAAGCTAACTTTCATTTTGGGCACTTCCTATATTTTAGTCCATGTGCCTGAGAACTGAGCTCTGAGATACTTTCCTGTCTAAATCCTAGATCTTATGATACAAAGTAAAATAAGCAGAACTAAGAGAACAACATTCACAATGACCAGAAATCAGTTGAGTGCAGCTATTCAAGCAATGCAGTAATTCATTGAATAGTTGATGCCAACTATGAATTTCTTCCCCTCAGTTGGGAAGCAGTGGGACACAAGTAGGGAATGAAGCATGTGGTATTACACATAGCCAAAGTGTCATTTTGCTTTGTTTAACTTTGCTTTTTTTTTTATAAGAAAAGTTTTATGGTGGGTGGAGGTATAAATTAGATAGGTATCAGCACATTGTTGGTGGAACTGTGAACAGATCCAACCATTCTGGAGAGCAATCTGAAGAGTGATTTGCTCAAAAAGCTATCAAACTGTGCATACCCTTTCACTCAGCAGTGTTTCTACTGGGCCTATGTCCCAAAGAGATCTTAAAGGAGAGCAAAAATCCAACATATGCAAAAAATGTTTGTGGTAGCCTTTTTTGTAGCAGCAAGAAATTAGAAACTGAATTGGATGTCCATCAATTAGAGAATAGCTAAATAAGTTATGATATATGAATGTTATTGGAATATTATTGTTCTGTAAGAAACGACCAGCAGGATGATTTCAGAGAATTCTGGAGAGACTTATATGAACTGATGCTAAGTGAAATAAGCAGAACCAGGAGATCATTATACACTGCAACAATAAGAATATATGATGATCAATTCTGATGGATGTGGCTCTCTTCAACAATGAGATGACTCAAACCAATTCCAATTGTTCAGTGATGAATAGAGCCATTTACCCCCAGAGAGAGGATGGTAGGAAATGAGTGTGGACCACAACATAGCATTCTCTTTCTGTTGTTATTTGCTTGCATTTTGTTTTCTTTCCCATTTTTTTTCCTTCTTGATCTGATTTTTCTTGTGCAGCAAGATAACTGTATAAATACATATACATATAATGGACTTAACATATATTTTAACATATTTAACATATATTGGACTACCTGCCATCTAGGGAAGGGGGCGGGGGGAAGAAGGTGATAATTTGGAACAGAAGGCTTTGCAAGGGTCAGTGTTGAAAAATTACCCATGCATATGTTTTATAAATAAAAAGCTTTAATTAAAAAAAGATATCAGCAAAACATTTTTAAAGAGAGGGATGTAGAATCAATCAATAAATAAACATTTATTAAATGACTAAGATACAAAAAGAGGTAAAATACAGTTTAATTCAATAAAAATTTATTAAGCGCTACTATGTGCTAAGTAGTAGGGATTCAAAAGAAGGAAAAAGACAGTCTTTGCCTTCAAGGAGCTTACAGCCTAATGGAGAAAACAACATGGAAACAAATATATATATATATATATATATATATATATATATATATATATATATATATATATATATATATATATACATATATATATGTGTGTGTGTATATATATATACATATATATGTGTGTGTATATATGTATATATATATATAAAGCTATAAATAGAATAAAAAAGAAATAATTAACAGATGGAAGGTACTAGAATCAAAAGGTATTGAGGAAGGCTTCCTTTTAGTTTTTTAATTAAGTTTAGTTAGGGTTAGTTATTTATTTTACATTATTTCATTTCATCTTACATTATTTCATTTAAAGAAAACCCTAGAGATCAGAAAAAAGAGGAATACTTATTCTTTTAGAGGATGAAATCAAAGCCCAGGAAAATTACTTAATTTTCTTCCTACAGGTGAGGAAGTTGAATGAGGGTGTTGAACTAAAAATGAGAGAATTGAACTAAAAATATTTAAAAAGTCTTACATAGTAATATCATATGCATAATAAGGAAGAGAGAGGAGGGAAAGAGGGGAAAAGGGAGAGAGAAAAGAGAGAGGGAAAGAAAGGAGGAGGAAGGGCAGGAAGAAGAGGAAGAGAGGAGACAAAGAAAATGAGAGAGAGGGAGGGGAGGAGAGAGATAAAAAGAAGAACTTGCAATATGTATAGCAATAATGGGACTAAAAGGCAATGTGATCTAGAAAAACCCTGGCTTTTGGGTCAGGGGACTTGGGTTCAAATTTTCCCTCTGATCCACCTGAGTGAGTGTTTTTGTGTGTGTGAGGCTCTCTCTGTGTCTCCGTCTCTGTCTTTGTATGTGTCTCTTCTTTGTCTATGTCTTTGTATTTCCCTGTGTGTCTCTCTCTTCTGTCTCTGACTCTGCTCTGTCTCTGTCTGTATGTCTCCCCACTGTCTTTCTCTGTGTCTCTTTTTATATCTGTCTCTGTCTTTCTCCTGGGTCTTTCATTGTCTCTCACTGATGATTATCAGTGAAGTAGTTATATCTCTATGTAGTTTTATCTCTGAATCTGTATCACTGACGATGTAATTTTCTGAAACTTTCATAGCACAGATTTCTGATTTCTTTTTTGTCCAACTGTTGATTGAATACTAATCTAAGAAAAAGCTTGTAAAGAAAACTGGTTCGTATTCTTAAAACTAGCTCTGCTCCTGCCTGCCTCTCTAGACTTTTCTGCTACCACCAATAGCCTTCTCACCTTGGGAAAAAACGCTGTCCTTACAATTTTTTCACTCTGGAAGATCCCTTCACCCCTGTGGTCCTCTCCTCTGAGTGGTGAGTTCTTCCTGAAACCTTTATTTTTAGCAAATCCCCAAACCAGTCAAGTTCATTCCTTTCCCTAACATATTCTGGACTCTCTAGAGTGACTTCTCCATCCTCTCTCCTTTTAAGTTCTTTTATGTGCTATCTTCCTTCATTAGAATGTAAGCTTCTCAAGGGTAGGAACTAATTTTCTTTTTGTTTCTATTTATATTCCCAGCACTTAGTATATTTATATATATATATGTGTGTATATATAAATCATGCATTTATATATAATAATGTTTAATATACTAAAGATCCATGAAAAAATATCTTAGAATGGTGAACATAAATAACCTTCCTGTGTGAAAGAGAATTCTTAGAGAAGATTGCTATGAACTAGGGCCCTTCTTTTTTGTTCGAATTTGGTGGTGGAGGAGACTCTGAATTCTAGCTGGGTGCCACTGGCCTTCCTCAGGGAGGTGATTCATTCTGTAATCAACCACAGGAACATGACTTCACCAAGCCTTTTTGCCTAAATAACTTGTGAAGATTTTTACTAATGTATTGATCTAGAAAAATCATTCAAAGATGCTCACTCAGCAGAAATTTCTGGCAAGTTTTTCCAGCTGATAATAACATAGGAAACATGAATTAATAGCACATGACTTAAATTGTGCTTTATATGAAGCCAGTAAGAATCAGTTGTTTTCTTTAAATTAGAAGATTACAAACATAAAATTCCATACAGAGCAGTGGAAAGAGCCAGAAGTCACAAGATTCGAGTTCTACTCCAAGCTCATTCACTGGTTAGTTAGAGGTGCTTAACTCTTTTGCGTAGTCTTTCTGGGCTTCTGTTTCCTATAAAACCAGAGGATTGAATCAGATGATCTCTCAGCTTTATAATCTTATGAATTTTATTAAAATTTATTTTTAAGTTATGAAACAGACTAATAAAAATTTAGTAGCCCATGAATAAACAAGAGGATTTCAAGGCCACACATATTGCCAAGAATCTCTTCTATGCTCTCCCCCTTAAATGGTCATGTAGCTTTGGATTGAAGATCTCCAGTGATGGGGAGTCACCTACTTCCTGAGGTAACCCATTCTAGTTTCTAGTGACTCTAACTGTTAGAAATACTAAGCTGAAATCTTATTCAATGAAATTTTGACAATTACTTTGCTCTCAGGAGCCCAAAGAGCCAAATCAAATTGCTCTTCCATTTGACAGTGTTTCATATTCTTAAAAATACTTACGTTCCCTTAAAGTTTTCCATATTAAACATAACAAATTCCTTTTGATCATATTTCAGATTGGTTTCCCTTCACCTTCTTGATAGACCTCTGATTCTCTCCAGGATATCAATGTCTTCCTTAAAATATGGTAGTCCCAAATGAATGAAAAGCATTTATTAAGCACTTGCTAGATGCCAGACACCACTCAAAGCATAGGAAATATGAATCCAAAAGTGAGATATTCCTTGAACTCAAAGAGCTTACATTCTAAGATATTTTCAATGAAATATTATGTGCAAATTGATTATTTTATAATCTACTGAAAGAGCTTAGGATAAGGGGCACATTTGGAGAAAAACTCTAGGTTCAACTATACTCCCTGCATTCCTAATAATATTTATGCTTAATACAATTATCTCTCTCTTTGCAACAAGAACTATATCTCTATCTATCTATCTATATACATATATATATATTTATAAACGTATCAATATATACAGATGCATATACATGTATATATGCACACACACCACACACAAATATGTGTGAATATGCATAGAACAGCCATGTGACATAGTGCCAGACCTGGAGTCAGGAAGACTCATCTTCTTGAGTTTCAAACCTGGCTTCAGATACTTATTAGCTGTGTGATTCTGGCCAATTCACTTAATCTTGTTTACCTCAGTTTTCTCAACTACAAAATTAGCTAGAGAAGAAAATAGCAAACTACTTTCTATGTCAAGAAAGCCCCAAATGGGGTGGCAAAGAATTGGGCACAGCTGCAATGACTGAGTAAGAATAACAAAAAATAAAATGTATAACTTGGGGTACTTCCTCTTGATACAACTTGAGACTATTGGAACAGCCTAGTAAGTAATAATTCCCTTAGGAGGCAGCATGATATTGTAGATAGTCATGTAGATAGTCATAAAGGTCAATGTTCAGATCCTGCCTCAGACACTAGTTATGTGACTCAGAACAAGACATTTAATCTTCTGTGCCCAAATTTTTAAAATTGTAAAATAAGAGACATACCTAATATGCCTCCTGGATCTAAATCTATGATCCAATACAATTTTAAGAGAACTAAACTTTTATTTTGGAGGGTCACATTTGAATGATGAGGGGAGGGCTTGCTCATCAAAGTCTCCATGCAGACACTGGAATAAGAAACGCTAACTTCTCTAGGGCTAGTGAACTTTAATTCAATGTTCTTGGGCCAAGAGTTTGGGATTCTTCCATATGCTGTAATGTCCTGGCCAGCAAGACTGGCATGCAATTATCTCCCTTCCCTATCATTTTGTGTCAAACAATAAGCTGATAGGGAAACAATAGGGCCCTAACTGCTACACCAGCAGACCTAATACTGTGGCTTTAAGTGGTTTTTCAGACTCTAACACTAGACCCCATCTTTTTTTAGCACAGAACTTGATAGTTTTTAAATAATCCAGAAAGGAGTTTGTGTTTTCAGGCTTTAAGGAAGCTCCTGGAGACATAAGTCATAGCACTGTTGAGCTCTTACTCACTTCATTCAGGATTGCACATGTATTCAGATGGCCCACTACCTTCAGAGAAATGGCTCTCCCAGTGCTGGAAATACTATCAACATAGCCTGTTTCTGTGCCCCAGTTAACATTCTTCTGGTCAGAGTTAGCAAAAAATACTCATATAAATTCTTAATAGTCTCTTGAAATTTAGGAAAGTTTATAAAACTGGATACAAGTTAAGAAAGCATAAGATATTTCATTGATTCAGAAAGCACTTACTGAAAAAAATTTAACATTTGAAAGACAGTGTGGTATAATGGAAAAACCTTTGGGTATGAAGTCAAAAGCCATGGCTTCAAACCTCATTTCTGCCCAGTGTGATCTGGAACATATTGCTTCATTTCTCTGGGCCTTTGCTTCCTTCAATATAAAGTAGAGAAGCTACAGTTGATGACCTTTAAAATCTTTTCCAGTTATAAATCTATGATTTTTCTAATCTAGATAGACAAAGTGTTTCGTTCAGAATGCAAGATGATAGAGTGGGTCAGAAATACTGTCTTTTTTAGGATATAAATTCCTTGAGGGGAAGCTCTCTTTTTGCCTTTATTTTAATCCTAAGTACTTATATCTTTTCTTCTTTGTGCTTTATATATAATAGGTATTTAAATAATTATTAAGTAATAATAAGTATTAAATAATTATTGAATAGGTATAGAAATATAGATCATTGCAAGCTAAGAGTTTGAGAAAGTCTTAAATAGATTATGGGTATTGACTTAGGCCACTTGGAAACCTTTTGATAGCATCATTCTGCTTAGAAATACCTAAAGAAGATTCATTTCTCCACTAAACTAGGCTTATTGTCAATACTGTGGTAAGATATTTAACATCCACTTGACTTGGTTAAACCCCTTAAACTCTCTAGGACTCAGTTTCCTCAATTGTCAAAAAGAAGGAGTGGACTGAATGATTAAGGATCCTTCTAAGTTTAATTTCATGATAGTGTAGTTATTAGGAGTATTATTGTTAAGCCTGAATTTATCTTTGACTTCCACCTATGTGACCTCTTCAATTCTCAGTTTGTTCATTTGTAAAAAAAAAAAGGGGGGGGGGAAGGCACTGGAATTTCCTTTATAGTTCCACACCTTAGATCATTTATTCAATACTTTATCATTTTGTTCAAAGTATCATCAATGTTTACATATATATATGCATATATATATTATATATTTAGAGGGAATAGCAAGTTGTACATAGTAGATTTGCAATTTCATGCACAATCATGTTTTTTATTGTACTGAGTTTTGTAAATGCTTATTTTGTTCTGTGAATTGAAAATGAAATAAATCTGTAATACATAATAACTAAAATTTATGAAAGCAAAAAAAGTCATTTCTGCCATTTGAAAGGTAAGTATTATATGAAAAAAATAGCAAAAGTTGAGTAATATTGCATTATCATGGATTTAGAGTTGCAAGGAAATTTGTAGATCTTTGAGTCCAAACTCCTCATTTTAAACATGAGGAGTTTGGACTCAAAGATCTACAAAGAGTTTTAGTGACTTGCCCGGATCCACATAGTTAGTCAGTTACACATGTTTTGGATAACTGGTTTGTCATTATCTGAGAAGGAAATTGACCAAATAGATATCCTAAGATCCTTTATAGTCCCTTAAAATGCAATGATTCTATGAAACACAAAGCAATGTTATTAGACTAATCATACCTGATGTTTTTGAGCCCCAAATACTCACAGATGTACCTTCCAAGACTTGGGATAAAACTGATAAAGCATTGGATATGGAGTCAGAAAAACAGACTCTCATCTCTGCCATTTAAAAGATGTCTTCTCTGGACTCTGCTCCTAATTTCCCAGACTGTACCCACATACCATGCCAGAGTAGCCTTCTCATCCTAGAAATTCAATCTTCCTCCTGCAGTCTCCTCATCTTAGAAATTGACTTTGTTGATGGTCTTCTCACCCTGAAAATATAGTCTGCCCCTTCCTTTGATTAGTTGGTTCCTCCTAGAATCTCCATTTTAGGAAAATGCTCAGGCCAGCCATATCTTCATGCCTTTTTAAGCTCCTTCCCCCATTAAAATGTAATACTCCTTGAATTGTCTTAGGAAGATTCTGACGATCACCTGGCAGGATAAGATACTAGATTACTGAGGTCCTTTCTTAAACTAAACTGCGAAGCATTCCAACTCTATTGCAGAGAGCACAATTCCATTGGGGTAATCACATTGTTTGAATGCCAAGTGTACACTTGCCAAAAAAAAAAAATTATGGAAACCTTACTCTGGGCAAGTGCTCACAAGGAAGTCAGAAAAAGTGATACAAGAACCTGCTTAAGGTATCTTTTAACTTTAGCAATGATTGCATGACATGGAAACACTGGCATAGAACTGCCCATCATGGCATGCCCTCATCAGAGAAATTGATTTACTCTATGACCAAAACAGAATTGAATTAGCCCAAAAGAAATGCATGATGTGCAAAATTACAGAAGGTACCCCAAATGTTCATATGGACTATTTGTGTCTAACCTGTGGCAAAGCATTCCAAGATTGTTTTGTTCTGATCAACCACAGTTGGGCATAATGTAACTCAACTGTAACATAGTGATGTTATTTTGGTCTTCTTTGAGAATGAAGGACAACAACCAAACACACTTTGAAGTCAGAGACTATCTTTCTTTCTGCTTCTATCTGTTCGCCCAGCACTTAACACACAGCATCTAGCATATAGTTAATGTCTTCTTTGAGCCTTGGGTAAATATTTTAAGTCTACTGCTATTCTTTACATTATTATACTTTTATGGAATTTGGGTTAATCTAAGTAGTAACATCAGACCTAAACATAGTCACAGTTTATAATATATAATTCTAAATTATACATAATGCCTGCCTTCCAAATAGCTGAAATGAATTTATCTTTTTTATATATTCATATATTTCCTTTATTTATTTATTTTGTTTTAGAAATTATTTTATTTTCAATTTCCAGAACAAAATAATTTCCAAAACATAGTACAATAAAAAAAGATGATTGCACACAAAACTGCCAATTTATCATGTATGACAGAAATTTACATCATGTATGTTAGAAGCACTGTCCAAAGAAATTGGTCTGTCTTCTCCTTCCTTCTTTCCTCCCATACAGACCAGTCTTAAATGCCAGGGCCTAAAAGTACTTGGTAAGAATAGAAAATACTCAAGAATAAAATCATTTGGAATGCAAATCTCTCTGAATTATGAAAAGCAATTTCAGACTCAGCTAAGGAAGGTCACTAATTTGCCTAAACCTAATCATACCATTCATTAGATCATCATTTCACTGGATTCTTTTTATTTAATAAAAAGATAAATAGGGTGAAGAATAGGTTGAAGCAAATTTTATCAGAAACGTCCCACTAAGAAGGGCTTCTAAGTCTTGCCCTTATATGACATGTCACTGGTATTAATAAAATATACACACACATAAATAATACATATTTACTCATATGGATATACTATAATACATGTATACATATGCTCCTTATGTATTTTATATATACCCACATGCATATGTTTGTATGTATATGTGTGTATGTATATGTATATGTATATGTATATGTATATGTATATGTATATGTATATGTATATGTGTAGATATAGATCTCCAAGCCTCAGTCAGGGATTGTCAGGAAGTTGCATGTTACACTTGCCAAATGTCCTTCATAATAATAATAAAAAATGAATGAATAGAAAGGATATATTAAGCAATCATTACATATCAGTTACTGTGCTAAGCACTGAGGATACAAATATAAGCAATCAAGACAAGTCCTGACTTCAAGGAGGTTACATTCTAATAGAGGATAATAAAACACATAATAAAGAACTAGAAGAAGAGAAGACAGTAATAGCTCATTCAGTGTTTTGGTTTGGAGATGTCCAAGAAAGAAATGAAGATAACCTTTATAAAAAATCTTTGTTTTACAAAGAACTTTCCTTATATCAACTGTATAAGATTTTCATTATATTTTATTACACATAAGTATAAATGTGTATTGTATGTGTGTATACCCATGAGGAAACATTCTCAGAGGGATTAATTGACTTTTCCACAGACACATAGATATTAAGTATCACTGGTTGAAATTGAACTCATACTTTTTTTTATTCGAAGTCCAATGTTCTTTCAACATCCCCATGTTGCTTTTCATAATATCAGATATAACAAAGTTTACCTGTGCCAAAGCTTTCTTCTCCACAAAGAGAACACCTTCCAGAGTCCATCAGATTTGAAAAGAATTTCCAACCTGCTGGTGTCTCATACACAGGGACTTTAAGTGATTTTGCCACCCTAAAAAAGAAAAGAAAAAGTAATACAACAGTTAATTCATATACTCCTTTCCCTTTTCTTTGTGTAAATAAAGGCACCCAGAAATTATTGGAGCAGTTCCTATTGTTCATAAGTTTATGGGCAGCATTTGACAATTTATCTATATTGAGAAATGGGGGAAGCTGTTGAATTTAGTATTTAATAATTCTGTGATCATGGACATAAATTCTCCATACCATAATTCCCTTATTTAAAATGGAAATAATATTATCTGCAGAACTCAACTCACAGAGTTGTGAGACTCAGCTGTGATAAAATATGTAAATCATTTTGTAACCCTTAAAGGATTATATGTGACAAATTAAATGTTATTGCCATTATTATAAAGTTTAGGATATCACACCATGGAAAGTGGTTAATTAAACCAATAAAATATATCTAAATTTCTCTTTATAGTAATGATTCATGATCATGTTTCTAAGGATTATAAAGGCATAATATAAATAATGAGAAGTCTGAACCATCTCTAAGCTTCCTTCAGTTTTAAAGCTATGATCCTCCATCTTAACTTACTGATTTGCATCTCTATTTTGGATTTTTCCCAAGTAATTGACCTTCCACTTGTTCCTGAATCTCTCCTTCCTGTGAAAATAGTAGTGATTTTATAATTTTAGATAATAGAGAACTTGTAAATCAGTAGAAGTAAGTGTTCAGTCCTTTGTTCCCCTCAGCTTAAGATGGTGGTTGACATGGAGAAGAAGCAATAGTGAAATACTGCATTAGATCATGAACCTCATTTAGTAGTCACTGTCTATTAGAATACCAAGACAATTCCCAGTTTAGAGGATGAAGTTCAAACCAATCTCATTTTTTCATCTAAGTTAACAGTTTTATTTGGCACATACTTAGGCAAGATGTTTTCATCTTCAATTGTGAATTCCCCTTTTTATTTCTGATGCAATCATATTTTCTCTTTTTTAAAATTTAAAAATCAGACAAACTTTATTAGCTGGTACTTTTTTGCTTTCAATTGTATCAATATCTTCTTTAATTTTCAGAATTTCTACCTTGTTTAAGTAGATATCTTTTTAAGTTTGTTTCATCAGGTTTTAAAAAATTAAATGACTAATGAATTTTTCCCCCCTGTTTTTTGGCAAAGAGGTTTAGGAATAGAAAATGGCTTTTTTTCCTAAGAACTACTTTACCTGGAGCATCTGTTAAGTTTGGGTACACTATTGCACATTATTTAATGACATTTTCTATTGTTTCTACACTTTGGTCTTTGACACATCAATTCTTCAGGATTCAAATATTTAGGGTCTCATTGATTTTTATTACTTTATTTCTAAGCCCCTTATTGAATGTTATTTTTATCCAAACAAGCCCTAAATATCCATTATCATCACATTCCAATGGGGAATAGAATAAACTTTCCCACTGATGTGCCAACAATGATTTAGTAAGGTTAAGACCTAGGAATTTTCAGAATTTCAGGAAATTTTAGAAATACTGAAAACTTGTAATAAAGGAAGATTTCATAGTTTTGAAAAAGCTAAATAACTCTAGATCTCTTATGTTCCCTATTTTCTCTAATATTGTTTATTGCCATACCCCTTCTTGCAATAATCTGTGACCCTGAAAAACAGTTCTTGGGATTATCTTTCAACACCTTATGAACAAAGATGATGTATTGTTTTAGATTACATTTTTGCAAGAGGATTGTCAACAAGTAATTCAAAATACTTCTGGAACCCTAATATATAGCAGTGCACTTCATGCTAACTTATTAACCAAATAATCATTCTATATATTTTCATCTCAATTGTCTAACCTAAAGAGAAAATATTTTCTTATAATGGTAGGCTAATGATTTTCAATCTACCATGGCTGCTTTTAAAATTAGTAGCAGAAAATTGACTATAGTATAAAAATATTAAAGGTCAAAGTTATTGAGCCTATATAGAATCATAGAATCTTAGGGTAGCAAGAAACAACAAAAGTCATTTCTATCAACTGCCTACCCTTTGCAGGAATCCAATAGACAACATACCTTACTTAATCTTTATTTGAACACTTCCATTGTTGAACAGTTCTAACAACATTTTTAAGTTCCCCTTATATTGAACTAAAATCCATCTTCCTTCCCATCAAGGGAAGAATTCTTTTCTCTGGAGTAATGCAGATTAAGTCTATTATCTCTTTCACCTGATAGTTCTTTAAATGTTGAAGGACAACTACTCTTTCTTCATATTAAGCTCCATCAGCTCTTTCAACCATTTCTTATATGACAGTTTTCATGATTGTCACCATTGTGACCACTCTTCTTCACATGCACTGCAGTTTGTCACTCAACCCAAACTGAATATTGATTCATTTTTGTGTACACAACTTTAAGATTTTATTTATGGCTTTAAATAGAAGAAGAAAATAACACAAATTCATTGTTGGTAGAATTGTAAAAGAATCCAACCATTTTGGAGAGCAAACTGGAATTATGCCCAAAGACTTATTAAACTACCTGTTATAATATTTGAAGCAATAATGATTTAGAATCAGTGACTTTAGAAAGACATGAAATAACGAAGAGTAAAATCAGCAGAACCAAGAGAATATTGTATATAGTAATAGCAATATTATTTTAAGAATGATTTTGAGCAACTAAGTCAGTAAATACCCAAATTAACTATAAAAGACATATGAAGGAAGATGCCACTTTTATCTAGAAAAAGAACTGATAAATAGAAGTATGTATAAAATAATTTTACACACACACATACACACACACATAAAACACCATATAACTATATCTCTAATGGTATCCATCTCTAGGGCAGTGGTGGAGAGAAAAAAAGGAATTTACATGGTAATTATGTTGCATATTTGAAAAGAATACAGTAGATTTGCAGTTTCATGTGAAATCATCTTTTTTATTGTACTATGTTGTGGAAATTCTTGTTTTATTCCATAAGTTAACAAATCAATGGAAATGAGTTTAGCATGATTTATTCTTTGTGAACCTATATTGGATTCTAAGTGATCAAAGTTTTCCCGATTTCAAAGCTAATCATTAAACTTTAAATCTTTCAGATCTTTCCCATGATATCCAAAATTTTCTTTTTCTTTTTTTAATTATAGCTTTTTTATTGACAGAACATATGTATGGGTAATTTTTTACAACATTGTCCCTTGCACTCACTTCTGTTCCAACTTTTCCCTTCCCTTCCTCCATCCCTTCTCCTAGATTGCAGGCAGACTTATACAATATATGTGTGCATAAGAAGAATTGGATTCAGAAGGTAAAACTAATCTTGGAAGAAAAACAAAAATGCAAATAGACCACATTCATTTCCCAGTGTTCCTTCTTTGGGTGTAGCTGATTCTGTCCATCATTGATCAATTGAGACTGAATTAGATCTTCTCTTTGTCGAAGATACCCACTTCCATTAGAATACATTCTCATTTAGTATTATTGTTGAAGTGTATAAAAATCTCCTGGGTCTGCTCATTTCACTCAGCATCAGTTCATGTAAGTCTCTCCAAGCCTCTCTGTATTCATCATTTCTTACAGAATAATAATATTCCATACCATTCATGTACCACAATTTACCCAACCATTCCCCAATTGATGGGCACCCATTCATTTTCCAGTTTCTAGCCACTATAAAAAGAGCTGCCACAAGCATTTTGGCATATACAGGTCCCTTTCCCTTCTTTAATATCTCTTTGGGATATAAGCCCAGTAGTAACACTGCTGGATCAAAGGTTATGAACAGTTTGATAAATTTTGGGGCATAATTCCAAATTGCTCTCCAGAATGGTTGGATTCATTCACAACTCCACCAACAATGCATCAGTGTCCCAGTTTTCCCGCATCCCCTCCAACATTCATCACTATCTTTTCCTGTCATCTTAGCCAATCTGACATGTATGTAGTGGTATCTCAGAGTTGTCTTCATTTGCATTTCTCTGATCAATAATGATTTGGAACACCCTTTCATATGAGTAGAAATAGTTTCAATTTTATCATCTGAAAATTGTCTATTCATATCCTTTGACCACAAAATTTTCTTTTTCACAAATGAAAAATAAAAGGAAACCTGAATTATGTCTCATTAAAAACCAAATCTCTTTAATATGATCTTGCTTTATTCTATCTGTGCCTCTGCCTGGAATATTCATCACACCTTACCTAGTCAAAAATGATCTGTCACCTTTATTTAAACTACTGCAAAAAGTTCAATAAACTAAAAGATACCAGGCAAGATATACAGGGTAAGACTTTTTGACAAAAATTTCTGGGAATACCAGAAGGCAGGCATGAAGAAATTAGGTTCAGATCACCATTTTAGATCATATATCATAATAAGTTTCAAAGAGATATATAGCCTAAATATAAAAGGTCATATGATAGAAAAAATAGGAGGTATTTTAATATACTCTGGTTAGTGAGAGAATTTTAACAAAGTAAGAGAGAGATGGGGTCACATAAGATAAAGTGACCAATTTCAATCATAAAATTGAAAAGCTTTTTGCATGAACAGACTCAATGCAGTTAGAATTATAAGAGAAGCAAATGAGGAAAACATTGTTGCAGATGACTTTGATAAAGGCCTGCTATCCAAGAAAAATAGGGATTAATCCTATCTTTCTTGGATAATAACCAGCTATTTTCCAATGGATAAATAGCCAAAGGACATGAATGGGTAAGTTTGAAAATGAGAAATGTTCCAAATCACTAATAAAAAGAGAAATGCAAATTAAAGCACCACTAATATTTCATCTCATACCCAGTCAGATGGACAAGGATGGCAAAAGATGTAAGTGGTAAATACTGAAGGAGCTATACAAATGTGTTAATTAATTGTTGGTAGAGATATAAATTGTTCTAAGCCTTCTAGAAAACAATTCATAATGATGAAGAAATCACTAAAATGTACAGACATTTTGACCCAACACTTCCACTGAGGAGGTTAAGATTAAGGGAAATGACCCATTTGATATGAAAAAAAGATAGTTAAATAAAGTACTTAGAGCAGCACTTGTGTAGTAACAATGAATTAGAAACAGTGAATATCAATCACTTGAGGAATGGCTGAAAAAATTGCAGGCTACATGTAATGATATATTACTGAGTTATGAGAAAGGATAGAGATGAAGAATTCAGATAAGGATATGAAGACTATTTTGAAATGGTGCAAATTGAAGAAGAACCAGAAAATAATATATATGATGAACAAAATAATGTAAGAGAAAGCCTTCACACTTTAGAATTCTGATCAATGCAGTGACCAATCATGAGTTCAGGATACTGCAAGCAAAATATATCTGTCACTTCTTTGAAATGATGGAGTATAAAGGTATCTAATACATTTTTAGACATATTTGTTTTAATTGATTATACATAGAGGAATGGATTCTGTGGTAGAAGGGTGAGGAGTAAAGTAGATGGGTAAGGTACAGTGGTATGAAAAAATAAAGATCATCAATAAATCTCAAAACACAAGTTACTATAGAACTCTTTTGATACTTATTACCCATTATTTTTCATTTTACTTAGTGTTGTAACATTTATCTCCTCTATTAAGTTATAAATTCCTTACTGGAAAAAACTACAGCTCATTCAGTTTTGTGCCACCCTAAAGCAGCTATAGACATAATGCTATGTACATAGTAGACGTAACTAATTGTTTGCTCTTCAACTATAAAATAATTTAATCTTTAACCTTCAGTTACCTCATCTTTAATATAAAGGGGCAGAACTACATTATCTCTAAACTTCCTTCCAGCTCAAATATAATGCTATTCTATGATTCTAATACAAATTCACTGAACGAAATTATGAAAAATATATTAGATATAGTTTTGGACATGAGAAATGTGGGATTATTTTGGCTTAACTATGCTTATTCATTATAAGATCTTTGTTTTGTTTTCTTTTGTTTTTTCAATTGAGGCAATGGGAAGCAAAGAATTGATTGAAAAATAAACCAAATTTAGTTTATTTGTTAAAAATAAGCTATAACAAGAAATGAAGACAAAATGACAGGCATATATGAATTACTCATGGTATCTCTCAGAGCAACAACAGATCAAGCCTGTGAACTGATTTTGGAATAACAGAACCCCAAAATAGTTGGAGTGTAACAAATTTTCAGTGGAAGATATTTTGGAAGAATTCAAGAGAAGGTCTGTTTTAATTAGGTGGAGGGTGGGGAGGTGGGGGGGAGAATCAAGCACAGACACTGCACAGGAAGCTAGTGGCATCTGCACACTGGGGAATCTTCCAGAAGGATCTTAGCCAAAATACAGCAACACTGGCAACTTTGTCCTTGTTACAAGCCGATGGATCAGCAGATTAGCTGTGAGTCATCCAACCTAAATACAAAAGGCAACTATTCTGAACCCCATATAACACACACCCAACCAGCACTGACCCAGGGCAATCTAAGGTCACTGTCACCTGTAGAGGAAACTTGGGATAATCTTCTTTTAGCTCTAATAGCAGACCTAAACTTTTTTTAATGAGCAAAAAAAGCAAAAAGAATTCTAACAACAGATAGCTTGTATGGAGAAAAAGAACAGACCTCAAATCCTGAGGATCCTAAAGGCAAATCATCTTCAGATGAAATCCCAAAGGATGATGTGAGTTGGTCCCCATCTCACAGTGTCCTCTTAAAAAAATCCAAAAAGGATCTTAAAAGAAGAAAATGAGTAAAGAAAAAGAGAACTTTGCAAGAGAGTTTGGAAAAGGAAACACAGAAATTATTTGAAGAAAACTTCTTAAAACTAGATTTAATGAAATGGGAAAAAAACCAATTCTTTGAAAAACAGAATTCGTGAAATGGAAAAAAAAATCCAATGAGCAAAACACCTCATTTAAAAGTTCATTTGATCAAATGCAAAAGAAGATAAAAAAGCTAAATAAAATTTATTGTGATGATATAAAAAGAAACTAAAGGAAAAGGGATTCTACTGGAAAAAGAGGAAAATGAAGTTAAAATGAGGTAAATTATATTTCATGGAGAGGCAAAAAAAGACCTATTGCAATTGAGGGAAAGAAAGGAGTGGGGATGAATAATGTATGAATTTAACTCTCATTAGATTTGGTTCAAAGAGAGAATATCAGATGTATTTGGCTTTATAGAGAGAAACTTGTCTCACCCTATAGGAAAATAGGAGGGGAAAGGGGAAAAGAAAGGGGGAGGGTAATAGAAGAGAGAACTGAAGTAGAAGGGAATAGATATAAGAAAGTGAGAAGGGCAGTAAAAGGGAAGGCTTTTTGAGATAGCAGCCAGAAGCAAAATACTGAGGTGGAGGGACAGGGAGAAAGAAAAAATAAAAGTATAATTTGGAGAAAACAAGATGGTAGGAAATAAAGAATTAGTAATTTAACCATGAATGTGAATAGCAAGAACTCTCCCATAAAATAGCAGCAGATAGCAGACTAGATTAAAAGCCAGAATCATTCAATATATTGTTTAGAAGAAGCACATTTAAAGCAGTGATACATTGAAAGTAAAGGTAAAAGGCTGGAGCAAAATCTATTGTGCTTCAGCTGAAGTTAAAAAAAAAAAAAGCTGGGTAGCAATCCTGATTTCAGATCAAGCAAAAACAAAAATAGATCTAATTAAAAGAGATAAGGAAGGAAATTACATCTTGCTAAAGGGTCTTATATATAATGAAGTAATATCAATACTAAACATATATGCACCGAATGGTATAACATCCAAATTTCTAGAGAAGTTAAGAGAGCTGCAAGAATTAGACAGCAAAACTAAACCAGTGGAGGCTCTCAACCTTGCTCTTCTAGGACAAGATAAATCTAACCATGAAATAAATATGAAAGAAGTTAAGGAGGTAAATAGAATTCTAGAAAAGTTAGATATGATAGACCTTTGGAGAAAATTGAATGGAGACAAAAGGAGTATACTTTTTTCTCAGCAGTACATGGAACTTATACAAAAACTGACCATTTATTTGGGTATAAAAAAATCTCAAAATCAAATGCAGAAAAACTAAATCAATAATTAATTGGAAACAAAATAATCAAATACTAAAGAATGAGTGAGTGAAAAAACAAATCATATACAAAATCAATAATTTCTTCCAAGAAAATGACAAAATGAGACAATATACAAAAATTTATGGGATGCAACCAAAGGAGTTATTAGGGGAGATTTTATCTCTAGATGCTTACTTCATAAAATAGAGAAATAGAACATCAATGAAGGATATGTAACTCAAAAACTACAAAAAGAGCAAATTAACCCCCCCCCCCCAATTAAATATCAAATTCGAGACAGGCAGAGCCAGGATGGTGGAGAAGACACAACATTCTAAGCTCTTCTCATATCCTCACTACTAATTATGAAATTCAGCCTCAAAAATAACGCTTGACTGGTAAAATTCATGAAGATTGGAAGTTCAACTTACCAGCCTGGAACATCACCAGAAAAAATTTGTCCTGAGTGGCAGGAGCAGGGCAGCACAAGCAGGGAGATAGAATCAGAGGCTAACACATTGAGCTGGACCGGGGCAGGGACAGTCTCCATGGCTGGAAAATTTACAGGGAGGACTCTACCACAGGTTGGCTGCTCTGCTTTGGTTGCAAAGCAGTAGACCAGCAGAGAAGTTAAGGCCAAAGGTAAAGTGTACTCCAAAAAATGCCAGAATCTAACAGGATACAACCACCCAGCACCGGAAGTGAGTGATTGAGTACAGACCACAGCACAGCTGTGCAGCTGCATTCTGCAGCACGGGACTTTTGCCCAGCAGCCTCTTATCTGCACAGTGGGGATCTGTCTGGGGCAATAAAACTTCTGCATGACTGCACTCTCCACGGCAGAGAAACTTCAGGTGCCCTATGGGGTTCTTCCCAGGGCAACTGCTAATCCCCATGGTAGGGTTCTGCCTGGAGCAGTGACACTTTCGCTGCTCAGCTTCTAGCCTCATGGCAGTCACTAATCCTCATAGCAGGGCTCTTATCAGAGCATTTCTGCAGCTCAGCCATGCTATCCAGGGCAGAGACACTTCCAGTGCAGAGCTTTTCCCAGTGCACTTCCACAGCTCAGCTGCTCTTTGCAGCCCATTTGCAGGATAAGTACTGTCCATATAAGTATCCCTGCTCTGCTAGCACTGAAGGTAGACCTTAAGGGCTTTAAAAAATGAGTAAAAAAGTCAAACGAATCATCAATAGCTTCAGTACAGAAAGAGAGCAGGTTTTCAACCCAGAGGAGACTAATAACAGACAGTCTCTAGACAAAACCCCAAAGGAGGATGTAACCTGGCTCCCATCACACAGGCTCTCTTAGAAGAAATTATACAAAATCTTAAAAGTGAGCTAGAAGAAAACTGGAGAAAGGAAAGAAAAGCTATGCAAGAGAGCACAAAAAAAGCTTATAACTCACTTAAAGAAAAATTTGATAAAGTGGAAAAAGAAAACAACTTCCTGAAATATGAATTGGAAAAAATAAAGAACTCCCAAGAAAGCAGGATTTGTGAACTGGAAAAAGAAAATAGTAAAAATAAAAAATAGTGAAATGGAAAAAAAAAATATATACATATATATATATGTATATATATATGTATATATATATACATATACATATATATATATATATCAGCAAAACAACTCATTTAAAAACACGATTGGACATATACAAAAAGAAGTAAAAAAAAGTTAATGAAAAAATCATTAAAAATCAGAACTGAACAAATAGAAATGAATGATTCATTGAGACATCAAGAATCAGTCAAACAAAACCAAAAAAAATGAAAAAATAGAAAAAATATGTTAAATATATAGTTGGAAAAACAACAGACCTGGGAAATAGATCTAGGAGAGATAATTTGAGGATTATTGGACTTCCTGAAAATTATAATGAAAAAAAGAGCTTAGATACTATTTTACAGGAAAGCATCAAAGAGAACTGCCCACATATAATAGAATCAGAAGGTAAAATAGGCACTGAACACCTTCTGAAAAAGACCCTAAAATGAAAACTCCAAGGAATTTTGTGTCTAATTTCAGAACTATCAGACTAAGAAAAAATATTATAAGCAGCCAGAAAAAAAAAAAAAATTTAAATACCGAGGAGCCACAATAAGAATCACTCAAGATCTAGCTGCTTCCACATTAAAAGATCGAAGGTCCTGGAATCTGATATTCCAAAAGGCAAGAGAACTTTGAATGCAGCCAAGAATAAACTACCCAACTAAGCTGAGCATTTTCTTCCAGGGAAGAAGACAGCCATTTAATGAAACAGATAAATTCCAATTGCTCCTAAGGGAAAAAACAGAACTAAACAAAAAATTTGACTTCCAACTATAGGACTCAAGAGAAGCAGAAAAAGGTAAAAATAACTCTTAAGAACTGTATTTCTATTATGGACATACATAAAGAGTGCATGTATAATTTGATTTTACTGATATAACATAAAAAAGGAAGTAGAAATGGAAGGGGAATAGTATCAGAAAAAGGGAAAAGGGGAGATAAAAAGAGGGAAACTACATCCCAGGAAGAGGCAAAGGAAAGCTATCATATCTGAGGAAATTTAGAGAGGGGGAAGAACACTGTGTGAATCTTACTCTCATCAGAGGTGGCTCAAAGACAAAATAATTGATATATTTGGTTTATAGAGAAACTTCTCTCACCTCATTAAAAAGGGGAGAGAAAAAGGGAAAAGTAAAAGAATAATAAGGGAAAGATACAAGAAAGGGGAAGGGATTCAAAGGGGATGGGAGGGATACTAAAGAGTGAGAGCTGAATGAGGCAAGTGGTGCCCATAAGTTTAATATTAGGGAATGGGGGAAAGGGAGGCAAGAAAAAGAAAAGCATAATCTGGAGATAATAAGATGGCAGGAAATACAGAATTAGTACTTTTAACCATAAATGTGAATGGGATTAACTCTCCCATAAAGTAGAGGCAGATAGCAGACTGGACCAAAAGCCAGAACATTACAATATGTTGTTTACAGGAAACACAGTTAAAGCAGGGAGATACATACGGAGTAAAGGTAAACAGCTGTAGCAGAATCTATTATGCTTTAGGTGAAGTCAGAAAAACAGGGGTAGCTGTCCTTATCTCAGATCAAGCAAAAGCAAAAATTTATCTAATTAAAAGTGATAAGGAAAGAAATAATCTTGCTAAAGGGTAGCATAGACAATGAAACAATATCAATAGTAAACAAATATGCACCAAATGGTATAGTGGTATATCTAACTTCCTAAAGGGGAAGTTAAGAGACTTGAAAGAAGAAATAGACAGCAAAACTATAATAGTAGGAGATCTCAACCTTGCACTCTTAGAATTAGATAAATCAAACAAGAAAGAAATTAAAGAGGTAAATAGACTATAATAAAAATTAGGTATGATAGATCTTTGGAGAAAACGGAATGGAGACAGAAAGGAGTATACTTTCTTCTCAGCAGTTTATAGAACCTACACAAAAATTGACCATATATTAGGACATAAAGACCTCAAAATTAAATGCAGGAAGGCAGAAATAGTAAATGCATCCTTTTCAAGTCATGATGCAATAAAAACTACATTCAACAAAAAGCTAGGGGTAAATAGACCAAAAAGTAATTGGAAACTAAACAATCTCATTTTAGAATGATTAGGCAAAACACCAAATCATAGACACAATTAATCATTTAAGTCAAGAAAACGACAATGATGACACATCATACCAAAATCTGTGGGATGCAGCCAAAATGGAAATAATGGGAAATTTTATATCTTTAGAGGCTTACTTGAATAACATAGAGAAAGAGAAAGTCAGTGAATTGGGCTTCCAACTTAAAAAGTTAGAAAAAGACCAAATTAAAAAAACCCAATCAAACACTAAACTTGAATTTTTTAAAATTAATTTTATAATTATACATTTTTGACAGTATATATGCATGAGTAATTTTTTTATAACATTATCCCTTGTATTCATTTTTCCAGATTTTCCCCTCCCTCCCCTAGATGACAGGCAATCTCTTACATTTTACATGTGTTACAGTATAACCTAGATATAATATATGTGAGTAAATCCAATTTTCTTGTTGCACATTAAGAATTGGATTCTGAAGGTATAAGTAACGTGGGTAGATAGACAGTAGTGCTAATATTTTACATTCAATTCCCAGTTTCCTTATCTGGGTGTAGTTGTTTCTGTCCATCATTGATCAGCTGGAAGTGAGTTGGATCTTCTTTATGTTGAAGATATCCACTTCCATCAGAATACATCTTCATACAGTATTGTTGTTGAAGTGTATAGTGATCTTCTGGTTCTGCTCATTTCACTCAGCATCAGTTCATGCAAGTCTCTCCAAGCCTTTCTGAATTCATCCTGCTGGTCATTTCTTACAGAGCAATAATATTCCATAACCTTCATATACCATAATTTATCCAACCATTCTCCAAATGATGGACATCCATTCATCTTCCAGTTTCTAGCCACTACGAAAAGAGCTGCTACAAACATTTTGGCACACAACAGTCCCTTTCCCCTCTTTAGTATTTCTTTGAAATATAAGCCCAGTAGTAGCACTGCTGGATCAAAGGATATTCACAGTTTGATAACATTTTGGGCATAGTTCCAGATTGCTCTCCAAAATGGCCGGATTCTTTCACAACTCCACCAACAATGTATTAGTGTCCCAGTTTTCCCATATCCCCTCCAACATTCATCATTATTTGTTCCTGTCATCTTAGCCAATCTGACAGGTGCGTAGTGATATCTCAGAGTTGTCTTAATTTGCATTTCTCTGATCAGTAGTGATTTGGAACACTCTTTCATATGAGTGGATGTAGTTTCAATTTCATTATCTGAGAATTGTCTGTTCATATCCTTTGACCATTTATCAATTGGAGAATGGTTTGATTTCTTATAAATTAGGATCAATTCTCTATATATTTTGGAAATGAGACCTTTATCAGAACCTTTAACTATAAAAATATTTTCCCAATTTGTTACTTCCCTTCTAATCTTGTTTGAATTAATATTGTTTGTACAGAAACTTTTTAGTTTGATGTAATCAAAATCTTCTATTTTGTGATCAATAATGATCTCTAGTTCTTCTCTAGTCATAAATTCCTTCCTCCTCCACAGATCTGAGAGTTAGACTAATCTATTTATGATCTCATTCTTTATGCCTAAATCATGGACCCATTTTGATCTTATCTTGGCATATGGTATTAAGTGTGGGTCCATATCTAATTTCTGTCATACTAATTTCCAGTTTTCCCAACATAAACTTGAAATTTTAAAATTAAAAGGAGAAATTAATAAATTGAAAGTAAAAAAACTATTGAATTAATAAATAAAACTAAGAGTTGGTTTTATGGGAAAAAAGCCCTATAAAATAGATAAACCTTTGGTAAATCTTATTAGAAAAAAGAAAGAGGAAAATCAAATTGTTAAGTCTTAAAAATGAAAAGGGAGAACTTTTCACCAGTGAAGAAGAAATTAGATGAATAATAAGGAGTTACTTTGCCCAACTTTATGCCAATAAATTTGATAAGCTTAAGTGAAATGGATGATGACCTTCAAAAATATAAGGTTCCCAGATTAGCAGAGGAGGAAGTAAATTGCTTAAATAGTGGCATTTCAGAAAAAGAAATAGAACAAGCTAGTTGATTAGGACCAGATGGATTTACATGTGAATTCTACCAAACATTTAAAGAAAAATTAACCCCAATAAACTATTTGAAAAAAATAGGAAATGAAGGAGTCCCACCAAATTCCTTTTATGACACAGACATGGTACTGATAAATAAACCAGGTAGGTTGAAAACAGAGAAAGAAAATGAAAGACCAATCTCCCTAATGAATATTGATGCTAAAATCTTAAATAAAATAATAGCAAAAAAAACCTCAGAAAATTGTCCCCAGGATAATACACCATGACCAAGCAGGATTTATACCAGGAATGCAGGGCTGGTTCAATATTAGGGAAACTATCAGTATAATTGGCCATATCAGTTACTAAATTTAACAAAAACCATATGATCATCTCAGTAGATGCAGAAAAAGCATTTGATAAAATCCAACCTCCATTCCTATTCAAAACACTTGAGAGTATAGGAAAAAAATGGACTCTTCCTTAAAATAATCAGTAGCATCTATTTAAAACCATCAGTAAGCATCATATGTAATGCGGATAAACTGGAACCATTCCCAATAAGATCAGGAGTGAAACAAGGTTGCCCACTATCACCATTATTATTCAAAATTTTATTAGAAATGCTAGCTTCAGCAATAAGAGTTGAGAAAGAGATTAAAGGAATTAGAGGAGTTAATGAGGAAACCAATTATCACTCTTTGCTGATGATATGATGGTATACTTAGAGAATCCCGGAGATTCTACTAAAAAGCTATTAGAAATAATCCACACCTTTAGCAAAGTTTCAGGATACAGAATAAACTCACAAAAGTCATCAGCATTCTTATATATCACTAACAAAATCCAAAAATTAGAGTTACAAAGAGAAATTCCATTTAAAGTAACTACTGATAATATAAAACATTTGGGAATCAATCTCTCAAGGGAAAATCAGCAAGTATATGAGCAAAACTACAAAATACTTTCCACACAAATAAAGTCAGATCTAAACAATTGGGAAAATATAAAATGCTCTTGGATAGATCGAGCAAATATAATAAAGATGACAATACTACTAACCTAATCTATTTATTTAGAGCTGTACCAATCATACTCCCAATAAACTATTTTGATGACCTAGAAAAAATAACAACAAAGTTCATATGGAAAAACAAAAGGTCAAGAATGTCAAGGGAACTAATGAAAAAAAAATCAACTGAAGTTGGCCTACCTCTACCAGATCTAAAATTATATTATAAAGAAGTGGTTACCAAAACCATTTGATATTGGCTAAGAAATAGATTAGTTGATCAATGGAATAGCTTAGGTTCAAAAGACAAAAAAAGTGAATAACTTTAATAATTTAGTGTTTGACAAACCCAAAGACCCCAGTTTTTGGGAAAAGAGTTCACTGTTTAACAAAAACTGCTGGGAAAATTGGAAATTAGTATGGCAGAAAGTAGGCATTGACCCACACTTAACACCATACATCAAAATAAGGTCAAGATGGGTTCATGACCTAGGCATAAAGAATGAGATTATAGGGGTGGAGCCAAGATGGTGGAGAAGCTAGACGGAACTTTCTAAGCTCTCTAATTCCCTTTCTACCAACTATTTAATTCAGCCTCTAAAACAGTGCTTGACTGGTAAAACCCATGAAGATTGGAAATACAAAATCTTACCAGTGGAAGAGAATCTAGAATATAGTCAGAAAAGGTATGACCGGAGGTGGTGGGAGTAGACCAGCCCAGAGCAGGGATAGAAATGGGAACAGGGTGGCCTCTGCAGTTGGAAGGTTTACATAGAGCTCTCTGCCATAAGCCTGACTGCTTTGCTTTTGTGGTAGAGTAGTGGACCAGCAGAGAAGTTGGAGCCTGGGGTAAAGGGTACTCTGAGGGACACCAAAGCCTGAGAGGATCTGGCTACACCAAGGTCAGGTCAAAATGGGTTCATAACCTTGGAATAAAGAATGAGACTATAAATAAATTAGAGGAACATAGGATAGTTTACCTCTCAGACCTGTGGAAGAGGAATGAATTTATGTCCAAAAAAAACCTAGAGATCATTATGATCACAAAGTAGAAAACTTTGATTATATCAAATTGAAAAGTTTTTGTACAAACAAAACTAATGCAGATAGATTAGAAGGGAAACAATAAACTGGGAAAACATTTTTACAGTCAAAGGTTCATATAAAGGCCTCATTTCCAAAATATATAGAGAATTGACTCTAATATATAAGAAATCAAGCCAATCTGCAATTGATAAATGGTCAAAAGATATGAACAGACAGGGGATGTGGGAAAACAGGGACACTGATACATTGTTGGTGGAACTGTGAATACATCCAGCCATTCAGGAGAGCAATTTGGAACTATGCTCAAAAAGTTATCCAACTGTGCACACCCTTTGACCCAGCAGTGTTGCTACTGGGCTTGTATCCCAAAGAGAGCTTAAAGAAAGGAAAGGGACCTGTGTGTGCAAGAATGTTTGTGGCAGCCCTCTTTGTGGTGGTCAGAAACTGGAAACTACATGGATGCCCATCAATTGGAGATTGGCTGAAGAAATTGTGGTATATGAATATTATGGAATATTATTGTCCTGTAAGAAATGACCAACAGGGTGATTTCAGAAAGGCCTGGAGAGACTTACATGAACTGATGCTGAGTGAAATGAGCAGGACCAGGAAATTATTGTATACTTCAACAACAATATGTATGATGATCAATTCTGATGGATGTGGCCCTCTCCAACAATGAGATGAACCAAATCAGTTCCAATAGAGCAGTAATGAACTGAACCAGCTACACCCAGCAAAAGAACTCTAGGAGATGATTATGAACCACTACATAGAATTTCCAATCCCTCTAATTTTGTCTACCTGCATTTTGGATTTCCTTCACAGGCTAATTGTACACTATTTCAAAGTCCGATTCTTTTTGTACAGCAAAACAACTGTTTGGTCATGTATAAATATATTGTATTTAATTTGTGCTCTAACATATTTAACATGTATTGGTCAACCTGACATCTGGGGCAGGGGAAGGAGGGGAAAAATTTGAACAAAAGGTTTGACAATTTTCAATGTTGTAAAATTATCTATGCATATATCTGATAAATAAAAACTATTTTTAAAAAAATGAGATTATAAATAAATTAGGACAGTATAGGATCATTTACCTCTCAGGTCTGTGGAGGAGGAAGGAATTTATGGCCAAAGAAGAACTACAGATCATTATTGATCACAAAATAAAAAATTTTAATTATATTAAATTGAAAAGTTTTTGTACAAACAAAACTAATGCAGACAAGATTAGATAAGATGCAATAATATGGGAAAACATTTTTACAGTCAAAGTTTCTGATAAAGGCCTCATTTCCAAAATATATAGAGAATTGACTCTAATTTACAAGAAATCAAGCCATTCTCTAATTGATAAATGGTCAAATGATATGAACAGACAATTCTCAGACAAGAAATTGAAACTATTTCTAGCCTTATGAAAAGATGCTTCAATCATTATTAATCAGGGAAATGCAAATTAAGATAACTCTAAGATACAACCTCATACCTGTGAGATTGGTTAGAATGACAGGGAAAGATAATGCGGAATGTTGGAGGAGATGTGGGAAAACTGGGACACTGATACATTGTTGGTGAAATTGTGAATACATGCAGCCATTCTAGAGAGCAATTTGGAACTATGCTCAAAAAGTTATCAAACTGTGCATACCCAATGATCCAGCAGTGTTACTGCTGGGCTTATATCTGAAAGAGATCTTAAAGAAGGGAAAGGGACCTGTATGTGCAAAAATGTTTGTGGCAGCCCTCTTTGTAGTGGCCAGAAACTGAAAACTGAGTTTTTGCTCATCAATTGGAGAATGGCTGAATAAATTGTGGCATATGAATGTTATGGAATATTATTGTTCTGTAAGAAATGACCAGCAGGATGATTTCAGAAAGAAATCTGGAGAGACTTACATGAACTAATGCTGAGTGAAATGAGCAGGACCAGGAGATTGTTATACACTTCAACAACAATACTATATGATGGGCGGGGCCCTCTTCAACAATGAGATGCACCAAATCAGGTCCAATAGAGCAGTAATGAACCAGCTACACCCATTGAAAATACTCTGGGTATGAAGCAGTACATAGAATTCCCAATCCCTCTAATTTTATCTGCCTACATTTTTTATTTCCTTCACATGTTAATTGTACACTATTTCAAAGTCCGATTCTTCTTGTGCAGAAAATAACTGTGTGGACATATATACATATATTTTATTTAACATATACTTTAACATATTTAACATGTATTGGTCTACCTGCCATCTGGCAGAGGTGGTGGGGGGAAAGAGGAGAAAAATGGGAACAAAAGGTTTTGCAATTGCAAAGGGAGAACTTTCCACCAATGAAGAGGAAATTAGTGCAATAATTAAGAGTTATTTTGCCCAGCTATATAGCAATAAATTTGGTGGTCTAAGTGAAATGGAGGAATACTTACAAAATATAGATTGTCCAGATTAACAGAAGAGGAAAGAAATTACTTAAATAGTTCACTTTTAGAAAAAGAAATTGAGCAAGCTATTAATCAACTCTCTAAGAAAAAATCTTTAGGGCAAATATTTACAGAACAATTCTATCAAACATTTACCGAACACTTAATTTCAATACTATGCAAACTATTTGGAAAACTACAGAAAGAAGTCCTACTAAATTCCTTTTATGACACAGATATGGTGCTGATACCTAAATCAGATAGGGTCAAAATACAGAGCAATTATAGAGCAATTTCTCTAATGAATATTGATGAAAAATCTTAAATAAAATATTAGCAAAGAGATTATAGCAAGTTATCCTCAGGATAATACACCATGACCAAGTAAGATTTATACCAGGAATGCAGGGGTAGTTCACTATTAGGAAAACTACTAACTTAATTGACTATGTCAATAACCAAGCTAACAAAAATCATATGATTATCTCAATAGATGCAGAAAAAACATTTGACAAAATCCAACACTCACTCCTATTAAAAACACTAGAGAGTATAGGAATAAGTGGAGTTTTCCTTAAAATAACCAGTACCATCTATTTTTTAAAAATCTATTAAAATTTATATATATATATATGTGCATATATATATATAAATTTAAAAAATCAATTTTAAAAAGCACTTTATGTAATGAGGACAAACTAGAATCCTTTCCAATGAGATTAGGGGTGAAACAAAATTGCCCACTTTCATTATTAGTATTTAATATTGTAATAGAAATATTAGCTTTAGCAATGAGAAGAAAAAGAGATTAAAGGAATTAGACAAGGTAATGAAAATTATCACTCCTTACAGATGATATGATTGTATACTTAGAAAATAACATAGATTATAACTTAGTTATAACTTAGAAAATTCTAGAGAATCAATTTTAAAATTCCTAGAAACAATCCACACCTTTAGCAAAGTTATGAGGTACAAAATAAATCCACATAAATAATTAGCATTTTTATATATTAACCACAGAATCCAGCAGCAAGAAATACAAAGAAAAATTCCATTTAAAATAACTGTAGATAATGTAAAATATTTGGAACTTTACCTGCCAGGGCAAAGTCAGGAAATATATGAACATAATTACAAAACACTTTCCACACAAATAAAGTCAGAACTAATCAACTGGAAAAATATCAAGTGCTCTTGGATAGGCTAAGCTAATACAATAAAGATAACAATGTTACCTACGTAAATCTACTAATTCAGTGCCATACCAATCAAACTCCCAAGAAATTACATTACAGAGCTAGAAAAAATAATAGCAAAGTTCATCTGGAATAGCCAAACGTCAAGAATTTCAAGGGAATCAATGAAAAAATGCAAATGACAATGACCTAGTTGTACCAGATCTAAAATTATATTATAAAGCAATGGCCATGAAAACCATTTGGTACTGGCTAAGATATAGGTTGGGTTCACAGGACACAGTAGTTAATGACTACAATAATCTAGTGTTTCATACATCCAAAGACTCCTATCCTAAAAGAGATTAAAAACTCACTATGTGACAAAAACTGCTGGAAAAATTGGAAATTAGTATGGCAGAAACTAGGTATTGACATATCTAACATTGTATACCAAGATAAAGTAGAAGTGGGTTCACAATTTAGACATAGTGATAATATAAGTAAATTAGAAGAACAAAGGGTAGTTTACACCTCTCAACTCTGTGGAGATATAAGAAATTTGTGGCCAAAGAAGACCTGGAGTACATTATTAAATAGAAAATAGATAATTTTGGTTATATTAACTTAAAAAAATTTGTATAAACAAAACCAATGCGGATAAGATTAGAAGGGAAGCAATAAACTGGGAAAAGTATTTACATTCAAGAGTTCTGATTAAAGACCTCATTTCTAAAATATGTAGAGAATTGACTTAAATTTATAAGAATTCAAGTCATTCTCCAACTGATAAATGGTCAAAGGATATGAATAGTCAATTTCCAGATGAAAAAATTGAAATCATTTCTAGAAAAATGCAAATAAAGGTAATTCTGAGATATCATTACATACCTCTCAGATTGGCTAAGATGATAGAAAAAGATAATGACAAATTTTGGAGGGGATGTGGGAAAATTGTTCACGGAGTTGTGAATTGATTCAACCATTCTGGAGAACAATTTGGAACTCTGCCCAAAGGGCTATCAAACTGTCCATATCCTTTGAATCCAACAGTGTTTCTATTGAGCTTGTATCCCAAAGAGATCATAAAGAGGGGAAAGGGATCCACATGTGCAAAAATGTTTGTGGCAGACTTTTTATAGTGGCAAGAAACTGGAAACTGAGTGGATGCCCATCAGTTGGAGAATGGCTGAATATGTTATGGTATATGAATGTTATGGAATATTATTATTTCATAGTAAACGATCAGCAGGATGATTTCAGAGAGGTCTGGAAAAACTTACATGAACTGATGCCAAGTGATCAGGAGATCATTGTACACAGCAATAGCAAGATTATATGATGATCAATTCTGATGAATGTGGCTCTCTTCAATGTTGAGAGATGATTGAGGCCAATTCCAAAGGTCTTGTGATGAAGAAAGCTATCTACAGCCAGAGAAAGGACTGTGGGAACTGAGTGTGGATAACAACATAGTATTTTCACCTTTTTTGTTCTTGTTTGCTTGCATTTTGTTTTCTTTCTTTTTTTTTTTTTCTTTTTTGGTCTGATTTTTCTTGTGCAACATGATATTTATAGAAATATGTATAGAAGAATTGAATGTGGGGAGGGGGTTGGAGGAAGGGAGGGAAAAATTTAGAATGCAAGATTTTGTAAGGGTAAATGTTGAAAATTATCCGTGTATATATTTTGATAATAAAAAGCTTTAATTAAAAAAAATAAGCTACATCAGGCTTTGAGTGGTGTAGTTCTGTTCAAAGAGTCAGAGGTTAAAGTCTTAATTGGATTTGAGAACCTATATCTCCAACCAAAAATTAAACCTCTTTCAATGTCAGCCCACTCATTGGATGGGCATATGTGACAAGTCTCCATGTGTGCAACTTATAGCTAATGGAAAAAGGTGATTTCTCCTAAGACTATGCTCTTCTCTTTTATCTCATGTTACTGTAGCCACTATCTCCTTTACTCCCAACAGCAAAACCTTTTCCCAATTCTTGCCAACGTTTCTTATTTCAGCACATTTCTGCATATGAAGACAAGGTTCACAATAACTTTAGGGCCCCTTTGGTTTCCTTGAGAATTTGTGACAAACTGACTAAAAAAAGTCACAACATGCAAAGTCCAGAACTAGGAATAGCCATATAAGTGAAATATGTGTAAAAAGGAAAACTGAGAATAATTTACCTTCTGTCTTACATGAATTTTATGATGAGAAAGGGCTTTTAAGACTTGACCATTTTTGGAAAACCTTAGAGACCTGTGGACCTTGTATAAGCCAAATATATTTAGCACAAGCAGACAGTCGTTTTATTGCATTTGGAGTTTCATTAGTAATAGCAACTAGCAGGTATGTGGCACATTAAAAGTTACAGTGTCTCATATTTCTGTGAAGCAGACATTACTAATATTATCACTATGTTATAAAAGAGGAAACTGAGGTACATAACAGTTAACTGAGGCAGCAGGGCATGGGAAGAGCACTGGATTTGGAAATGAGATTTGAACCCCTGTCTTTTGATTTAACATTTACTAATTGCACAAGTCTGAGCAAGTCATTTTAGATATTTAATTTCCTCACCTCTAAAATGGAGATGCTAATGAAAGTTCTTTAAAGCACTATAGAAATGTGAATTATTATTGAAGAATCTCAAAGCTGAAGATCTCAGAGCCTATCGAGTTTCAGTCCTTATTTAAATAAAAGTCAACTGTACACCATATGTAAAACTGAGCATCCAACTAACCCATTCCCTTTAATGAAAGCTTTCGGAGAGCTTTTTTTTGGATAATTAACTGTTAGGAAGGTTTGTTTTTCCCCCTTACATCAAACTTAAGTTTTTCTATGCAACTTCACTTCTTGTTCTTAATTTTGCTCACTAGGACTAAGTAGAACAATTCCAAACCTTCTTTACATGGTCATAAAGAGCTATCTCTTTAAAGTCTTCTCTTTTTCAGACTATACATCTCCAGTTTTTTAACTACGCCCCATATGGCATGATCTCAAGGTTATTTGCCATTCTGGTCAATCTTCTCTGAATGTTCTGTAGTTATTTAATATCCTTCTTAAAATACAAAACCCCAAACTCAATAAAGTATTCCAGGTATTGTTTGATTATAGCAGAGAAGAGGAGAATAATCATTTCCATAGAACTGGACCCCATACCTTTCAATAAATTCTATATCACATTGTTCATTTGTATTTGGAATCCATTCAAATCTCCAGTATCTCCTTCAGCCAAACTGTCATGTAGCCATGGATCTTCCATTTTGTGTTTGTGAAATTGATTTTTTGAATCAAAATGTAAGATGACATGTATCCCTATCAAGCTTCATCTTTCTAGATTATGCTCAATATACTAGTCTATGTAAGTCATTGGGAATAGGAATAAAATAAAATATGTTTAGGATACTTTGTTGTATAAATGTTTATTGGCTGACTGAAGTTTACCATTTAGGTTCAACCAATCAACTATTATTTCTGAACTTACCTAATTGTATTAACAACTAGCTCACATTTCTCCATATTTCTCATAAGAAGAGTATGATAAGTTAGGTGCTTTGTTAAAACATAAAGTACATTTGTAACAATTCCCTGGTCTATCAGTCCTGTAACACTGTCAAAAAAGGAAATTAAGTTAATCTGGTATATTGTCTTTTTGATAAAGCCATTCTGGTTCCCTGTGATCAGTTTTTTTTCTTTTCTAAATGTTAACTAACACTCACTTTAATAATAACATTTTAAAAATTTTGCCAGAAACAGAATTCAAACTTACTGCCTATTATTTGCAAACTCTATTCTCTCTTATTTTAGGAAAAAATTAATACAACATGTACACATCTTCCAATCCTGGAGGAATCTTCTTTTTCCATTCTCTATGAGCTTTCTAGTATATGTCAGCATTTGTTCAAATCTTCTTTTTGAATTTTGAATTGTAAAAGGGCAACAGATAGATATTGGCAGTCTTGATGGTAATATTTCTTCAAATAATTTCTTATTAACTATTCAACTTGTAATTTTATCTAGTAGGACATTCCCAGGGAGGAAACTTACTTTCCAAAGTCGATCAACAACTGCTTTGCAAATTAAAGTCTGAAAGTTCCCTGAAGCCTGAAAGATTAAATAATTTGCCAGGATGACATTGCCTCTATGTGCCAGGTGCAGTATTTAAATTCCAGGACTAGCCTCCTCTGCCCTCTCCCTCAGTGTCTTTCTCTTCTGGACACGTCAGTGGGTAACTAGAGGAAGAAACGTCTGTGAGTACTTTTCACAAATGAGTATACACCCTTTTTCCATGAAATCTTGACATAATAAAAAAGCTTGAAAATCCAGAAAGTTTAAGTCTCAAATCTATCATAAATGGTATCATTGTTTGGATGATTTTGGATTTTGGATACAATTGGGGTTGAGTGACTAGCTCAGAGTTCCACAATAAGTATCTAAAGCTGAATTTGAACTTAGGTTCTCCTAACTCCAGAGACAGTGCTTTATCCACTGCACCACCAATACAGTGCATAGAGCTGATCCTGGTATCCGTTTTTCTAAGACTCAAGTGTTCCTTGATGGGGTAATAAACTTAAGAGTTACAATCTCTACTCATTTGAAAAATCATAAGGGTAGATATGGATGGGACTTCAGGGTCTTTTAACCATAAAACTGAAAACATAGAACTGGACTATTGAGGAAAACCTTCTCATTTTACAGAAGAGAAAACAGACAGTGTAAGTGATTAGCCCAGGGTCACACATTATCTAAGGCAAGATTTGAACCAGGAGTCTTCCTGATTTCTGGGTTAGGAATCCATTTATATTGTTTTTACTCCAGTTCAGATATTCTATTCTCATCACTTTAGAGTTGAGGAAACTGAGAATAAAGTGGTTGGTCCAAGGATACACAATTAATAAGTGGCAGGGCAAGCATTTAGACTGTCTTCTGCCTCTAAATCTACTGTCTCTGAAATTTCAGTGGTTGAGAGGTACACTCAATCTTTTTTTTTACCTTTTTCACTTGTCTAAGACACAGACAAGAGATAATTAATTGAAATTACTGAAAAACTTAAAAGAATAGAGCATGCTAATAAACCCATATACTGAGGGAGAGAGAGAGACAGAGAAACAGTCAAAGACAGAGACACAAAAACAGAAACAGAGATTAAATTAATTTAACAAATAAGAGCACAAACAAAGTATTAGAGTAGAGGAGGCATAAGAAAGGGGTACAGTGTTTGGGGAATCACATTTTTTGGCAAAGAATGAAATTCCATGCTAAGGAATGGAAAGTTTAAGGAGGTGGAGGGGAGGATTTCCTTGGCTCCCACCCTCAACAGTAAATTGTCAGGAGCAAGAGGTCATGAAGAATAAGGCTGTAGCTTCATTTTAAAGGACCAGAAGCATCCATTTTTATAACTATTAGCTACAGTTGCAGCTATGCAAGCTAGATTAATCCATTGGGTAATTAGATCTCAAGTTACTGTTCATGAGTTGATTGCCTTGGTCCAGCTAGGAAGGAATCACCCTCCTTCCTCCCTCTCCTGAAGCTGGGACCCAACCCAAATGCAGTAGTCAGTAGACACTAGACTTTAGGCTGGTTGTTGGTAGGAGCCCACACTTGTGTCTCTCTAACAAAAAAGGCACACCCACACCCATATCCAGCGTCTGCTCTGCTCTCTTTGCTCTGTGACTGCCACATGTTAAGAAACAGAGAAGTAGGCACAAAGTGCACATGATGGGAAAAGCCTGGAGTGAAGGAGCAAACAAATGATGCAGTGGATAGAACATTGGCTCTGGAATCTGGCAGACCCAAGTTCCAATTAGGCCTCAGACACTAAACACTTATGAAGCTATGTCACCCTGAGCAATTCACTTAACCCCAGTTGCCTCAATAACAACAACAAAAACAAAAGTTAGAAGTGAAAGAGACAAGAAAGGGAACTGAAGAAAATTAACAGTAATAGGAAACCATGTTATCTATAAAGTGCTAGCTTTTGGGGGGGGGGGCGGAGATGAGGAAATGACCAAGGAATAGTAGTGTCTTAAAAGTTACTGATTAATCCTGCTCCCAGCCTGGGCCAAGGGCTTTACTCTCCTAGATATTACCCACACCACTTGCCCCCTATGGGCAAGTGACCCCAAGAGCCTTGAAAGGGTCATCAATTTCTCCATACCTTATTTCTGGTCTTTTTTGCAGTCATTACTCAGCGTCATCATCTTGGAGTTGAGGCCTGACAATTGCTTCTCCCATTCTGCAGCCACAATTATTGATAATCCAGAAAAGTACTACCAAATGATTCAACATCAGAAACTCATGCTTTTCTCAAGGGAAATAACACCAAAGATAGAATGCTACCATTTGCTTTGCTTCTATATCCTAATCAGCATGAATTTGTCCATTTCTCTTACAAATGAAACCTTCTGTATGTGTTGTCTCTCCAATTAGAATGAGAGCTCTTTAAGAACAGGGACTATTTAATTTTCATTAATCCCCAGCATTAAGCACAATTCTTCATACATAGTAAGTACTTAGTAAACTTTTTTTTTCATTCATTCATTCAATAGGAAATCTTCCTTTTTAAAGGACCATTATACCTTCTTCTTTATAAAAGAAAAAATTGATATTATCCTGTGATTTAAAGAAATACATCTTAGATTTGGAGCTGAAAGGGATACTCAAAGTGGTCTAGTACAAGTCCCTCATTTTGAGGATAAGAAAATTGAAGTCCAGAGGGTTAGGGTGATTTGCCCAAGATCGCATGGGTTGTAGGTTTCAGAATTAATATTTGAACCCAGGTCCTCTGACTTCTGAGTTAGTGTTCTTCATTCCTTATTATGTTGTTCTTCAGAAGCAGTTCCAATATTTATTTTTAATGTGAATGACAGAATCAGATACATTCATTTTGAATTTTCTAGTCCCAGTGAACCTAGAATGAAAGAATTCCCCTGTCCAATAGCTAAAAGGGATAAAAAGGGTAGACAGTGTTCTGAAGGGTAATGTTCTAAACAATAGGAGAAGAGAAAACGAACAAGAACCACATCTTGGGCTCACCTAAGACAATTTGTTTTCTTATATGTGGTGGTCACCAATAACCCAGAACCTTAAGAAGGGAAGAGCAGCTTAACCTTTATGTAGGGTGGGCAGGTTGGGAAATTTGTCCCACAGTGGAAGATTTCCAGGACCATTGTTCAGTGGCTATATTCCTCTAAGGAAGAAGGCCTGAGCAAGGTAATGGTAGGCAAAAGAGCAAATGGTTTTCATAAGGGGTACAGAGCTGTTGCTCAGGACAATGAAAAGTGGAATGGTGTAGAGGGCCAGAACTCTGGAAAAGTATATTTGAAGCAAGGATACATACAACAAGGTATTTACTCAGTGTAACTGATGAGATAATGGTTCTCTAGTTCACATATACTTAGTACTTAGTATGGTGATGTAATGGTTCTCTAATTCACACATACTTAGTGTGCTGTAATGATGTAATCATACTGAGGTATTTAAGGGCTGAGAGGACTGGAAATGAGACTTTCCATCTTTGACCATCGTCCTGGTGGTTTTCCTGCCTTCATCACTTCTCTACTAAGACTAAGGACTTAGGCTGGCCCCAAGATCCTCCAAAAAGCTAGCCCAGACATTACAGCATGGCAGTAGTTTAATTGCCATACAATGTTCACTGGGCAGAGAGGAAGTTGTTAAACCCAAACTCTAATCCTGCCTAGAGGAGAAGAGAAGCTCTTCTGGTTTAGACCTGTCTCCTCAGTGGCAGTGACATTTTCTTCTGCCTAATAGATGGGGATAGCCCATGAAACATGATAACGTGAAACAAAGATAAGTTGGGTAGGGGGATGAGTATGCACATGAATGAATTGTGAAAAGGGAAGAATGAAGGCAGGCAAGGGAAGGAAAGAGAGACAAGAATGTGGTCAGTCAGTCAATTAAATGCGAAATTTTAGAATATCTGCTTCTTTGGAGAGCTGTGCTTCTCTAATGGTACCACTGTTTCTCCAATTCCAGGGACCCTATCTTTCGCTAAAAATTTTGCCTTCTCCATCTTCTCACACTTTCCAAGTCTTGGAGCTAAGAGTTGAGCAATAAAATTACCAGTAGGGGGGAAGGGAAAGTGTTCCTGAAGTAACAAGTTCTCCATAGTCTCTCAGTTTGGCTGAGCTAAAAGAATGGTAGTGAGAGAACTTTGCCATGGTACAGCAGAGGAGGAAGCCAGTTCCTACTGAAGGACTATGTTTTCTTCTGGGATTGCCTCTGCATGTCTCATGCTCAGAACTTTTTTTTTTTTTTTGCCTTAAAGCTTTTTTATTTTTAAGCTGGTAGTGCAATGATTGAGAATCCATTTGAATCCTACCTTAGACACTTACTATCTATTTGACCCAAATAAGTGACTTTGTTATTCTTATTGTTAACAACAGTTGATTACTAAAGATTAATAGTCACACATCCTAAATTAGCTTGAACCAGATTAAGAACACAAAAGATGGTTAATTATTACAATTTTGTATGATACTCCAATTGCCCCTGAGCAATGCTATTTCATAAAAACTGTAAGAGAAATAAAAAGGAGCTATAATTTCTATAAGACTTTTTGATAACCACAAACTCTTGCTTTATTGAAAATCATGTAGGAGATGATCCCACTGATGATCCTTTGATCCTCCTCTCTGCCTAATGGTAGAAAGTTACACATACACACACACACACACACACTCACATTCACTCACCTACTTATTCTATGGTATTTATAATTAATTACATGTTTGATTTGTACATGCTTATAAGGTGTGGGAAAATGAACCACTAGAATGAGAATTCCCATCTAAGCTATTCTTGGTAATGTCTAATCAGACATTAAACAAAAACAAATTCAAACTTCCTTTCCTTCAACATTTCCATTGATGAGTTTATTCTATAACACCATCTTTAACTGCCTGTATGGATTAGCTTGTACTGTCTTTAGGCCAAAAGATTACATATGATTTGCTAGTTAGAAAACATAGCCAGTATTATGAATATGAATCAATATGAATCACTCTATTTTACTTTCTTCCACAATCATTGCCAATATTATATGTTTGCTTTGTATTGGCACCAGAATAAACAATTTTTAATTCCTTCCATCCCTATCCCTTGATATTTTATACAATTACACGTTCAAATAAAAGAAAAGCAGTTACTAAAATCTGTCACAACAGAATGATTACAATAGCATTAGTTCAAAAATAGCCAGAAACTTCATATACTCTAGGCTTCCAGATGCTGGAGTCTCTATTGTCTGGACTTGTCCAAACCATCTCCTCAAAATGTCCTTATTAAATACTGGGGGATAGAAAGGAGGAACAAAGAAATGGAGAGAATAATATTGCCCTTTAAGTTCATGAATCAAGTTTTAATACCACTGAAACCTTGGACGAGAAGTTGGAGCTGGAAGGAATCTTAGAAATAACTATGGCCAAATTCATATACTATCCTTCCCTACCCCGCCTACTCCCATACCCAATGCACAACTCAATTTTACTGAGGAAATTTTTACTTAGGAAACCGAGACCAGGGAATATTGAGCACCTTGGACAAGGTCCCCTCAGTAGAAAGCAGTAAAATATGATCTTGAATCCAACAAAGAATTTAATATGGGATAACAAATAGGTTTAGGTCTATACATATGTTTCATTGGTATAAAAATTCATACTATAAAAACTCCCTCTAATGATGTATCCCTATAGATTTTAGGTTTAGAATTGCCTAGGGCCTTAAGTTAAGTAACTTATCTTTAATTGAACCCAAGCCTTCCTAACTTCAACAATGGGACTCTATTATGAAATAATGAATCCTCTTTAATGATTAATAGATATATTATTTATTGTAATATATTTTTAAAATATTATAATATATTACAAGAGTCAGGTAATATACAACATATAAAGTACTAGAGTTTCTAAATACTGTAAGTATCAGTTTTTATCATCATCACTGCCATCTTGTCGCAATCATCTTTTTAGAGTTCAGATAGAAATAGTTCCCAAGATATGACTCTATTGTGCTATGATCCCTTCATAACTAATGCTCTGTGAATTATTATACAGATAGATAAATTAATTTTTGTAGTTGTACAAAAGCATATATGTAATATATATATATATAATATATTTTACATTATTTAACATATATCCTGTCCATAACATATATTGGCTGCACAATATATTCCAGTAAACTCTTGATTAATCAGCAATCTTTTTTTAAGTACTTGCTATGTGCCAGGCACTCTGCTAGGCCCCTAGGAAAGAAAGACAGAAATAAAACAATCCCTATCCTCAATAACCTTATATTCTATCAAGGACAGACAACATGTGTATGATTAAATATTTTCAAAAAAACAAAAAATATATAATAATTATAAGATTATTGTTAGAATTGAGAATGAATCAGGAGTAGTCTCTGAAAGAAAGTCATGCTTGTGCTAATTTCTTTTTTTTATTAATTTTATAATTATAACATTTTTGACAGTACATATGCATGGGTAATTTTTTACAACATTATCCCTTGTACCACCTTCTATTCCGAATATTCCCCTTCTTCCCTCCACCCCCTCCCCTAGATGGCAGGCATTCCCATACATATTAAATATGTTGTAGTATATCCTAGATCTTGTGCTAATTTCTAAGGAAATTAGGCAAAAATCAATGTTACATTTCAGAGGCAAAAGTATTAGTAACATGATTTATCAAAGTGCCAATCATTGAGCAAATTACTCACATAGTGAGTTCTCTTTGCTGATGAAATTTCAGGTCCAAACCAAATGTACACACACACACACACACACACACACACACACACACACACACACACCTATCACCTTTGATTACTTAAACAGCCATAAGATCTAATCAGCTTCAAAGGATCATGCTGCGATATGCAACAGAGGTAGAAAGCAAAAATACCTGAGACCTTCTTCAATCAATTGGTTCTGACTCACTTTTTCTGAAAATAAATTGAACACAGACCACCAAATAGTGCTCACAGGGAATGGGAGGAGGTAGAATACCCTTGAGACTCTTAACCTTAAGGAAAACAGTCTTATTTAACATTGGAATGAGCCTTGGTGGTAGAGCTGTCTTGTTGGTAATTGTATCAGCTGTTTATAAATTAATTTTTGTAGTTGCATAAAAACAGGTAGATGGCATAGTGGATAGTGTACTAGGCCTGAGGTCAAGATGACTCATCTTCCCTGAGTTTAAATCTGGCCTTAAATCCTTACTAGTTTTGTGATCCTGGACAAGTCACTCAACCCTGCTTACCTCAGTTTTCTCATCTATAAAATGAATTGAAAAGGAATTGACAAATCACTCTATAATATTTGCCAAGAATACCTCAAACACAGTGAGAAGACTCAAACACATTTGAAAAGACTGACCAATAACTGAATTTTTAAATCTGTAATATATGTTGCACAATCTCCACCATTTCTTTACATAATCTAATAAATGCAAGTCTTTTAGGGCTAATTTGTCATTATTTTCTGGTGCAATGACCAGGTCTAAAATTGTTATTCTATTTCCATAAAAAAATCCATCTGACTAAGCTGTTTGATTCTTCTTTGGGGAATATTATATCATTGACTGGTTTCATGAACATGTCACCCATAGGGGGATTTTTGATCGCATGTTTAGATTTCAGCTATTTCAGAGTCTCCATCAGAAAGTAAGCCACTTTGGTTACATATAATTAATCCAATGATGTGCCTGTCATATGCTGTCAACTAATTCTTGGTGGAGTGATGTCTGCTAATTTCAAAAGTATTTCTGTGGATTTTATAACCTGTTTCTCTTTGTTAAAATATTTCCCATTTTGTTATAATCTATTTTACAATTCTAAGGGTTACATCAAGCAAGATAGGTTTTTCCTCAGTGTTATCTGCTTTAAATATTTTCTTGTGAGCTTTGGTTTCAGAATGCCAGGACATTTCTTATTTCTCATCTAGAAAAAAATCAAGATATTTGTAAGAATCATCTTTATTCATTGTTTACTAATATTATTAATATCATCAATAGCTAAAGTAGAAAAATTAGATGTAATTTTGTATTTTCTTTAGTATGTAAGAAGAAACTTTTTTTTAATAATAGTTTTTATTTACCAGATATTTGCATGGGTAATTTTACATCATTGACAATTGCCAAACCTTTTGTTCAAATTTTTCCTCCCTCCCCCCCGCGATGGCAGGTCGACCAATATATGTTAAATATGTAAGACTATAAATTAGATACAATATATGTATACATGGCCAAACAGTTGTTTTGCTGGACAAAAAGAATTGGACTTTGAAATAGTGTACATTTAGCCTATGAAGGAAATCCAAAATGCAGGCGGACAAAATTAGAGGGATTGGAAATTCTATGTAGTGGTTCATAATCATCTCCTAGAGTTCTTTTGCTGGGTGTAGCTGGTTCAGTTCATTACTGCTCTATTGGAACTGATTTGGTTCATCTCATTGTTGGAGAAGGCCACATCCATCAGAATTGATCATCATACAGTATTGTTGTTGAAGTATACAATGATTTCCTGGTCCTGCTCATTTCATTCAGCATCAGTTCATGTAAGTCTCTCCAGGCCTTTCTGAAATCACCTTTGGTCATTTCTTACAGGACAATAATATTCCATAATATTCATATACCACAATTTCTTCAGCCAATCTCCAATTGATGGGCATCCATGTAGTTTCCAGTTCTGGTCACCACAAAGAGGGCTGCCACAAACATTCTTGCACATGCAGGTCCTTTTCCCTTCTTTAAGATCTCTTTGGGATAAAAAAAAAACCCAGTAGCAACACTGCTGGGTCAAAGGGTGTGCACAGTTGGATAACTTTTTGAGCATAGTTCCAAATTGCTCTCCAGAATGGCTGGATGTATTCACAATTCCACCAACAATGTATCAGTGTCCCTGTTTTCCCACATCCCCTCCAACATTCTTCATTACCTTTCCCTGTCTTTCTAGCCAATCTGACAGGTGTGTAGTGGTATCTCAGAGTTGTCTTAATTTGAATTTCTCTGATTAATAATGATTTGGAGCATCTTTTCATATGACTAGAAATAGTTTCAATTTCTTTATCCGATAATTGTCTGTTCATATCTTTTGACCATTTATCAATTGCAGATTGGCTTGATTTCTTATATATTAGAGTCAATTCTCTATATATTTTGGAAATGAGGCCTTTATCTGAACCTTTGAGTGTAAAAATGTTTTCCCAGTTTATTGTTTCCCTTCTAATCTTATCTGCATTAGTTTTGTTTGTACAAAAACTTTTCAATTTGATAAAATCAAAGTTTTCTACTTTGTGATAAATACTGATCTCTAGTTCTTCTTTGGAAATGAATTCATATCTATTCCACAGGTATGAGAGATAAACTATCCTATGTTCCTCTAATTTATTTATAATCTCGTTCTTTATTCCAAGGTCATGAACCCATTTTGACATGACCTTGGTGTAGGGTGTTAAGTGTGGGTTAATGCCAGTTTCTGCCATAATAATTTCCAATTTTCCCAGCAATTTTTGTCAGACATTGAGTTCTTATCCCAAAGTCTGGGGTCATTTGGTTTGTCAAACACTAGGTTATTAGAGTTATTGATTATTTTGTCCTTTGGACTAAGCTATTCCACTGATCAACTAGTCTATTTCTTAGCCAATACCAAATGGTTTTGGTAACTGCTGCTTTATAATATAATTTTAGGTCTGGTACACCTAGGCCACCTTCCTTTGATTTTTTTTTTCATTAATTCCCTTGAAATTCTTGACCTTTTGTTTTTCCATATGAACTTTGTTGTTATTTTTTCTAGGTCATTAAAATAGTTTTTTGGGAATCTGATTGGCATAGCACTAAATAAATAGATTAGTTTAGGGAATATTGTCATGTTTATTATATTTGCTCACCCTATCCAAGAGCATTTAATATTTTTCCAATTGGATAGATTGGACTTAATTTGTGTGGAAAATGTTTTTTTAGTTTTGCTCATATAGTTTCTGATTTTCCCTTGGCAGATAGATTCCTAAATATTTTATACTATCGGTACTTACTTTAAATGGAATTTCTCTCTGTAACTCTAACTGTTGGACTTTGTTAGTGATATATAAGCATGCTGATGATTTATGTGGATTTATTTTGTATCCTGCAACTTTGCTACAGGTGTAGATTATTTCCAATAACTTTTGAGTTGAATCTTTGGGGTTCTCTACGTATACCATCATATCATCAGCAAAGAGTGATAATTTGATTTCCTCATTACTTACAATAATTCCTTTAATCTCTTTCTTCACTCTTATTGCCAAAGTTAGCATTTCTAATACAATATTGAATAGTAATGGTGATAGTGGACAACCTTGTTTCACCCCTGATCTTAATGGGAATGGTTGCAATCTTTCCCCATTACATATGATGCTTATTGATGGTTTTAAATAGATGCTACTGATTATTTTAAGGAAAAGTCCATTTATTCCTGTACTCTCAAGTGTTTTTAATAGGAATGGATGTTGGATTTTATCAAATGCTTTTTCTGCACCTATTGAGATGATTATATGATTTTTGTTCATTTGATTATTAATATGGCCAATTATACTGATAGTTTTCCTGATATTGAACCAGCCCTGCATTCCTGATATAAATCCTACTTGATCATGATGTATTATCCTGGGGATGATTTTCTGGAGTCTTTTTGCTAATATCTTATTTAAGATTTTAGCATCAATATTCATTAGGGAGATTGGTCTATAGTTTTCTTTCTCTGTTTTCCACCTACCTGGTTTGGGTATTAGTACCATGTCTGTGTCATAAAAGGAATTTGGTAAGACTCCTTCATTCCCTATTTTTTCAAATAGTTTATATGACATTGGAGCTAATTATTCTTTGAATGTTTGGTAGAATTCACCTGTGAATCCATCTGGTCCTGGAGATTTTTTTCTTAGGAAGTTGATTAATAGCTTGATTTATTTCTTTTTCTGAAATGGGACTATTTAAACAATTTACTTCCACCTCTGTTAATCTGGAAAGCATATATTTTTGGAGGTAGTCCTCCATTTCACTTAGGTTATCAAATTTATTGGCATAAAGTTGGGCAAAGTAACTCCTAATTATTGTTCTAATTTCCTCTTTATTAGTGGCAAGTTCTCCTTTTTCATTTTTAAGACTAACAATTTGCTTTTCCTCTTTCCTTTTTCTAAACAGAATTACCAAAGGTTTATCTATTTTATTGATTTTTTTCATAAAACCAACTCTTAGTTTTATTTATTAGTTCAATACTATTTTTACTTTCAATATTACTAATTTCTCCTTTTAATTTTAGAATTTCAAGTTTAGTATTTGATTGGGAGTTTTTAATTTGGTCTTTTTCTAGCTTTTTAAGTTGCAAGCCCAATTCATTGATCTTCTCTTTCTCTATTTTCTTCAAGTAAGCCTCCAAAGATATAAAATTTCTCCTTATTAGCGCTTTAACTGCATCCCACAAATTTTGGTATGATGTGGCATCATTGTCATTATTTTGAGTGAAATTATTAGTTGTATCTATAATTTGCTGTTTCACCCAATCATTCTTTAAGATGAGATTATTTAGTTTCCAAATACTTTTTGATCTATTTACCCCTAACTTTTTGTTGAATGTAGTTTTTATTGCATCGTGATCTGAAAAGAAAGCCTTTACTATTTCTGCCTTCCTGCATTTAATTTTGAGATCTTTATGTCCTAATATATGGTCAATTTTTGTATAGGTTCCATGAACTGCTGAGAAGAAAGTATACTCCTTTCTATCACCATTCAGTTTTCTCCAATGATCTATCATACCTAATTTTCCTATTATTCTATTTACCTCTTTAATTTCTTTCTTATTTGTTTTGTGGTTTGATTTATCTAATTCTGAGAGTGCAAGGTTGAGATCTCCCATTATTATAGCTTTGCTGTTTATTTCTTCTTGCAACTCTCTTAACTTCTCCTTTAGGAAGTTAGATGCTATACCACTTGGTGCATATATGTTTAATATTCATATGGCTTCATTGTCTTTGCTTTAGCAAGATATAGTTTCCTTCCTTATCTCTTTTGATTAGATCAGTTTTTGCTTTTGTTTGATCTGATATAAGGATGGCTACCCCTGCTTTTTTTTACTTCACTTGGAGCATAATAGATTCTGCTCCAGGCTTTTACCTTTTTTCTGTAAGTGTTTTCTTGCTTTAAATGTGTTTCCTGTAAACAACATATTATAGGGTTCTGACTTTTGATCCAGTCTTCTATTTGTCTCAGCTTACGGGGAGAGTTCATCCCATTCACATTTACAGTTAAAATTACTAATTCTGTATTTCCTGCCATCATAATATCCCCTGATTATGCTTTTTTCCCTTATCCCCCGAACCCCTTCCCCAGTATTAAACTTATGAGCCCCACTTGTGTCACGCAGCCCTCCCTCTTTAATATCCCTCCCTTCTCCCTTTAAATCCCTTTCCCTTTCTTATTTCCTTTCCTTATTGCTCTTTTCCTTTTCCCTTTTCCTTTCCCTCTTTTTATTGAGGTGAGAAAGAATTTTCTGTAACACTAATATGTTAATTATTTTCTCTTTGAGCCAATTCTGATGGGAGTAAGGTTCACACAATGTTCCTCCCCCTCTCTAACTTCCATCAAATATGATAGGTTTTCTTTGCCTCTTTGTGGGATGTAGTTTCCCTCTTTTTATCTCCCCTTTCCAGGAGTAATTGCAGGTATACAGTTGACTCATTAATGATCTCAAACCTTGATATCTGAGTAAATGACAATATATGGATTCTTATCATGATACTCATGGATGGTTCGACTGCACAGAATAAGAAGAATCAAAGGTCAATGAATCCAGAAAGGAGTAGTGAGCCTAATTCAAACCATCAATTTTACAGAATCTTTTGAGGTTGGTCCCAGAATAATTAAAAGATTCCTTTTTGTCCTCTTTTACTGCTTTACTGTTTTGTAAGCATCCTTCTTCTTCAAAGTGATCAACTGCTTTTTTATGCTAATTAATTTAAAACTTAAATGCAAAATATAAAAAGAAAAATTACCATGTGCATAGCAGAACATTATACATATTAAACAACACATTTCCATTTCAAAAAAACCTACATAATAAAAATACATATCATGCTCAGAGTTGTCTATCTTTTTTTTTGCTTTCTTGATTTTCTTTTGTTTTCTGCTCTGCACTTTTTACTTTAATGCTTTTTTCCTCTTTTCCTCCCCCCTACCTTCCCCCAGAAGGCTACAATTAAGCATGGATAAATTTATATTTACCTATACACATATATGCACAAACATATATAGATATAGATATAAATATAGATAGATAGATATCTATAAACACACACATATATAATATATATACACATATATATACACATATGCATATATATATGTATATATATATACATATATATATACACACACACACACATTCACCATACTTTCATATGCATCTATGTAAGATCATACACTCGTTTTTTCCTTTTTCTCTGAAAGGGGATAACATCCTTCATAAGGTCAAGTCTTCCTTTATTTTTCTAAATCTACCAATTCATCATTTCCTACACTAGTGCAATTTTCCAACCTTATACTATTTGTTATTTTAAATGATCTAAAACAATATTGATTCATATGGCTGACACCCTATTTTTCTTCTGATTAAATCTATTTTAGCTTTAACTTTGTCTGAGGTAAATGATTACTATCTTTATTTTTTTCTAATAAATTCTACTCCTAATCATTAATGTTATGTTTGTGTATATTCTTATGTCCCATCCCTGCCGACTCCTCTGCTTTATTTCCACACAACCTTGCCTTGCTATTATTTAACTTACTCCTCTCAAAGGATCCCTACCTTATTTTCTCCCCTCACTTTTTCCCTCTCCCTTTATCCCATTCCCAGTAATCTACACAACTTTTCCCATTCCTATTAATCCATACACCCTTCTATACTTCCCCTCCTTATCCTATTCCTCTCCATGTTATATAGACTTTTATACCTTTCTAGATAAATATGTATTGTTCCCTCTTTCCTGATGAGAGAGGATTCCAGAACTACCAGCTCTTCTGACCCCAACTAATTCCTATGCATCGGTTCCTCCTCATTCCTATAACAACTTACTTTTTATCTTTTCCTACACAGTTTTGCTTTTTAGAATCACATCATACTCAGGTCTACCCCAATCTTTCTTTTGAACTACTTAAATACTACTGACAATCTTAGACAAACATTACCACCTATAAAACATCGTTTGGCCTTATTGAGTCCCTTGTAATTAGCCTTTGATGTTTATCTTGCTTTTCTCATTGAAATTATATATCAACTTTTTTATTAAGTTCAGGATTTTTGCAACAAAATCCTGAAAGTCTGAAAATTCTTTGACTACCTTTTTTCATTCACCCAACTTTGCTGGGTATGTAATCCATTATTCTAACAACACATAGAAAGAAGGATTTTGAAGCAACTCATCAAAATCTTATAAATAAAAGAACACATCAGGAACTGATATGGCTTCTCCAAGTAAGACATGCCATTTCACTAGAACCTAGCATATCCTATTTTACAACATAATTAATACATTTTGTTCTGTTAACACAGCATTTTTTCCTAGAATTTGCTTTATATTTATTGTTAAGGAGGGAATCCTATTAGTCATAATTTTTAATGAGCTAAAGGGATGGGCTAAATGAATTTTATAAAATATCATTGTGAATAGAAAATCCAGAAGATGTTTCCAGTCTGCAAATTCCTATGCAAGTAATTAATCCTTAATATCAGAAAATCTCTAGATTTCAGAGTTGGAAATTTTTTTTACAGGTCTTATAATCCAACCCACCCATTTTGCAGATGAGAAAACTTGAGTTTAGCACAGACAAGGAAAATTACCTGCCCAAGTTTACAGAGATGCTAAAAGACAAGACTGAGTTTTAGGGCTCCAGAGCCAATATTATTCCCACAACTTTTGACTTCACTTTGTCTTTCATACTAGGTTTTATTTTTTACCCAGTCCTGGGATTTTATCAACACATGGAGGTCCTCCTTTTCATTCCAGCCACTTGTTGGCTTGTCTTTCATAATCTATCTTGATTACAATTGTTTCTGTAGAAATGCTATAACAGATGTGTATAAAACTGAATCAGTTTTCTTTTCAAAAAAGGTTATTGACTTTTCCTTTGTAATCTACAGAGCAATGAAAGATAGCTGCTTTCTTCATTTGGAAAGATTCCAAAGAGTCACCTGGACAAAGGTGACAAAGAATCACAAATTAAAGGATTTGTGCAGAATAACAAAACCAGTATGTGCTCAGAGGAATTACTGGAATCCCATTTTCCTTGACCCTGAGGATAGTTTTGCCACCTTTCCATTCCATTCCAAATTTATCCATCATTTTATCCTCAGATTAACTGAAATTGTCCTTAAGCTTCCAGTGGCCCTGAACCCAGGGCTTTGACACCTCCTCTCATCACTAAAGCCTTGAAATATTTCAAGGCCATCTTGAAACTCCTACTCTGGGTGATATAAGCTATAAACTTCAGGCAAGAAGTCTAACAGCAGTAGCTATGTAGACACATAGCTAGCAGTTGTCTAACAACCCGCGTTAAGGGCTCCAAGCTGTCAAATTCAAAATAATTATTTAAAAAACAAAACAAAACAAAAAAAATAATACTTACTTCAGACTCAAGATCATAATATTCCCAAATTTATCTTCTCTCCCATAGGAGTTAACAGGTAACAGGTTGAATAGATCAGAAAAAAAAAAAAAAGAAAGAAAAGAAAAGAGATGGCCAGTTGAGGGCAATGATGATAAATGTCTATGCTGCCAAGAATCCTACAAAAATTTCAGAACGAGCAAGTAACTTCCAAAGGCAAGTATCTATACTTACTCTTTGGCTCTCCCCAGCTGTTAGCAATATCTGGAGCATTTTCCAAGTCCTTGGTGGCTTTCATTTAGATGTGTTGATCCTTTGCAACATTTTTTTTTAATGATAGCAATGCTGATGATTGTTTGTCTTATGTTAGAATGAATCTCTGTGTACAAGAATAGTAATATTTCCCTCTACTCCACTAACTTTTTCTCCTGCATCAGAGAGAAAGATATGTAAAATTCTTTCATTTAAGCTCTATTATATGGAAATTACATATATTATATGATAGAAAGATGGAATATTTTCCTGGACCAAAAGTGTTTTAGACCCCATGGGAAAAAGCTTGAAACATTCCCAGACAAATATGTGTACTTTCATGTCCACAGGACTCCATCAAAGATATCTTTCAGTATTCAAAAATTATATATATTAAGATCAATTGTCAGTTTGCTTTTGAAATATTTAGTTCCGTAGCAGTATCATTTCAAAGATATAGTGTCAAAGAATAGTTTAATAGGGATTCCAATTTATAAAGTTGGAAAGAACTTCAAAGCCTGATTTTACTGAGATTTCATTTTGATGTTGTCGAGTTGTTCAGTTATATCCAACTCTTTGAAACACTATTTAGGGTTTTCTTGGTAAAAATATTGCAGTGATTTTGAAGTGGGTTGTGGTCCCTTCAAGAAACTAGTCCTTTCAGATTGATTTATTCCTTTCTGATTCCCAACCCCTCCTAGCTGATGCATTATCAATTCAAGAAGCTAGGACCTTTGATTCACAAATCTTAGTCAAAAGCACCCCTTTTGAATTCCAATAGGAGATCTGGGCTTGTCCTAGCCCCCCACCGGATCTGAGTCAACTTGGGCTCTCACAACCCCCATTGGATCTGAGTCAACTTGGGACTCCACTCATGGGCCTCTTTAGCGAAATATCTCATTATAAAAGAGTCAAGCTGGAGTCCTCTCTTTACAGAGGTTCTAAACATGCCAGCCTTACAATTGGCATGCCAAGGGTCTCTACCCACTGGAATAATATTTCAGTGCCCTCTTGTCTTTACCTAACACCTTTTATTAACTAGACTTTACTTCCAAACCCCATAATAAACCTCTTTTATCAATCTGGGTTTTGGGGTCTATAAAAATTCCTTTACAGGGGACTCTTGCACCACCACTAGGCCTCATTTAACGCCCCCTATCCCTGCGCCGAATGCAAAGGGAACTCTATTTGACTCCCTGTATTCCGAAACTGCCACTTGATCTCAATTTCATTTGGGTATCCCAAATCTATACCTCATCAATTTTCCATTTCCTTCTACAATTCATTTTACAGATGAGAAAACTTCTGTAAATAGGATTAAGTGATTTGCCTAAGATCACAGCTAGTAAGTATCTGAAGCTAGATTTGAACTAAATTCAAATTCTAAGCCCAGTGTTCTATCTACTTTACCATCCAGCTGACCTAGGCTTCACTTTACTGGTAATGAAATCAAGATAAGGAGAAGGTAAGTAATTTGTCCACAAAGTGTCTGACTCTAAGGCCAGTATTCTATTTCACTGTTTCAACTTGTTCTCAAAGAGAAGCTCCCTATACCAATCACAGATCTGAATCTAAAGTTTAAAAAAAAAAAAAAACAAAAAAAAAACTTACATTTACATAGCACTCTAAGAGTTACAAAGCACTTAAAATAACAGACTCAGATTTAACAGGTAAGGATCCATATTATTTCTCATTGTATAGATAAGAAAAGTGAGGCTTAAAGAGATGAAATAACTATATTTAGGTCATACAATGGTAAATAGCAGAGTTGGGACTAGAACCCAAGGCTTCTAGCTCTAAATCTATGGTTCTTTCTCCTATATTAAGCTGTTTTTGAAATCAGGGATTTATTCACTTTTAAAAGTTTTATTTATTTTATTCTGAATTTAAGAAATAAAACAGGTACTTCATAATACAGGGAAATAGGATCAATTTAAAAAATTAAATAAAAATTAAAAACATTTAACAAAACGTCTTTCCAGGCGGCTTTTTAAAAAATCCACTTGCTCATCATTTCTTATAATACAATAATATTACATTACATTCATATGCTTCAATTTGTTTGGCCCATTCCCCAATTAATAAGTATTCCCTCAATTTCCAATTTTTTGGCACCATAAAAAGAGCTGCTATAAATATTTTCTATGTATGTGAGTGCTTTTTCCTTTTTATGATCTTTTTTTGGGGGACACAGACCTTGGAGTGGCATTGCTGCAAGTATGAATAGTTTGATTATGCACTGGGGGATACAATATTTACATAATTATATAACTATAAAGAAGCATCAAGGTAATAAAAGATCCATCTTGGAGTTCAAAAGACTTCTATTTAGTCCTGCCTCTGACACAAACTTACTAAATGACCCTCAATAATTCACCTAACCTCAGAGCCTTTTGAAATTTCCAAATCTTATAAGCAAGCTTCCAAAATCAAAACCTACCAATTTGCATCAACATAAGGAATTTTTATAAGAGATTTCTTCAAACTAATGACGTTACATGTCTGCATTTTTTAAAAAGTGTGTGTGTGTGTGTGTGTGTGTGTGTGTGTGTGTGTGTGTGTGTGTGTGAGAGAGAGAGAGAGAGAGAGAGAGAGAGAGAGAGAGAGAGAGAAAGAGAGAGAGAGAGAGAGAGAGAGAGAGAGAGAGAGAGAGAGAGAGAGAGAGAGGGAGAGAGAGAAAGAGAGAGAGAGAAAGAGAGAGAGAAAGAGAAAGAGAGAAAGAAAGAGAGACAGAGAGAGACAGAGAGAGACAGAGAGAGAAATAAGGAAGGAGGGAGGGAAGGAGGGAAGGAGGGAAGAAGAGAGGGAGGAAGAAAGGGAAAGAGGGAAAGAAAAAGGGAGGGAGAAGAGGCAGAGAAAGAGACAGAAAGACAAAGAGAAAAATATGTGGTGATGATTTTGATGATGATGTAATTTGATTTTGCTTCCATACAGCACTCACCAGAAGGATCATGATAGGTTTCTCGTATCTGGAAATATACTCCTTTCCTCTGGCAATAAAAAATTGCCAGGAACCCCAAGTATTTTATATAGCCTATGACAATATGGAAAACATTATAGAATTATAAGATCATAGATTTATTTTTAAGAATGCTTTCTTTTATTTTTAAATTACATTTTAACATTCATTTTTTATTGTTTTTGAGGTTCAAATCCCCTCTCCTTCCTTTCCTTCCCACTGAGGGCAAGTACTTTGATGTATATTATACAGATACAGTCATGCAAAACATATTTTCATATTAGCCATGATGCCAAAGAAAACACAGATCAAAAAAAAAAAAACAACAAGAAAAGTAAAAAGAATTTTAAAGTATTCTTTCATCTGCATCTGACTCTCTATCAGTTCTTTCTCTAAAGGTAGAAAGCATTCTTCATTACAAGTCCTTCAGAATTGTCTTGTATTGTTGTTTTCAGCCCTTAATTTTGAAAGAGGACCAATGATATCATGAGGTGATGTCTTGACTCCCTTGTGAATTGGATTTAAGTGAGGCAGAGTTGCACAAGGTCATCAGCCTCACTTTTTCTCTTCCAGAGTTATTGAAAATCCGAAAGAAAGACAAAAGTCAAGATGATTAGTGATTACCCAGGATATAGTGAATGACTGACCAAGATGCCTTCATGATTGTTGGGATAAATTGTTCTTATCTACCTATTCCACTGGGGAAAATCTTCACATGTTTGATGTAAATTACCATCAATCTGTTTTCAATCTGGTTACAATCAATACTGTCTGCTGAGACAGTATGGCTACTCCATGCTACAACTTCTTGGAACCATGGATGAGGGTTGAGTAGCAGACACAAAAGGCAGGGGGAACAGCCAGGAAAAGGGGACACACCAGAAGCACTAGTTTTTCCTATACACATTGTATTGTTGAGAATAGGTAATTATTCATAGCTGATCACTGCATAATATTGCTGCTATTGTATATAACTGTCAGGAGATCATTGTACAAAGTATCAGCAATATTTTAAGACCATAGATTTAAAGGTAGAAGATAATTCATAAAACTCTCTTTTTACAGATAAGGAAACTAAGGTACACAAAAATTAAGAGGTTTGTCCAGGGTCACAGAGAAACTGTGTTTCTGAGGCAGTGTTTGAACTCAAATCTTCCTGATTCTAGACCCAGTATCACCCTCAGAATCACTGATGTAGAAAAGATCAACTAATCTAACCCTCTCAATTAACATATAATAATGCTAAAACTTCGAAAAGAAGGGTAAATTACCCAAGATCACATAACTAGGAAGAGAAAAGACCCAGAATTCAAACCCAAATCTCCTTATCCCAAGTCCAGTAGTCTTTGCTATTCCAGGTCATCAAACAACTCCTAAATGAAACACTACTGCAGCTAACAAATGTTAAACAGCATTACTAGGAATCTAGGAAAATGGGATCCACTCTAAAAAGCTGTAGAAATTTCAAGAAAACAAGTAATAAGAGTTTGGAGAAGTGAGGTACAGATTGCAATCTGCTATGATATTGTTTGTTTTTTATATTGTCTACATTTCCCAATGTTTTCCACTTCCTGTCCCCATCCCAGAAAACCATCCCTCTTTGACAAAGAATAAAAAAGAGGTGGAGGAAGCAATTCAGCAAATATGAACATTATATGCAGCATTTTACACCTGCAGTCTGCTTCCTCTGCAAAAAGATAGTGTGAGCTGCCTTCTCACATTCCTTCTTTGGTATCAAGCTGGATCATTATGATTTCATAATATTCTTTTTGGGTGGATTTTTAAAAAAAATTTTAAGCACCTATTATGGATTAAGAGCAAGAAAAAATACAATAAGAAAAAATAATAGAGTTTTTTTCTATTAAAGAGATTACAACATGAATAAATACCAGGGATCTAAACAAAGGGCCTTAGGAAAATTTGAAGAGAGAGACAACATTGTAAGCTGGAAGAAAAAAAGAAAATTTCTTTGAAGAGTCAAGATGAACCCTGAAGGAAGAGAATTCCAAAAGGCAAAGCCTAGAAGGGAATGTACTCAGTGTGAACAAACATAAGTATAACGGAGCAAGGCAAAATTTTGGGGAACAACTATATCTATGAAAGTGAAATAATATGAAATAAAATTTAACAGGTATCTTAGATTGGAGTCAGTTAATGGAGACTGTCAAAGGCCAGGCAAAGGAATTTGAATTTTATTTCACAGTGATAGAGAGCCTCCAAAGTTTTCTGAACAGAATAGTGATATGAACATATCTGTGTCTTAAGAATTTAATTTAGGGGTACCTAGATTGTGTAATGGTTAGAACACCAGCCCTGCAGTCAGAGGACATGAGTTCAAATTTGGCCTCATAATCCCAATTGCCTCAGGGAAAAATTATTTTAACAATTGCATAAAAGAGGAATTGTGGAAAGGAGAGACTGGAAGCAGAGGAAATTGTCACAGTAGTTTAGGAGAGATATAGTAAATAACTAAACTAAAAAAAAAAGATTTTGAAAAAAAAAAGTTAGGCAACTAGAAAAAGAGATAAAGTCTTGAAGATGAAAATAATTCTTTGAAAATTAGAATCAGGCAAGGGAAAGTGAATGAAGATATGAGAGACCAAGAAATAACAAAAAAGATTATAATGAATGAGAAAATAGAGCAGAATGTGAAATATCTTATTAGAAAATGACTGATTTGGAGAACAGATCAAGAAGAGAAAATATAAAAATAATTGGACTGCCTGAAAATTGTCCTGGAATGATAGAACATGAGGGGAAAGTAGAAATAGAAAAAAATCCACTGATCACCACCTCAATGAGATTCTTTGTGGAAAACACATGGAAATAGTATTGCCAAATTTCAAACCCCCCAGATCAAAGAAAATTTTGCAAGAAGCAAAAAGAAAAAAAATTCAAATATGCTGGAGTTACAATTAGAATTGTATAAAACTTAGCAATAGCTACCATAAAAGATCACAGATCCTGGAATCTTATCTACTGACAATCCAAAAGAACTAGACATGCAGCCAAAAATATCATATCCAGCAAAATTATCTATAATGCTGAATGAGAAAAAAGGGACATTTAATGAATTTGCAAATTTTCAGGACTTTCTATCAATGAAACCTGAACTTAACAGAAAAATTAGCATATAACAGTTAATATCAAAGATTAGTTTCAAGGAACTAAACACAGACAAATTGAATGTTTCCCCCCCTGCCCTGGGAAATGTATACTATATGTTTAAGATTCATATCAACAATAGGGTAGCTCAAAAGAAAGATTGACAGTTAACATAAAAATAGTAATTATGTTACATAAATGAGGTGCAGAGGAAGAATAGACACAGAGGCATTAGAGGGGGGAAGAGGGCTCATAGTTCTGAAAACCTAACATCTGGGATGGGTTAATTAGGCAGCATTCCATATATATCATGAAAGGTATAGCACCCTCCAAAATCTATAAAGAAATAAGGGGGAGGGGCAGCTAGGTGGCACCGTGGATAAAGCATCAGTGTTGAACTCAGGAGGACCTGAGTTCAAATCTGGCCACTTCCTAGTTGTGTGACCCTGGGCAAGTCACTTAACCCCAATTGCCTCAGGGGGGAAATAAAATAAGGAAGGAAGGGATGGGTGGATGGGGAAGCAAAGGGTGAAGGAAGAAGATAAGGGAGGGATCCTTGGGTGGGGGGAGGTTAGATTAAGTTAAGAAGCAGAATTAAAACAGAGAGTTAGCAGGGATAAGAAAGGTGTGTGTGTGTGTGTGTGTGTGTGTGTGTGTGTGTGTGTGTGATATGTGTGTATGCATGTATGTATAGATCTACATATGTATACATAAATATATCTTTTCTTAACTATAGCTTGCTTGTGGGTGGTAGAAGGGATGAAAAGGGAAAGGAATAAAGTAAATAAGGTGCACAGCAGAGAACAAAAGAGCAATTGACAAGGAAGTAAAGAAAAAATGGACATTTATGAATCTAATTTTTTCTACATATATATTTTTTTTTCTTAATCTGGTAATTTGTTATATATTTTGAATCCTCTCATGTTCCACTGGGCACATGACAATGTTCTCTTTTCTTTTGCTTTATTTTGTATTCCTTTTTGGTTTTTCTTTTTTTATTATTCTGTTTTTTCAAATAAAATAAATTTTTTAAAAAAGAAAAGAAAAAGATTTAGGTGTTGGTGTGTAATGTCTGGACTAACTCTCTGGAGGACCTCAGAATCAGCCCGAGTCCTTGGTCTTAGTGGAGGAATGAAGGAGGCAGGAGACTCACAAGGATGGATGGTCAAAGATGAAGTCTGGAGTCTTCATTATGTCTGTCTGTGGCTGAGAGAATCTTCTGTGTCTGAGGCTCCCTTAAATAACTTAGTACGATTACATCACTATAGCACACTGAGCATGTACCAACTGTTAGGAGAGCCATTACATCACCATATCACATTAATTGTTTAGAGAACCATTATCTCACACTGAGTAGATGCTTAACTATAAATACCCTGCTGTCCTTGATTCAAGTGCATCTTTTCAGAATTCTGGCCCTCTACATTGGTGGGACATTGAAGTATATGTGTCCAGCAATTGATTAGAGATATGGACCTAGATTTGAGGGGAGAAGTTGGGGCTAGATATATGGATTTGGTAATCATTTATGTAGAGGTGATCATCGAACCCATGGGAACAGATAACATTACAGAAGTCAGAAAGGATCTATATACATCAAAACATTCATAGAAATAAATTTTGTTGTTGAGAAAGAAATAAAAACAAAGTGCGTGCCCATCAATGAGGGAATGTGACATAGGAATGCCATGCTATGATGAGTAGCAAATAAGAGGAATTTAGAGCTATGTAGGAAAGTTATATAAATGCTAAGGAGAAAAGTTGACTTATTTACTATGAAAATAATAGATGCAATATTATAAACAATAATATGAAGGAAAAGAACAATAAAAGTGGATTGATGTCTAAAAATAATTACCAACCCAGAGCTCAGAAAATAAATGAAAAGTTGTACCATGATCCTTTCATTGGAGAGGCAGAAGCTATGAGTGTGGAATACTGCATACCATATGCACATTCCAACACAACTTATTTGTGATAATTTATTTTGCTTAATGATTAGTCTTCCCCCCCAAGAAAGGAAAGTTGAGTAAAATAAGGCAAAAAAAAGGGCAAAAAAACCAAAACAAAACAAAACAAAAAAACAGTGGTGGATTGGATTGAAGGAGAATGGAATATGTATGTTTTGAAATGAAAGTGATATTAGAAGGAGGAGAAAGAATATGAGAAGGAGGAGAAGAGCTAGTATTTATATGCCATTTAAGGTTTGCAAAGTGCTTTCATACATAGAATACTCATAACAACCCTGTAATGTAGATGCTTTTATTATCTTTATTTTATAGGTAGGGAAACTAAGGCTGAGAGAGGTTAAGTAACTTGCCCAACATCATACAGCTATGAAGTATATGAGGCAAGATTTGAACTCAGGTGTTCCTGACTCCAAATTCAGCTCTCTTTCCACTGTGCTACCATACTATATACAAAGAAAACAAAAAAGCATCAATAGAACTGTTAAATTTTTTTAATGTATCACTAGCCTAGTGCTATTCACTAGCTTTTCTCTCACACACAATCTTGAAGTTTTAATATTATTTCCTTTCTTCTTTTTTGTAAAGAACATACTGTTAACTTTTTTAATTAAAGAAAATATGTTTTGATGTACTAGCAAAAAAATAAGTGGGACAGAAATTCTCAAGATTTTCCTCTATCCTTCAATAAACATTTATAAAAAAACCTACTTTGTTCCAGGTACTAGTATAGGTGCTGGAGAAACAAAAAAGAAAAAGATATGTGTCCTCAAGAAGCTTACAATCTAATACAATACATAGAAAGAAACTGAACATAGGGTAAGAGGAGTCATCAGAAGGTATCCAGAAGGGGGAGAGAGAAGTGGTGCATGATATTGACAGTAGATAGGAAATGAAGTTATCTGGAAAGGTCTCAGTCATCCATAAAGGGAGGCCTTGGAAAGAGTTCATTGCTCTGCCTTCTAGCCCTTCAATCAGAGAGGAAAGACAACTGAAGGAGACGAGGAGATATTGAACCTTAAAGCACAATCAGTGTTCAAGATGATGGCATAAGCTTATACGTGGAAGAAGTTTGATGGTCCTAGAATAAAAATTAAGCAGAGCAGTTGTGATAGAAGAGTCCTTAGGCCACTGGAGAACCATTTGAGAACTTAAATAAAGGCAACTACTTGAGTGATAAGGTACAATAACAGGGCTGCAAGGAAATGGAGCCAACCTGCCAGAAAGAAGGCTTACAATCAATCAATACAAATTTATTGGCACAGTGATAGAGTACCTAGCCTGCAGCCAGGAAGATCTGGGCTCAAATTTGGCCTCAGACACTTAACTTGGGTAATCCTGGGCAAGTCACTTTACCAATTTTGCCTCAGTTTCATTACCTGTAAAATGAACTGGAGAAGTTAATGGAAATCCACTCTAGTATCATTACCACAAAAATTCCAAATGGAGTCACAAAAAGCCAAAAACTAAAAATAACTAAACAACAACAAAGAACCTACTATGTGGCAGGCATTAGAAGAAGTGCAGGAAATAAAATCTGGTCATTTTGCTGAAGGCCAGCCACAAGTATTTCAATAATTAACCTAGTGCCTATCTTTGATATTTTTACAGTACTAGTGGCCCAGTGGGTCAGTCAGCAGCCCAGAACTGTTGGAATTACAGCTTGGAAGTACAGAAGGCAGCAGAAGGCAGCTTATGTTTGTGCATTTGGGTGCACAATACTTCAAAGTCATTGTAATTTTAGTTGACAGGAATCTTATTAGGAAATATTGCTCCAGGAGGCAGAATTCAACCCAAAAACTGGAACTGTGATTAAAAGATAATCTGGAAACAGTCCATCTTCTTTATCAAACTGTTTTTTCTTAGCTACATAAAACTGTTAGCTCTAGTCCCTGAACGCCGTTTTTCAGCTCTTTTTCACTACCTTATAAAAATAGAAGAGTTGGAGGTCAACTACTCTTGTTGTTATTCAATTGTTTTAGTCATGAATGATTCTTTGTAACTCCTTTTGGGGTTAACTTGGCAAACATACAGGAGCGGTTTGCTATTTCCTTCTCTAGTTTATTTTACAGATGAGGAAACTGAGGCAAAGAGGGTTAAAGGATATGCTCATGGTTGCACAATTACTAAATGTCTGAGGTCAGATTTGAATTAAGGTCTTCTTGAATCCAGACAAAGCCCTCTATCCATTCTTAATCCCTAATTTCACAGATAAGGAAATTGAAGTCTAGAAAAATAAAATGATATTTCCAAGGTCATAACACTAGTTAGTGATGGATACAGGACAAACACATTGCCTGGCTCCTTCACTACTGTTCTTCAACAGGATGGAGTGGAAAGAACCTTGGGAGTTGGAGGGATCTGGGCCTTGGGCCCAGTTCTGCTCCTAACTAACTATATGAGGTTAGGAAATTCACTTTATTTCTCTGAAGTACACTCTAATTTCTATAAAAGGAAGGTGCTAGACCAGATAAGGACTAGGGAATAAGTATTTACAGAGCATCAGTTTTGTGCCAAGCACTGTACTAAGCACTTTACAAATATTGTGCCATTTATTCTCACAACAACCCTGTTGGATAAGTGCTATAATTATCCTCATTTTACAATTGAGGAAATTGAGGGATACAGAGATTTAGTGACTTGTCCAAAGTCACACAGACCAAAAGTATCTGAGGCTGGATTGAAACTCAGGCTTTTTGCCTCTAGGCTAAAAACACCTTTGCACTATGCTGTCTAGACACTTAGATGATCAGATGATTACTAGATAATTAGATATTTCTAAGGCTGCTTATGAGTCTGACCTCCAATGACATTTGGCAAAGGAACTCTGAAATGATCTTCATTTTTGTCTTCATTTCTCTAGAGCCCAGTACGTGCTGAGGTGACCCAAATTGTATCACACTTTGATTAAAGAAAATTAAAGTACAACTAAGTTCTATACACAAAAAGCCTTTAGTAACTATGAACACAATTTTCAAAACTTCCTGTAATAGTAAACTATTATATGTAATTGTTCTTATTGCTGATTTATAGATTGCATACAACTTGGGGATAGGAATTGTTTTGGCAGTTAGGTGGTACACTGGATAGAGGCATCAGAAAAACTTATTTTCCTGAGTTCAAATATGGCCTTGGACACTAGCTGTGTGACCCAGTCACTTAACTATTTGTCTGTTTCCTCAACTGTAAAAAGATATGGAGAATTAATGACAAACAACTTTACTATCCTTGCCAAGAAAACTCTACATGGCATCCCAAAGAGACTAAAACAAATGAAAAGAAATTGTTTAATTTCGTATTTCAAAGGCCTTGGGGTTGATTGCTCAATTTGATGTTGTTACACTGTAAGGATGTGTGACATTTGAAGTGTGATAAAATGATAGAATCATAAATTGAGGGCATCAAATCTAACTCTATTTTTGCAGATAAGGAAACTGAGAAACAAGGATTTATATAATTTGTTTAAGGCCACACAGTTAAAATTTAGATGAGGCAGGAAATGAACCCAAGTCTTTCTTACATCAATTCATATATCTTATCCACTACATGCTATATCTCTTCACACAAGATAGATAGCTCAGAAGTTTCCCATGTTGTCATTCCTTTAAAATCTTACTTAGACAGGTGTGACATGAACTTTTCATTAAACATAAAAATAATGTCGTTGTAAAGCAGTTAGTTCAGTCCTCTGTGATCTCCTTCCTACACACTGAACCTTGGTCTTTTTTCCTGATTTATACTATTGAGTCACACAGACAGAGTTTGCAAGCCATCTCCAGCACCACATGAAATAGAAGGAAGGGATATTTGGGGTCATTCCCCCCTGCATGGCACTACATTCCCTTAAAAGGTTTCAAATGGACACACAAGCCTGACATTAAAGCAGAACTAAACAATGGCTTAGCCTATCCCCCATATAAGGTCAAGTATTAAAATGGTAACACCCCTCCTAGTTTATGAAGCAAAAAAAAAATAGAGGAATGTGGAGCTCCAGCACACAGAACAGAGGACCTAGGGACATTTCCTAAACCGGAAGATAGAAAGCTCATCTCATTGGCAAAGGTTTCATAAGATCAAAAGGAACCAAGTGCTTGCACAGAGTTTTGATAATTGCTGTTTTCTTTATAATAAATTATTTTGCCCTTTACCAAATATAATAGCAATTGCACAAAGCCAATTCATTTTCAGTGTTTTACAGTAGCAAGACAACTATTTAAGACAATATCCAAACTGAGGTTCAGAGGGGAGAAAAATATAAATAAGAAACCCCAGGCTTAATCCTTCCTCTCACTGTAAACATACATATACACACATACACACAAACAAGCACATACCCACTCATTAAACCCTACACACATAGGCATATACACATACATACATACATATACAATGTAACTATACACATATAACTGCATTCGTATACATTATGTATCATTAATTCCTAAGAATGGAAGAAATCTTTCATTTCTAGACAACTATAGTGATAGAAAAAATACTTTTTTAAGCTACAAAGAGTTCTTTAACCTATAACAAGGTTTTTATCTTTGTCTTCTGTTGATTCAAAACAAATTTTTTCATCCAATATCTGTTCAAGTCTGGAACCAATAAAGCTAAAAAAAACTCTGGATGGACCCTGGATTTTGTGAGACATAGTTTATTAATGTCTTGAAATAAGTTTTAATATTTATTATCATTTCTTTAAGACACAAATAAGCTTCTTGGATCAAACTAAAAATAAGCTATGCCATCACTTTCCACTCTTGCAATAATTTACTTTCCTAGGGTCAGATTCTTTACTTATTATGGAGTCCAGGCAATGCTAACATGCTACCATTTAGACCAGTCTTCTCTGCCTCAGAGGGCCAAATAATTTCAGTTGTAAACCACAGAATTTCAGAACTGAAAGGGAACCCAGAAAATAGACAATCTGACCCACACCTGACCCAGTATGCCCATTGACATCATTCATGAATAGTCACTGAGTCTTTGCTTAAAAATTGTTAGTGAGGGAGAATCTAGCACCTATATAAATCCCCATATAGCTTATTTTAATAGAGTGGTGAGCAAATAAGAACAGGAGAAATTCCATAGTATGAGCCCCTTCAACACATATAAAACATATAAACAAAGCACTGCTAAGAAGGCCATATTGAGAATACTTATAAAATAATTGGAATATTTCTAGAGAAACAGTGTCCTGAAGATAAATAAGCATCAAAACTAGTTACACTTTTTTAAAATTTTCCAATTTGGAAGAGGGAATTTAAAGTAAAATTAAGCATGAAACCTCAAATTCTTAGTACCAAAACATTGGTGATATGAAATCTTATTTAAGTAAATTTCCTTTTTGGACTCAAATAAAAAGTCTTTGTTGAAAAACATCATGGGACTGAAACAATAATTAATATACTAAAGGTATTCATGTATCCCTGAGCCTTAGAATTAAATACTCTGTGCCAGGCCACCACATACTTGTCTACCAGGTAGTCTCTAGATTTATTAAAGGGGCTGAGGAGGTAGGTAGGGATGGGAAAAGGGAGAGGGAAGGGAAGTCTACACAAGCATTTACTTGATAAAGTAAAATATCCCAAAGCCTTCACTTAAACCTCACTTCATCCCAATGATGGAAGTACAATAAAGTTTCCAGTTCTCCTATTGGCTTTGCAAGGCAATATGGCACTGAGGAAAGAAGATTACAGAAGATTTACTCTTCTTGCCCAACTCTACCACTAATTAGCTAGGTAACTTTAGCCATATCTCTTAAACCTTCTAAGCCTCAGTTTCCTCAAAAATAAATCATAATAATGTTACTTGAACCACCTACTTTAAAAAGTTCTTGTAAGTAGTTTTACAAATAGAATGGTAAATAAAGGATTTTTAAAATTGGACTTTAATGGACATCTAACTTATACCTGAAAGAAATTCCCACTGTTACATGCCGAACAAGTAGTCATCTAGCCTCTGCTTTAAAGACCTCCAATAAAGGGGAATCCACTACTTCTCTAACAAGCCTGTTACACACTTAGACAGCTGTAATTGTTAGGAAACTTGCAAAAAATTTGTTTCTTTGCAACTCAATTCAATACTCCTGTGAGAGAAGGCCAAGGATATACTTGAATTCCAGAAGAAAGAGAGGTATCAGCTTCCCAGATTGACATTCCAGACTTTATAATGGGGGCATTATTCAACTAATTCTTAGCTCAAATCAGAGTTAACCTAACATTTGCCTTCCCAGCAACATCCTCTAGAAGAAAATAATTCTAGTTTTACATAGATCTGAATGATTTTCTAGAGTTGGGGAGCATCAGTTTGTCGATATTACAAAGAAGGCTTTGATCATGGGCAGGTTTCCATGATTTGCCATAATAAACACATTTTCTTTAACGAAGTAATAGGTTGTGTAACTTCAAAGGCCTTAACTGAATTTAACTTAGGGAGAAAAAAAAGATAATTAGAACACTTGAGTTGAGGCCAAGTTGCCCAAGCTTATAGCTATATTCTTTCCCCTTTTCTGCTAATTGATGGTTATAAACATTTTAACAGTCTAAGCAAAACAAATTAAAGAGAAACATAAAAATTTAGTCATTAGAAAATGTACATTTTCCACCTGGCATCATAGACCTTGATGATAGAAAATTCAGAACTATACATAGCTTTCCTCCTTTTAGAATGTGACATGTTGGTGAGGGAGGAAGGAAGAGGTGAGGAATGGAAAGAGTCACTTTGTCATGACTGTTCAAAAACCTTGTTAGACAGTGACAAGTCACCAACAAGCATTTATTAAGTGTGTAAGTACAGTGGACTAATAGAAGAAATTGGATCCTACTAAGGAAGAGCTGGTTTCAATTCCTACAAATAAGGGATCTATGACCCAGGATCAGTTAACTTCTAAAAACCCCTAAGTAATTTTAAAGACAGTATTTGATCTACACTAGTAAATGGAATTTACTCATTAGGAATTCCCAGTATCAGTGAAACTACCTTTCTAGTTTGTTTTTTTTTTTAAGTAAAGGAAAAAGAGGAGAAAAAGGACAGAGGATGAGATAAGAGAAGAAAAATGAAAATAAGGAGACTGCATCAGAAAGATCAGCAATGCAAAGCTACCTCCAAATACCCTAATTCTACAAATGCTACAGATGCCCCCAACTACAGAGTTAGAGACAATGTTTCATGCAACAGCTTTACATCCTTTCTTTTGACATCCCTCATCTCCTCTCTTTTATGGCTCAGGCTCATCACTGATTTTTGTCTCATACTTGGGTCCTATTACTGTTTGGAAATCTGACCCACTTTTATTATGTGGTCTAAGCCTTTTGTCTTTGGCCTCTCTACATTTTGTTAGCTGATCTATTGAATATTTTTCCACTAAAGAAAAAGGTGCAAATCTTACACCTCCCTTATCCAACATTAGTCACCGGGGTCCACAGTGTCATGAATTTCAACCAGGCCCTAGAGAATCCTTAGTTACTTCATGAGGGTCCAAGTTGGGGTAAATTTTTGTCTTTAGTGAAAAATCTAGAGCTTCAAAAAGGCTTCAAAGGGATACAATTCCAAAATAGATTTAATTACCTATATCTATTCAGTCCAAAGCCAGCCAAATTTAGATTATGTAGCAACTAAGATATTTTACACCTATTTAGCCTATTTATAGATATGACAAATTTATAAATATATATGTATATATTTATATAAATTAGGTTAATATAAATTTAGTTTAAGTTCAGTTGTATATAGGCATTATATTTCTTTATGTTTTGTTCCATAATGTACACCATTTTAAATGTCAAAATAATACCAGTTAATATTTAAACAGCTATTTTAATCAAGAATTTTACTTTTACTAAAGAAAATCTTATTATTATCTTAGATTTATGTCTTGGGAATTAAATGGAATCAATAATTATCAAAGATCCTTACAACTCTGGAATTCTAACTTATTTTAACCTATGATGCCTAAGAAAAAGCATAAATTCTCAGACCAAAAGGCAATAATAGCCCAAGCACATCCACCTTATGGCAAGAAGCTTCTGAAAATTTATATGAAGGAAGAATTCACTAGGGGAAGTTCTATAGCACAGTAGAAAGTATCTTGGGCCTGAAGTCAGGAAGACTCATCTTCCTGAGTTCGAATCTGGTCTCAAACACTTTCTAGCTATGTGATCCTGAGCAAGTCACTTAATTCCATGTTTCTTAGTTTCCTTATCTATAAAATAAGCTGGAGAAGCAAATAGCAAAACACTTCAATATCTTTTCCAAGAAAACCCCAAATGGGATCATAAATAATTGGAATGACTGAACAATAAAAAGGGCATACCAGAAACATATTTTATTCAGGCACTATCCCATATTTATAAAATGAGCAGATTAACATATTTCAAGAAAACATAAGACATTAAAAATGATAGAAATATATAGATTTTCTTTGCCTTTTATAATGTTGTTTATGTCTTTGGTATTGGAAGAGGAGTGGGGATGGAGGTCAGTTATTTCTACACTAACAAAAAAAAATGAGATAACAGAACAGGAATTTTTCATTTTTTTGTTGTCTTGGATCCCTTTTGCAATCTGATAGAAACTATGGAATAGAACAAAATAATATTTCTAAAAGCATAAAATAAAATATATAGCATTACAAATGAAATCAACTTTATTGAAATTATCAATTTTTTAATTCACATATTCCAAGTTAAGAAGCCCTGATCTAAAGGCAACTAAAAGTTCATAATCTTATATGATAGTGAGTTCCTCTCACTAAAAGTCTTTAAGGACATATAAGGCACATGCTGAAATAACAATGAATACTGAAATAACAATGAAAAAATTGCACAAATCTAATTGAAAATATCTTAATATCACATAAATGTAAACTGTCTTTGCAAGTTGGAAAAACTCCAAATTGGGGTGGGAGGGGGAGAGGAATGAGTGAATTACAGTAAAGGAAGTGTGGGGTACTTGGTCAGTTTGAATCTGATTTAATCAGATATAAATCACATATAACCACAAATAAAGATCATGGAATGATAATCTTTAACTTCTACAAAATTCAAGTAATCTTAGAAATTTCATAAATTAATCTGTTATGTATGAAACTCTGGAACTACTGATAAGATTACTTTCAACCTTGGGAAGATTTGACTTATTACAGGTGCTTTAGATTAACATTAGAGGGGCAGCAGTGGCCAGTGGATATAGAGCACCAGCCATGAAGCCAGGATTCAAAATCTAAATTCAAATCTGACCTCAGACACTTAACACTTCCTAGCTGTGTGATCCTGGGCAAGTCACTTAACTCCAATTGCCTCAAAAAAAGATTAACATGAGAAGCAATCTCAAGAAATAAGGAATAAATTGTATATCCAGATAACCCAAGACAGTAAACTACAAAAAAAATCAAGACATAGAATATAATGCAAACCACAAAAGTGTTTTTTCTACATACATCATATTTCTATAGACTGCCAACAAATACCAAGAAAAATGCACAGAGAAATACCCTTTCTGATGACAAAAAAAAATTTAAATGATGTTAACTTATTAAAGAAATGTGTGACATCTACATAAAGACACCTTCAAAACTGATGTTAAGAGAAATTAAGGAATAATTGAAAAGAGCAAGTGTTATTTTCTGCATATAGTTAGGTTGAACAACTATAGTAAAAAAGTCAGCATTTCACAAATCAATTTAAAGGATTAATACAAATTAAATAAAATGCCAAACACAATAAAAACTCTAGCAGACTATTTCACATAACTAGAAATAGCCACAACCAAATTCATATTAAAAACAAAAAATAAAAAACAACTTAGGTAGGCAAGAATAATAATACGAAGTAGGGAAAAAAGAATGGTTGAAGGAGAACTTCAATCAGTTTCAATGCTTATTCTAAAGCAATATTCATTAAAATTATTTTGTGGCAGAGGAGAAAAAGAAATATACGAGTGGAACAATAGGGACATAAAAGGGTCAATCATAATAAAAACTACTGGGAATATTGGATAATGACAAGGTTTTAAAAATAAGTTTAGAGTTATGCTTCATATTCTGGGTTATAATAAACTCTAGATAAAATATGTAAATATTTAAATGATTTTTTAAAACTTTGCTTCAGTTTTCATCAATCAAACCAAAACAATTAAGTTAAATGTTGCTATAAATAATGAATATAGCTACTTTTAAAAACTATAGATTTGACTATACTAATATAAAAATATCTCACATCAAAAAAAAAAAAAAACAAACAACAACTTACATCCGTTAAAAAAAGAAATAAAAGAAATACAGGTAAAATTAGAAGAGAAAACAATTAACTGGAAGATGGGGTGTAATTCTTGTAACAAATGTCTCTGAAAACAGCCTCATTTCCAAGATATACAAGAAACTAATACAAATGTATAAAAACAAACCATTTTCCAATGGATTAATAGTCAAAGGATATTAACAAATCATTCTCAAGGGAAGAAATCCAAATAATCCAGTCACTTAAAATGTTCCAAATCACCAATAATTAGAAAATGTAAATTAAAATAATTTTGAACTTTTACCTCACTTTCATCAGATTTGTAAAGTTGACCCAAAAGGGGCAATGTTGAAGTTTCTGGAAGAAAATAGACACATTGATGCACTTTTGGTGGAGCCATAATGTAGTATAACCACTGTGAAAAGAAATTTGGGGTTAAAGGTAGAGCCAAGATGGTGGAATAAAAACTTGTCTGAGCTCTTCCCCAAACCCTTCCAATACCTTATTATTAAGCATTATCATTTAATAACGCTAAACAAATTCTAGAGGAGTAAAATCTCAAAATAAGATAAACACTTTTCCAGCCCAAGACAACTTAGAAAGTTGGTAGAAAAGGTAGAAAAGTGGAATGAGGTCTGGTGCAGGCCCTGTCAACATAGCCCTGGTTCTAGCAAACCAGGACCAGGCCTTAGAAACCAGTGAATTGGTAATGGCTGCAGTGACTGCTTCCAAAGCTCTCAGTCCACAGATGATAAGGGGATTTAATGAACAACTGATCAGAAAGAGATTGCAGGGGGATCTTTGCTAAAACCCAGGCAAAACTGTGTTGTAACATCTAGGTTGCAATCCTGGGTGATTGTTCTAGGGCTCAGAAGAGCATTAACCAAAGCCACAATGGAAGAGAGATCCTAGTCGAAGTTCCAGGACAGAAAAGAATGTTTGTGGTTGCTCACAGACCAGAGCACAGGTCAGGAGAATAGCAAACATACTTCTCCTTAAATCATACCACTTTGAAAGAACTGAAAACTTAAATGTCTTTTGAAGTATCTCTGAAAACAGTGAGCAAGGTCCCTGAAGCTTGGAACCTCTCCACTCTGGAAGCAGAGTCCTACTTTAAAAAAAAAGAGTTAAAAGTTAAGCAATAGACTAGGGAAATGAGCAAACAATCAAAAAAGATTCTGACTATAGAAAGTTACTATGATAATAAGGAAGATCAAAACACACATTCAGAAGATAATAAAGTCAAAGCTCTTTTATCCAAAGCCTCCAAGAAAGACAATCACTGCTCTCAGGCCAAGAAAGAGCTCAAAAAGAACTGAAAATCAAATAAGAAAAGTAGAGGAAAAAACAGGAAAGAGATGAGAGTCATGCAAGAAAATCATGAAATAAAAATCAACAGCTTCTTTTTTGTAAAGGAGACATTAAAGGTACTAAAGAAAATAACACCTTAAAAAATAAACTAAACCAAATGATAAAGGAAATACCATAATTCAATCAAGAGAAGAAAGTCTTAAAAAGCAAAATTGTCTAAATGAAAATAGAGAAAACAATTCAGTGAAGAAAAACCTTCTTAAAAAGTAAAACATTAAAAAAAAAAGTAAAAAGTTCCAAGAGTGGAGCCAAGATGGTGGAGAGGACACATGTTTCTTTCTGGCCTTCTCCTACAACACTCAGACAAATTAGCAAATCTAGTCTCTGAATTAACTCTGGACTGACAGAATCCACGAATATTGGGAATGCAACAAATTACCATCAGAAATTTGAATATAGGGGGCAGGTAGGTGGCACAGTGATTAGAGCACCAGCCCTGAATTCAGGAGGACCCGAGTTCAAATCTGGTCTCAGGTCTTAGCTGTGTGACCCTGGGCAAGTCATTTAACCCCAGCCTCAGGAAAAAAAAAAGAAGAAGAAATTTGAATATAGCTATTAGCAGAAGATAATTTCAAAGATTGCCAGAAAAGGTCTGTTTTAATGAGAAATGGAGAAAAGCTGCCAATCACAAGCAGGCTGAGCACTGACACCAGTGCATGCTGTGCAGACCTGGAATAGGGTACAGACTCCATGCAGCAGTGCAGACTCCATGTGGCAGTGCAGACTCTGTATGGTGGAGAATCTATGGGGAAGAATCTACAGCAGTGTTGATTACTCTGCCCTAGTTGCAAGCCAGCAGATAAGCAAAGAAGTTAAAACAAACAAACAAATAAACAAAAATCATCCAACACAAACACAAAAGATGAATAGTGAACCCTGAAAAGCCAGAATGTCATGGGCCCTGGCCACATCCAGCCAGCACTGGGAGTGAGTCAGCACCAAACCAGCATAGTCGTGGACACTTGTAGACGAAGCCACTGCTTGTAGATGAAGGCTGCCATGTGTAGAGGAAGCCGCTGCTTGTAGAGGAAGCTTGGAAAACCTCCCTGCCCTAAAAGCAGACCTTAATTTTTTTTTAATGAGTAAAAAAGCAAAGAGAATTCTGACAATAGACACTTTTATGGTGAAAGAGAATAGATTTCAAACCCTGAGGAGACTAAAAACAGATTGTCTCCGGATGAAGACTTAAAGGGTGATATAAATTGGTCCCCACACAAGTCTCTCCTAGAAGAAATTAAAAAGGATCTTAAAAGAGAGCTAGAAGAAAAATGGGAAAAGAAAATGGAAACTTTATAAGAGGATTTGGAAAAGGCATATAACACATTAAAAGACAGATTTAATAAAATGGAAAAAGAAAACAACTCCCAGAAAAACAGAATTTATGAAACAGGAAAAGGAAATAACTCCTTAAAAACAGAATTTATGAAATGGAAAAAGAAAATAAGTCCTTAAAAAACAATTTGTGGAATGGAAAAAATTCCATAGAACAAAATAACTCATTTAAAATTCAATCGGAAAAATAAAAATGAAATAAAAAAGTAAATGAAGAAAATAATTCACTAAAATTCAGAAGTGAACAAATGGAAATGAATGACTTAGTAAGACAACAAGAATCAGTCAAGCAAAACCAAAAAAATGAAAAAGTAGGGAAAAAAGAGTAAAATACCTAATTGAGAAAACAACTGACCTGGAAAATAGATGTAGGAGAGAAAATCTAAGGATTATTAGATTCCCTGAAATTCATGATAAAAAAAAGAGCCTAGACACTATCTTTCAGGAAATCATCAAAGAGAACTAAGCAGAAATCAAAGAATAAGAAGGTAAAATGACCATTGAAAGAATTCACCAAACAATTCCTGAAGGATACCCCAATATTAAAACCCCAAGGAATATTGTGGCTAAAATTCAGAACAATCAGACCAAGGAAAAAATATTACAAGCAGCCAGAAAGAAACAATTCAAATACCAAGAAACCACAGTAAGGATTACCCAGGGATTAGCAACTTCCACTTTAAAGAATCAAAAGGGCCTGGAATCTGATATCCCAAAAGGTGAAGAAACTTGGAAATGCAGCCAAGAATAAATTACCCTGCTAAACTGAGCATTTTCTTTCAGGGAAGATTAGACATTCGATGAAAAGATGATCTTCATTTATTTCTGATGAAAAGAGCAGAGCTAAACAAAAAAATTTGATCTCCAAAGATAAAAAGATAAAAAGAAAAGAACTCTTGAGAATTATATTTCTGTTATGGGTATACATAGAGAATGCATGTATAATCTGATTTTACTGTTAAAATATAAAAAAAAAGAAACTAAAGGTGGAAAGCAGAATGTACTGGAAAAAAGGGGAAAGTGGAGGTAAAATGAGGGAAATTACATCTCATGAAGAGGCAAAGAAGACATATTATAATTGAGGGAAAAAAGGAAAGGTGATGAACATTGTGTGAATCCTACTCTCATCAGATTTGGCTCAAAGAAAGAATATTAGATATATTTGGTTTCACCGAGAAACTTCTCTAACCTTATAGAAAAGTGAAAGGGGAAAGCGAAAAAGCAAAGAGAAGGCTAAATTGAAGTGAAAACAGAAATAGTAGGGGAAAGGTAGAAAAAATGGGGAGGGCCTCTAAAGGGGGAAGACTGCTTGAGGGAAGTAGTACTCATAAGTAAAATTCTGGGGAGGAGGAAAAGGAGAACAGGAAAGAGAAAAGTATGATTTGGGGTTAATAAGATGGCAGGAAACACAGAATTACTAGTTTTAACTGTAAATGTGAATGGGGTGAACTCTCCCATCAGATAACAGACTGGATTAAAAGCCAGAATCCTACAATTTGTTGTTTGCAAGAAACATATTTAAAGCAGAGTAATACATAGAGAGTAAAGGTAAAAGGCTGGAGCAGAATTTATTATGCTTCAGGTGAAGTAAAAAAAAAAAAAGGCAGGGGGAACCATCCTTATCTCATATCAAACAAAAGCAAAAATTGATCTAATTAAAAGAGATAAGAAAGGAAACTATATCTTGCTAACAAGTATATAATATATACTTATATATATATAAGATATATAGATATATAGATATATATATGTATATATGTATATATCTATATATCTATATCTATATCTATATCTATATCTATATATCTATCTATATATCTATATCTATATATATATATATATATATATATATAAGATAATGAAGTATTATCAATTTAAAAAAAATATCTGCACCAAGTGGTATATCATCTAAATTCCTAAAGGAGAAGTTAAGAGAGTTGCAAGAAGAAATAGACAGCAAAACTATAATAGTGGAAGATCTCAACCTTGCACTCTCAGAACCATATAAACCAAACTACAAAATAAATAAAAAAGAAGTTAAAGAAGTAAATAGAATAATACTAGAAAAGTTAGGTATGATAGATCTTTGGAGAAAATTGAATGGAGACAGAAAGGGAATATACTTTCTTCTCAGCAGTTCATAGAGCCTATACAAAAATTGACTATATATTAGGACATAAAACCTCAAAATCAAATGCAGACAGGCAAAAATAGTAAATGCAATTTTTCAGATCATGATGCAATAAAAGTTACATTCAATAAGAGGGCAGGGAAAAATAGACTAAAAAGTAATTGGAAACTAAATAATCTCATTCTAAAAAAGTGAATGGGTGAAACAGCAAATCATAGACACAATAAATAATTTCATGCAAGAAAATGACAATAAAGAGACAACATACCAAGGGGAAATTTTATATTTCTAGATGCTTACTTGCATAAACTAGAGAAAGAGAACAATGAATTGGGCTTTAAATTAGCTAGAAAAAGAACAAATTAAACCTTTCCCCCAATCAAATACTAAACTTGAAATTCTAAAAATAAAAGGAGGAATCAATAAAATTGAAACTAAAAGAAACAATTGAATAAATAAATAAAACTAAGAGTTGGTTTTATTAAAAAAAAAAAAAAAAACAACAAAATAGATAAACCTTTAGTTAATTTGATTAGAAAAAGGAAAGAGAAAAATCAAATTGTTGGTCTCAAAAATGAAAAGGAAGAAGGATCTAACTTTCTACCAATGAAGAGGAAATTAGTTAAAGAAAACTATTAGAAGTAATCCACAACTTTAGCAAAGTTGCGGGATACAAAATAAATCCACATAAATCATCAGCATTTTTATACATCACTAACAAAATCCAACAGCAAGAGATACAAAGAGAAATTCCATTTAAAATAACTATTCACCTAGCTTTTTTGGGATAAGAATTCACTAGTTGGGGGGCAGCTAGGTGGCGCAGTGGATAGAGCACTAGCCTTGAATTCAGGAGGACCCGAATTCAAATGTGGTCTCAAACTTAACAGTTCCTGGGCAAGTCCCTTAACCCCAGCCTCAGAAAAAGAAAAAGAAAAAAAAAAATTCATTATTTGACAAAAATTGCTGGGAAAATTGGAAATTAGTATGGCAGAAACTAGACACTGACCCATACTTAACACTATACACCAAGATAAGGTCAAAATGGGTTCATGATCTAGGTATAAAGAATTAGATTGTAGATGGCAGAGAAGAAACACACGACTCTGTGAACGTCCTCACTCCCTCACAATCAATTAGATAAATTAAGCCTCAAAATAAGCCCTGGACTGATAGATACCACAAGGACTGGAAGCACGACTTACCAGCTGAAGAGAATCTGGAGTTTCAACAGAAAAGGTCAGTTCCCAGGGGAGCAAGAAGAGAGGCCAGCACAGATGGCTGGGTGCTAGCATACAGCGCCAATCACGCTGGGGAGGGCTCTGGGATCAGAGAAGCCACTGAGATAAAGGAATCTGGCACAGGCTGTTAGCTCTTCTCTGCTAATTATTTAGCAGTTCAGAAAAGAAAGCTAAAATACCTTAAAAATTCAGATAGATTAGATTTTCCCCGGATCCTGGGGGTGACTCAGTAGATCTCAGCACCACGGGGCGTGGCCTCAGCTACCTCCTGAGAATAGTTAAGAGATTGACAAGTGGGTGGATACGGCCCAAGGCAACACACACTGCCTAGTTTAGCTGGAGGGAGTGGAACTCAGCTCCAGGAAGTCCCAGAGAAGCGGAACCTTTGAACTATGGACCGCGGTTTCTGGCAGACACTTCCAGTTTGAGCACAGGGGCTTTTCACGTCACCTGCTGCAGACATCCACGCCCCACCGGGACGCATAGGCTGGGCTTTGTGCTGCCTTTACTGTTCAGTCTCAACCTCAGGGAAGCCGCTAAAACACAGCGCCCTCGGGGCACAGCAGTGCTAATCACCTCTGAGGCACTTGCAGGGAGGGGGTGGGGAACTCTCTCCCAGAGCTCTATCTTAGCTCAGGCGCAGGAGCTGCTGCATCCATCCAGTCTGGGAGGAAGCTGGTAAAGAAGTAAATAAATAATTTCCTACCCCAGGGACAGACCCCAAAAGATTTTTAAAATATGAACAAAAAAGCCAGAAAAACCATAGAATCCTTCTACACAGAGAAAGAGCGGGTATCCAACCCCGAGGAAGTCAACAGCAGAGAGACAGCAGATAACAACCTAAAGGGGAACGATTCCTGCCCCCCATCACATAACTCTCTCCTAGAAGACACTATTAAAAAATTAAGGGAGTTTGAAGAAAAATGGGGAAAGGAAAAGGAAGCTATGATAGAGAATAACAACCTCCTGAAATTGGAGTTGGAAAAAATAAAGAATTCACAGGAGATGCAGGAAAACAAAATTTATGAATTAGAAAACGTTAAAAAAAAATCACAGGAAAGTAGGATTTCTGAATTGGAAAGGATAAAAAAGTCTCAAGAAAATAGAATTTCTGAATTGGAAAAAGAAAATAATTCTCAAAAAAAAATTAGGGAAATGGAAAAAAATTCAATAGAGCAAAATAATTCATTTAAAAATGAAATTGGGCATTTACAAAAAGAACTAAAAACTGTGAAACAAGAAAATAACTCCTTAAAAGTCAGGATGGAACAAATAGAAATGAATGACTCACAGAGAACCCAAGAATCAGTCAAACAAAACAAAAAAAATGAGAAGCTGGAGAACAACGTCAAATACTTACTGGGAAAATCTATAGACCTGGAAAATAGATCTAGGAGAGATAATCTGCGGATCATTGGACTTCCAGAAAACTATGACCAAAAAAAGAGCCTATATTCTATTTTACAGGAAATTATCAAAGAGAACTGTCCAGAGATAATAGAAACAGAAGGGAAAGTAGATGTGGAAAGAATTCATCAAACTCCTTCTGAAATAGACCCTAAAAAAAGAACACCACGGAATATTGTGGCTAAGCTGCAGAATTACCACACAAAGGAGAAAATCCTGCAAGCAGCTAGAAAAAAAAAACAATTTAAATACCAAGGGGCCACAATAAGGGTAACACAAGATCTGGCTACTTCCACATTAAAAGATAGAAGGGCCTGGAACCTGATATTCTGTAAGGCAAAAGATCAAGGACTGCAACCAAGAATGAACTACCCAGCTAAGTTTAGCATCTTTTTCCATGGAAGTAGATGGTCATTCAATGAAACAGAGGAATTCTATATGTTTCTAAGAAAAAAACCAGACTTAAACAAAAAATTTGATCTACATCCACAAGACTGAAGAGAAACAGAAAAAGGTACACAGAACCCTTGAGAACTGTAACTCTGTTGTGGGTATATAAAAAGTACTCAAGGATAATTTGATTTTACTGATATAAAAGAAAAAAAAGGGGGGTGTAGTAAAGGGAAGGAGGTCGTTTCAGAAAAAGGGGAAGGAATGATAAAAAGAGGGAAACTACATCCCAGGAAGAGGCATAGAAAATACACCATATCTGAGGGAACTTAGTGAGGGGGAGACTCATTGTGTGAATCTTACTCTCATCAGGAGAGGCTCAAAGAGTAAATAATTAACATATTTATTTTGCAGAGAATTTTCTCTCACCTCATTAAAAGGGGGGAGAGGAAAAGGGAAAAGGAAAAGGAGAATAAGTGAAGGGACTTGGAGGGAGGGGAGAGGGATACTAAAAAAAAAAAAGAGAGGGTTGCGCGTCACAAGGGGGGGTCTGTAAATTAAATATCGGGGAGGGGGATCAAGGGGGTTAAGGGAAAAAGCATAATCTGGGGATAATATGATGGCAGAAAATAAAGAATTAGTAATTTTAACTGTAAATGTAAATGGGATGAACGATCCCATCCAACGGAGACGGATAGCAGATTGGATCAAAAAGCAGAACCCTACAATATGTTGTCTACAGGAAACACACTTAAAATAGGGAGATACATACAGAGTAAAGGTAAAAGGTTGGAACAGAGCCTATTATGCTTCAGGTAAAGCCAAAAAAGCAGGGGTAGCTATCCTTATCTCAGATCAAGCAAAAGCAGAAGTAGATCTCCTTAAAAAAGATAAGGAAGGAAACTATATCCTGCTGAAAGGTAGCATAAATAATGAAGCCATATCAATACTAAACATATATGCACCAAGTGGTATAGCATCTAACTTTCTAAAGGAAAAGTTAAGAGAATTGTAAGAAGAAATAGACAGTAAAACAATAATAGTGGGAGATCTCAACCTTGCACTCTCAGATTTAGACAAATCAAACCACAAAACAAACAAGAAAGAAACTAAAAAAGTAAATAGAACATTAGAAAAACTAGGTATGATAGACCTTTGGAGAAAACTGAATGGCAATAGAAAGGAATATACTTTCTTCTCAGCAGTTCATGGATCCTATACAAAAATAGACCATATATTAGGACATAAAGATCTCAAAATTAAATGTAGGAAGGCAGAAATAATAAATGCCTTCTTCTCAGACCACAATGCAATAAAAGCTACATTCAGTAAAAAGTTAGGGGTAAATTGACCAAAAAGTAATTGGAAACTGAATAATCTCATCTTAAAGAATGACTGGGTGAAAGAGCAAATTATAGAAACAATTAATAATTTCACCCAAGATAATGACAATGATGAGACATCATACCAAAATCTGTGGGATGCAGCTAAAGCAGTAATAAGGGGAAATTTTATATCTTTAGAGGCTTATTTGAAGAAAATAGAGAAAGAGAAGATTAACGAATTGGGCTTACAACTTAAAAGGCTAGAAAAAGACCAAATTATAAACCCCCAACCAAAAATTAAACTTGAAATACAAAAATTAAAAGGAGAAATCAATAATATTGAAAGTAAAAAAACTATTGAATTAATAAATAAAACCAAGAGTTGGTTTTATGAAAAAGCCAATAAAATAGATAAACCTTTGGTAAATTTGATCAGAAAACAGAAAGAGGAAAATCAAATTGATAGTCTTACAAATGAAAAGGGGGATCTTTCCACCAATGAAGAGGAAATTAGAGAAATAATAAGGAGTTACTTTGCCCAACTTTATGCCAATAAATTTGATAACTTAAGTGAAATGGATGACTTCCTCCAAAAATATAGGCTCCCTAGATTAACAGAGGAGGAGATAAATTGCTTAAATAGTCCCATTTCAGTAAAAGAAATAGAACAAGCTATTAATCAACTCCCAAGGAAAAAATCCCCAGGACCAGATGGATTCACATGTGAATTCTACCAAACATTTAAGGAACAATTAGCCCCAATGTTATATAAATTATTTGAAAAAATAGGGGATGAAGGAGTCCTACCAAACTCCTTTTATGACACAGACATGGTACTGATACCTAAACCAGGTCGATCGAAAACTGAGAAAGAAAATTATAGACCAATCTCCTTAATGAATATTGATGCTAAAATCTTAAATAAGATATTAGTAAAAAGACTTCAGAAAATCATCTCCAGGATAATACACTATGATCAAGTAGGATTTATTCCAGGAATGCAGGGCTGGTTTAATATTAGGAAAACTATTAATATAATTGACCATATTAATAATCAAATTAATAAGAACCATATGATCATCTCAATAGATGCAGAAAAAGCATTGACAAAATCCAACATCCATTCCTACTAAAAACTCTTGAGAGTATAGGAATAAATGGACTATTCCTTAGAATAATCAGGAGCATATATTTAAGACCTTCAGTAAGCATAATATACAATAGAAATAAACTGCAACCTTTGCCAGTAAGATCAGGAGTGAAACAAGGTTGCCCACTATCACTATCACTATTCAATATAGTACTAGAAACGCGAGCCTCGGCAATAAGAGCCGAGAAAGAGATTCAAGGAATTAGAGTAGGAAATGAGGAAATCAAACTATCACTTTTTGCAGATGACATGATGGTATACTTAGAGAACCCCAAAGACTCTGCTAAAAAGCTACTAGAAATAATTCAAAATTTCAGCAAAGTGGCAGGATACAAAATAAATCCACATAAATCCTCGGCATTTTTATATATCACTAACAAAATGCAACAGCAAGAGATACAAAGAGAAATTCCATTCCAAACAAATGTTGAGAGTATAAAGTATTTGGGAATCCATCTACCAAAGAAAAGTCAGGAATTATATGAGAAAAATTACAAAACACTTGCCACAAAAATAAAATCAGATTTAAATAATTGGAAAGACATTCAATGCTCTTGGATAGGCCGAGCGAATATAATAAAGATGACAATACTCCCCAAACTAATCTATTTATTTAGTGCTATCCCAATCAGACTCCCAAGACACTATTTCAATGACCTAGAAAAAATAACAACAAAATTCATATGGAAGAATAAAAGGTCGAGGACTGCAAGGGAACTAATGAAAAAAAACTCAGAGGAAGGTGGTCTAAGTGTACCTGATCTAAAGCTATATTATATAGCAGCAGTCACCAAAACCATTTGGTATTGGCTAAGAAATAGACCGGTAGATCAGTGGAACAGATTAGATACAAAGGACAAAAAAGGGTACATCTATAGCAATCTAATCTTTGACAAACCCAAAGATACCAACATTAGGGGTAAAAATTCATTATTCGGAAGAAACTGTTGGGAAAACTGGAAATTAGTATGGCAGAAATTAGATATGGATCCACACTTAACACCATATACCAAGATAAGATCAAAATGGGTCCATGATTTAGGCATAAAGAGGGAGATAATAAATAGATTAGAGGAACAGAGGATAGTCTACCTCTCAGACCTGTGGAGGAGGAAGGAATTTATGACCAGAGGAGAACTAGAGATCATTATTGATCACAAAATAGAAGATTTTGATTACATCAAACTAAAAAGTTTCTGTACAAATAATACTAATGCAAACAAGATTAGAAGGGAAGTAACAAATTGGGAAAATATTTTTAAAAACAAAGGTTCTGACAAAGGTCTCCTTTCCAAAATATATAGAGAACTGACCCTAAGTTATAAGAAACCGAACCATTCTCCAATTGATAAATGGTCAAAGGATATGAACAGACAATTCTCAGATGAAGAAATTGAAACTATATCCACTCACACGAAAGAGTGTTCCAAATCACTACTGATCAGAGAAATGCAAATTAAGACAACTCTGAGATACCACTACACACCTGTCAGATTGGCTAAGATGACAGGAACAAATAATGATGAATGTTGGAGGGGCTGTGGGGAAACTGGGACACTAATACATTGCTGGTGGAGTTGCAAAAAAATCCAGCCATTGTGGAGAGCAATTTGGAATTATGCCCAAAAAGTTATCAAACTGTGCTACTACTGGGCTTATATCCCAAAGAAATACTAAAGAGCGGAAAGAGACATATATGTGCCAAAATGTTTGTGGCAGCTCTTTTTTATTTTTTTTTTATTTTTTTAATTTTTATTTTATTTTATAATTATAACATTTTTTTGACAGTACATATGCATGGGTAATTTTTTACAACATTATCCCTTGCACTTACTTCTATTCAGATTTTTTCCCTTCCTCCCCCAACCCCCTCCCCCAGATGGCAATCAGTCTTATATATGTTAAATATATTACAGTATATTCTAGATACAATATATGTGTGTAGAACCGAATTTTTTGTTGCACAGGAAGAATTGGATTCAGAATGTAAAAATAACAGTTTACATTCATTTCCCAGTGTTCCTTTTCTGGATGTAGCTGGTTCTGTCCATCATTAATCAATTGGAATTGGATTAGCTCTTCTCTATGTTGAAGAAATCCACTTCCATCAGCATACATCCTCGTACAGTATCATTGTTGAAGTGTATAATGATGTAAGTCTCTCCAAGCCTCTCTGTATTCATCCTGCTGGTCATTTCTTACGGAACAATAATATGCCATAACATTCATATACCATAATTTACCCAAGCATTCTCCAATTGATGGGCATCCATTCGTTTTCCATTTTCTGGCCACTATAAAAAGGGCTGCCACAAACATTTTGGTACATACAAGTCCTTTTCCCTTCTTTAGTATTTCTTTGAGATATAAGCCCAGTAGTAGCACTGCTGGATCAAAGGCTATGCACAGTTTGATAACTTTTTGGACATAATTCCAGATTGCTCTCCAGAATAGTTGGATTCTTTCACAATTCCACCAACAATGTATGTGTCCCAGTTTTCTGTGGGAAGTCACTTAAAACCAATTGCTGCTCAGCAAGAAAAAAAAATAGAAGAAAGAACAGAAAGGGATCATCCTTTATCTCCCTCCCTATACCAGCCTCTACCCTCCCCTTTGAGCCATTATTTTATCCACACAAACAGTTTTATCCTTAGCACAACTGTTCTTGGAACTGATCCTGGCCCAAAGTCTAGTATGATCTCTGCCACTCAACTAAACTTTCCCCAATGTGGCCTATCAACTTCTGGTCAGTGGGGTTGGAATTGAACTATGAATGAGGTGTTGTCACAGAAGCTCTGAGCTTTAACTGCTATCCCTGTCATGGCCAATGACACAGTCATAGAGTCAGAGTTGGGAGGGACCTCTTAGGTTATCTAGTCTAACCCTTTCATTTTGCAGATGAATTAAGGAAGTTAAATGACTTGCTTAATGTCACACATTTGAATTACTATTTTTTGTTGTTGTTGTCATATCTGATTCTATATCATCCCACAAACTTGTGTGCATGGGATTTTTTTGACAAAGACTGGAGTTGGCCCCATTTTAAAGATGAAGAACTGAGACAAATAGGAGTTAAGTGAAATGTTTAGGGTCATTCTGTTAATGTCTGAGGCCAGATATGAATTCAAACCTTCCTAATTCCTAAACCCAGTGCTCTATATACTTCACCACCTACATGTGCATTACAATGCCACTGTACTATGTTGTCACTTTATGGAACCTGATAATTAGGTGTCCAAGAAGTACAATGAAGATTCAGAGGGAGAAGGAACACCAGAGGACAATTCTCACTTATAGTGAGCATTCATCTTATGTTAACTCTGTCAATTATAAGGCTCTAGGAAACATGATAAGCATTTTACTGAAAGTAACATAATAGATTCTAATTTAATTTACTTTTTTTTTTAAAGTAACTAAGTTAACTTCTTTTTGTCCCAGATTTCTGAATTGTATACTGTCTACTTTGAGGGGTTATTGGGAGAATGAAATAAGAAAATATACTAATATACATAAAAAGTAGGCTAATAACAACAATAAAATAGCTAGCATTTATATGGCACTTTAAAGTTTCAAAGCATTTTACAAATATTTCATTTTATCTTCACAGCAATCCTAGGAGGTAGATACTTTATGGGTCTACATTGTCTTATGTTAAGATGATATTGGAGAATTTAGCTTATAAAATTTTAACCCCTAGTGATTGGAAATCTATAGCAAAGACATGTTTACAACCTGGACAAAACATGTTGTGGCTTTCTGAACATAGTGAACTCTGTAAAATACAAGCCCAACGAAATACCTGTCACCTTTGATCAACTAGCAGGTTTAAGTCCTTATGCAGACACTTTAGCACAGATTAATTATCCTATAGCAGCATATGAGTATTTTACAGATGAAGAAACTGAGGCAGACAGAAATTTAAGTGACACACCCAGGGTTACAAAACTAGAGACTGTATAGAAATTTAGGACTTCTTGACTAACCATTAGAGCCTCTAGCTGCCTAAGCCTTATAATTCTTTACAGTTGAGAAAGAGAGGCAGTGACAAAGGCAAAGAAAAAGAGTTTCACATGCACATGAGAGAGCAAATGTGTTGGAAAGGAAAGGGAGCTAACTTCCAAAACAGAAAGACATGAGTTTAGTTTTTGACTGACACACACTGGCTGCATGACTGCAATTTACTTCTCTCTGGGCCCCAAGCTACTCTCTAAGACTATAAAGGGCAAAGGAAGCACAGTGTTGGTTGAAGGAGTTTCCTCACTAAGAATTCTCTTTATTTTTTTAAGGACTATATAAACAGGATAATCTAGTGCCTTTAATTAGATTTCCCTATCTACAACACACCTGGAAGTCTTACACTCCTAAAAATATGGCTTTTGTGGACTGTCATTTAATCTTCCAAACATTACTTTTTTTTTAATCCAACAAGAATCTCACTTTCTTTGACTTTCTCAGACTTTACAGAAAGACCTCCAGTCTCTAATATTCTAAACCAGGAAGCTTTTGATGAGGATTAAAAGGATAGGGGCAAATGACTTGGCAGTTGGGATACCATTTCTACTTAGTATCATAAAAGAATAGAAGGAGGGGGATTTGGCAAAGGTCTTGCTGTTTCCTTAGCTTCCTCTAAAAAGAACTGGTAAAACTAACTCCCTTCGGCTCAGACAGGATTAAGTAAGGTGCCATAACAGGCTGGGAGAGTTTGGCACAGTGCTACAAAGCTTAAACAGAGAGCACAGCCCTGCCTGTTATTCCAAATAGTGAAACCTACTCAAAAAATTAGGCAGCATGGGGGAAAACCATGTCAAGAGAATATTCCCATGGCAACTCTAGGTATTCTCTGAGTTTTCTCCCTTTTATACAAAGCAAGATTTTTTTTCTCTTGAGACCTCTTCTATTGAATATATCCAGGGCAAGCTATCAGTAATGCACATTTTCTCTCACATTCCTTAACCAGTAGGATGTGATCTAAAAAATCTGTGAGCTAAAAATAATAACACTTGTCTCCAAAGATGAACACAGGAGAGGCACTTTCAAAGTTCAGAAAATACCTTCCTCAAACCAAAAACAGACATTTAGTTACCACTGAGGAGGGTGGGGAAATTTTGAGCCATCCCTGCTTAAGAGAACATTTTTGGTACATGCAAAGGCATGTCAATACAATTTTTTTTTTTTGCATTGCAATAAACTTAGAAATCACTGGGGAATTTGACTTTGTCCCAGATAAAGTCAAACGCGATGAGTAACAACTCAACCCATTATAATAACCATTCAAAACATAGGGCTAAATAAATTTCCCCCAAATCACCAAATCTTAGCATTAGAAAGGGTAATCAGGACCATTTAGGCTAACTTTGAACCTGAAGAAGAATCTTCTCTATGGCATTTCTAACAAGTGGTTATCCAGATTCTGCTCAGAGACTTCTAATGATGTAAATAAAACCCACTGTGTCTTGAGACAAGAAGCCTATTCTGGATCTGGCCAACCCTTAATTATTGGAAGACATTTCCTTTTATGAGGCTTATTGCTTCTAGCTCTGTCCTTTCTGGCCATTTGGAATAAGCCTAATTGCAGAGACTGGGAGTTTAAGGAATTGGGTTCAAATCTTGGCTCATGTTCTTACTATATGTGTGACATTGGGCAGCTTATTTTACCCTTCTGGTCTCATTTTCTTCAACTGTAAAATGAAAGGACTGGACTAGATGATGTCTAAGGTCCCTTCTAAATCCATGATCCTATGATCCTATGTATTATTCCTTGTGGCAACTCTTCAATTAATTGAAAAGAATTAACATATCTCTTCTAAATCTTCTCTTTTCCAGTCTAAAAACTCCAACTTCTTTCAATCAGTCAACAAACATTTATAATACTTTACCCCTGGCATTGTGCTAGACACTGGGCATACAATGACAAAAATGAAACTGTTCCTTACCATATAAAATTTCTATTCTTTTGGGGGAAACAAAGATGCACATTGTTTCTAACCTTCATAGGTTTCTGAATACTTTTCTGAATAAAACCAATATGATCATTTGTCCTAAAATGTGGCACAACCAGTGGAACACATAGTCTAAATGTGGATTTATCAGAAACAAAGTACTTTCACTGATACTTCTTCTACAGTGGCTCATTCAAATTTCATCTCCTACATGAAGTCTTTCTTTTAACTGCCATAAACCCCTAGCAAATATTTCCTTGTATTTATTTTGTATGTATTTCCCATTTACTTATTTGTTATATCTATACCAAGATATTCATATGCCACTTAAATCATAGGTCCAATTCCTATTCTTCTTCTTATTTCTATATGCCATTAGCTCCCCCAAGAGAATGCAAATTTTTTGAGGTAAGGGACTATTTTACTTTTCACTTTAGTTTCTCCTGTACCTAATACAGCACCTGGCAGGTGCTTACAAAATGTTTGCCAATTGGATGAAGTGCAGACTTAGAACCAACACTTTTTTAGGAAGCTTATCCTTTTCCTGGAAATAATATAAGCTACAGTAGAACCTACTATGTGCAAGGCCCTAAGTTAAGTATCTGACAGTCCCTGCCCTTAAGAAACTTACACCCTAATTAGGAAAGAATAGTCAAGGAATTGAATTGGGGAAGTGATGGAATAAGCAAAAGAGCTGGTGGCAAATGAAGAGAAGATTATGCAAATCGCATGTAAATACCATTGGCTCTCTCTTCTCTCCCCTTCAACCCAATTCCCAGAAGAAGCTTTGAAAAGGTAAAGTTTTTTCTAAGGTAAGAAAAGTTAATTTATGGCTACCATTTCCATAACATAATATGTAAAAAAGATTTATGTACATGAAACTGAAATTTTATTATCTACTACTTGTTATTTCTTTTAAATATATTACAAAGTTTTCATGTAAATTTCTTTTTTACTTCCCTCCCTTCTCTTCCTTGCCTTCCTTCACCTTCCTAGAGATGGCTACCATTGAAACAAATACATATATATGTGTAAGATTATTCTATGCATATTTCTATTTATTAATTTACTAGCTTTCAAACATTATTTTCTATGTTTGAGCTCTGCTACTCCTTTCTTTCTTCAGCAAGAATTCTGAGAAAGCCTAATCCAATTTGAAATAGACAACATGAATTTATTCATCTTTGTACTTCTGCAGATTGCCAACCTAATTTTTCTAGAATCCAAAAGTTTGGGTCAATCTAGCACATTCCACCAATTGTCAAACATTAGTACTACTGACTGAAAGCTGTAGCAAGTGGAATCAATGGGCCTAATAACCACAAACAAATAAAATGCAAGCCTTTAAATCCATTCTTTTATAGCAGATAATAAAAGCAAAAATTCACACAAGATCACCTCATTCCTTATAGTATCAATAAGGCTTATACAATCATGTTCAACAAGTAGAGGAAATGAAAGAATGATTCCAAAGGTATGACAGAAGCCACAAGATTTTAAGTCTCAAAGAATGAAAGCTGTTCATGATGAATACTTCTTCCTTACCTATCCAAGGCTGTGCTGGTTGGCATGCTCCTACCAAATCCTCGAATTCCCATCTGACGAAAATATGGAATGCAAGCGAGGTTGGCAGCAATGATGGCCAGAGAATCAGAAGGACTCACAAAAAAGCCATTTTGGCCTAAAATCATGTAACGGTCCTGTAGGAAGTAAAATATAGGCATTACCAAGCAGAGACATCACAGCAATCCATCCCAATTACTATAGCCAGATGATTTCTTGCCTTTCCTCTGCCAAAAAGTATTTGAAGGCATTTTCAGCCCTAATGGTGGCATCTCAGGGTTGCTTCTCAATCCCAGGCTTGTTTAAAGTATTGAGATTTGTCTAACTAAAATCTCTTTGGGAAGAAAGGTCTGAATATACCAAAATATCAACCAACTCAGAAACACTTATTAAGTGTCTATTGTACCAAATCTAGATGGTAGCCAGATAGTTCAGTGATTAGAGTGCTCTGCTTGGAGTCAGAGAAACCCGAGTTCAAATCTGGCCTCAGATAGTTACTTGCTATGTGACCCTGAACAAGTCACCTAATCTCAGGAATCCAGTGGAGAAAGAAATGGCAAACTCCTCCAGTATCTTTGCCAAGAAAACTTCATGGACAGTATGGTCTGTGAGATCTTTGAAGAATTAGACATAATTTAATGACTAAATAACAACAATGTGCCAGACATTGTACTAGTCCTGAGATACAAAAAAGAGGCAAAAGACAGCCCCTGTCCTCAAGGAATTTATTATCTATTGGAGGACACATTATGTGTGTGCAATATAAATTGAAAATAATTAACAGAGGGAAGGCATTGAACTAAGTGTGGTTAGAAAAGACTTCCTATAAAAAATGTGAGTTTTTAGTTAGAAATTAAAAGGAAGCCAGACAAATCAGTGGTTGGAGAAGAAAGGTGACAGCATTCCAGGAATGGGAAGCAGCCAGAGAAAATGCCAGAATAGAGAGTAGGAGCAACTTGTTCATGAAAGAGCCTCTTGGCCAGTATCATTGGACTAAAGAACACATGCACAAGAGTAAAGTATAAAAAGGCTAGAAAGGTAGAACAAGACTAGATTATAAAGGGCTTTCTTTGAATGCCCAACAGAGCATTTTATATTTGCTTCTAGAAAACTGGCAATAGAAACCATTAGAGTTTTTTTTTAATAGAAAAGTAATATGGTCAGACCAGTGTTTTAGGAAAATCACTTTAGAGGTTGAATGGAGAATGGACTGGAGTGGGGATAGATTCAAGACAGCAGACCCACCAGCAGTTGCTATAATAATCCAGATGTGAGAAAATGATGGCTTGCATTAGAACAGTGGCAGAGGAGAGAAGGGAACATATATTAGAGAAGATGCAAAGATGAAATATATTCATAGCATCAGAACAAAAAAAGTAAGTGAACAGCCAAACAAATTTTGACACATGATCATAACAAAATACTACTGCATTATAGGAAATGGTGACTAGACAGAATTCAGCAAGGCATGCAAAGACATAAATGAACTGATGCTGAATTAAGTAAAGAGAAAGAAGAAAACAATATAAAAGAATGTAACCAGAAAGAGGGCAGCTAAATGGTACAGGGAAAGGAGTGCTAAGCCTCAAGTCAGGAAGGCTCATCTTTGTAAGTTCAAATTTGGCCTCACACACTTGTTAGCTGTGTGATTCTGGGCAAGTCCCTTAATCCTATTTGCCTCAGTTTTCTCATCTGTAAAATGAACTGAAGAAGGAAATAGAAAAACATTCCAGTATCTTTACCAAAAACAAAGAAATAAACAAAAATCACCCCAAAGGGATCACAAAGAGTTGAACATGACTGAAACAACTTAATGACAACAAACGGCAAAACCAACAATAAAATCTGAACAATGCATAAATGTAATGACCAAGCTTGGTCTCAGAGTTGAAAAATATACTTCCTTTGTTATAGAAATGGGAGATAATGAATATAGAATATTGCATATAGTGACAAACATAGTCAATGTGTTCTGAATGCCTATACAGTGCCATGATTAAATGCTTGAAGTTGCCTCATGCTTACACAGGCACTCCTTTAAGATACCAAAACAGACTGAAAACATAATGATCAAATAACAAGAACCTTAGAGTGGGAGGATGGAGGTCAATCTGCCAAGTAATCAATAAGCAATTAAATCTAAATGATTGTCCCAGTTTAGTCAGTAACTAACAAAGAGACCTTTAGCAAATCACCTAATTTTTCTAAGGCTCATTTTCCTTATTTGAAAAACATAGTTATTGTTTTTTAACGTTAATTAAGATTTCTAGCTATTTTGAGACTTACTATTTGTACCAAGGAATGAATAAAAAACATTTATCAAACATTTGTCAAGCCCTTAAGAGGCTCACAGTCTAACTGGGAAAGATAATACATGTAGCAAAGTTCCACTCCAGAGTGGATGGAAAACTCTGAAAGTCCAAAAGGTTCAGTTACAAAGCCAAAAGCAAGACCCAGGAATCCTTTGCCTTCATTAATGTGACTGTCCCATAGAAATGCTTATCATCATTGACAAGGATGTCATGATCTCAAGGTCAAGTGGAGAAGGATTTCTAAAATGCCTTGTCATTGACCCTAACGTGGTCCTTTATACATAATAGATAATCTGTACACAGAATGAAATCAGTGAATAGATACTGAAAGAAATCTAAGAAATAGCTATACTAAGCAAAATTTAGCAAAAAGTAGATTGAAAAGACAATACAATTCAATCATAGGTGTCCATGTATGCATTTTCTATGTGTTGTGAAACTCATCACACTCATTAACTCCCTGGTTACAGTTGGTATTATGACAGATTTAAAGTTGGAAGAAAGTCAAGGTTATAAAGAGGTCATTTTTTCCAGAGATATCCAAACACAGTCCCATGGGTCACCTGTGATCCACAAGACTCCCAGGTATAATTCAAACTAGATTTAAGAGCCACTGAGACTATTTAGCAAAATAAATAAAAATATAATAACATATAGATAATACTAAAGTCATTTTTAAAAGCCATTTGGGAAATTTAAAAGCCATTGGGAAATAATTTAACAAAATAAACAAAAACATAATGACATAAATAATATTACATTTGAAAACTAAGTCAATATGCAACCTGTAGGGATCCCTATGTATGAATTAATAGCACCATTTCCTTGAGTTTGATATCACTTGCTATCATCCAACCCTTTCATTTTATAAAGAAACTCAATTCCAGAAAAGTAAAAAGTGACCACACAAGTTGTAAGAGCAGACTTTGAACCCAGGATGTCTAATTCTTAATACATCACCATTTCCACTATACCACAAACAATTAAGTATTTTTGAGAATGGTTAGGAGGGAAGAGAACCAGTCCTTTATACTAACCCCATCAGCATCAAACGCAGCTCCAAAGCCATATTCTCCTCCTTTCATTGCCTCCAGAAGTGTGGTTGCATATGTTAGATTTGGGTCAGGAGGCTGTCCTCCAAAATCCTCCAGAGGAACACAGTTTATTGCAGAATTTGCTGGGGCTCCTAGCTCATCACACAGAATCTTCCTTACATAGGGTCCCATAACTGTGGGAGAAAAGACAATGTGTCATCCAAATTTCAAATTTTTGCAAGAGAGTGGAGATCTCTTTGTTCCAGTCTCAGAAATATACAGCAACCCATTTAATACCCTCGAAGAAGAAAAAAAATCCATTAGTCATAATTCAAAATACAACATGAAAGAAGACATGAAAGTTCCATGACCCATGTCCCTTTTTCCAAAAATATCTTTGTAGACCCACATGAAGAGCTACCAGAGACTGTGCTCTAGTGCCCCAGCCTTCAAGAGCCCAGGAGAAGCATGAAGCTTCTCCTCATTCCACCACCCTTCAAGTGCAAATGCCTTCCCTTAGTACTACCTTGTATTCAAGTACTGTATATTTATTTGTGTTTATTCTGCATATATTTACATTTATTTATTAACTTCCCTAATTAGATTTTAAACTTCTTTAGAATAGGGATTATTTCATTCTTTTGTATTTTTATCCAATGAGCTAAAAAGCTTGGCACATAGTAAGTACATGATAAATGAGTAGAGTTCTGAGATTTAGATGTTTGTTTACAACATCTCTGCAAATGTATTTTACTTTGTAATATATCTGAATTTTGCATCAATGTGTTTTTTGCTTTCTAAACTGTAACTTAACATCAATAAGAATAATTTTAAAAGAAAAAATGTTTTCCATTCTTGTACAGTGTTATGCAGTGTTATGCTAGCTTCACTATAAAATGAAGATAATTTATCATCATATGAAAAATGTTCCATATAATCACAGATTTTTAAAAATGCAAATTAAAACAACCTTGAGATATCATTTTACACTTATCAAAATGAAGGTTACTGTTCAAAATAAATATTGAAGAAAGTATATTTTGGCTTAACCTTTTTTCTCTGTAAATCACAAATACTATGTGATGCTAATTTCCTTTTTTATATATAAACATATTTATACAATTCTCTTGCTGCACAAGAAAAATCAGATCAGAAAAAGAAAGTAAATGAGTAAGAAAACAAAATGCAAGCGAATAACAACAAAAAGAGTGAGATGTTATGTTGTGATCCACATTCAGTTCCCACAGGCCTCTCTTTGGTTGTAGATGACTCTCTTCATCACAAAATCATTGGAACTAGCATCAATCATCTTGTTATTAGAAAGAGTCACATTCATCAGAATTGATCACCGTATAATATTGATATTACTGTGTACAATGATCTCCTGGTTCTGCCCATTTCACTTCATTCATGTCACTCTCTCCAGGCCTCTCTAAAATCATCCTCCTGATCATTTCTTGTAGAACAATAATATTCCATAATATTTATATACCATAGCATATTCAATCATTCTCCAAATGATGGGCATCCACTCAATTTCCAATTTCTTGCCACTATTTATGATGCTAATTTACAAATCCTTCAAATTGCCACTGAGAGAGGATAGTGCAGATGAGATTTATGATCTAGGTTGGGGCTGGACTCCAAATACAAGAGGTCCTCAAAGACTCAAAGCAAAGCTGAACACTGCCCTGACACATAACCTACTAAACTTTAACACACTCCTAAGACTTTTGGAACACTTTATTGATGCTTAAAAATAAAAAGAACCAAAGATTACTGTTTCATCATCTCCACGTATAACTTCAAATTCACTTTTTCACACTATTTTCACCATCATTATAAGAAATGAAACTAAAATGCTAAGGTTTTCTAGAGCATTTTTCATATTGGAGAATATATACATGATCAGAATGAAAATGAATCTATTATTCCTCATTATTAGAAAAAAACAAAAAGAACTGGTTAAGGGCCTGAGGGGCCTATCTTAACTTGTCTTTCCAAAACCACTGAGCTCACCTCCATGCATAGCATCCACCTGGATCTTAAGTTGATTAGGTCCAGTCAGCAAACTCTTAATGGTGCTAAAGTCAAAGATGGTCTGAAGGAGGTTGAGATAGATGTCCACTGGATCCACTATCTCCACTAAAGGCAGGAAACAAAAAGAAATCAATGTAGTGAGTCACATCCTCATCAGATTGTGAGCCTATTGAAAGTAGGTGCTACTTTCAGCTTTTCTTGGTGTCCCCAGTACTTAGTATGGTGCCTAACACATACTAGATATTTAACAAGTATTTGTCAACTAGACTGGACTTCATTTGAATAAGTAGCTTAAAAATGAACTTGGCCTTATGGAAGCTAGGAGATATTTTTCCACATTATAGGTGATGCTAAATCTACAGATATTTTAGTTGATCAAACTAACTTCTGATGTCTCAGTTCCTAAATGGGGCCAATAATAACAACTATCTCCCAGAGTTGTTTAAAAGATCAAATTAAATAGTATTTTTAAAGTGTCCTGCACAGAACCAGGTATATAGTAGATACTAAGTACATGCTAGTTATTATTATTTCCAGATGTACTTTACAAATTAGAACACAATCATTATTTTATAGCATGATCATTGTCAGGCACTAAGTAACTATAATAACCACCTCAATATCAAAACAATAGATAGGGGCAGCTTGATGACCTGAGTTCAAATTTGACCTCAGACATCTAATAGTTAGTAGCCATGTGACCCTGGGCAAGACACTTCACCTCAATTTCCTCCAAAAAGTAGATAATAAAAGGTATAAGGGCAGAAAAATGCTACAAACACTGTCATTTTATTGATTGGTTTTTACTAAACTGGTTTTCCCTGTTAAAATGTAACTGAAAGGGAGGAAGGTTGTGGAGGAATATTTTCAGAAATGATTGTGTTTATGATGGACAGAATCATCTACACCCAGAGAAGGAACACTGGGAAATGAGTATAAACTGTTAGCATTTTTTTGTTTTTCTCCCCAGGTTATTTTTGCCTTCTGAATCCAAATCTTCCTTTGCAACAACAACAACAACAATATATATTGTACCTAGGATATACTATAACATATTTAATATATATGGGAATGCCTGCCATCTAGGGGAGGGAGTGGAGGGAAGGAGGGGAAAAATTCAGAACAGAAGGGAGTACAAGGGATAATGTTGTAAAAAAAAATTACCTATGCATATGTACTGTCAAAGAAAATGTTATAATTATAAAAGTAATAAAAAAACAAAAACAAAAAAATAAAAAATAAAACAAAAAAAAGAAATGATTGTGTTTTTTAAAATTGAGATCATTATAAATGATCATAAATAAATAAAACTGCCTTTAAAAATATCAGTAGGAATGCTTAATTATTCTTAACATAAAATTATTTTCATTAAGGTGAGATGGGGGGCAGTTATGTGGCACAGTGGATAGAGCACCAGCCTTGAATTCAGGAGGACCCGAGATCAAATTTGACCTTAAATACTTAACACTTCCTAGCTATGTCACCCTGGGCAAGTCACTTAACCCCAGCCTCAGAGGGGAAAAAAAAGGTGAGGGGGGGAATTACCCACAGTTTAAGTGTTACTCTGTCTCTTATTTTGTGATCTTGAATCATTTGCTTCTCTATTTTAGTTTCTCTATCTCTTAGACTAGATAATCTTGAAGGCCTCTTTGATACCAGATTTTTTTTTAGTTTAAATGATTGCATCTATACACTATACAAATATTTTTTCCAATTAGTAAAATGAATATTCATTCATTCAGCCTGATGTTCACCTCTACAAGCAAATATTTAAAGTATATTTTCTGGTGTGATAAAAGCTATAAGTAGAAGAGAAGGGGTGGTCCTAACTTTTCTCTATGGAAATGCTGGCCAATTTTGCCAGCCTGGACCCTGTAGGAAATGGGTACAGGTCTTGAGCAGCACTCAAATCTTGCCACTATTTATAGTAATATATATGTTAATAATTTACTATGTATAAAATGGTTTAACCATTTTTATTACTTAGGTATCTTTTCTTTTTAATGTATCATTGATGAAGGTTTTGAGTGTTGTATCCCAACTTCATTTTCTCTTTAAGCATTATGGTTTTTAGTGCATGCTTTTGCCAAGCAAAAAAGAAAAAAAAGTGTTTTTTGGGAACATATATGGTGAATTATAATAGAACTGACTACAAATTCTGAAAAGATACAACCTTATAGAAAGCAATTTGGTAGTAATTGACTGAGCATTAAACCTTCAAAGCTCCATATTCTCATTCCACTTAAAAAGGCCCCACTGCATCAAGAGCCATCACCAGTTGTCTTTGACTCACTCCTAGACCCAGTGACTCTGAAGGAAAGCAGGAGTCTGATGATTTTGCTCAACTTTGCCTCACTTAAATCCAATTCACTTGCAAGTCATGACATCATCTTCCTGATGTCACTGGTTCTCTTCAAGAATGAAGGACAAACAAGTTTAATTCTCTCTCCTTCAGCCTTGCCTAAGGACATCAGTGATGTCCCAGTAATGGTGTCCTAGTTACCTTACTTCTAAAATAAGGATATCATTTATGATAGCATAGGCTGGGCCCATGAGTGAAAATGTAGCCTTAGACATTAAGTTATTTGACCTTAGGAAAGCTATTTTACTTTTGTCCGCCTCACTTTCCTTGGCTGTAAAATAAGGATAATAATAATACCTAACAAAGTATAAGGTCCAAATGAACAATATTTGTAAATAGTTTGGATCAATGACTGGCATAGAGTAAGTTTCCTTCTTTCCTTCTTCAAGAGGCCTTTCCTGATTGTATCCTCACACACCAAAAATACTTTATGTTTTACTTTTTATATAATTTGGAAATTCCTATATGTGGTTTGTCATGTATCCCTTGATAAATCATATATATATATATATATATATATATATATATATATATATATATATATATATATATATATATATATATATATATATATATATATATATATATAAATACAGGGATATCTTTAGACTCAACTATGTATCCCCAGTACCTAACAAAGTATGTGACACACAGTAGACATTTAAAATATGCTCAATGATTAACTCATAATTTAGAGGGACATAAAGCAGTTAAGAAAATTGTTTCCACAAAGGGACTATCCAATAATTGAGGAAATGTCTGAACAAAATGTAGTGTAAAAGAGTAATGAAATGGTCATAAATGATGAATATGAATATAAATAATTCTGGGAAACTTAGCTAACTTGTATGAAATAATGCAGAGAGAAGGGAGAGAAGAACAATTTATACAATGACCACAGAAATGTCAAGGAATATAACCTTTATCAATGGAGTAACTGATTGTGACTTTAGTGGACTATCATTGAAGCATAAAACTGCATTAAAACTTTTGAGACACTTTATATAGAGAAGATCCATGATTCTCCCTTCACAAGTGAAAAAAAAAAAAAAAAAAAACCTCACAAGCCATCTTCAAGGAAATTGTCTGAGACACATAGAGATTAAGTGATTCAACCAGAGTTACCTGGGTGGAAGCAGGATTATTATCAGCAATTTCATTCTAAATGTTATAAAATTAATTCTTAAAATTAAAGATTGTTCATGTTTAAGATTTCTCTAGGTGCAGGCAACTCCTAGTAAGAAAATTCTACCAATGCAGATTAGCAAATGTTTGACAACTTATCAACTCAGTCCCATGATAAAATATTGCATTTGGCACCCCTGTTCCTACAGTAAATCTTTCCAGAATCATCTGAAGGTTGTATAACATATTCCCACTCACTGTTGAGGGAGAGACTGATACAGAGGATAGGGAGAAGAAGATGAAGAAGGAAAGAGAGACAGAGAGGAAGAGGAAGGGGAGAGAACAATGGAAGTAAAAAAAAAAAGGGAGGGAGAAGGCAGGAGGGAGAATGTTTGAGCAGATTGTTTAATGAGATTTTCTAAAGTTTTATAAAAGCAAAGTCAATATGGCTTTTCAAAGTGTTGTCCAAAAAAAGAATAATAGTTATTTATCACTTACATAATTCTTTAAGATTTGCAAAGCACTTTACATATGTTACTTCACTTGATTTGAAATCTCACGAGTATGAAAATAGATTTTGAAAGAATCTTCTAAACTTCCTTATCAAGCTTCCAGATAGCACCATGGATAGATACTGAAGTTAAATCCAGAAAGACCTGAGTTCAAATGCACTTACTTATTTACTAGCTTACTTACTTACTAGCTACTTTACTAGCTTACTTACTAGTGACCTACCCAAGTCACTAATCCTCTATCTGCCTCAGTTCCCTCAATTGCAAAAGGAGCATAACAGCACCTATCTCCAGGGTTATGTGAGCATCAAATGAGAGTATATTTTTAAAACTCTTAGTAGGGTACTTGGCCCAAAGTAGGCTTTTAATAAATGCTTGTTTCCTTCTTTCCTTTCTCTTAACAACACACAGATGTCATACATCAATAGCTGTTCTTCAGAAGTTTAGTTCAAATATTTAATTTAGTTTCCAACACAGTAAAGATTCTGAGACAGTCCCAATTCCCACAATCCATGGAGCTGCTGTGCCATATCATTTGAATTGAATGTTACTATTACCTCTGAAAGGTTTGAATTTGTTCTCCAAATCAAATTCTTGTCTTCCTAGTCGAGATAAGTCAATTCGGAGATCTGGACAGATGGCATACTCCTCAATCGTTCTGCTGATCTGGTAGATCTTATCTGAAACTACATCTGGTGCAGGACCTAAAATTTAAAACAAACAAACAAACAAAAAACCCTGTGCATGAGCATACACACACATACACACACACACACACACACACACATACACACACACACATACATACATACATACATACACACACACTTCAATTTTAGAAGCAATAGCCTACCTTCCCTAACCAGCAAAGAAAATGATCCATTTGTCCAATACTCATACTCAAGAGAATTCATACTCAGGAGAAAATTGCTCAAATAGCTTAGTTTTCTGATGCTCAAATTCACTTTAGCAAAAACATGGTATTTCAGATCATGTTTGAGGGATTTTTGTTGGGAGTTCGTTTTTTAATATCCATTTCTGTGGAGAATAGTTTTACACCTATCAAGAAGAACTGATTTTATAATCTATTCCCATCCAGGATAAGAGATAGAAGCAGAGTATGAAGATCACCAAGCTTAAGAATCTGAGAATAAAACTAATTTTGCAGGTAACCTTGAAAAGGGTTACATTGAGTTTTACAGGTTAGCCCAGTATGTTTAGCTGGTTTATTTAATCAACCTCATATTTCAATCAATTCGGATGTAACTACAAATGTTTGATATTCTCCCTCAAAAAGAATGAAATAATCTATTTCAGATAGTTTGCCATTTAGGGAAGGAGGGAGGGAAAGAAGAGAGGGAGAAAAATTTGGAACTCAAAATCTTTCCAAAAATGAAATGTTGAAAATTGTCTTTACATTTAATTAGAAAAAAAAATAATATTTTTAGAAAGAACATGAGATTTTACTTCTGGTATACTCCGAATTTGGTGTCAGGTTATTGTGACATTACACATGATGCTTGTGAAATGGATTTCAGTGAAGAAGAGTTATATAAAAGTCATTAGCCTCAGTCTTTCTTCAGTTAAGAAAACTGTCAATGGCTTGGTATGCTGGATGATCTTGGCATCTTTGATACCTGACCAAGCTCTAAGTGCTCTGTCTCACCTACTTCAACTATCTTCATGGACATTGGAACAAATTGCCTATCTGCCTATTCCACAAGAGAAAGTCTTCACATACTTGGATTAGGCAACATTCCCCTAACTCACCCATGGATTTGAAGCCTGTTGGTTACCCTAAAACTGGATTTAACCTATCTGCCAAGATGGTTTTACCAGAGTGCCTGCCTGCTGTACATATTACAGTTTCTTGGAGCCACAGGTGAGATTTGGGTAGCAAGTAGATACCAAAGGCAGATGAGCTGTTCTAAAAAGGGTTCAACAAGTCCAAATATCAGAGATAATAATCCTTCCTGAACACCCTATACACCTTGGAGTCAGGTAGACATGGGTTCAAATCTTGATGCTTACTGACTTCCTCATCATGAGTAAGTCTTTTAATCTCATTTGTAAGATGGGCGAAATAATGCCTGTAATATTTACCTTTCAAAGTTGTTATGAGACTCTTAAAAAAATAAAATATGGAAAATGATTCGAAAATTTTAAGGTCCTGTAAAATGTGAATTGTTGTTTTAAAACATGCTTATTTTTACTGAAGGGACAGAAACTCTATATCTAGTTCTTTTCTAAGTGTAAGACTTATTTTATAACTCAAGAAAATACTGAACAAGACCATATTTTTCACTTTTAAAAATTCCTAGTCAGCACCTAGCACAATACTGAGCATTTAATGTTTGTTGAACCAAAGAAGCTGATCTCAATTCAGTAAGTGGAGAATGTTACAAGATCAAGATCTGTTTTATAAAAAGGAAAACGAAGCACTAGAAAGAAGCTCAATGACTTGCACAAGGTAACACAAATAGTAACTGGAAAACTCAGACCTTGTAAATGAATCAAATATCCTTCATATGGCAACATGTTAGTACTATTTTGCTGACCAAGACACCACTTGAGCTGGTTACCAATAGAAGAAGACTGAGGAAGCTGGAGAAAAATTCCTAATTTCTCTCCTTTATGCCATTTTTTCTTTATAAAATTGAAAAAATGTGTTGGGATTTTTTTGTTTATGTGTTTGTTTTTATGGTTACTGGATAAGAGAATGTGTTAATCTCCCACTGGCTCCTACACAATCCATGTTTTCAAAAAATATTTCTGGCTGAATATTGATGCCAAAGTCATGGCCAATTTCTCATACCTAGAATAGGAGTAGTAGTACAAGCTGCACATAATTGCAAAAATGTTATGAGTAATGTTTATGAATTAGACAACCTTTTGAGGCTCTAAGCTTCCTATTCTATGAATTTTTTATTGTTCTTTGGAGATCTTTCTGACATTATGGACTTAATAGTATAAGTGTTACTTCCATTGATCCAGATAACAACTCTTTTGTAACTTGAGATTTTAGTAAAAAAAAATTCATAACTATAAAACTAACCTGGCAATTTCTTCTCTGAATCTTGCTAATCAAGTTCTCATACAGCAACATTTTGTACACCACCCAGCCCTTATTTAAGCTTGGTAGATCTTGCCAAGCCTTGCATTTTTTTTAGCAAAATCTTTAATTAGTTAGGGTTATTTACTTCTACTTTACAATGAGGCATTAGGTTAGAGTTGTGGCTAAGGAATGTTCTAGTTAACAGTTGCTAACTTTGACCTTCAACTACCCTCATCACCTTCTCCTATATCCAAACTGTCAAGCTTTCCTAGAGAAACCTTCTGGCTAGTGCAAATTCATACTTTTTAACCCATCTAAGACCTCAGTACTCCTAATTCATTCTTTTAAAACATTAAGTACATAGGATGCGAAAAGTATTGTGAATCCTGAAGGTTCAAAGGTTTTTTAGAAGTCTGGACCACCCTCAAGATACTATAATATATATATATATATATATATATATATATATATATATATATATATATATATATATATATATATATATATAGTATATATTATTACTATTGAGTCATCTTGGTCCTGTCTGACTCTTCACGACCCAACTGGGATTTTCTTGGCAAAGATACTGTAATGGTTTTCTATTTCATTCTCCAGCACATTTTAAAGATGAGAAAACTAAGAGAAGCAGGATTAAATGGTTAACCAAGATCACATAGATAGTAAGTATCCAAGCCAGATTTGAACTCACAAAGTTGAGTTCTTTGACTTCGGGCCTGACACTCTCTCCATTGCATCACCTAGCTTTCCTAGTAAGTAGCTTAATTTCAGCAGCTAATTCTGCTTCTTAATTTACTGAGATTAAAGCTTCATGACAAACTCCTACAACTTCTCTCCTCTTTACCTCAAAATTTCTCTATGTTTTCATCTAATTTCTCTTCTCCTTTCCAAAACTAACCCCTCTCAATCTGTGTTTTGACTTCATTTCCCTGCCTCCAAAGAGATCTTACTCCATAAATTAGGTTCTCTTTCACAGATCTTCAGCCTTTTTAATCTGAGGCCCATGAAGTAGGTTTTTAAAAATATATTTTTAAACTTTGTTTCAATATTATTTATTTCATATATTTATGCATTTCAAGCAATATTTTGAGAAGGGCCCCAGAGGCTTCACTCATACTGCCAAAGGAGTCCATCACATTAATTAAACCCTTATATCAACCACTCCTTAAATGGATCCTTACCTTCTACCCACAAACAGATATATTTAAGTCTCTCTATTTGTACTGAGGGAAAATATATTCCCCCAATCATGCTACCTCAATCTACTCAATCTATTATCCAATCTTACTTTCCCTTTATTGCCAAACTCCTATACTATTTGTCTTCATTTCCTTACTATTCATTCAGTTATTTCTGAATTCTTTATAATCTAGCCTCTGTCCCCACTTTTTTTTTGAACTGCTTTCAACTTATTCCAAATTTTTTAATTGTCTTTTTCTTCAATTTTTTTCTGACATTATGACCATCCTCCAAATTCCCCTTTGAAACTGATTTTTCCTTAGGTTTTCCTGGCACTACAGTGTCCTAATTTTCCTATCACTGTGTCTATTTCTCTGTCTCAACTGATTCCTCTTCTCTTGTCCCTTAATTTTTGGCTTTCCACAAGATCTATTCTTAGCTTAAGTCTCCTTCCTCTTTATTCTCTATTTTCTATGGTGATTTTATTCACTCTTGTGTCTTATTATCACCTTTATAGGGATGAATTTAAAATCTCTATATCTACCTGAATCACATTCAAATTTTCCAAATTCAGCACTTCTAAGTGCATTTTAAACAATTCTTCCCAGATGTCTCATGTATTCCTCAAATTCAACCTTTTCAAACACTGAAATAATTTTCTTCCTTTTCCTAAAGGCTTTTCTTTGGTCCCTCTCCCAACTTCTAAGTATACTTATGACATCCTGTCCATGCATATATGTATGTATGAATATATGTAAAAGATATACATATAAAAGATGATATATACATATGTGCGTATATCTATAGATAGATATGCATATATAAATATAGACACACATATGTCTATACAATTATACATATGCACATAAAAGATGATATATATATATATATTGTATCTATAAACAGAAATGAATGTATGTGTAGCTACAAATAGGCATGAATACACATGCATGTATGTATATGTATCTATATATACACATATAAAAGATGATATATACATATATGTGTATATATTGAAAGATAGATAGACAGACAGACAGACAGATAGATTTAAAGGAGGGAGAAGTAATCCTGAACAAGTCATTGAATCTCTTTACTTTCTGGTTTCTTTATTTGTAAAATGAAGGATTTGAACTAGAAAAAAGAGTTCTTAACCTGCAGTATATGGATTTTTAAAAAATGTTTTGATAATTGTATTTCAATATAATTAGCTTCCTTTGTAATCCTATATATTTTATTTTATACATGTAATAACATTATCCTGAAGAATTCATGGGTTTCTGTGGATTTTCCCTAGACTGCCAAAAGGGTCTATGATGCAAAAAGGTAAAGGACTCCTATACTAGATGATCTCCAAAATCTCTTGCAGCTCTAAAATAAAATGAACCTATAATTCTATTAATAATCTCCCCATTACAATGTGAGCTTTTTGAAGGCAGGAATTCTGTTTTAAACTGTCTTTATATTCCTATAATTTAACATAGTATCTGAAATTATTGTAGGCATTTAATAAATTCTTGTTAACCAACTGATAAGAGGGAAAGAAACAAGTGAGCATTATGTTAACACATTTCAGATACACAAATTTGTTCCATTTATTTTAAGTCTACCTACCTCCATTAGAAACGTTAAACTTGACTCCAAACTCTCCCCCTGGTCCTCCAGGGCAATGACTAGCAGTGAGAATGATTCCACCGGCTGCTTTTATCTTCCTGATAATGCATGAAACAGCAGGCGTGGACAAGATGCCATTTTGGCCAATGATCAGCCGACCAATCTAAACCAACCAAAAAAAAGAAAAATTAACCAACTTGAATAAGTGTGAAGGTAATTAAATCATGAAGATTTATATTCAGTAGTGATCAGAAATCTTTGGCCATAGGATTGTTTAGGTGAAGGCCTACTGGGGCTAAGTCTCTTGACTAAAGAGTCAAGAGGGAAAGAGCATCAGCTCTGAAATCAGAAGGCATGGGAACAAATCCCATTTCTGATGCTTGCTATCTATCATTTGAATTTGGACAAGATACTTAATCCCCCAAGACCTCTTTCTTCATTTGTAAATGAGAGATTTAGTATATGAAAGTATATTCTAAATAACAAATAACTAAATAATAAATAGTAAAAGAAATATAATCCAAGTGACTGATGTTTATTTCATGCTGAGAAAATTGACAAAAATTGGGAATAGTCAAGCATTGTTAGCTACTGAAAGAGAGGCACACTAATACACTATTAGTAGAACTGTGAATTGGTACGTCCATTCTGAAAAGTATGAAATTATACCAACAAAGGTCTGAATTGTCCATATTTTTCCCTCAAGTATTTTCTTTGCTAATTGTTTAACATATTCTGCTCAGTAAAGTCAAAGATAGAGAGGTTCCATATGTACCAAAATATTCATGATTCACAAAAACTGTTTTGTGGTAGCAAAGAAGTGGTGAATGACTATCCAGATTGTAATACATGTATTATACCATAAGAAGCAAAGACTATGTAGCATTCAGAGAAACTTTGGAAGATCTAAAAATGTGCATGCATATTGAATACAACAATGGAGATAAAAAGAAAAAAAAGTCTATATAATTTATACTAAGCTGAACTCAGGAGAAGAACTTACAAAATACATCTCTCTATAAAGGCAACAGATGGATATGGAATATTACCTATATTGTCAGATTTCAGCTGATGAATTGCTTGACTTTACTTAGCTACTTTTTCAGGGTACTTTTGTTTGTTTGGGGTTTTTTGATTAGTAGGGACAGATCATGGAGTAAGGAAGAAAAAAAAAACCATAATAGAAAATGAAGGCAATTTTCAAACAAGAGACAATCAATAAAAATTTTCATGAAGCTGTTACCCTGAAGAGCCTCTAAGGTCCTTCCAATTAGATCCTTTGATCTAGGAATTCAGCCATCTTCTTGTTTTTACTTCACTTTTACTTCACTCCTCTGGACCATAGACCCATTCAGCTCTCAAACTCTATGCCATCCTGAATGTTAAATCCCTCACATGGTCCACTTTATCTATCCACCCCTATCCATGCTTCACTTAAATTATCACCCTCTAGAAATTATCTTATTTTTCCTATCCCTTCCCCCACTTTCCAGTTCTAAAATCATGATCATATAAATTATGTTAAGATATAGTACCTTATGGTAAGTTATGTCCACATGAGTTATCTACTATCTCAACAAGTGAGTGTGAGCACAAATTGGCAAGCATCCTGACTGTATTTCATCCTGGCCATTTTCCTGCTATATTCACATTGTGAATGGCATAGATAGATAACATCTTGGCTGTTTCTATGGAGAAGACAGTCAGGAAGTTTGGAGAAGAGGATGGAGGAAGGAGGCAGATCCTAGATTTGGGGCACTATTTTTTCTTGTCTCAAAAGAATATTCAGCTAGAGTAATATCTATGATCTAGAGGTACAAGTATGAGTTGAGAAGGGAAATCTAATCTGTCTTAATGGAGAAAGTAGCCCTTAGTATATTCTTGACATTTTAACTCCTCTTCACTAAATGCTAATTACACAAGTGATCACTACAAATACCTACTATTGATAATAGCCAATATATCCAAGGTATAGAGTTAGGAGATAGAGTTATGCATAAAGAACAGCAAAAAGGTCAGTATGAATAAACCATAAAAGAAAGTAATGTATAATAAGGTTAATTTCATGGAACAGTTAAGTGGTGTAATAGATAGAGCACAATGTGCTTGCATAGTGGATACAACAATGGAGATAAAAAGAAAGAACTGAGTTCAAATCTGGCCTGAGACACTTATTAGCTGTGTAGCCCTAGGCAAGTCAATTGTCAGAAAGGAAGGAAGAAAGAAAGATCAAACAGTTTCATCCCAGCAATCATTACCATGTGATATTGCTATACCCCTTGAATTAGAGAAATAGACCCAAATCCTGCAGGGGTTATGCTTTAGATCCCCCCCAATGGAGGACTACAATCCCAACAAGTGAGTGTGTGAGCACAAAATCACAGTCTACTTTTGTAAAGTTTGGGCTAGCTCCCTGAAGGGCTTAGAATCAGTCAGGATAGCAAAAGTCCTTGCCCCACGATGGGCACCAAAATGCGATATTTTCTCTAAATCGTAATCGTTCTCTGGGAGGAGGTTTCTTAGGGAGCTTCTGGAGGCAGCCTTAGTTTTAGTTCAGTTCAATAATCCCAAAATGCAGCCAGGAGTTAAAGTCCAGATCCTATATTGTGTCCTTCAAAATCCTGAATCTTTTCCTGGGGCCTGGTTGGCTTTAGTAGAGGCCTATCTCTCTCCTTGATTCCCCAATGAGCTCTTATCAGAATGTCTCCAGCCAGCTTCAGTCTCTAGCTCCCTCTGAATCTAAAGCCTCCAGCCAGCTCGAAGGTAGACATGAGAATGAAATCTTGACTCCTCCTCCCTGAATCCTGGCTCCTTATATCCTCCCAGAGAATGGGCTTGTGGGTACTCCCTGGGCTTGTGGGAGCTCCTTAAAAGTATGCTCTCTTAAAGGTGTGAACTCTGAACTAGAGAATTGTTAAGTACCATGCTAAATTAGATAATTATAACCATTCCAGTGACTTAGCACCTTATAAGAATCCTAATATACTTTATTTAGCAGACCCAAGCATCCTAGCCATGTTTCACCCCGCCCATTTTCCTGCTATACCACTCCATGTGCCATTCTTCTCATTCATTTCACCTTTTGCTCTGGGAATACAAATCCATTACTCCTAAGAGGGTGTGTCAACTCTCCATTCACCACATCTCGGTGACTTAGCAGATCAAAACTATTAGAATAAAGCTGACAAGAATAGGGATTATTTAGTTCTTTATAGTTGTATTTCTAGTGCCTAGCACAGCGACTAATACATAATGGATTAAAGCAAACAGGGTTAAGTGACTTGTCCAAACAGTGTCTGAGATCAGATCTCAACTCTGGTTATCCTGACTCCAGGCTTAGCACTCTTTCCACTGAGCCACATTGCTGCCTTTCCTAATGCATAAATACTTGTTGGTTAACTGAAGAAAACATTAGAAAGCTTATTATAACCATTAAGTAAAAATAAACATTTGAGTCTTTAAAGGACAAATATCTATTAATTTTGGAATACATAATTTCCTCCCAGTCAGTTGGAAGAAAAGGGGTAAATGCATACATAAAGTAAAAGGTATTGGAGGAGGCCCTGGACTAGCTATTAGGAAGCCTGAGTTTCCTGCTCTCAGTTATGACATTTACCAAGTATATGATTTTGAGGCAGTCATAATATCACTGTACCTGATTTTCCTCACATGCAAAAAGAGGATCTTGAACTAGATTGTGTCTAAAGTATCCTCCACTTCTTATATCTGATGATATTGGAGTCAGTACTTGCTGTAATGATATGCCCTAAAGAAATACATAATCTTCATCCTAGAAAACCAGGATTGGGAAGTGGGCTGAGTAATGCCACCTCCTACTCCCTCCACCATAGTTATGGCTTATAAAATCCTATGAGTAGCATACTAACTCCACCCAACTGCTTTAGTGAGATTCTTTTAGATTTGAGAGATAATTAGAAACTAAGGTGCTTTCTGAGCTCCTGAAAAAGAGAACACAGAACAATGGAAAGATTATTGATTCTGGAATTAGAAGGTGAGGATTAAAATTCTACTTCTGATGCCTATTAGCTGTGTGAATTTAGATAACTTAATCTCCTGGTGCCTCAATTTCTCCATCTATAAAATGAAGGAAGAGGTGACCTAGAAGGCCTTTCTAGGCCTATAATGTTATATTCTTATGATCCAAATGTCTGACCATCAGAAAGAAGCTGTTTAGCATTCATTTGGCCTTTAATTAACTTAGCTTTTTAAAAAAGTTTTATAAATTATATGATAGCAGGAGGAGTTAGTAATCAGTATACAAGAAGACATTAAGTAGTTATTTTTCAGGTTTTCTGGATGGGTTAGAGACCAGTAGTAAGAAATTCCTCAAAATGAACCAGACCCTTTGGGTTCCATTACAAGCATTCCATTACTCTATGAATAGACTAAAATATATTGTGCCCTTTCTTTCATTTTTTAAAAGATTATTTTCTCACAGAATAGAGAAGTGAGGATTACAAATTTTGAATGTTCCACATTTATTCCTTTCGGATTTATATCTCCTAGAGAAGACATTTCTGTTTCCCTTAAATTAGTTTTCTCTTTCTAGAATTGTTTTGCATTTACTTATCTTTTTTATTTATGTGTTGTACCTTCTAAGAAAATATAAACTTCTTGAAGATAGGACATTGGGTTTTTTTGCATTCCTCCCCTCAATGTCAACCATATTTTAGATGTTTACTAAATGCTTGTTGAATTGATGAAGAAGTATCCACAAGCACTTAGAATGTTAAAAGAGATCCTCTTGCCCCCTCCATTATGAGATTAAGGCAGTCTGTACTTTATACATACCAGAAAGATGGGCTATAGTGAATTTCTTAAACATTTTTCCTGGAAAGACTCTTCCCCTCCCCCCCTCTCTCAATCTTTCTCCCTCCCTCCCTCCCATTCTCCCTCCCTTCCTTTCTCTCTCCCTCTCTCTGTCTCTTTGTCTCTCTCTCTCTCTCTCTCTCTCTCTCTCTCTCTCTCTCTCTCTCTCTCACTGTCTCTCTTTGTCTTTGTCTCTCTCTGTCTCTCTCTGTTTCTGTCTCTATCTCTCTCCCCCCCTCACCCTCATTTCTTTCTGTCATAGTTTCCTCTTTTGTAAAATTAGGATTATAATAGCATCTACTTCACAGGATTGGCATGAGAATCACATGATATATTTGTAAAATATTTTGCAAAACCTGAAAGCACTAGCTATCATCATCATCATCATCAATACCACCACCTATCAGCACCACCACTACCACCATCAGCCTCATCAGCATTATTGGCAACATCATGATCATTACTATGATTAACAAACTTTCCATTAGGAATATCTGCTTTAGGATTAGATAGAAATATAAACATATAATCCTAATATTTAAAAAAATAATGTATCTCGGACAGTGTTTATTTTCTCTTTAATGTGGGTAGTATTAATTTCCACTATCGATTTTTTAAGTATATTTTAATAGTTTTTAAATGCATGGGTAATTTTACAACATTGACAATTGCCAAACCTTTTGTTCCAATTTTTTCTCTCCTTCCCCCCCCAAGATGGCAGGTTGACCAATACATGTTAAATATGTTAAAGTATAAATTAAATACAATATATGTATACAAGTCCAAACAGTTGTTTTGCTGTACAAAAATAATCAGACTTTGAAATAGCGTACAATTAGCCTGTGAAGGAAATCCAAAATGCAGGCGGACAAAATTAGAGGGACTGGGAATTCTATGTAGTGGTTCATAATCATCTCCTAGAGTTCTTTTGCTGGGTTTAGCTGGTTCAGTTCATTACTGCTCTATTGGAATTGATTTGGTTCATCTCATTGTTGAAAATGGCCACATCCATCAGAATTGATCATCATATAGTATTGTTGTTGAAGTATACAACAATCTCCTGGTTCTGTTCATTTCACTCAGCATCAGTTCATGTAAGTCTCTCCAGGCCTTTCTTAAATCATCCTGCTGGTCATTTCTTACAGAATAATATTCCATAGCATTCAAATACCACAATTTATTCAACCAATCTCCAATTGATGGGCATCCACATCCACTATCGATTTTTTAAAGACATCACCCACTTAGATCAACCCAAGCTGTTTAGAAATCACTTCCATTTGCTTAATCTGACAAATTTGTTGCTTTGAAACACACACACACACACACACACACACACACACACACACACACACCATGGTCTTCAACTTATGCCACAGATATCAATCAAATACCTCTGGTAAGCAAAGATTTATAACTCGGCAAGATTTTTAGGGCAGCAGAGTAATGCCTTGTATATTACATTCCCCATGAGGATGTCACTTTGCCTTAGAGAATTCAAATCAGAAAAAGACCATGACTCCTACCCAAACATTCATTGGGACTACAGCAGCAGTTACCCTGACAAAGGTCCTGCCTGAATCCTTGTAAGCACTAGGATCTTGGGCAGCTGGACATTTTTAGACATTTCACGAGCTTAACATGGAGCCATTTAGCTTCTTCTGGCTCCTTCCTCCCCATAATCTCTCACATGTTTCAGTCAATTAGTCTGGAAATCCTTGTGAAACAAGAAATTAAGACCTAGACATGGTAAGGGGGTGGTATAGTGGAAGGAGGGGGTGTTTCTAGCATTTGCTGCAGTTGAACATTTGAGATGGCTTGAGGAGGGAAGTCATACTTGTGATTATGAGAAGTGATAATTATAGCTCAGATTTTAAAGCCATAAAGGACCTTCAAAGATATTTAGTATGGACTGCCTCACCCATTTGACAAATCAAGACCTTAGCAAGGTAACATGATGTGATGTGAAGAGACATTTCTGAAGAACCCTCTGAATCAAGTTAAAACCTCATGTAAGAAAGTAAATGCTCACTCACTGAGAAGTAGCTACAGAAGATGTATTAAATAAGGTAACGAAAGATCACTAACAGTGGGCAGAAGATGATTTATATGAATGGGTATAAATTCAAGTAAACAGGATCTATCAGTTGAACAGAATGGCTTCCCATCCAACACAAAGTCTGTGATCCTATGATATCATGAACTATGAAAACAATATATACAATGATTGCAACAATATAAACAAAACACCCAAACCACTGAAGCTGAGGGTTACAAAGGACCCCTGTCTAACTCTAGAGAAAAGGAATGAGAAAATAACTCTTTTTCTGTTTCTTTACAGAGGTCCGAGATTTAGTTATGGAGCACTATGTAAACTGTTAGATTTGCTCCATGTGCTCATTGTTTTACTGAATTTTTTTTCTTTCTTTTTTTTTTAAATTCATTGTTATAAGTAATTGCTCTCTGGAAGAAATATATGTATGGGATATGTAGAGATTATAAAAACAAAAGATATCACTCAAAATTTATTTTAAGATGAAATAAGGAGCAGCTTCTATTACCCCCTCAAAAAAAAAAAAAAACTGTCCTGGATATGCTAGAAGAAGGGAAAGAAAGGAGATAACCTTGATTTTTTTTTATAATTGAAGCTTTTTATTTACAAAGCATATGCATGGATAATTTTTCCAACATTGACCCTTGCTTAACTTTTTGTTGCAAATTTTCCCCTCCTTCCCCTCACCCCTCTCCTAGCTCTCAGATAGTCCAATACATGTTAAATATATTGAAATACATGTTAGATCCAATATATGTATACATATGTATGTAATTAAGTTGTTACAAAAGAAAATCAGATCAAGAAGGAAGAAAAAAACTTAGAAAGAAAACACAATGCAAGCAAATAACAAGAGAGAATGACAATGCTACGTTGTGTTCCACACTCTATTCCCATGGTTTTTTCTCTGGATGTAGATGACTCTCTTTGTCACTGCACAAATGGAACTGGTTTGAATCACCTCAATATTGAAGATAATCACTTCCATCAAAATTGATCCTTGTGTGGTCTTGTTGTTGCCATATCTAATGATCTCCTGGTTCTGCTCATTTCACTTACCATCGGTTCATGTAGGTCTTTCCAAGCCTCTCTAAAATCATCCTGCTAGTCGTTTCTTACAGAATAACAGTATTCCATAGCATTCATATATCATAATTTATTCAGCCATTCTCCAATTGATGGAATTTCCAGTTTCTTGCCACAACAAAGAGGGCTGCCACAAACGGACCTTGATTTAATGCAGCAATGGCTGGCTACCCACACTTTGACCTTGCCAGTAGCCCTGGGGAGTGCCCAAAGCCAAGGAGAAGCCTTATGAAAATAGCTATGATTTCCAAATCACTGATGGACTCTGAATAGTAAAACTAACTACATAAAAAGTCATATATCCTTCTTGTATGTTGCTCAGAGAAAAATGCTTTGAAAGCAGCCTCTTTTTTTGTTTTACTAAAATTTTTCCATTTACATATGAAATTAAATTTTAACATGTTTGTTTTTAATTTTGAGTCCCAAATTCTCTCCCCTTCATTGGAAAGGCTAGCAATTTGATCTAGGTTATGTAAAATATATTTCCATTTTAGTCATGTTATAAAAAAAGAGAGATCCCCTTTCCCCCAAAATGAAAAAAAAAGTGAAAAATAGCATGCTTTAAATTTGAATTCAAGTGCCACTAGTTCTTGGAGGTGGAAAACATTTTTCACCACAAATCCTTTGGAATTGTCTTGAATCATTGCTTTGCTAAGGACATCAAAGTTATTCACATCATAGTATAATGTTGCTGTTACTGTGTTCAATGTTCTTCTGGTTCTGCTCACTTCATGTGGCTTCAGTTCATGTAAGTAAAACAGGCATTTTATAGAAAGTGGATGCCACCAGTTTCCGAGCAGAAAGAACAATGAAAAAGACATGGAGACATGGGAATTAAAATTAAAAACTATTTTGAGAATATTCTAAGAATAAAAATGGTTAACATTCATACAGTGCTTTTAAAGTTACCTTATTACCTCACTTGTTCTCCCTAACAAACCTCTGAGATAGTGCTCTCACTGGGGATAGGGATTATATCTGTGGTTTTGTTCATATAGTAAACTGGAAAATGGAAAGAACCTCTCTGCCCATCCCTTTCAATACCTTCTCATCTTAAAGAGAGGTGACTTGTTTAGTATCATATTCCCAATATGTACCTGTGGCAGAATTTGAACCTAGATTTTCTTGGACTTTGAAATCAACTCTCCAATACATACCATACTGCCTCTTGATGTATTTTCTACCACTTGCAATTTCCAGATAAGTTAAGAAGTTAAGAGGATTTTCCCAGATTGACAAAGCTGGTATCTGAAGTGAGACATGGACCCAGCTTTCTTTTCCACATAGAGTGCTAGACCTGGAATCTCATTTTCCTAAGTTCAAATCAGGTCTCAGATACTTTGGACAAGTCACTTAACTCTCATTTAGAAAATGAGCTAGAGAAGTAAATGGCAAACCACTCTATTATATTTGTCAAGAAAATCACAAATGGGATCACAAAGAGTTAGATATTATTGAAACAACTGAAAAAAAATCAATCTTGCCTCTCACCATGCCAATATGTATATATAATGGCATATATATTTAGACATATAAACATACCTTAAATAAAAGCAAGCACATACATTGTATATATGTACATTAACATATATAGTATATATGTATGTATGTGTATATATGTCTATACTTTCAATAAACACAGAATTAAAATACAGCAGAGGTTGCCCACATATAGTGAAGGTGAATAGGGTTAGATATGTGATTTCATCAATACAGGGAACATCCAGATGAGGAAATCCCCTATATCAAGATAAGTTTGTATTTTGCAATTTACAGAGTTGCTGTAAGAACTAAGAAGTTCTTTAATTTAGTTTGGAATCTTGTCCTAGCCCATAAATTCTTTTAGGTGAGAACTACTTCTTAAGTCTCTGTTTTATATATGTACCTCCTAGCCAATTACTGGAGCTCCTGTCATGCTCAAAAAGAACAAATGTTTTAGGGAAAATTCCTAGGGCAAGTTTCACACAAGTATCTGACTTTCAATAAACATAATTAAATTTCTTTACAAAATCTAATGAAGCAGCATTTTTAAAAATGCCATCTGAGTCTCTGGATACAGCTAAACGAAGCTTAAAATAACCCATCCCAGCAGCTGGGAGGCCCCAGCTGTTCACTAAACCTCCCTTCCCTTTCAACTTTTCCATAAAAAGAGTGAATGAAGAACATAGATTAAAAGAGCCAAGAATGGACTGACCAAAAAGAAGACAATTGGACCCCAAAGGCCAATTTCTAATACAAAATCCTCAAAGACAGGCTACTCACAAAATTACTAAAAATGGTAATACTCTATGTCACATATGCTATTGGCAGTGCCCTTAGTATGAAAATAAGTAATGTTGCTATTTATTCAGCAGTAGATAATTAGGAGAAAGAAATCAGGGAAAATAGTATCTGGCCTTGGGTTTGAATTCTTCCTCAGTGGATTATCTACCTGTCTATAAGCAAGTCTAAGTGACATAGTAGTTTAAAGTTTTGGACTTCCTGAACTCAAAACCTAATTCAGACACTTAGTTGCTCTAAAAACAATTAGCACTTCTCAATCTTAGTTTCCTCATCTAACCCAAAAGATTCTTGTAAGGATAAAATGAGAAAATGGATGTAAGTACATTGTAAATTTTAAAGAGCCATATAAATCTGGGTCTTAGTTTCTTCATGTATAAAATGAGTGGAGCAAAACTGTGCAATGATCAACTAAGACAGACTTTGCTCTTCTAAGAAATACAATGTTGTAAGACAATTCCAATAGATTCATGATGGCAAAAGCTATCCACATCCAGAAAAAAAAAAACAAACCTATGGTGTCTGAATGAAGATTAAAGCATATACAATTTTAACTGTTTCTTGTTGTTTTTTCTTTCTTATGTTTTTCCCTTTTGTTCTAATTCTTCTTTCTACATAATTAATATGGAAATATTTAATGTGTACATTTAACATTTATAACATTTGTCACATTGCTTGTCATCTAGGAGAAGGGGAAGGAAGAAGGGGAAAAATGAAAATCAAAATCTTGTAGAAATTAATGTTGAAAGCTAAAATCTTAAAATTTAAAAATAAATTAAATTAAATAATGCATTGGTTTGACTAATAGATTTCCAGCTCTAATTCTATGATCTTACAATCCTATGTCCAGGTCACCTCCAGGAAAGGGAGACTGAATTATAAAAACCTTTCATATTCTTCCTCTCTTCTTCATCTACTCCATCCAACTCTGAACTGACACAATCAGCATTCACCACCATTTGACATATCCCTTGTCATTTGAGCCAGACCAAGATTTATTTGACCTAGATTGCAACTATCATTCTCATTACAGAAGCCCATCAAGCAAGAGCTTCTTTCTGGTCTAATAGGACCAACTAATCAACAATCCAGGACAATTCGTATAAGCAGAAGGCAACATTTCCATATCTCATAATCTCATATCATTGGCAGTTGAGCTGAGAAGGCAAATAGAATAATAAATTCAGGTCAGATACAGATGAAGAAAATGAAGTTCAAAGGGACTGAGGGATTTGTCCAAGTCCATATAGTCAATAAGAGGCAGAGCTGAAATTTGAATTCCTTTAATTCTATTACTCTTCATATCTTGATGCCCCAATAGTTCAGTCAATAATTTTAGAAAAACTTGTAAAGATTTATACAAAATGATGAAGAGATAAATAAGCAAAATCAAGAGAATTTGTGTATAGTAAATTTAAGAGAATAAGCCATTTTACTACTATAAATACCAAAATTAAATATAAAGAACACATGAAAAAGACACTCTCTGCATCCAGAGAAATAACTAATGAATAGAAGTAAGGTTCAGAATAATTTTACACACACACACAATACACATATGGATTTATGAATATATGTGTATTCATATATATGTGTGTATGTATATTCATATATGTATGTATAAGTATATATAAATATGTGTGTGTCTAATGGTAGCTATCTCTAGAATGGGGCAGGATGAAAGGGAAAAAAGGGAGGGGAAAAACTTAAATAATATTTTTATTATGTATTTCAAAGGAATAAATGCAGTTTTGTGTGCAATCATCTTTTTATTATATTATGTTATAGAGTTACTTGTTTTGTCCCATAAATTAAAAAAAAAAACTTTTAAATGCCAACTATATACCAAGCCCTCTGCTAAGCACTGAGGATACCAAGAAATGCAAAAACTGTTGCTGCCTTCAAGAAGCTTTCAGTCTAATGAGAGACACAACCTGCACACAAGTGTGCATAAACAAGATATACATAGGATAAATTGGAAATAATCTCAAAAGGAAGATTGTAGAAGGTGGAATTTTAGCTGAGACTTGAAAGAAGTTAGGTAAGTAAGGAGATGAAATAGAAGAAGGATAGCATTCCAGGCATGAAGGATAGACAGTGAAAATGCCCAGAATTTGAAGGTGGAACATCAAAAGCCAGAAACAGCGAGGAGGCCAGAAGCAGCACCTTTGCAGTTTTAATTTCTATAATCTAAGGTTTTTCAAATATCACTAAGAGTAACTCAGGAATCACTAGTTCTTTCAAGATTGGGATGTGTTCGCAGATGACATGATGGTATACTTAGAGAACCCCAAAGACTCTGCTAAAAAGCTATTAGAAATAATTCAGAATTTTAGCAAAGTTGCAGGATACAAAATAAATCCACATAAATCCTCAGCATTTTTATACATTACCAACACAATCCAACAGCAAGAGATACAAAGAGAAATTCCATTCAAAATAACGGTCGATAGTATAAAATATTTGGGAATATATCTACCAAAGGAGAGTCAGGAATTATATGAGCAAAATTACAAAACACTTGCCACAAAAATAAAGTCAGATTTAAATAATTGGAAAGACATTCAGTGCTCTTGGATAGGCCGAGCGAATATAATTAAGATGACAATACTCCCTAAACTAATCTATTTATTTAGTGCTATACCAATCAGACTTCCAAGAAACTATTTTAATGACCTAGAAAAAATAACAACAGAATTCATATGGAACAACAAAAGGTCGAGAATTTCAAGGGAAGTAATGAAAAAAAATTTAAGTGAAGGTGGTCTAGCTGTACCTGATCTAGAACTGTATTATAAAGCAACAGTCACCAAAACCATTTGGTATTGGCTAAGAAATAGACTAGTTGATCAGTGGCATAGGTTAGGTTCACAGGGCAAGATAGTGAAAAAAAATAGCAATCTAATCTTTGACAAACCCAAAGATCCCAAAATTTGGGATACGAATTCATTATTTGACAAAAACTGCTGGGAAAACTGGAAATTAGTATGGCAGAAACTAGGCATGGACCCACATTTAACACCACATACTAAGATTAGATCAAAATGGGTCCAAGATTTAGGCATAAAGAACGAAATCATAAATAAATTGGAGGAACATGGGATGGTTTACCTCTCAGACTTGTGGAGGAGGAAGGAGTTTGTGTCCAAGGGAGAACTAGAGACCATTATTGATCACAAAATAGAAATTTTTGATTACACCAAATTAAAAAGTTTCTGCACAAACAAAACTAATGCAAACAAGATTAGAAGGGAAGTAACCAATTGGGAAAATATTTTTACAGTTAAAAGTTCTGATAAAGGCCTCATCTCCAAATATACAGAGAATTGACTTTAATTTATAAGAAATCAAGCCATTCTCCAATTGATAAATGGTCAAAGGATATGAACAGACAATTTTCAGATGATGAAATTAAAACTATTTCCACTCATATGAAAGAGTGTTCCAAATCACTATTGTTCAGAGAAATGCAAATTAAGACAACTCTGAAATATCATTACACACCAGTCAGATTGGCTAAAATGACAGGTACAAATGTTGGAGGGGCTGTGGGAAAAGTGGGACACTGATGCATTGTTGGTGGAGTTGTGAAAGAATCCAACCATTCTGGACAGCAATCTGGAATTATGCCCAAAAAGTTATCAAAATGTGCATACCCTTTGACCCAGCCATACTACTACTGGGCTTATATCCCAAGGAAATACTAAAGAAGGGAAAGGGACCTGTATATGCCAAAATGTTTGTGGCAGCCCTTTTCATAGTGGCTAGAAACTGGAAAATGAATGGATGTCCATCAATTGGAGAATGGTTGGATAAATTATGGTATATGAATGTTATGGAATATTATTGTTCTGTAAGAAATGACCAACAGGAGAAATACAGAGAGGCTTGGAGAGACTTACATCAACTGATGCTAAGTGAAACGAGCAGAACCAGAAGATCATTATACACTTCAACAATGATACTGTACGAGGATGTATTCTGACGGAAGTGGATGTCTTCAACATAGAGAAGAGCTAATCCAATTCCAATTGATTAATGATGGACAGAATCAGCTACATCCAGAAAAGGAACACTGGGAAATGAGTGTAAACTGTTATTTTTACATTCTGAATCCAATTCTTCCTGTGCAACAAGAAATTCGGTTCTACACACATATATTGTATCTAGAATATATTGTAATATATTTAACATGTATAAGACTGCCTGCCATCTGGGGGAGGGGGTTGGGGAAGGAAGGTAAAAAATCTGAACAGAACTAAGTGCAAGGGATAATGTTGTAAAAAATTACCCATGCATATGTACTGTCAAAAAAAAAAGTTATAATTATAAAATAAAATTAAAATTAAAAAAAAAAGATTGGGATGTGTTTTTCCCCCAGAGCTTAATGACTTGGACTTATCCAAAATAATTGGAGTTCTCTTGTTATCTTTTTATGTATCATTAATGATGAGGTTCAGCTCTTTAGTCAATGGTGTTTCCTTTTTTCACAAAAATTATTCTATTTAAAAAGTTTTTTTTTAATTGTTATTCAGTCACACCTGACTCTTTGTGACTCTATTTGGACTTTTCTTGTCAAAGATACTTGGAGTGGTTTACCATTTCCTTCTCCAGCTTGTTTTACAGATGAGGAAACTGAGTCAAAAAGTGATTTGTCCGTGATCACACAGCTAGTAAATGTCTGAGGCTGGATTTGAATCTAGGTCTTCTTGATTTCAGGTCCAGCATTCTATCCACTGCATCACCTAGTTGCCCTTATGCATACACACACACATACATATATACACACATATATAAACACATATATAGCAAAATAAAAGTTGAATTGTCCTATCTTTGCTCATCTATTGCTATGTCATCCACCTGAGAGGTATCCACTTGTATCATTATGTAACTCCTCTTTGGTATTCTTTTCCTCCAATATAATTTTATAAATACTTTCATGATTCTTAAAGTGTTTATATGCTAGGCAATATACAACAGAGAACCTCTGCACACTACAGAGGTTGGAGTGTAGAAAATAGATTAGAAAAGGGGATGGATTAGTTAGTCTTATACTATTATATATATATAAGTCTGATAAGAGCTAATTAGTGCCTAAACTTAGGTTCTTTCCCTTAGAATGGAAGGAGTGATGGGACAGATACAATAGATATCATAATGTTAGTCTGATTTGAGGAGGGAGAAAGAAGATGGAAGCATTTTAAAAGACTGATATATCAAGGCAGAGTGACTTGAATGATAATCCAGTCTTCAATAATCGGAGTGACAAATTTAAGGGAGATACAATTGGGCAATTTGTGAGGTAGAGGCATTGGAAAGACTTTCAGGGATTTGAAGATATAAACTAGAGATCTGGGAAGAGATTAGAACCAGGACTATAGATTTGAAAGATAATTTTCTGAAGATTCTTCTTCTTTTTCTTTTTCTTCTTCTTCTCCTCCTCCTTCTTCTTTTATCTTTTTCCCCCTCCTCTTCCTCCTCCTCCTCCTCTCTCTCTCTCTCTCTCTCTCTCTCTCTCTCTCTCTCTCTCTCTCTCTCTCTCTCTCTCTCTCTCTCTCTCTCATTGTCTCATTGTCTCTTTGTCTTTCTCTTGTCCTTTTTTTTTGCTTGTATCACATTATCCTTCACTATGAGGAATAGTAGAACATAGAATGTTCAAGATGACCACACAAGAAGATGCTCAAGAAATATATACAATAGATGAAGGTTATGGAATATTATTGCTCGGTAAGAAATGACCAGCAGGAGGAATATAGAGAGGCCTGGAGAGACTTAAATCAACTGATGCTGAGTGAAATGAGCAGAACCAGAAGATCACTGTACACTTCAACAACAATGCTGTATGAGGATGTATTCTGATGGAAGTGGAAATCTTCAACATAAAGAAGATCCAACTCACTTCCAGTTGATCAATGATGGACAGAGGTAGCTGCACCCAGAGAAGAAACACTGGGAGGGGAATGAAAATTGTTAGCACTAATATCTGTCTGCCCAGGTTGCATGTACCTTCGGATTCTAATGTTTATTGTGCAACAAGAAAGTGATATTCGCACACATGTATTGTACCTAGACTATATTGTAACACATGTAAAATGTATGGTATTGCCTGTCGTCGGGGGGAGGGAATAGAGGGAGGGGGGGTAAATTGGAAAAATGAATACAAGGGATAATATTATAAAATATATATATATATATAATAAAAAAAAAGAAATATATACAATAGTTTCTCTTCAATATAACAGCTGCTTAAGGAGTTCTTTGCAAGCTCATGGTGTGACAGATTTTGAGGCTGATGCACGCATGTCACAGGCAAGTTTTGTTTCTTTTGCAAATACCATACTAATAGTTATACTGAACAAAATTACAAATTTTATTTTATCTGAAATATATAAAATTTTTCATGGCATATCTCTGAAAAATTTATTAAAAACTTTCAGATTAGGAAATCTTAACTTCTAACAGGATTTCAAAAGCCTTTACAATAAAGGAAACTAAGAAACTTCCCATGCAAATCAACCAAGGGTGACTTTAAAAATATTCCTGTGCTCAGTCAGTAGCAGACAAGCTCTGTTTCTCTCATTCCCTTGAAAAAATGGCTCAAGAAGGAGTATGAAAGTTATACATCTCCCAAAGCTAGTTATTCTCAATCATTCCACAGAAAATGGTTTTGTCAGACCAGAGTAAAAGCTTATTTATCAACTTCCCTCCAACTTCCTGCTTAAAGCCAATGTTCATCAATTACAAATGAGGCGGCATATCATTGGTATCCCAAAAGCAGTACTGCAGGCTCTCAACTCTCAAAACTGCTCCCTTGTTTTCCCCAGTCTCTTTGGTTATTCATCAAAAACTTCTCTTTTCCCTAACATAGGTAATATATGCTTAGGAATGATGAGCCTGAAAGCACAAACTACCATAAAGTTAGCCTTTTTAATAATAATCAGCAATGAAAAAGTGAGAGAGGGAGGGAAAGAAAAAGAAAGAAAACAGGATTCACTACCAGGTTAGGTTTCCCTTTTAAAGAGGCTTTTTCTTGCTCATCAAGAGGTAAAGAAATTTCACGTAAAGAAGACTTTTAGTAGGACCTTCTTGCTTTACCAACAACTTCCTCTAAAAATAAAGATTTAGGTACTGAAATCTCTGAAGCTCTAGAATGATTCTTACAGGATACCCAAGATTTTCTCAAAAATTTGGTGGAGAGATAGTGTGAACTGAAGGATGAAGCAACTGTGACCATGTGGAGAAGAGAAAATGAGGTAGGGGAGATAGGGATTGAAGGTCTAGAGGTACATACTGGAAAGGAACATTGATATGAAAGTTAAAGAAAATAATCATGAAAACTCCAGGAGAGTGGGAAGAGAATTCATGAATTGTTAAATGTCAGTTAATAAACATTTATTTTGTATGACTTATGACCTAAAATCATTGTCATATAGACATAGATATAGATTGATAGATCTCCTCAATCCACTTACAGACATATTCTACATGTCACTAATGGCTAGCATATAGCATGGTACCTAATGGTACCTCAGGGTCATCCACACTACCCCCATCCTACCCTGAACAAATGAATGGTTAAAGAAAGCCCACCAGTTTAACAGTTCATTAACACAAATAAGTATGGACAGTGTTTTCAGAGACTAAATGGGCTAGAGAAATCACTGGGAGGCAAAAACTGTAAAAGGGAAAAAGAATTGTAAAATTACGCACTATTTTGGGTACTATAGACATGGAATTACCTAGTCCAATTTCCTTTGACTAAATTAGTTCTCCTGTCTGGGAGGCCAGGGCTCTTCCCTTGGGAAAGGTCGGGGGGAAAGTAGAGTCGTGTAACTAACATAAAAAGTAACACGGAGGAGGATAGTGTTTACAGTTGTCTTATGGGAGTAAGAGGGGTGCAGGGAGAGCTTTGTTGTAAATCAAGGAAAGCAATAAGAGTTGAGCGGAGTTTGCTTAGATGTGGGCAGAATGAGGCACAGTACATAAGGAAAATTAGATTTAGGTATCACATACTAAGTGAACCTTTAATAAATTGAGATAAGGAAAAGGTGTATGACAGGAATTACAAAAATAGGATAAAATAGTGAAAAAGAAGGCAGCAGTGGGAATCAATGCCAGGGGAAAATGTGAACGGTAATAAAGATTATTAAATAGAGAGTAAGAAGTGTGGGGTGAGTTGCAATAGAGAGGTGGACTATCGGGATGTCTAGAGATGGAGGCTGGGGATAGCTGAAGGAGGAGGTGGCTAAGGAAGGAAGGCCAACTCACCCCGTTGGCCGCAGCCATCTGGACCACAATCTCGGTGGCTGCCTTGCTGAAGTACCTGCCATCACTCCCCACCACCATGGTGCAGCCCTGGCGGTCTCGAAGGTCGATGGACGAAAGGACACTTTGCACGAAGTTGGGCAAGTAGTTGCGCTGGCTCTCAAAGAGGCCGGTGGGTCTGCGCAGCCCCCCGCCTCCCGTCGGCTTCTGATCCTCGTAGGGAGTTGTTTGCACCGTCAGCACCGGGATGGGGCTCCCCTCCATTGCTGCCTAATCCTGATCGCCACTAGCCTTGGACGTGAGTCTTGGACCAAAACCTCTGAGCCACTGATCCTGATCACCCCTGGAGAGCGCTCCTACTTCTCTCTGTCCCAGCCTAAACTTCTCTTCTTTTCCTCAGCTGAGTCTTTCCTCTCTTCCCACTCTCCCCTCACACACAGCCATGCGTCCAGATGTTCCCACCCCTGTCCTCTCCCTGCCGCTGCCCCGCAGTTTAGCTACTGCCTTCCAGGAAAATGTCCCCCTGCTCCCAGAGGTAGACAAACTTCCCTCCAATCCGCTAGCCCTCTCTGGAGCTGATTTCTTCTCGGCAGGAAGAAGCAGCTGTATTCTCTTTCAAAGTTTCCAATACACTCCTCTCCCAGTCCTCCCCTCCCCCCTTCCTCCCGGGATGCCTTCTAGGCGGTGTCCGCCCTTTCCAACTCTCCCACTGGGACTCTCCACTCTATCCAAACTCCTCCTTAAAATTTAGCCAGGAGATGGGGGTGGGAAGGAGCGATTTGAGAATTACAAGAGACTCCCCTCCCCACCTCCTGCAGTTCCTGCCCTCCCACTTTTTCGGTCCCTTCTTCCACTCTCCCCAGGAATGCACCGTAGCACTCACGGGTTTCTCTTTTGTACAAGGGCAGGGAGAGGTTTGAGAGAGGGCTGAAATCTTTCGCCATCAGCTAGCAGGCTCAGCCAAAAATAACCCTGGAAAGAGGAGCTGAGAATTGTAATCCCCTGCCAGCACTGAAATTGGAGGCTCTGTGTGTGTGTGTGTGTGTGTGTGTGTGTGTGTGTGTGTGTGTGTTCCTACACTGACATTTGTTGCTGGGAATCACATACTGTCAAGCCTTCCAAACCAATGAGAATTAGAACATACAACTATCTATCCTCAGCAACTAATCACATACACACACTCACACCCCACCTCTATCCCTCAAAAAAAAAAAAAAAAAAAAATACTCAAGACATTTTAGTACACAAAGAATCTTCGGCTCACTAATTTAGAATTAGGAAAAACTAGAGAAGTCATTAAAGGCAACCTCTTCCTTTTATAGATGTTATCTTGGATAGCTAACCTTGGATAGATAGATATAGTAAATTACAAGAAGTGACACTATACAGTTAAATCATGTCCTCTGAATCCTCATGGGACCTAAGATGTTTTGGTGGGAGAAGGGGAAAGCCGGGAGAGAAACATCTGTATCAAGGAAATTCTGACTCCCTGCTCTTTCTACCTAATAGTCTCACTTTTCCTTCATTTTCCAACTTTCCCTAACAAATTTCACATTCAAGGAAGAAGTTTGCCATCTATCTTGTTTGTTTTTAACATGTTAGAATTTCTAGCTTATACGTATATGTTATATATATATATATATATATTCTGATTCAAAAGGGAAGAAGCTGATTTTGGTCTGCAGATGCTGGGAAGTTTAGGACTCTTCTGCTTAACTTGTAATAAAATCCTAAAAACAAGAACATACTACATACCCCTACCTCTCCTGCCTCCAATCTATCCTGTACTACTATATTAATCTTCCTAACATCCTGTATTGATTATATAATTCATGAACTCAGAGACTTTCAGGGTTTTAGAGTTGCCAACTCTATAACTATTGCCAACAAATTAAGTCCTAACTCCTTAGCATAGCATTTAAGGTCCTTCATACTACCTATTCAGTCTCACCAGTATTAACACATATAACTTAAATTCCAATATGACTGATCTTCTGTATACTTGCATTTGCTCTTTGCCTAATATATCTTTCCCACTACCTATAAATCTTCAATGTCATATTCCAAGAAATCTTTGCTGATGTTGAAAGCAATTTATCTCCTGAATCCCTCTATGAATGAATGAATGAAAGTAGCTTTGAATCATTGTAGTCATGTTTGACACTTCGTGATCCCTTTTAGATTTTTCTCTGCAAAGATACTAGAATATTTGCCATTTTCTTCTCTAGTTAATTTGACAGATGAGGAAACTGAGACAAATAGAATTAAGTGACTTGCCCAGGGTTACCCAGCAAGTTAGTATCATAAGTCATATTTGAACTCAGATAATCCTGATTCCAGGGCTGGCGTTCTATCCTTTGCCTCATCTAGCTGTCCATTTATGTGGTATTATAGACAAAATAGATGTAAGATGATTTATGAGTAAAGCATTAGCAACTGGAAAGATCAGGAAAGATTTCATATAAGAAGTAATCTTAACCTAAATCTTGAAGTAATTAGGGATTCCAAGAGGAATGTACATAAGGAAAAGTACATTGTCAGGCAAGAATATCCAAACCAAAACATTGAGATGAGAGATAGAATTCTATGTATACAAACTAGTTAAGAAGGCCAATTTGACTAGACTATAGTATTCATGAAAGATAGCAATGTAGAATAAAGCCAGTAAGGAAGATTGTGGTTAAGTTGTAAAGGACTTTAAATGTCAATCAATCAACAAATACATTTATGCATTATTGTGTGCCTGTTTCTATTGTGTTGTGTATACAGTGAAAGAGTAAAAATAGAGCCTGTCTTCAAAAAGTTTAATTTCTAATAAAGTATGCAACATATATAAACCAGAAAATACAAGATAAATACAGAATATATGAAAAAGATGATGATAAAAGCAACTGAGGTGAGAGTCCCAGGAAAGGTCTCTTGGAAAAGGTGTCATTTGAATTGAATCTTAACAAAAGTCAAGGATTATAAGAGAAGGAAATTGGAAAGGAGAACATTTAAGCCAGGGATATTGGCTAATGCAATGGCTCAAGGATAAAAGATGGAGGCTCATGTAGGACGAACAAGTAGGTCACTATGGATGGAACATATAGAAGGGATTAGAATACAAGAAAATTGGGTAGTAAAAAGGGGCCAAGAAGTGAAAAGCTTTAAAAGGCAAATAAATTTGAATTTAAACCTGGAAGTAACAACTAGAAATTGGGATTGGGAGTGAGTGGGGATAAAAAGTGGGGAACCATCGTTCCTGTTTGTTAAAAATTATTTTGACCACTGAGAAGAAGATGGACTACAATGTAAATACACTTAAGATAGACTATTGCAATAAGACAGAGCACATCTCCTCATCATACTTTCCCTACTCATATGGAAACTTAGACTCCTTCCTCTGAGTCACCTCTGCAACACCTTCTGCTGAGTGACAGATGAGGTTTCCACTTATTTTGGGGAGATACAAGGCTTCATGCAACTGGAAATCTGAGAAAATTTTGTGTACCCAAAGCTCCTGAAACAGACTCCTCATCTTCAAGTCAAAATATAAAAGAAAGTTTTTTGGGGTTTTTTTTGTTGTTGTTGTTTTTTTTTTTCTCTAGAGTAAAGCAAAGTTTATTGTACATTCCGACAAGAAGGTCATCCCACCCTTCCAGCAGATAATCTAAGAGAAGAAGCGCCTCCTGTGGGCAGGACAGCACCTTTAATCCCTAATGCAAATACCCCCTCCCAACACTGACCCTCATCCTCATTGGCTGAGAATCTTACATTCTAAACGAAAGATCTACCCACGAAATTGAACTTGACCAATAAGTACATAGTTGCCCATATTTGACTGAAATAGGGAGGAAATTGTGTCATGGGAGGATAGCAGGAAGGGGACTCAATTATGCCCTTGAATCAATGCTCAAAGTCCTTCAGGCCTATTCAAACTCTGAAGTAGATGAAGCCTTACTCGATTTTCACAACTGTCTTGAAAGATCTCACCTCTTCTCATTCAGTCCCTCCTCTTACTTTGTACACTGAGATCGCTTCAAATTTTTGTAACATAATTTCACATTCCCTATGAATTCCTCATTTCCTTCTTGTTCCTGTTGTTCTTGGGCCACTGGCTCCACCCTTGTCCTTTTAACAACATCCATCTAACAGACCCTTTAGCTTTCTCTTCCAACCTAATCATTCCAGATAATGAGTTTTGGACAATTCTGGTTATTAATCTGATCAAACAAGGGATGCAGATAGGGAGTAATATAACACCACAAAGGGCTATAAGGCCAAACCAAAGGAACTGCTTCTACCAGCTTTCCCAAACCAGGACCATCAAGACATATTGAACGGTGAGGTCCAAGTCTGTACAGGAAACATGAGCAAGTTTCCTAATGTTCTTAGGGATTTCTCTTACTAGATTTCCACCTCATCAATCTTTATACATGTTGATAAATTTAGTTTAGCACAAACTCCCCCTTCCTCAGCCACAAATAATCCAACACAAGTCTGTGTTCTAAAATAGCCTCTCTGGTTCAAGTAGCTTCATCAGCCAAAAGATCTAGTGCCTCAGCCGTCTGATTGGTGATAATCTCTACAACTGCTTGAAGCCTAATTATCCTGTTCAACATATATATTGGGGTTCTATATCCCCAACTTCCATCTTGAGTCCAGGTGGCTGGCTCATACAATTCTTTCTGGAGGCCAGGAGTCACCCCAACCATTTGCATCTCCAGTCTGAGTAATGGAGGTATCTAAACTCCATTTCCCTTTTCCCAAATCATCGTAAGACTGAATCCCTAAATATTGGCTTGCCTGTTCAGGAAGAAAGAAAATTTTGGCCTTAGTCCAATATAACAAGTCCCTGTCCAATAAAGAGGTAGGTGAGTTTTTTAAAAGGAAAAAAAAAGCAGAGAATCCTTTGTGAAAATTTCAACCTTTTTTTTTTTTTTTGAGTTTCGAATTCTTTCCCTCCCACCAGTCCTTTTTCCAAACAAAATTTTGCTTTCCAGATTTTTTTGAAACTATCCCCTACATAATTTTTAGAGCACAATAGTATTCCATCACAATCATGTACCACAATTTGTTCAGCCATTTCTCAAATAATGGATAAAATCTCAATTTCTAACTCTTTGCCACCACAAAAAAAAAAAAAAAAAAAAAAAAAAAGCTGCTATAAATATTTTTGTATATATAGTTCTTTTGCTTTTTCTTTGATCTCTTTGGATCAGACTTACTAGCAATATTATTGGGTCAAAGATCATGCCCAGTTTTATAACTCTTTGGATATAGTTATAAATTATTCTCTAGAAGAATTATATCAGCTCACAACTCTACCAATGGTATATGAATAAACCCATTTTTCCACATCCCTTTCAGCATTTGCATTTGCTTTTCTGTCATATTAGCCAACCCAATGGATATAAGCTTGTTTTAATTTGCTTTTCTCTGATCAATAGTGATTTAGAGCATTTTTTCTGAAAACTACCTGCTTATATACTTTGACCATTTACCCATTGGAAAGTAACTCTTATTTTTAAAAATTTGGCTTACTTGAAAAATGAATTTTTTTGCTTTTTCTTAGTAACATTTTATTATTTCTAATTATAGTAATTTAGGGCATTTTCCACATGATCATATTGATTTCTCCTTCTGAAAACTGCCTCTTCATATCCTTTGAACCTTTTTATCAGTTAGAAAATGGCTTTTATTTTTTAAAAATTTGACGCAATTGAAAAATGATTTTTTTCTTTTTTATAATAGCATTTTATTGTTTCCAATTATGCATAAATATAGTTTATAACATTCATTTTCATCATATTTTGAATTTCAAAATTTTCTCCTTCCTTTCCTTTCTTCCCCAAAACAACAAGCAATATGATATAGAATATACATGTACAATAACTTTAGATATATTTCCATATTTGTCATGTTTTGAAAGAAAAATCAAAACAAAAGGGAAAAACCATGAGAAAAAAAATAAGATGAAAATAGTGTGTTTTGATATACATTAAATCTCCAAACTTCATTCTCTGGATGCATCACAAGTTTATTGGAATTGTCTTTGATTACTGTATTGCTGAGAAGAGCTAAGTCTGTCACAGTTGATCACCACATAATCTTGTAGTTTCTCTGTGTAATATTCTCCTGGTTCTGCTCACTTCATTCAAAATCATTCATGTAAGTCTTAACAAGGTTTTTCTGAACAATAGTATTACATTATATTCATATACCACAACTTATTTCTAATTGATGGACATCCCCTCAATTTCTAATTTCATTAATTCAATGTAATCAAAATTACCCATTTTATCTCCTGTGATCCTCTTTATTTCTCAGTCATAAAAGAGACTCTTGAATGCATTTCCCACAGAATAATTTAGAGTTTAAAACATGAAGGCTTTTCCTTTCATGAGTTTTGCAAAGAGCTTCCACTTACAGGAAAGACCATAAGTATACATCACATAACATATATCATGTTCTAGAATAAAAACAAGAAAATAAAAAGAGAAACTACACAACATTTTAAAAGAATAAAAAAGTGAAATATAAATAAACACGAAGTGGTTAAATGCAAGGTAATTTGGGGAAGGGAGATTGGGAGTTGGAGGACTCAAGAAAGGCTTTAGGTAGATCAGGGCTTCTTGAACTTTTCCCACTATATCCCCTTTTTGCCAGAGAAATTTTTACCTGACCCCATCTTGAATCTGAACTAAGGTAGTGTTGGCAGTATTCATGCTTGTGCAGTGCAAAGTTACAATGTCATGTGTTCAGAACGTAGGCTACAGTAAAGTCCCGTGATGTAACACTGGAAAGAGCCATCAGAAATACCTCAGATTCATTATATGTTTGATTTTGAATTGCATTTAATTTTACTGCTGCCAATTTTTTTTTGCAACCCCCACATTCAGTTATGTGGGATCATGATCCAGAGTTTAAAAAACCTTTAATATAGATGATAGCTCACTGGAATCATTTTGAAGGAAGAGAAAGAACTTTGGGTAGGTGAGTAGGTAGTTCATTCTAGACATGGGAGATGACTGAAAGAAAGACAAGGAGGTAGAACCAGGGAAAGTGGAGGGTGATATTTCAGAAACAAAAAGACCAATTTAGCTATATCCTAGAATGTAAGAATGAGAGAAATATATAATAAGACTAGAAAGATATATTTTGGTTAAGTTGCAAAGAGCTTTAAAAGCCAAATAGAGAAAATTATATGTTAACCCAAAAGCAAAAGGGACTCAGTGAAGTTTATTGAGTAGGGGAGTGAAATGATCAGATATGCCCTTAAGGATAATCACTATATCTCTCAGAAGGGTATACTGGAATGAAGATAGACTTGGTTTAATTATTTGGTCTATTGACCCTCTCATTTAGCAGCAGTCAGCTTTCATTAAAGTATATATAGGGGAAAAAGGAGTCAATTGTTGAATTAAAGAGAGAAAGACTATAAATTATATGTATACACATACACACACACAAACACACACACACACACACACACACATATATATATACATATATATATATATATAAATTATATAATATGCAATAAGAAAATATGTAGGCAAACCTCTTTTATTGTTCAGTGGTAGCCAACTCTCCGGGACTCCATTTCTGAGTTTTTCTTAGCAAAGATACTGGAATGTTTTGCCATTTCCTTCTCTAGCTCATTTTACAGATGGGGAAACTGAGGTAAACAAGGTTAAGTGACTTGCCCAGGAAGTAAGCTAGTAAGTGTCTAAGGCCAGATTTTAATTCAAGTCTTCCAGACTTCAGGTCTTGTGCTCTAGACATTGCACTAGCTAGCTGTCCAAGCCACACCCCAGATTACACTAAAATTTAGGCATAATGAGAATAAATATATAATAAGGAGGCTGGTTTTGAATTCAAATCTTCATGATTCTAACACAACACTTCTTTTTCAGCCTGGTTTTTCACCTATCTATGAACTTCTCTGCAAATCCCCCCCTTTCAGTTTAATTGCATTTATTTTAATTACTTAATTTTTCAATTCGTAATTTACAAAGTTGATTGGAAAGTAGATCAGGAAGGGAAGTCAGGGTTTCTAGCCTATTATGGCTCTGCTCCACTATTCCCCCAATTTCCTGGTTTAACACCTGGATGGAATTATTCAAATTTTTGTAGGTTGTCAATAATCTCTGCTGTGCCAAGTGGGAACTCTGGTTTTTAGTAGTTCTTTAGTCATGCATGATCTTAGACTGAAGTTTTCCCCTAAATCAGTTAAAGGGGAGAGGGGAATGAAGGGAAAATATCAACAATGACTAGATTTGGAATTCTAGTGTTTTGTATGTAGTAGGTATTCAATAAATATTTATTTTATTAATTCCTCATGTGTGTCTATATTATTTCTGGGATTGTAATTTAATATCAAAATACCCATCTATGAGCTCCACCAACTGAAATCTCAGTCTCTCCACTTGTCCATCCAGCATCCATTCATCCATTCTCTCATTCATTCTATGTGGGAGTCTTTACTTTTGGGGAAGTTTCTTCTCATTTTAATCTACACAATACAGTGGAAAGAACACAGGACCAAGATTCAAATCTTCATTTTGCCATTTGGTACAGGCATTAGTTGTAAACCCGGGCAAATCACTTAATTTTTCTGTGCTTCATTTTGATATTTGTAAATTGAAAGAGCTGAACTGAATGACCTCTTAAGAGTTTTTCTAGTTCAGAATCTATAATCTTATTATAAGTTACTTAATATCTCTAGGAATTAATTAAATTAAAGGAGTTGTTGTAGATGATTGTTTAGGTTTATTTGTCATCCTAAATATATTGCTTCCCTTCCTTTTTGTTAGTACATTTTTGTTTCAGTATGAAATTTTTAAATGTTTACTGACTACCTTAGGAGCCTTTAGAAAAGTCAACTCACCTCCAAAATGGAAGTAATACAAATATAGCCACATGCCTTCCTAGCATCTCATAATAGTGACAGAAGAAAATCAGAAAAAAAAATTGTTATTGTTTTGGATAGGACTGGATCTTTCATTAACTATTTGTATAACTTAGGTAACTCTTTTTTCTCTGTGTCTAAGATTAGGTTTTTATCAAATGAAAAGGTTGGATAGATGGAAATTCATCATGAATCAGGGACTACTGGAAACAGTCAGGACTGCAAATCAGAAGGTCTGACCTTGAATCCTTGCTCTGTTAGTTAATACCCATGTGTCTTCAGACAAATCCCTCCTTAACTCTGGTTCTCAGTTTTCTCAAGAGGTTTAGACCACACAGTCTCTCCCAACTTTACTTCAAGTTTTGATATTTAGCAGGGGTTCAGGGAGATGGTAAGCAGGCATCTGAGGTTTGTTTAACTATCCTATGGGGAAACATCACATAGTTTATATCTGCAGGCTTCTGCCTATAAACTTTTCTTTCTATTGAATTAAGGGGGTTAGAAAGGATGAGAGGCCACGGTAGAAGAGTGGAACTAAAACCTTTCAATAAAGCATTCTTGAAACCCTAATCTGGCATCAAGTCACTTGGTATATAACCAGCCAATTAAAATCATTATTAGCTGGCGTAATGCAAATTAATAACTCTGTTTAGTTCTGGGGTAGTTATCAGTGAAAAGAAGAGGGTATTTCTTCTGCCTTTCCATAGTTATTTCTGTAACCTCCCTAAAAAATCCTGCAAACAGCTCAAGATTCTTTTACTTCTAAAATTAGGTTTCTTTTTCTATAAAGCACAAAGACAGGCTATTTCTGCTAGGCTTCTTCCTTCTAGGAACACCTAATTATCATAGTAATTATCCATATTTATATCATGTCTTAATGCTTACTTTATCCAAAAAGGTAAAGAGAGAAGTACCAAATTATCTTAACTAAGAAACAGAACAGAAATAGCTTCAATGACCTTAAGACTGGGAGGGAAAGCTTCCCCAGGATGTCCCATACTTTCAATATGTATTTAATAGAGTCCTGGCCAATAAACCCGTCTTTATAAAAGCATAACCAGAATGCCTTTGATACCATTCCCACATAGATATACATGTGTTATTCTTTCTTTTTTAAAAAAAATTGAATTGAATTTATTTTTGGTTATAGTTTAAGTTCTGAATTACCTTCCTTCTTCCCTCCCCACTTCCCACTTGAAAGGACCACTATTTGCTAATGTATTACCCTTTCAATGTGCTCTTCTGAGTGATCTTGGGCAAGTTCATTAATTCTTCTAGGTCTCAGCATTCTCATTTGTAAAATAAAGAATTATGTAGCCTCTAAGATCCTTTATAACTCTAAATCTACAAATTTATGATTCTTCTGCCTAAAATCCATGAAATATGTGTTTATTCACTTCCATTTTTCCTCTCACAAAACAATGATCCTTCTAAATTTCTGCAAACATTAGTTTTTAATTAAATATATGCACAGGAGTATAATCTGAGAGCTGTAAGCAACCCTTTAAATCATCTATTCTGCTATTACCACTTCTCATACAGGTGAGAAAACTGAGGCCCAGAGGAGTAAAGGAAGTCCTCTACAATTAATTCTACTTTGCTGCCCACCCCACCTTCCAAATTCAGTCTTCTTTCCATTATACCAACAACTGTTGTTGACTGACTAACTGCAATTATGAGAAGAAATACAAGAAGTATAAGATGAGGGATACAGAAGCAGGTGTCAGTAGAGAGTACTCCAATCCTCTTTTTGAAAAAGCTCAAAGCCCTATAGTTATCTGCCAGATTTATAGATATAATTTAATTAAATAAAATTAAAAAGATTTTATATAAACAAAACCAATGCAATCAAAATTATAAGGAAAGCACAAAACTGGGGTGGGGGGAATTTTGCAACAAGTGTCTTTGATAAAAGTTTCATGTCACTAATATAGAGAGAAGTGAATCAAATTTATAAAATTGATAAATTATCAAAGTATATAATAGGCATTTTTCAGAGAAAGAAATCTAATCTATCTGAAATGCAAATTAAACAATACTGAGGTACCAAATCACACATATCAGGTTGGCTAATAAGTGGGAAAACTGGGATACCAATGCACTTTTGGTGGACTTGAGAACTGATCCAATCATTCTGGAGAACAATTTGAAATTATGCTCAAAGGGCTATAAAGCTGTGTATACCCTTTGATTCAGCAAAACACTGCTAAGTTTATATCCCAAAGACACCCCCCAAAAAAGGGGAAAGGAGCTATTTGACAAAAATATTTACAGCAGTTCTTTTTGTAGTGGTAAAAGAATTGGAAATCAAAGGGATACCCATCCTTTGGGGAAAGACTAATGGAATTAGGGAATGACTGTGATATATGACTTTAATGGAATATTATTGTGGTAAAAGAAATGACAAGAAGGATAATTTCAGAAAAATCTTGAAAGACTTACATGAACTGATGCATAGGGAAATTAACAGAATCAGGAGGATATTGTACACAGCAGCATCAATATTGTTTGAATGACTTACCTATTCTCAGCAATACCATGCCAAAACAATCCCAAAGGACTAATGATGAAGCCTACTATCTGCCTCCAGAGAAAGAATTGATATTATTTGAATACAGATTGAAGCATGTTATTTTTCTCTTTCTTTTCATTTTAGTATTTTACACAAAATGACTAACATGGAAATGTTTTACATAATTGCATAATTATAATCTATACAACTTATTGAGCGTACCTTCTCAATAAGGGCTGAGGGTAGGGGGTTAGGGAAGAAAGGATAGAATTTGGAACTCAAAACTTTAAATAAAGATGTTTTTTAAATGAAAAAAAAACAACAACAAGAAAAAGTTCAAAGTCCTGATGTTGGTAAAACATTATTTATACTCCTCAATCTACTCTTAAAATACCACCTTTTCAATGATGCTTTCATAAAATAAATGAAACAACAAATATATAACATCCCTCACCTCTTCTCTCTAAATATCTAATTGAACCTTTCTTTCACTTAAGGCAAAAATATATTTAACTGAGTTCCTTTTTTTGTTTGTGAATTTGTTTATCATTTGTTCATGAACCTAGAATCAGAATGTTTGAGCTGGAAAGAAACTTGGCTTATCTGGTCCCAAATGATATATGTAATTGAATGATATTATAATGGAAAGGGTACTGGAGTTGCATTATATTAATGATCCCTGCCTTAGCTTCCCTAAAAATTCAACTTAAGTACTATTTTTCCTGATTTTTCCAGTTGTTCATGCTCTATCCTCAAATTACTCCATATTATTTCTCTGTATACATATAAAATCCCCCAGTAAGCTCCTTGAAAATGTGGAATATTTAATTTTTATTTTTATATAATGTCTAGCTCCTAGTATAGTTTCTTACACACAGAGAAGATTTAACAAATGTTTCTTGAATTTCACTATTAACTAGTTGTAATTTTGGTCCCCAGTTACTTAACGGCTATAAGACTGTTTCCTCAACTAAAAAATGAAGAGAGTAATATCTCTCCTACCTCTCCAGACTCTTGGGAAGACTAATTAAGACAATATATGTGAACTTAAATACTCAAATGATACTGTGATCTCATCAATTAAGGTCTTCCTTTCAATGAGGAAGAACACAATCCATCCATGTGCAACTCTTCTCCATGTTTTTTCAAGAGTTGATTCCACCCTAAATATGGAGCAAGACTAGCTAAGTTGACATAGATCTTTGTACCATTTACAATAAGAGAAGAATATGACATTTTTTTTAAATGAAGGCAGTTATTCTACTTATCAAAAGGAATGGTTTCAAATGACAGTGAGCTAATTCTCCTAATGGCCTTTTATCTCTTATTAAGCATATTGAAAGTTAGATAAAATATTCAATTAGTACCACCTAGTGTCAGAACTACAAACTTGCTCTAGCTTTTCAGTTCTGAAAAAGGGAAGAAAGAAATCTTAGAGCTGATAAGGTCTCAGAACTCAGTGGTTGAATTCTTGATCTGAGCAATCTCTCTTCTGAGAGCAACAATCTCTTCTCTAACACTCTCAACTATTCAACCATAGGGTTTTTGTTTATTTTTTTTAGAAGACATCGACTAAGGAGAAATCATTATCTTCCAAAACATTTCTATCTCTGGTTAGGTCTAATTGTTAAATAATTTTTATATCAAGTTACAATCTCCTCTACCTCTTTTTTGCTATCATAAAACAAAAATGATGGAAATTGAGTGGATGTCCACCAATTGGGGAATGACAATAAATTGTGGCATATGAAGGTAATGGAATATTATTATTCATATACCCAAAGAACTAAAAATTCATCTCAAGATAATACATTCTGTTAATGCCAGTGGGAAAGGAAGGTTTAGATGAAGTAGAAATGAAGGAAAATCCACTTTCTTATTCTTTGCAATGCTTCTAATCCAATGAATCTTTCTACCTTCTTCAATAATCCTTCTTTCCTTACTCTCATTTTTCAGATTCTAAAGTACTTCTTTTCATTGCAAGAAGATTTTGGCACTGAATGATCAATGAGAAGGATCAGGCAAGATAACTATACTAATTATGCTTTATCATGTTCTTCCTCATAATATATTCCAACCCTAAATTTGTCTTTCTCATATTTACTTCCTACCTGGAATATGCTTTTACCATGAATGTATATATTTTGAACTGTTTCTCAACCTTGGCCTTTTCAACAAAGATCCATTGGGAAAATACTATTCCAAGAGGCTATTGCCATGACTTCATTTCCATACACATAATATAACTTTTTTCTGGCTTTCTAAATTTATTTTAAAATATTAGATAAAATGTTATTATGTTCCATAGAGAATGCCCCAATTTCAATATTCCCAATGGCAATCTTTGCACGTTAGTATCTTCTATTCCTTGCAATTTAGATAAACAATAATGAAGTAGAATACATTTACCTAAGGAATCAGGGAACCTACTAGGAAAGCTTCGATCTTTGTCATATCTGAACATAGCTTTTTGCTCTTCCTTGTCCCAATTGCCTGGACTGGCTCTGATTAAGCCATATTATAATAGAGCTTGTTTCTTGTCAACTTGTTTCTTTTGGGAGGAAAAATTCAACTCAATGGAGTGCATTCTGCTAATACCATCCTTTCCACACTCTCATTTTGCAGATAAGAAACAACTTCTTTTTATTGCATAAAGACATTGAAATTGAATAAAAAAAACCTGAAAGAATTAGGTGAGCTATTGATATAGCTTTTCATAATATCATTTTCAAAGCCTGAATTCCTCTTTTTCAAATTCACTACAATACAGTAGGAAAATCACATATTTCCCTTGATTGTACTTGGAATATGCTTTTGTCCTGAATGCATGTCTTCTGTGGTCATGCTGGATCTTTGCAGCCAAAGTCTGTAGGGGAAAGACTATTCCAAGTTACCATGGCTTTAGTTCCAAAGATATAATATGGTTGTTCTTTCAGACTTTCCAAGTGCATTTTAAAGCATTAGAGAAAGCATTGCTATATTTGATAGAAAATGCCCCAACTTCATTATTGTCAATAGAAGTCATTGCATTTCAGTATCTTCTGTTCTTTAAAAACTTGACAAAGATGACAAAACAGTAAGGTTTCTAAAGAATCAATGCAAAGAAAGCTTTATTCTTTGGTCTTTCTGAGCATAGCTTTGTGTTCTTTCTTTCTTCTCCTGCTTGCCTCATTTGGCTCCAGCTAAGCCATGTTCCAATAGAAAAAATGCAAGTAAAGGCAATGCATTCAGTTAATAACAGGAAGGAAGAAAAGCCTAATAGGACTGCAGCCAAAAAGGAAAATCCATTTCCTCTCTCTCTTGCATTGACCCCAATTCAACAACTCCTTTATCCTTAAGTAAGGATTTTAAATTTCCCACATTCTCATTTTGCAGATATGACAGGACTTTTTTTCATTTCATGGAGACATTGGCATTGAATGAGCAGCCCAAGAAAATCAGTTGAAAAACTGCTCTGATTGTCATTGAAAACATGTGGACTCATTATTTTCCAAGCCTGAATTCATCTTCTTCACTTCAATATGACTGGTTAAATCATGTCTATTCTTTGATTCTACCTGGCTTTTTCCCTGAATGCATGTGTTCTACAATGAGGCAGAACCTTGTCCTTTGCAAGGAAACTCCGATGAGAAAGGACTTACAATTGGTTGTGTCCATGCCTTCATTTCCATAGATACAATATGATTTATCTTTCAAGTTTTCTAAGTGCATTTCGAAGTGTCAGACAAGGCATTGCTATGTTTGATACAGAATGCCCCAATTTCATTATTTTCAATGGTCGAAAGCATTGCATGTCAGTCATGCAAATGACTTGACCAAACATAACAAAGTCAAACTTGACCAAACATAACAAAGCAAAGTAGGTTTTCTAAGAAATCAATTCACAATTTAGAAAGTTTCATTCTTTAGTCTTTCTTAACATAGTTTCTTGCCTTTTTTTTCTTCTCATGATTGTCTCACTATTGCTTCAATTGAGTTTAGTTTCAATAACCCTTGCTCCTTGTCTACTTGTTTATTTTGACAGGAAAGATGCAACAAAAGGCAAGGCATTCTGTTAATGCCAGGAAGGAAGGAAAAGAAGCCTTTAAGACAACAATCGAAAAGGAAAATTCATGTATCTATTACATAAATAATATCTATTCTTCATCTACCTATTATGATTCCAATCCAATTAATGCATCTCATTGTATCTTTCCTTTGATTCTACCTGGAATGTGCTTTTATCCTGTATTCAAATGTTCTGCAGTGATGCTGAACCTTGGCCTTTGTAGCCAAAGCCTATTGGGGAAAAAAAAAACTATTCCAATTGCTTGTATCTATGATTTCATTTCCACAAAGGCAATATGGCTGTTGTTTCACACTTTCCAACTGCACTTTGAAATGTTAGAAAAGGTGTTGCTTTGTTTGATAGAGAAAGCACCCATTTCATTATTCTTAATAGAAGTCATTGCACTTCAGTATCTTTTATTCATTGTAAGCTTGATTAAAGATAACAAAGCAGAGTAAGATTCCTAAAATATCAATGCACCTGCCCCCAAAAAACTTCATTCTGTGGCCTTTTTGAACACACCTTTTCACTCTTTTTTTCTTCTTCAGATTGCCTCGATTGCCTGTAGTTCAGCCAGGTTCCAATAGTCTTTATTCACTGTCAATTTGTTTTCTTTACCAGGAAGAATGAAACTCAAATCAATGCATTCTGTTATTTTCCTTATCTGTAATAACTCCAGTTCAATGAATGTTTCATCCTTCTGCAAAAACCTCATGCTTTCTACATTCTTGTTTTGTAGATATAAAAGAATTTAGTATCATTGCATGAATACATTGGCTTTGAATGAACAGGCCAAAATAATCAGAAGAAACTTCACCTACTGTCCTTGAAAACAATCAGCCTCATATTATTTTCCAAGCTTGAATTGATCTTTTTCACCTTTAATTCAATGCAATTGGCTAAACTTTGTCTTTCCTTTGATTCTACTTGAAATACTTGGAATGTACTTGGGACTTTTTGCCCAAGTCCTGGGCTAGGAAGTGTTAAGTGTCTGAGGTCACATTGGAACTCAGGTCCTCCTGACTTCAGGGCTGGTGCTCTATACACTGTGCCACTTAGTTGCCCCTTCCAAACATTTTGAAGGATTAGAGAAGGCATTACTATGTCTGGTAGAGGATGACCCAATTTCATTATTCCCAATAGAAGTCATTGCACTTCAGTATCTTCTATTCCTTGCAAGCTTGATCAAAGATAACAAAGCAGAGTAAGTTTCCAAAGTAATAAATTCACCTGCTAGGAAAGTTTTATCCTTTAACCTTTCTGAATATAGTTTCTTATTCTTCCTTTCTTCTCCTTATTGCTTTCATTGGTTCTAGTTTACCATGTTCCAAGAGCCCTTGTTCCTTGTCAAATTTATTTTCTTTGGGAGGAAAAAAATGCAGCTCAAGACAATGCAGGAAACATTAGTCGGGAAAAGAAAATCCATTTTTCCTATCTATTGCAATGACTCCAATCCAGTGAATGCTTCTTCTGCAAGGATCCCACATTTTCCACACTCTCACCGTGCAGATATGATAGGATTTCTTTCATTACATGACGACATTGGAATTTATTAAGCACCTCAAAAAATGCAAATAGAATGCATTGATTTTCCTTGAAAACACCATTCTTCATGAAACTTACCAAGCTTGAATTCATAGTTTTCACATTCACTTTAATACAACTGACAAAACAACGTCTTTCCTTTGTTTCTACTTGGAATACTTTTGCCCTGAATGCATGTGTTCTCCTATAATGTTGAATCCTTTGCAACCAAATCCTATTCAGAAAACATTATGAATATAGAATGAGCAGTGCAAAAAAAAGTCAGGAAAAGAAACTGCACCAATTGTCTTTAAAAACCCTTTTCTTTATGTTATTTCCCAAGGCTGAATTCATCCTTTTCACATTCACTTCAATATAGTTGGCTAAATCATGTCTTTTCTTTGACTCTACTTGCAATATGCTTTGGTCTGAATGATGCTTAATCTTGCAAGGCCTTTGCAGCCTGGTGTCCAAGGCTTCATTTCCATGGATGCTAATATGATGCCTTTTCAAGCTTTCCGAGTGCATTTTGAAGTGCTAGAGAAGTAATTGCTATATTTGATATAGAATGCCCAATTTCATTTATTCTTAATAAAAGTAATTGTACTTCAGTATCTACTCTTCCTTGTAAGCTTGATCAAAGGTAACAAAGTAAAATAGGTTTCCAAAGGAATCAATGCATCTGGAGAAAAGTTTCATTCTTTGGCCTTTCTGAACATAGCTTTTTGCTCTTTTTTTCTTTTCCTTATTGCCCCCATTGGTTCTAGTTTAGCTGTGTTTCATAGGTCCTTGTTAACTTGTATTCTTTGGCAGGAAAAATGCAACTCAAGGCAATGCATTCATTAATGTCAGGAAAGAAAAGAAACTTTTAGGATAGCAATCAAGAAAAAAAATGGGCTTTCCCTGTCTATTTCAATGACTCTTATTTATTGAATATCTCTCCATTCTGCAAGAATCCCATCCTAATTATACTCTCAAACTGCAGATATGAAAGGATTTCTTTTCATTGACATTGAATGAGCAGTCCCCCCCCCTGAAAAATCAGTTAAAGTAAACTGCAACAATTGTCCTTGCAAACAATTTTCTTCATGTTATTTTCCAAGCCTGAATTCATCTTTTTTTCATGTTTAATTCAATTTAACTGATTAAACTGTGTCTTTCCTTTGATTCTACTTTGAATATGATTTTGATCTGAATGTGTTTGTTTGCAATGATGCTGAACCTCAGTCTTTGTATCCAAAGCCTGTTGGGAAAACAATACTCAAATTAGATGTTTACATGCCTTCATTTCAACATATAAAATATGGTTGTTCCTTCTGCTTTTCCAAGTGCTTTTAAAGCTTTTGAGAAAGAATTGCTATGTTTTATAGGAATGATCCAATTTCATTATTCTCAATAGAAGTCATTCCACTTCAGTATCTTCTATTTTTTCCAAGGTTTATCAAAGGTAATGAAGTAGAGTAGGTGTCCTAATACAACTTCTAGGAAAATATCATCCTTTGGACTTTCTAAATATAGCTTCTTGCTCTTCCTTTCTTCTCCCAATTGCCTCCATTGGCCCAAATTTAGCTTCATTCCAATAGCCTTTGTGCCCTGTCATCATCTTTTTTTTTGTCAGGAAAAATGCAACTCAAGACAAGGTATTAACAGAATGCTGTTAATACTAGGAAGAAAAAGAAGCTTTTAGGATAGCAGTTGAGAAAGGCATATAGGATTACAATAATTGCAATCCTATTAATGCTAACCCTTCTCCAAGAATCCCATGCTTTTCACACACTTATTTTGCAGATACCAAAGGATTTCTTTTCATTGCATGAATACATTAGCATTGAATGTGCAGCCTCCCCAAAATCAGAAAGATAAACTACAATGATTGTCACTGAAAACAATTTACCTCATATTATTTACCAAGCTGAATTCATCTTTTCCACATTCACTTCAATACAATTGGCTAAACCAATACACTTTTTCTCAGAATGCATATGTTCTGCAATGATGGTGAAGCTTGGCTTTAGTAGCAAAAGCCCATTGGCCTTCCATTACTCTAACTAGATGTGTACCTGCCCTCATTTCTATAGATAAAATATGACTGTTCCTTCTGCTTTTTCAAATACATTTGGAAGCATTAGACAAGGTGTTGCAAAATTTGACAGAGAATACCCAAAATTTCATTATTCTCAATGGAAGTCTTTGCACTTCAGTACCTTTTATAACTTGCAAGCTTGATTAACAAAGTTAAGTAGGTTTCCTAATGAGTCAGTGGACTTGCTAGGAAAGCTTTATTCTTTGGCCTTTCTGAACAAAACTTTTCTTTTCCTTTCTTCTTCCGATTGCCTCCATTTGCTTTAGGTTAGTTATGTTCCAATAGTTGCTGCTCCTTTTTAAGTTATTTACTTTGGTAAGAAAAATGAAACTCAAGGCAATGTATTCTGTTAATTCCAGGAAAGAAAAGGAGTTTTTAAGACAGCATTCAAGAAAGGAAAATCCACTTTTCCTCTCTATTGCAATAACTCTAATCCAATGAATTTTTCCCATTACAAGAATGCCAACTTACCCACTCTCTCATTTTGCAGATGTGAAAGGATTTCTTTTTATTGCATAAATACATTGGCATCTAATAAGCAATTCCCCCCAAAAAATGGGAAAAGAAACTACACCTATTCTTGCAAAGACTTTTCTTCTTGCTATTTAACAGGCCTGAAATCCTCTTTTCCACATTCATTTCATGGCTAAACCATGGCTTTCTTTGATTTCATCTTGAATATATTTTTGCCTTGAATGCATATGTTCTGCAGTGATGCTGAACATTGGCCTTTGCTTGCAAAGGCAAAGTCAGAATCATTGCAGAACATATACATTCATCCCAAAACCACATGCCAACTAGAATCAAAGAAAAAAACAGTCTGTCAGGATCTATTGAAATAAACATAAGAAAGGTGAATTCAAGCTTTGAAAATATTATAAAGAATAGTAATATCAAGCATAATCTGTGCAATTTCTTTGCTTTATCCTTACCCAATGTCTTTAATGCAATGAAAAAAGGACATTCCTATACTAAAATGAGAGTCAGGTGAGCATCAATTTCCTCCAGAACATGGTAGAATTCATTATATTGACATATATTGTATGATCTCATTTTCGTTAGAATAATTCATTTCAACTAAATGCATCCGGATGTTTCTATGGAGGAACGTCATGTATTCCCTCTGGTTTGGGCAATGCATAGGGACATAGTGCTTGCAGTGTAATAAATGGTACCAATAGAAGTAGGACATGGATAAATTTATAACTCTCATTTTTGCTATTGGAAAGCTTTTTTCCTAGCATAAGAAATTTCAAATTTTATGATTATCTGTCAGGAAAGCATCAATACATGGCACTTTTGATATGTCTCATGGATAATATAATGTTAATAAAAAATGATTTTCTCATTTGCCATCACAAATTAATTGAATACTTTGTCATTGTTTTTGTTTTGCTTTATTTCTACTTTGAAATCTACTTGAAATCAGTGAATAAATTGATTATTGTATCTGAAATTAATGCTAAAGAAGAGAAGACCTGAAAGGTTTCTCTGCTGCGTCACTAAGGACCCTTGAAACGAGGGCTTCTTATCAACCTTGATGTACGTTTAAATATAGAGAAAATAATGCCATGTGCACCGAAAAGTAATTAACAGAAATATGAGCATGAGAGCTCTAAGGTCACAAAATGCAGTAAAAATTGTGAGAAAACTTCCAAATTAGACCTATCCAAAAGAATCCACTGCAATAGGTTCATAATAAAAGAGTTTTCAAGAAATTTGGCTGAACAAGAACAGACACAATGAACAATATATTCATTGATTTCAAGTGTGTATACAAAGTTAAAATAAACCAAACCAAAAGCAATGACAAATTAATTGAAATGCAAATGAGAAAAATCATTATTTATTTACATTATATTATCCAGGAGACATGAAATTGCCATGTATTGATGTTTTCCTTAGAGATAACCATAAAATTCGAAAATGCTTATGCTAGAAAAATACTTTCCAATGGTAAAAAAGGACAGTTGTGAGATTATCCAAGTGCTATATCAATGTTACATTGAAAGCATTTCATCACAGTGCATTGCCCAAACCTGAGGAAATATATGAAGTTTCTATTTGGAAATGCCAGAATGTGTTTCCTTGAAATGGATTATTCCAATGAACAAAAGATTGCACTCAACTCATTGTAAAGAATTAAAACTATACTAAGAGAAACATTAAAGGTGAGGAGCTAGTAAGAAGTGAAACTGATGCTAAGGAAGGGAAGAACTGGAAGTTTTCTCTGGCACTTCACTAATTCCCTTTGATCATGGACTTCTTAGCAACCATTAAACTACATTTGAATATAGAGAAAATAATGCCATGTGCATTGAAGGGTAATTGACAGAAATATGAGCCGAGAGCTGTAAAGTCCCTCAATGCACTAGAAACTATGAGAAAACTGCCAAATTAGAAATATCCTAAAGAAACCTCTGCAAGAGGTATATAATAAAATAGACTTCAAGAAAGTGGGCTGAAGAACTGATACAATGATTACATTGATTTCAACTGTGTATAGAAAGTTAAAATAAAGCAAAATAAAAAATTGGAAATTAATTGAAATATAAATGAGAAAAATTGTTTTCTGTTAACATTATATTATCCAGGAGAAATATAAAAAGTCCCATGTATTGATGTTTTCCTGAGATATAGCCATAAAATTCGAAAATGCTTATGCTAGGAAAAAAGCTTTCCAATGATAAAAGTGACACTTGTAAATTTATCGATTTCCTACATGTATTGCTACCATGTATAAAATTGCAAGCTTTATGTCCCCACACATTGCCCAAACCAGAGGTAATACACGACCTTCCTCCATAGAAACTTCCGAATGCATTTCTTTGAAATGGAGTATTCCAATGAAAATGAGATCATATGCAACTCAATGTAAAGGTATACTAAGACGAAATGTTAAAGGTGGGGAGCTAATAAAAATTGAAATTGATGCAAAGAATGGAAAGAAGTG